>NC_052055.2:75569929-76194854 GCF_903992535.2 Arvicola amphibius | reverse complement strand
CTTCTTCTTCTTCTTCTTCTTCTTTTCTTCTTCTTCTTCTTCTTCTTCTTCTTCTGCTGCTGCTGCTGCTGCTGCTGCTGCTGCTGCTGCTGCTGCTTCTTCTTGTTGTTGTTCTTCTTCTTCCTATTATTATTGTTATTATTATTATTATTTATTATTATTATTACAAATTTTCACCTCCTCCCCTCCTCTCATTTCCCTCCCCATCCCCTCATTCTCCCTTCCCCTCCCTTTCCAGTCCAAAGAACAGTCAGGGTTCCCTGTCCTGTAGGAAGTTCAAGGTCCCCAGCCCTCCATTCAGGTCTAGGAAGGTGAGCATCCAAACAGACTAGGTTCCCACAAAGCCAGTACATGGAGTAGAATCAAAACCCAGTGCCATTGTCCTTGGCTTCTCAGTCAGCCCTCCATGTAAGCCATGTTCAAAGAGTCCAGTTTGATCACATGTTCCATCAGTCCCAGTCCAGCTGGCCTTGGTGAGTTCCCATTAGATTGGCCCCACCGTCACAGTGCATGGGCACACCCCCTCATGGCCCTGACTTCCTTGCTCATGTTCTCTCTCCTTCTACTCCTCATTTTGACCTTGGGAGTTCACTCCAGTGCTCCAATGTGGGTCTCTGTCTCTATCTCCATCCATCGCTAGATGAAGGTTCTATGGTGGTATGCATGGTATTCATCAGACTGGCTATAGTATAGGGCCAGTTCAGGTGCCTTCTCCTCAGCTGTTCAAGGAACAAGCTGGGGACATCTCCTTGGACACCTGGGAACCCCTCTAGAGTCCAGTCACTTGCCAACCCTCAAATGGCTCCCTTAATTAAGAAATATACTTCCCTGCTCGAATATCCACTCCTCCTCCATCCCAACTGTCCCATTCCCCCAAATTCTCCCCATCCTCCCCTTCTCACTTCTCTCTCCTATCTCCCCTTACCCCCATCCCACTCCCACCCCCAAGCTCTCCATTTTTGCCTGGAAGGGAGCAGACCCTTTGATGACTTGCTGAGGCCAACAGAGAAATCCTGTTCTGAGGAAGAACCCGTCTCCTCACAGTTCCTGCTCCTTCTTTAGAAAAGGCCTCAGAGAGACCTAGAAGCCTGGTCATGTTCTTCTCTACAGTCACTAACAGCATTGTGCTATTGGACCAGTTCCACCAAAGGGCATCTCCTATTACTATTATTTCTGCTAGGTATCGCGTGGGTCTCAGTCCAGTTCTTATTCCTGCTTTCCATTTTCTATAGGCTTCTGTACATGCTCTGTTCTGGCTCAACCTCTATCTAATGTATAAGATGCACACATTGAAATTCCTCATCCACCACTGTAAAACAGTCTCGAATAACCTTAAACTAAAAATATGTCTGTCTGCCCCTCCCAGAGGCTTGCATTTTCCTGAGAACACTTCTTCCATGCTGTCACCAACTGTATTGTTCAACTTTTCCTCTTTAGTTTACATGTCCTTGGTCATGGAGGTTGGGTGAGTGATATTTTTGTCCTTTTGCTGCTATCATTTGTCATCTCTTTCTCATTCCGATTGCAGCAACTGTCACTCACTTTTTGACCTTGGTCACTTTCTTTTTTAAAAATTTTTATTATTATTTTATTTTAATACTTTAAAAAATACCAACTCAAATTCCCACTCCCTCCCCTCCACCTACTCCCTCCATCCACACTTCCACCCCACTCTCTCCAATCCTAAAAGAGGGCAAGGCACCCTGCCCTGTGGAAAGTCCAAGGCCCTCCTTATTCCATCTATGAGTAAGGTTTATATCCAAAGAGAATAGGATCCCCAAACTCCAGTACATGCAGTAGAGACAAATCCCAGTGCCACTGTCAGTGGCCCCTCAGTCTGCTCCAGCTGTTAACCACATTCAGAGGGACCGGTTTGATCCCGTGCTCGTTTACTCCCAGTCTAGTTGGAGATGGTGAGCCCCCATTATCTCAGACAAACTGTCTCAGTGAGTGAATCCCTCATGTTCTTGACTTCCTTGCTCATATTCTCACTCCTTCCACTCTTCAACTTGACCTTGGGACCTCAGTCCAGATCCAATGTGGGTTTCTGATTCTGTTTCCATATGTTGTTGGATGAAGTTTCTATGGTGATATTTAAGATAATCATCAGTCTGACTACAGGGCAAGGCCATTTCAGGCACCCTCTCATCTATTGCTTAGATTAGACATTAAAATTCGAAATAACCTATTAAAATACTGTGTACTGAAATAAACAGAGAATTAACAGAAGAATTTCAAGTGGCCAAAAGATACTTAAGAACATATTCAACTTCCTTAGCTATCAGGGAAATGCAAATTAAAACAACTCTGAGAAACCATCTTACACCTGTTAGAATGGCTAAAATCAAAAAACACTAATGATAGCTTACACTGGAGAGGATGTGGAGTAAGGGGAACATTCATCCATTGCTGGTGGGAATGCAAACTTGTGCAACCACTTTGGAAATCAGTATGATGGTTTCTCAGAAAATTAGAAATCGACCTACCTCAGGATCCAGCAATACCACTCATGGGAATATGTCCAAAAGATGCTCAATCATACTACAAAAGCATTTGTTCGACTATGTTCATAGCAGCATTACTTGTAATAGCCAGAAACTGAAAACAACCTAGATGCCCCTCAACTAAAGGATAGATAAAGAAAGTGTGGCACATTTACATATTAGATTACTACTCAGTGGTAAAAAACAATGACATCTTGAATTTTGCATGCAAATGGATGGAAATAGAAAACACTATCCTGAGTGAGGTAACCCAGACCTAAAAATGAATATGGTATGTACTCACTCATAAGTGGATACTAGCCATAAACAAAGGACATTCAGCCTATAGTTCATGATCCTAGAGAAGCTAAGTAATACGGTGAACCCAAAGAAAAGCATGTATAGACCCTCCTGGAAATTGGAAATAGACAAGATCACCTGAAAAATTTGGAGCATGGGAGCAGGAGGTAGAAGAAAAGGGAGAAGGGGAGGGTTGAGGAGAACTTGAGGGAGTGGGATAGTTGCGGTGGGGGAAGAACAGATATGCGAGCAAGAAAAGATATATCTTTTTTTTTTAAAGGAAAGAGATATCTTTCAAGTTATAATATCTTGATTGAGGGAGCCATTATGGGGTTAGCAAGAATCCTGGCTCTAGAAAAATTCCCAGGAATCTGCAAGGATGACCCCAGCTAAGGTCACTTTCTTTATTTCTCTCTGGTTTCAGCTTCTAAATCACTGTTCTTTTCTTGACTATTACAAATGCTAATTATTAATTTCATGGAAAACAAGGATGACCCCACCTTATCAGATGCAGGCTTGGTTCTGCATCATTGCAATCTGGTATTCCATTCTTCCTCAGGTCTCAATTATTGTTCACAAACATTTTCAAAGCCCACAGCTATAATTTATTCATCTTTGAACTTTGTGAGTCTTACTACCTTATTAACCTCCCTTACCATCCCAGTTCACTTACTTGAACATTTCCATCATCAATTCTTTTGTTCTATGAAATATCCCATGCCTTGAATTTGTTACCTTCTTAGTACTTCTTATTTTAATGTTTCAACTTCCATATTACCTATTATAAAATTCAGGTTAAGTTACAATGTTTACTCCATTCCCTACACTCTCAACCCACTTAATCTTCCTTTGCATTGTTATATAATCCAGCAGAGAACATAGGTCTGGTCAGGTGGGAGTCTTTGTTGTGCTTGCAGTGCTGTGAATGAAGATTGGTGGAGAATATAAGACCGCCCCTTCAATGTTTATTTAAACTCATGAACATAACATTTCAGGTGTACTTGCATTTGGTATGGCACACTTACTTAGTATATTGTTCTCAAGTGCTTCTTCATCATGAAACATCTGAGACTTGTGCATTTACCCTATCTCTTAGGAGATGACCTTCATTCCTATTTCCTGAAAACATTAGGACAATCAAAAGGAGACTTCTAACAATACCCACTACCAACTACCAGAACCGGCTTCACATATACTGCACTCTATTTTTAGACATGTTAAAACATGTGTTCACATCTAAATCCATGACATTTCTCCTGCAGTTGAGGCATTCCAGAAAATACCCTTTCATTCCATCATATTCCCCCGTGTTGAATTGTTTCCATCGAGAGAGCACCATGCTGCTAGTTTCTTCATTTTAATCAAAATAAAAACAGCCAGCATTCTTTTGACAGACTTCTGCCAACTTCTGTTCCCCTTATTTGTTCGTAGTTTCATTTCTTTTTTTTTTTTTTTTTTTCCCTCATGGTTTATTTTTTTTTTATATTTAAAAATTTCCATCTCCTTCCCTCCTCCTCCCCCCTCCCTCCCCTCCTTCTCCCCTTTCTCTCCCCTCCTTCTCCCCCTTCCCTCCCCTCCCCTCCACCCATACCTCCCCTCCCTCCCTCTCAAGGCCAAGGAGCCATCAGGGTTCCCCACTCTATGCTAAGACCAAGGTCCTCCCAACTCCCCCCAGGTCCAGGAAGGTGATCGACCAAGCTGAGAAGGCTCCCACAGAGCCCGTCCAAAAAGACACTTAAGGTCATGCTCAACCTCCCTAGATATCAGGGAAATGCAAATCAAAACAACTTTGAGATATCATCTTACACCTGTCAGATTGGCTAAAATCCAAAACACCAATAATAACCTTTGCTGGAGAGGTTGTGGGGTAAGGGGCACACTCATCCATTGCTGGTGGGAATGCAAACTTGTGCAACCACTTTGGAAAGCAGTGTGGCGGTTTCTCAGGAAATTCGGGATCAACCTACCCCAGGACCCAGCAATTCCACTATTGGGAATCTACCCAAGAGATGCCCAATCATACAACAAAAGCATATGCTCATCTATGTTCATAGCAGCATTATTTGTAATAGCCAGATCCTGGAGACAGCCTAGTTTCATTTCTTAATGCTAAGATATCTTGACAAAAGCAATTTAGGGAGAAGGCAGCTTTTACTTTAGAATATTCATCATAGCAGGGAAGTCAAGGTGGTAGGAAGTTGAAGCAGTCACATGACATCCACATGTGTGAAGTAATACATGCATGGTAGTTCTTAGCTCTCTTTCTCTATTCATACATAGTCTAAGATCCTCTGCTTAAAGGGTGGTGTCACCCACAATTGCTGTGTCCTCCCACATTGAACAGCACAGACATTCCTCAAAGCCCTCCTCTTAGGTGATTCTTAGGTCTCTCAAGTTGATAGTTATCACTAACCATCATGATTTTGTAGAAAAGTATGTAAAGACTTGTTACTAGTTATTGTCTCTGATTCTTCTCCCCGAAAAATCTGTTTCTACATCTATTGGCAGGTTTATGACCTATAGCCATAGAACTAATTATAGATTAGCAAGAAAAAGTGTAAACAATTTTCTTTAAAAAAATATGAGTGGTTTGTAGAGTGGAGGGTTTGAGAAATTAGGAAGCCCAAACTATAGTTAAGCCCCTTCCTGCACGGTTTTAGAAAGCATGATTGCCAAGAAAGGGGCATGCTATTAAAGGCGATAAATTGAAGTAGTGACTTCAACTGTTTGGATTCTTATGTAATTCCTTTCTTTCTTTCTTTCTTTCTTTCTTTCTTTCTTTCTTTCTTTCTTTCTTTCTTTCTTTCTTTCTTTCTTTCTTTTTGGGTGTATAAGATCTCTGTAAATATAACAATTTATGTGGTAGTCTGCATTTTGGTTTTAAATCAAATGACTTTTCTTATTCCTATTTCTAATCCACATTCTAAAAGTCTTGACTTATACTTCTTGTATCCACTCCTCTCGAGTTTCTCACTAAGGCCATTTAAAAGACTAGCCTAGATCTTGCCTTGTTATTAATAATCCAATGACTCTGTTTAAATGCATTGCCTCTCTTTCTTTGGTTGTTATTGTTACATATGCACGTAAACACATAAATATACAGAGATAACTTGCTCAGTTTTTAGCATACCTTGTATGCATATGATCTAAAGACTGACTACCTGGCATTGGATTCTATATTAAGGGACTTATCTTTGTGCAGGATTCCTTAATAGCTTGTAGCTATTTATCTATGTGTGGGATCTCTTAAGTTTTACTTCTTTTATGGTAGCATGTCTATTGGTGTTATGCTGGTTTGGATCTTGTTTAGGCAGTCATATTGTTGGTGTATCACAGTGGGAAGATCTCTGTCATTTATAGGAAGCACAGTCTCCCAGTTAATTTCCTGGTCCTTTGGATCTTTCAGCCCCTCCTCTGAGATGTTCCCCACGCTTTGTTGGTGGGAGTTGTGTTGGAGATACATATCAGCTGGGGATGAGTACCCTACAGCCAGTTGTTTTCTGCATTTTGACCAGTGTGGTTTTCTGTAATGGTCTCTTAATGTTGCGAAAAGAATCTACTTGCCAGGTGGTGGTGACACATGCCTTAACTCTTAGCACTTGGGAGGCAGAGGCAGCCCGATCTCTGAGTTAGAGACAAGCCTGGTTTTCAGAGTGGCTTCTAGAACTACACAGAGAAAACGTATTTCAAAAAAGAAAGAAAGAAAATAAAAAAGACTATAAATGAAGCTTCTTTGAAGAGGGATGAGGGCTATCCTCATCTGTGGGTATGATGTTAAGTATTTAGAATGCAGTTAGAGATTACCTTCTTTAGTAAAATGGTGAGAGTAAAATTGCATTGCAGTCCAAGAAATGAATTTTAAAAAATTTAACAAGGATAAAATCATACCAAGTATATTTTTTTTAACCACGAATATAAGTATAAAAGTAAAGAATAAAATTAGCAAGACAGGGTTTGGTATAATGGCTCTCTGTGCAAACATGAGGATGTAAATTTAGACACCAGAACACACATACAAGCACACATAATAGCACTCATCTGTAGCCACAGTGCTCCTGTGCCGGGGCTGGCCCTGCGTGTATCTGGTTTTATGTGTGTAAAATCTCCTGTGGACAATCTTGAAAGCAGTATAAACTCTCAGGTCCATTAGCCGGAAGACTGGGCTCCAGCAGGATCCTGGTACAAATATGACAAGTGTCCTTTGACAGATTGATTTTCTGTAATTTCTTCCTTATAAAGTGGCATAAAATGTAATCCATTTTTCATGTACATGAATTAACTGGAAACCTTATATAGCGTGGTATGCTGAGTTCTAGTCCAGATCAATACAGTCACCACTGATCGTGAATTATAATCACAATGTTCTTTAAAAGCTCTCCAACCTTTCGATGAAGGAGCCAAGGTTAAACATTATTGCTTGACATAAATACATAGATGGAGGTTCTTTCTTGAAGTAAGATTTGTGAATCTATGAATAGCTTACATATACCTGGTATTTCTTTCACCAAGATATATTTACAGCGAGCTTCCTATAAATCTTGTACTGTGCCAGACAGAGACCATGCAACAATAAACTTCTCTGCTGTCCAGAATAATTTGCAGTCCAGAAAACCTGTGGTTTCTATTAATGTACTGGGTAGATCCTATGAGTGGATGTTTTATTCTCTAATATATCAGGGAAGATGTGTACTGTGGATCATTGTGCCTGAATTCTTACTTTGTATAATCCCTGTGTTGTCAAAACACAGATGAATTCCTCCCCCATAACTTAGCATATGTTTTTTCTTTAAAAAACTGAATTAATCCATTGACTTTTTGCTGAATTTCCATTGTTAATTGATGAACATTCACTTATCAATAATTATGTGAAGACTTTCATACTGCTCTGGCCTGGTGTGTACTTAGAAGTTATGGGACCCAATTTTCTCATCCCAACTACATCAGCAATGTAGTTACCTGTGGTCATTAATATTGTGAAGCTCAGATGTTCTGATTCCAGGGCAATGATCTGCTTATTAGAGTCTCCATTTCACCCATCAGAGATATCACCCAAGCAATGCACCCTTCACTGAAGCATAAAGAGATGTGACATGGTGAGTTATGTTTGCATAATAGCTACTATGGGATATTTGTTGCAAACATTATAAATATATTTAAACACTGTTTAGAAAACATTTCTTTTTAGTAATTTATTTGAACTTGAATTTTAAACAGACCAGTAATATAAATCAAAGAAATATCACTAAGAATTATAAACCAGTCTTTCTTAGTTATGTATTAAAATTTTAATTAACTAAATTGGTCATAAATATTTTACCTTTTATGCTGACAAGTTTATAAAGTGACTAATTTATGAATAGCCCCTAATTATTCTTATAAATATGCATAACATCACTTTTATTGCACATTGAATATTGTAGATAGCTTAGTTTGGTTCTCTGTTGCTACGATAAAGCTATGATCAAAGCCTTCTAGGGAAGGAAAAGATTAGAGACACAGCATGAAACTGGAGGTGTCGGAAACCTAAGCAAAGACCATGCCAGTAGCAGGCTTTCTTCCCATGACTTGCTCAACTTGATTTCTTATATTATATAAATCCATCCATCTGAAGATGGCAATACCCACAGGGTACTGGGCCATCCCATATCCATTAGCAATAACCCTACCCAACTGTGATATTTATGAACTCCAACAATGACCAACATGGTAAAAAACAGTTTTCTAATTAGCCTCACTAACCAGACAGGAAGTCATGCCTTGTACTGGAAACCTGTCAAATCCTCTGGAGACAGTGATATCATAGATCTTAGAGGATACATGCTTTATGTGGGTTTGGGACATACTTGTAATATGTAATTTTTAATAGAGGTTTTATAAATGTCTTCTAGGCCCATTTTATGCTGTTTCCTCATTGATTTCCTGTCTTTATCATTTATCTCTTATTGAATGTAGCATACTGAGGTATCCTGTGGTCTGCATCCTATTGTCTCCTCAGGTCTACTATTTGCTTTATGTAATTATATATTCTTATCACGATATTATATTAAAAATTATGCTATTTTGGTGAATGACCATTTTAATATTATGCAATGATTTTATTTATCTTTGGTGATAGTTTTCACAAAGTATTTTTTTGTTTCATTATACAGATATCTTTGTGTAACAGCCCTAGCTATCCTGGAAGTTGCTTTGTAGACTAGACTGGCCTCTGACTCACAGAGATCCACCTGCTTCTGCCTCCTGAGTGCTGGGATTAAAGGCGTGAGCCACCATCGCCTGACTACACAGTATTTTTATATTTAATTTTTATTTATTTGTTTTTCTATCTGATTGTTTGCAATCAGTATGAAGGTGACTAGAAAGGCCAGGAGAGTGTGTCATATCCTCCGAAGTTCGTGTTCCATGTGATTGTGAACCACCTGCCATGGGTGCTGGGAACTGAACTCGGATCTGCAAGAGCACTAAGTGATCTTTTTTTTTTTTTTGCTCATTTTTTTATTAAAAATTTCCATATCCTCCCCTCCTCCTTCCCCTTCCCTCCCCTCCCTTCCACCCAGAGCCCCCTCCCTCCCTCTCCAGGCCAAAGAGCCATCAGGGTTCCCCTCACTATGTTAAGTTCAAGGTCCTCCCAACTCCCCCTAAGTCCAGGAAGGTGAGCAACCAAACTGACAAGGCTCACAGTGAGCCTGTCCATGCTGTAGAGTCCAAGCCCATCGCCGTTGTCCTTGGTTTCTCAGTCCTCCTCCACCGTCAGCCACATTCAGAGAGTCCGGTTTGGTCGCCTGTTCCATCAGTCCCATTCCAACTGGACTTGGTGATCTCCCGTTAGTTCTGTCCGACCGTCTCAATGGGTGAACGCACCCCTCAGGGTCCTGACTTCCTTGCTCATTATCTCCCTCCTTCTGCTCCTTGTCAGGACCTTGGGAGCTCAGTCCGGTGGTCCAATGTGGGGCTCTGTCATTTTCTCCATCCAATGCCAGGTGAAGGTTCTATGGTGATATGCAAGATATTCATGAGTATGGCAATAGAATCTGGACATTTCTGGCTCCCTCTCCTCAGCTGCCCAACATCCAGCCTATAATTCGTGATCCTAGAGAAGCTAAATAAGAAGGTGAATCCAAAAAAAAAAAAAAAAACCATATAGTTATCCTCCTGGATATTGGAAGTAGACAAAAGATTGCCAGGCAAAAAATGGGAACTTGGGGGTGGGGTGGGATGGGGGGATGGGGGAATGGGGAGAGAAAAGTGTGAAGTGGAGGATGGGGAGAGCTTGGGGGAATAGGATGGTTGGGATATAAGAAGGGTAGATGTGGGAACAGGGAATTATATATCTTAATTAAGGGAGCCATTCTAGGGTTGGCAGAGACTTGACTCTAGAGGGGTTCCCAGGTGTCCAGGAAGATGCCCCCAGCTAGTTCCTTGGGCAACTAAGTGCTCTTTAAAACTGAGCTTTCTACCCCAACAAAACTTACTTAGGTCTGATGGAATTATAACTTTTCTAGCTTTTTTTCTTGGTGTATGTTTGCATGGAATGTCTTCTTAGTTCCCCTGACTTTCAGGCTACCCATGCAATACAATAAAAGGAGCATTTTGTTGGAAGCACAGAGTTGTTTCTTTTAAAATTATTTTTAGATCCACTCAATCATGCTATGTTGTTTAAGTAGAGAATATATTTTTTTTTATTAAAAATTTCCTCCCATTTACCCCCTCCCCCCTCCACTTCCCCTCCCTCTTCTGTTCAGAGAGCAGTAAGGGTTCCCTGCCCTGTAGGAAGTCCAAGTTCCTCCCCCATGCATCCAGGTCTAGGAAGGTGAGCATCCAAACAGGCCAGCCCCCCCCCCCCCCCAAGCCAGTATGCATAGTAGGATCCAAATCCAGTGTCATTGTCCTTGGCTTCTCAGCAGCCCTCATTGTCCGCCATGTTCAGGGAGACCAGTTTTATCTCATGCTTTTTCAGTCCCAGTCCAGCTGGGCTTGGTAAGATCTGAATAGATCCGAATAGATCAGCCCCACCATCTCAGTGGGTGGGAGCACTCTTCACAGTCCAGACTTCCTTGCTCATGTTTTCCCTCCTTCTGCTCCTCATTTGGACCTTGGGCGCCCAGTCCGGTGCACCAATGTGTGACTGTGTCTCTATCTCCATCCATCGCCAGATGAAGGGTTCCCCCACGGTCCTGAATTTCTTTCTCATGTTCTCCTTCCTTCTGCTCCTTGTCAGGACCTTGGGAGCTCAGTCCAGTGCTCCAATGTGGGGCTCCGTCTCTATCTCCATCCATTGCCAGATGAAGGTTCTATGGTGATATGCAAGACAATCATCAGTATGGCTATATGATCTGGCCTTTTCTGACTCCCTCTTCTCAGCTGCCCACGGAACTAGCTGGGGGCATCTCCCTGGATACCTGGGAACCCCTCTAGAGTCAAGTCTCTTAATAATCCTAAGATGGCTCCCTTAATTAGGATATATGCTTCCCTGCTCCAACTCCACCCCTCCCATATCCCAAACATCCCATTCCCCCAAGCTCTCCCCATCCTCCCCTTCACGCCTTTCTCTCCCCATTTCCCCCTGCCCCCAACCCACCCCACCCCCAAATTCCCAATTTTTGCCCGGCAAACTTGTCTACTTCCAATATCCAGGAGGATAACTATATGTTTTTCTTTGGTTTCACCTTCTTAATGTCTTCTCAAGGATCATGATTTATAGGCTCGATGTCCTTTATTTATGGCTAAAAACCGATTATGAGTGAGTACATCCCATGTTCATCTTTTTGAGTCTGGGTTACCACACTCAGAATAGTGTTTTCTATTTCCCTCCATTTGCATGCAAAATTCAAGATGTCATTGTTTTTTACCGCTGAGTAGTATTCTAATATGTATATATTCCACAGTTTCTTCATCCATTCTTCCACTGAAGGGCATCTAGGTTGTTTCCAGGTTCTGGCTATTACAAATAATGCTGCTATGAACATAGCTGAACAAATGCTTTTGTAGTATGATTGGGCATCTCTTGGGTAAATTCCCAAGAGTGGAATAGCTGGGTCCTGAGGTAGGTAGATCCCGAATTTTCTGACTCATTGGAGACTTAACAGCACACCTGAAAGCTCTAGAGAATATAATTTCTTTAAATTTAAAATGATGGTTGATGATAAATAACCATTTTTCTTTGGTACTTTCTTGTTTTCTAATCATTTTGAAATGTTTTGTTTTTCCTTCTCATGATCGATTGTGATATAAATTTTAAATAATTTTTTAAAAGATGTATTCTTATTTTAAATTATGTGTGTGAATGCATGTGTGAGAGCATGTATGTGTGTGATGTGATATTTGTGAGATGTGTGTGAGTGGGATATGTATGTATGATGTGTGTGTTTTTGATATGCATGCAAATATGTGTGAGTGTGTTTGTGTTTGTGTGTATGTGTGTGCATGTGCTTGTAGGAACACATGCATCACACCCTTATGGACTGGACTTCCAGGTGGTTATGAGCAGCCAACCAGAGTGCTGGTAACCGAATCTAGTCTTCACCTAGAGTCCGACCTGCTCTTGTCTTCTGAGCCATCTCTTTAGCCTATCATTTTTAATAGTCTTGTGCTGTGATTCTTTCAGTCTTCTGTGCACTTTTTAATTACAGGTTTCATTTTGGTTTTGACACAAGATTTACTGAAAACATTTCGTATTGCAATAATTTGATTTGAGCTGTTGTTACTTTTACATGACTATACAAAATCCTCTATATTTTTATATCAAAATCTTGTTTTAATATTGTATATCCATAAACAAAGAAGCTATGGTTATAACCTTCAAAGGAGCATGAAAAGTGGCATAAGTAACTACACTGATATTGAAAATCTGAGTACATTATTAGCTTTATGACAAGTTTTGTAATTTTGTATATTTTATATGTTTTCATGTTACCAATTGTGGTCTCTAATTTTAAATGAAGGAGACACTTTAGTATTTCTCAGAAGGCAGACTGGGGTATAGTAAGAATGAATACTATTGGTTGTTTGGGAGATTTGTTCACTTTCTTTACAAAGGACAGCTTTATCAACAACATTGTTAGTGTTTAGAAGTACATTATTACAAAAATTAGTGCATTTTGAGTTCATGATTATTGAGAACTAACATTTCTTCTTATGCCTATGTTTCTTCTCTGGCTGTTTGCATTTCAGGTCATAGGTACCGTGTTTGTCAAAATTTTTATCATTATGACAAGTTACCTGGTTCTGTTCTTAGCAATATTCTGGGCCAATTGTGAAATAGAATATTATGGGACTACAAGATCAAGTTGTAGAAACTACTCAACTCAGTTCATGATAGACAGGAAGGCACACACAAACAGACACAAAGAGTGTATGTGAGAGAGAGGGAGGGAGGTATAAGTAGGTAGGTTGGTAGGGAGGGAGAAAGGAACAAAGGGAGGAGAGAGGGAGAGAGTATGAATATAAATTTTATATAAAATAGAGGCCCCAGGGGTAAGATACTCCAAAAATCGACTCCCAGTGACCTTAGTTGAATTTCTGTAAATAGGTTCCACCTCTTAATGTTTCTAGAAATTTCAAAAATAGGACCAATCCTTCAACACACTTAAGAGGATTTTTTAAAACCATAATAGACCCCTAGTCTCCTTTGGGGAGCAGGGCATGACTGAAAGGAAGGGGTGAAAGAGCATTCCTCTATTGGCCAGCATAGCGCACACAGGGATCTGTGCTCCACTGTGTTAGCCAGGGTGTGAGCGAGGAGCCTTCTGAAACTGCGTGGCAACTTCTCATGTTAGAAAACTCTTTCTCTTCTGCTCACTTAGCTTTTAGGACATTTTTGTTTGTTTAATGTAGCATGTGTAATAAAAACACGGAGACAGATATTGGGGTTCAACCTGAAGGTCAGAAAAGCAAAATAGCCAGCCACTGGCTCTTACCTCTACCACAGTCTGAAATGGCGATCCTGCCTCCAGGAATCTCAGAGTGAGACTGTCTGAGAGCTGTCTCCTCCTGTCTTGTAGACATTCCTCTCTAGTTCTGAGATTAAAGGCATGCACTTCTACTGCCTGGTTTCTAAAGCAACCTAGTGTGGCTGCTAGGATGAAAGGTGTGCATCACAACGGCCTGATCTATAAGACTGATCAATGGGGTTATTTTATTTTCCGACCTTCATACAAACTCTATGTACTGAAATGCAAATGACATATCATTTCAGTTTCATTTTGATATTCTAATTTAATTTCAAGGTTTTTCCATTTTTTTCTTCCCTCCAGACCTTCCTACATACCCCTTCTTGTTTTCCTTTGTGCATAGCTTTTTCATTAATTTGTGCATTTCATTTAATTTTTTAATTAGCTGTTGTAGCATTTATATGTAAATATGCATATACATATATATTCCTGAACATAACCTCTTGGGTCCATATAACATTATTTGGATGTATGTTTTCAGGACTGATCTTTTGGCACTAGATAACCAATTGGTGCACTCTTTCCTGGGGAGAACTTGTAGTTTTTCATGTAGGGTTGAGGCTTTTTGGGATTATCCCCATCCAGTTAGGCATATCCGTTAGTGTCATCCTTGTTGAGCTTATGTTTGGGCAGTGGTGATGAGACTTTATGAGTACAGTTTTGGATGATAATAGGAGGCAAAACATCACAGCACATTCCCTGATCCTGTATCTCTTACAACCTTTTCTTCCCCCGTTCTGATATGTTCACTGAGCCTTAGTTGTAGAAGTGTTTAGCAGAAATATCCATTGGAACTAGGATTCACAACAATGACTATTGATTAATTGCAGCTGATACCAGAAGACAACATGCAAGATTCCAAGGAGGGAGTCATCAGAAGTCCCACCCAGGAATGATGGCTATGAACCACATCAGTGACCAACAGGGCACAATAACCTTATGGATCTGATGCCATAGTGGCACACATAGGTTGACAGGAACCAACAGCTCTCTTATGGGATTTCAGACCTGATCAACAGAGGCATATGTAGCAGGCTTTCTTTGGGCCGCCAACCAGTTGAAAAATAAAGACACAGAGACTTATTCTTAGTTATGAATGCTCAGCCTTATTTTATGGTTGTCCCATCTTATAACTTAATTTAACTTGTTTCTCCTCACTTACATTTTTCCTTGGGGATTTTTACCTTTCTTGTATTCTGTACATCTTACTTTTCTGCTTCGTCAGTGTCTGGGAGCTGTCTGTCTGGCCGTGGGCATCTCCCTCTCATTATTCCTCTTTCTTTTCTCTCTCTTCTCCTGAGCCACCTCCTACTTATATTCTCTGCCCCGTCTAATCCTCTACTGCCTAGCGATTGGCCATCAGCTTTTTGTCAGACCAATCAGGTACCTTAGGCAGGCAATGTAAAACAATGCATCTTTACACAATTAAACAAATGTGGCATCAACAAATGAAAACACATTTACATTATTAAAGTAATATTCCACAGCAGAGATGCCATGACTGATACTGATAGTCTAGTTAACTACTCAGTGTTAGTGAATTCATGGTTATTGGAGGCAAATTTATAACCATTAATTTGCAAACTGACATAACCCCTAATGACAGTTTATACACATTTGCCCTTATACCCAAAGATACATGTAGAGTCCCCTCTCCAAGGGACTCTGTTTGTGACAGATGTCCACTTGCCTTTAAGCTGTCAGTTTAGACATTCCCTCAAAGGAGACTCATCCTGAAAAGACTCATTTCCCTCCTAAAAATTTACCTAAAAATTATGAGATAAATGCTGTTTGATTAAAATTTGTTTCCTGCATTAGGTTATAATTAACATTGTGTCTCTGTGTTGTATGTATGTATGTGTTTTAGTATCTGCACACATATATACAAATAAACGTGTATGTATGTACATGTGCTTGTGGAGGTAAAAAAAAATCAGTGGAGGGATACTAAGTATGTCAACTGTATATCATTGAAGGTCTCATGCTCAGGAGTAGTTTGCCAACACAAAACACACTTTATGATTTTTGTCGTGTGTGTGTGTGTGTGTGTGTGTGTGTGTGTACACGTGTGTGCATGTGTGTGTATTTATACTTATTTGCTTTATTTATTTATTTTTTAATTTTAGAGACAAAACATGGTACTGAACAGTAGGTGGGTTAGGAGATATGGGAGGGTAGAGGAAGGGAAAAGCAGAAGATCAAACATATTACATAAAAATACTAAAAATAAAAAGGTTTTGCACTTAACTATAATTTTTGTAAAACATAAGGTTTTACTGGGAGATAATGAAGATAAGGTGCTGGGCTTTGATTCTTCTGCATGGATGGGCTCTGTGGGAACCTTCTCAGCTTGGTTGATCACCTTTCTGGACCTGGGGGGAGTTGGGAGGACCTTGGTCTTAACATAGAGTAGGGAACCCCGGTGGCTTCTTGGCCTGGAGAGGGAGGGAGGGGTAGTATGGGTGGAGGGGAGGGGAGGAAAGGGTGAGGAGGAGGAGAGGAGATGGAAATTTTTAAATATAAAAAAAATAAACCATAAAAAAGAACTTAGAGAATGTATCTTTAGAACAGAATGAAAAATTATGTAAACATGGAATTTTGGAGAGAAAAGGAGATGAAAACTTGGTGAGAAATGAATGTAGGAGATAAATAAGGTGACTTATCCATAGAAAATGATATACACTAAAGTTATAGACTACAAGGGTACCCTTCAGTGGCAAAGTGCTTGTCTGGCATGAACAAGTCCTTATGCTCAATCGCCCCCTAAATAAAGTCACAAGAGAAGCGATTATTTCTGGGTGAACCTTGGTGAACTTCAGGGTTGTATTTGCTTCCATTACTCTCTGTTGTACTTAAAATAACTGGAAACCAGGGAGGTTTACCAATTTCTGTTTGACTTAGGGTTACAAGTTGATTATTTCTTCAGTGTGACATGCAGATAGTTCAATTACCTTACTCAGTGATTAAAATGAAAGCATATTAACATAAAGAGGCAATGTTCTCCTCTTCTAAAAATTAAGAACATGATTTGTTTTTTAATATAAATTTGAGATATATATTACATTTAAATGATTTGCTTAGTAAGCACCAGATTTATTACCTTATGTTTTCAATGTGTAGCTTATTTCTCTAGAGAAATACATATTGCTGTTCCCTTCCCTCCCTCCCTCTTTCCCTCCCTCCCTCCCTCCCTTCCTTCTTCCTCCCTCCGTCCCTCCCTCCCTCCCTCCGTCCGTCCCTCCCTCCCTCCCTCCCTCCCTCCCTCCCTCCCTCCCTTCCTTTCTTCTTTCCTTCTTTCTTGTCTCTGTCCCTCCCTCCCTCTTCTCTCCCTTCCTGTTCTACCTGTGGCACACAGTCTCATGTAGCCCAGGTTTGTCTGGAATTCATTATGCAGTCAAGAATGACTTAAAATTTCTGATAATCCAGCCCTTACTTCTGAATGCTGGATTATAGGCTTGTACCATCACCTGTAGGCCTATTTATGTGATACTGGAGACTGAGTTTAGGTTCTTGTGCACGCTGGGCAAACACTCTACCAGATGAGTTGCCTCACATCTCTTGCCTTATTAAGCACCTAAAAAGCAGTATGTGTTGAAATACAGAAATGAAGTAAAATCTACTGTATAAAAAACTATAGTGAAGAGTAGCCTCAAAAACAAAACAAAATGAAACAAATCCAGAAAAAAAAAATGTTAGGAATAAACATAAACAAGGGGGTGGGAAATTTATCCAGTGCAAATGTCATAGCAGTGATAAAAAAGTTGAAGGAGGTACTAAAAGTTGGAAAGACCATCCATAATTATGGATTGGTAGAATTAATAGTATAAAAATGACTAAACTATAGAGCAAAATCTGAAATTGATTAAAATCCTGCAAAATTCCAATGATATTATTCACAGAAATATAATTCATTGTTCAATAACATGGAAGCACAAAAGATCCATAAATAGGCAAATAAATCTTGAGCAAAAAGAACAATTCTGGAAATAACAGAATGTATTAATTTACATAATACTATAGTCATAGAAAAAAGCAAGTAATAAATATAGAACGGGCACAGTAAAGAAATATAAAGCAATGGAATAAAATAGAGGGCCTAAAAGTAATCCCATGTGGCTATAGCCTTTTGATTTAGACAAAGGTATCAAGACTTAATACAAGAAAAGCAACCTCCTCAAAAATTAAGAAAAGCAGGAGTAGAAGAAAGAAACTAGACCTCTCTCAGTTTGTAGTAAAATAAATTCAATGCCAATCAAGGAGCTTAGTGTGCTGTATCTAAATCTCTGAAACTGCTAGAATAGAACATAGGGAAAATAACTCAAGATATAAGCATATTCAACGATTTACTGTAAGAGCCTGTAACAGTTCAGGAGATAGAAATAGTGTAGTTGGTAAGGTGTTTGTCATACAAGCATGAAAACCTGAGCTCAGAACCCCAAAGCCCATGCAAATAGCTAGGCATGACAGTAAGAGACTGTAACCAAAGCTCTGTGGTGACAGACATGGGAGAATCCCTGCGGTTTGCAGTCCAGCTTGTCTACCAAATCAGCAGGTCTAAGTTCAGTAAAAGAGCCTTTCTCAATAAATAAAGGAGAGAGCAATGAAGGAAGAAGTCTTATGTTGATCTCTGGTCTCTATGCTTATATACATATACACCCATGTGCGTTGGACCTGTATGAACACATGCTAAGTTGCACACTAAAATGCATACACACACACACACACACACACACACACACAGAGTTGGAAATGTTCCATGCACCAAAAGACAAAGCAAGTGAGGAAACAGACTATAGAACTGGAGAAATTCTTTGAATTTGGCAGGGAGTTGGTATCTAGAACACAAAAAATACTCAAACTGGAATTGGGGGAAATGAGAGGTAGATGTGATCATATGTCAATATATATATATATATATATATATATATATATATATATGTATTTATGTATGTATACAATAATAGCAAGGAAGAGGGAAATGATGTTACGAGCCCTTATTGACTAATGCCACTATGAAAATCACTGTAAAAAATCTTCAAAACACTAAAAATAGATTTACCATAGTATTTGATTATACCACTCATGAGAACACACCTGAAAGAATTTAAGAGACACTTGAGCATCTCTTCACAATTGCTCCAATACAGAACCAGCTCAGATGTCTACCAGTTGAGTGGGTAAGTGACACACACAAAATGGAGTGCCATTTAGAGATGAACGTAATTTATGACATTTTCCAAACAATGGATGGGTCCAGAGTTCATCAAAATTAAGTGAAGTAACACAGACAAATGTCGCATTTTCTCTCATATATGAAACACACACACACACACATACCACATGGTATGTATATATATATAGTGGTATATATATGGTATGAACATAAAGTGATGACCATTTCTTGATGTTATGAGGTCTAGTGGGCTAGTGGGAGGGGAAGTGGCTACAGAAGAGGGTAATGGGAAATGAATACAGTCAAAGTCAATCATATGCTTGAACTAAACAGTCACTGCGAAACCCATTACTTTGCACAACTAATTTACATTGATAAGACATTTTAGAAAAAAAAAACAGTGTAAGTGTGAAGGAAGTATCGTGGTTAGCAAACATATAGAATATGCGCAAGTGACAGATGTTGCAGAAGTAATTTTCTTTTTTTCTTGACATTAAGATTAAACTTCAGGAAGGGAAAAGAAGCAACAATGGAAAAAAAGGGAAGTGAAATATAGAGAGATAAGTGAGGAAAAGAGGAAAAAGTCTTGGAAATGTTTAAGCATCTGGTCTGGGAAACCTTTGCATGTGGGGCAAGCCCAAGCAGAGATGCCTGCAGATGAATCTCTGAAGCTTCTATGTAATAAATATCATATATAAAGGCAGTGAGTGCATGCAACTAGAAAAATTTATCTATTTCTGCGATTTAATACCCAATGTAAGGATCATGGTGACAGTGGCTACTATACCACTTGGTTTAAATGATGGTTAGGGCAGATAGAAGATTCCAGAAGAAAAATGAATCAGTTCAGAACAGAGAGCTGAGACTCACATGTATTGTGAGGAATGGGCCTACTTCTTGTCCTATTGAAGCAAACAGCTCAAAGGCGTTTTGCAGAGGCCTAGTGAAGAAGGAGAGTTACTGGTTGGAATTTTTGCTTAATTTGTTTTACACAAAGGAAAACTGATCTTTTTGTTTGTTTTGTTTTGATAATGTTCTGGTAAGAGGTATTGGGAAAAGCTAAAGGAAGGCTCCCCCTAAGTTTGCTTTCTATTTCCTACACTGACAGAAGTGAGGTCCAACTCTTTCTTGAAATTTCAAAGGAAAGACTCAGAATAGCAGCAGAAGACAGTTCAGCTTGTTAGAAATTCTGAGTCAAGAAAAAGATTTATACCAAAAACAAGGTGGGAGAGAATTTTGAAGTAGTCATTCTAATAAATGGGAAAGGAGACACACAGAATAGAATTAGGAAGAAGCCCAATGAACTCCACCAAGTGGCAGGGATTACCAACCCCAAGGCCAAATCTGACCTCTTGTTGAAATTCACATTCCTTTCTTATCTTGGTTTGTTTTAAATGGAGGATAATCTTTTAATTTTTCTATAACCTAGAATATTAGCTAAAATGATCATGATCAGATTTTTTTCTTTTTAAAGAATATTATCATCTTTCTTAGTTAAATGACTACATTTTCTGTCTCACAATTAAACTTTCTTAGGTTGATTGACAGCAGAGTACCAGTTCTTTTGCAGAGAAATCCAAACTGCATCCATCATTAAGAGACAGCTTCTGATGACCCAGACAGAATCATCCGTGCGGTCCATCTCACAAATCTATCAACTCAGCTGTTGGTGACAACCTTACAATTACACTCCGTGACAAGAAGTCCTGTCAATTCTTTATACCCTTCTTGTCCAGAATCTCTATTCCTGGTCTTTTGTGGGTAATTATTATCCTGGTTAAAAATTGGAGGTATCTAGAGCAAGTAATTTCTTGAAGTCATCTAGGTTTGAAGACACTGAAAATAAAACAAACTCCTAACACCCCTGTGTCAGGTTTCTGCATAGGCTTTACATCACTCTCCTGGAGCCATCTGCAGGCATCTCTGCTTGCGCTTGCCTCACATGGGAAGGTTTTGCAAACAATAACTAGGAAGCTTTTTGAAAAAAAAGGGGGGTCCTTTAGGCCAGGAGCTTATCTGAGCAGCAGATTTTAATTTATTCCCTGGTAAGCAAAATCGTTTTGACATTCTCCCAAATAATAGATTTTTTTCTTCCAGTCTAATAACAACTTTCCTAGCCTATCTGTATCAGGTGCCCTGCTGTAATGAGGTTATGGTAATTGACTGGCATCTGCCCCTCTTCCACGCCCCTTCAGACAATTCAAGTTTGGTGATTGCCTACAGCTGGAGAGTCAAAATTTGGAAACCATCCTGTATCTAGGCGCATTCTAGTAATTCCCACTACCATTTAAAATTAATGTCTGCTAGCTACTAAGGAAATAGGACAGCTCCAAATAATGAAGGCTTTGTGTTCTTTTCTGATACATGGAAAGAATTATACTCTCTGAACAGAGTTATGTATCTTGTATCAAGGTTAATTATTGCTATGACATTGTCATCAAAAGGAGGCTATGTCAGGCAGCTGCTCTGTCTTCATACTTCAATGATCAATTTTCCAGGAAATGCATTTAAGAAAAGAATCTATTCATTTTGGACTTCAAAGCAGTAATTTTAACAGGATATTTTTTTTAATTCATGTTGATTTTCAAAGGAGGGATGTCATAAACATCTTCATTTTGACTTTAGGAGACTAAAATCAGATATATTCTATGACTTGGCGTTCATCGCAGTGACAGAACAAATGAAAGGGATTACTTAAATTTTGAAATAAATTTTAAGGAAAATTGGAGGCTGATAACAATAATCCCTCTAATCCAGTATCCAAGAATGAGGCAATTTCTGCCACAGAAGCCACTGATCTCTTTCCTGTCTGATGGATCTTCCTCCACTCTCAGTAGGACTGGCACCTGTGTTTAAAGAATAGGGAGGGAAATTTACTGCATCCAAAATCATCCTCAGAGCTCAGAACAGAAGCAAGCAGCAAAATCATCTAAATAAGGCTGCATGGAACACAGAGTACACTTGAAAATGTTTCCCAAAGGAACCCGAAGAGTAAGAGTCATGTAGGGATTGAAGACTAAATGTGTGATTATTCAATCGAGAGTCCCCTGCGAGCAACCATGGTAGTGAAGGGTGCTGCGTGCACATTAATGCAACAATTAAGGAAGCAGAGGCCGTGAATTTGAGAGAAGAGCAGCAAAAGGGAGTGCATGTGAAGAGAAGCGGGAAATGATGGGATTATCATCATTTAAAAAGCATTTTAAAATATCAGAGGTGCAGTCACCAAGGACAGTAGGTAAAATAGGCTAGTCCGTTTAGGGTAAAATCACCTAAGGAGGAGTGAACAGCTCCTTTCTTGGTTCCAGCCTGTATTTCCCTTGGTTCTCTCAGCAGCCTTATCCTGGCTAGGAGCTGGGGATACCACACTTGTGTAAGCCGAAATTGTCTGTAGTTGTTCTATGGTAGAGGCAGGAGGTGTTGGAGGGGAACTTGTTTTCCTTTGCTTCCTGTTCTCCCCAAAAGAACCCTTCTGCAGGAAGCCATATTGTTAATGTGATTGGATCTGGGAAGCACCAGAACCCTTGCAATCAAAGCCGATTGAACTGTCCTCCCCACCTGCTTCCTTCATTCAGGAAAGCCCCTTTTACTGTAAAACAGTCAGGTCCAGCCCCAACCCCCAGCTTTCACCCCACCCCTCCTGCTGCCTGGGAACTCAGACTTCCTTCACTCCCAACCTTTCTATTATAAAAACTTCTTTCCAAAGCCCACCCTTGGTGCTTTGTAGTGTGGAGCTGCGGGCTGCGTTCCCGCCGCCCAGCTTTCTGCCTCCTGGCTAGCTTAACACGCGAAATAACATCACACAAATTGTATTCTTTTAAACACTGCCTGGCCTATTATTTTCTGCCTCTTTCTCACATCTTGCTTTAACCCATTTCTAATAATCTGTGTAGCACCACAAAGTGGTGTCCTACCGGAAAGATTCTAGCGTACTTCCATCTTGGGCTGGAGCTTCATCATGTCTGGCTTCTCTCTCTGAGGAGAGGCATGGCGGTCTGCCTAATTTAGGAGAGGCGTGGCATCTTACTGATCCTTCTACCTCACTTCCTCTTCCTGTTCTGTCTACTCCACCCACCTAAGGGGCGGTCTATCAAATGGGCCAGGCAGTTTCTTTATTAGCCAATGAAATCAACTCAAACAGAAGACTCTCCCACATCAGTGCTTTGTGAATATCAGTCATGAAATTCGTGAAAAGGGATAGAGATCCGCTGGTATCTGTGGGATTTCTCAAAATCTAGACTCACAGGAAGCACAATGAGAGCTGATGAAAGCTCCCAGGCTCTCACCGTGAAACTCAGGTTTGCAGGGTTGCATATGGAAATAATTGTGGCAATTCATATTCTGCAGTAAGACCCCACCAAGAAAGCAGATATTGAAAAGCTACCTGGGCACAGGGCATACCGTAGAGCCTAACTTCTGTGGCTTGTGGCCTCATATCATATTCTCATATTCAATTGTTGCATAACTGAATGTGAGAATAGAGAAAAACTTCGCAACTCGAGGTTTCTGAATGTGTGATGTCCAAAAATCAGTGGAAAATCAAATTCATACAGCATTGGAAATGTATGGGACATCATTCACCCATGATGCAATGTGTGATTTCACTGCATCTTTGATTTTGAGCACATGACATATGTTCTTTGCACTTTGCATGACGTCACAGGCCCAGTACCAAGGAATGTACTAAAGCAGCTTTACTCAGGTTCAACACTGTATGTTACTAATGAAAGTGTAGCATTTTCTGCTTTATGGAAGCACAATGGCTTAATTACAAAGTGCAATAAATTTTAACATTTTCTTTTTTTCTTTTTTTAAATATGGTTTATTTTTTATATTTAAAAATTTCCATCTTCTCCCCTCCTTCTCCCCCTTCCCTTCCCTCCCCTCCACCCATAGCCCCCTCCCTCCCTCTCCAGGCCAAGGAGCCATCGGGGTTCCCTACTCTATGTTATGACCAAGGTCCTCCCAACTCCCCCCAGGTCCCAGAAGGTGATCAACCAAGCTGAGAAGGCTCCCACAGAGCCTGTCCATGCCGAAGAATCAAAGCCCAGCACCATTGTCCTTGGGTTCTCAGTCAGCCTCCACCTTCGGCCACATTAAGAGAGTCTGGTTTGGTCTCATGTTCCATCAGTCCCATTCCAACTGGAGTTGGTGATCTCCCGTTAGTTCTGTCTCACACACAGTCTCCATGGGTGAACGCACCCCTCACGGTCCTGATATTCTTTCTCATGTTCTTCCTCCTTCTGCTTCTCATCAGGACCTTGGGAGCTCAGTCTGGTGCTCCAATGTGGGGCTCAGTCATTTTCTTCATCTATCGCCAGGTGGAGGTTCTTTTACCTTTGCAGCTCTTAATATCTGTTCTTTATTCTGTATGTTTTGTGTTTTGATTATTATATGGCATGGGGATGCTTTCATTTGATCCAGTCTATTCAGTGTTCTGTAGGCTTCTTGTACCTTCATAGGAACATCCTTCTTTAGGTTGGGGAAGTTTTCTTCTATAATTTTGTTGAATATGTTTTCTGGGCCATTGAGTTGTAATTCTTCTCCTTCTTCTACCCCAATTATTCTTAGGTTTGGTCTTTTCATGGTGTCCCAGATTTCCTGGATGTTTTGTGTTAAGAATTTGTTAGATTTGTTTTTTTCTTTAATCTGTGAATTTATTTCCTCTATAGTATCTTCAGAGTCCGAGATTCTTTCTTCCATCTCTTGTATTCGGTTGGAAATACTTGTCTCTGAAGTTTCTGTTTGTTTACTCAGAATTTCCATTTCCAGTCTTCCCTCAGATTGTGTTTTCTTCATTACCTCCATTTCATTTATCAGGTCGTGTACTGTTTCCCTTACCTGTTTGATTGCTTTTTCTTGTTTTTCTTGGGTATCTTTGAGAGGTTTATTTATTTCGTCTACCTTTTTGTTTGTCATCTCCATTTCTTTATGGCAGTTTTTTACCTCCTGTTTAAGGTCTTCTATTATTTTCATAAAGTACTGTTTAAGGTCGGTTTCTTCTATATATTCTGGAGTAGGGTGTTCAATTCTTGTTGTTTCAGGATGTCTGGATTCCGGTGATGTCATGTTGCCTTTCATGTTGTTGGAGGAGTTCTTGCATTGGTGCCTGCCCATCTCTTCCTTCAAATGGAGCTGGGAAGTGCTTGGTGTCTTAGACCAATCTTTGCTGTGACTGAATCTGGTTGGATCTCCTCAGTGCCAGAGCAGGGGCTATTCCTTGCAGCACAATCTGAAGAAGCCTGCACTCCCTTGCAGGAATCATCAGACCTGCCTGGAGGCCAGAGTCTGACCCCTTTGGGTCGATGGCCTTAGTACAGGAGCAGGACACCTGAATACACTAGGGAAGGCTTGGGAGAGGCAGGGACATGAGAAACAAAAACAAGCCGGCAGAGGGAGCTGGGGGAGGGGGGGGTCTGTGCTCTCTTCCAGGGCAGGTTGCCCCAGGAGCGCACTCACTCACCAGTCCAGATGGAACTCCACTGCACAAGATCAGGGATTCCTGGCAGCCCAGGGACACCGCCCGGACAAAAGGGCCAAGGTGGGGGCAGGGCGGGATGGAATATCACACAGCCAACATAGTAAGCACAATTTGAAGGAGCCCGCACTCCCTTGCAGGAATCCTTAACATTTTCTTATATGATATCTCAGAATATAAGAAACTGATATATCTTTGGGCAATATTAGATTTTTATTAGCTATCTATTCTTACTGACTTTCCTTGCTATTGGTTTACAAAAGAACATTTTGTACAGTGCATATTTTACTTTAGGCTCACCAGGCTTCTACTCTCCTTCTTGCCCTTCAAACTCACTCTGGTTGTCACTGTTCCTGGAAACAGTTTTACTTCTACATTCGCATCATTTGAACAAATATTATTTCATGCATCTCCAAAATCTAGGAGCTACAAATAAAAGAAAATGTGTAATATTTGTTTTTCCGAGACTGACTTAATTCCCTTAGTATAATTACATTTATTTGCATCTATTTTCCTGCAAACGGCAACTTTATCTTTCACTATACCCAGAAAAATGTCCATTGTGCATGTCTGTCACATTTTTTTGTTTATTCCCCTATTACTGACTCTTAGGTACATTACAACTCTTAGCTACTCTGAATAATGATGAGATAAAAATTTTTATTGATTTTTATTGAGCTCTACATTTTTCTCTGCTCCTCTTCCTGCCTCTCTCCTCCCCTTCAACCCTCTCCCAAGGTCCCCATGCTCCCAGTTTACTCAGGAGATCTTTTCTTTTTCAACTTCCCATGTTGATTAGATCCATGTATGTCTCTCTTAGGGTCCTCATTGTTGTCTAGGTTCTCTGGGATTGTGATTTGTGGGCTAGTTTTCTTTGCTTTATGTTTAAAAACCACCTATGAGTGAGTACATGTGATAATTGTCTTTCTAGGTTTGGGTTACTTCACACAAAACACTATTTTCTAGCTCCATCCAATTGCCTGAAAAATTCAAGATGTCATCTTTTCTGCTGTGTAATACTCCACGGTGTAAATGTACCACATTTTCCTTATCCATTCTTCAGTCATGGGAATTTAGGTTGCTTCCAGGTTCTGGCTATGACAAACAATGCTGCTTTGAACATAGTTGAACACATGTTCTTGCAGCACGATTCAGCATCCTTTGGATATGTACCCAAAAGTGGTATTACTGGGTCTTGAGGAAGGTTGTTTCCTAATTTTCTGAGAAATTGCCACACTGACATCCAAAGGGGCTGTACCAGCTTGCATTCCCACCAGCAATGCAGAAGTGTTCCCTTTTCCCCACAACCTCTCCAGCATAGGTTGTCATTAGTGTTTTTGATCTTGGCCATTCTTGCAGGTGTAAGATGAAATCTCAGAGATGTTTTAATTTGCAATTCTCTGATAACTAAGGATGTTAAACATTTCCTTAAATGTCTTTCAGCCATTTTAGATTCCTCTGCTGAGAGTTCTCTGTTTAGGTCTGTACTCCATTGTTTTTTTATTGGATTATTGTTCTTTTGATGACCAATTTCTTGAGCTCTTTGTATATTTTGGAGATCAGACCTCTGTTTGAGGTGGGGTTAGAGATCTTTTCCCATTGTTTAGGCTGTCATGTTGTCTTGTTGACCGTGACCTTTGCTTTACAGAAGCTTTTCAGTTTCAGGAGGTCCCGTTTAGTAATTGTTTCTCTCAGTGTCTGTGCTACTGGTGTTATATTTAGATAAATATTGGTCTATAACTACTTTTGTTTCAGATTTCCCTGAGTAAATACTAAGAAGGGGTATTGCAGTCTTGAATTGGAAGTGTTACCCCAGCCCCTGGCCTGGGAATTGCACTGATTCAGAGTCCAGTTCCCACCCTGCCAAGCACTGACCACTCCCCCGTGAGGGTCAGGACCACTCTCACAGGCTGTTTAGGCTCAGGCTGGAAAAAGAAACACGTGGTCTCTGGGGTTTGTGTGGGCTCCTCTGCCCGCCATGCTATCTCCGTCTACCTGAGAGTGCTGCATTTATTAAATGTGAGCATTTTCATTTGGTCTAATCTGGTCTAATTGGAGGTACTGTGTTCGTGGAGCGGCTTTTCTTAAGATTAAACCAAACAGATGGAGCTCCCCCCACTGAAAGGGTCCAATTTTTTCCTCACGGGTCCAGGGCCACGTGCTGACAAACACCCTTCTCATGTGTGCTCTCCACCAGGCAAGATCGGCTACACTTGGTGAGTTCCTCTTTTAAGATGCATGGCCAGTAGGGTTTTTGGAGGTGACACTTTTTGGGCTTTTGTTGAAGCTGTGGGCCCGTGCCAGAAGCCTCATCCATGCGGCGAAAGCAGGGCTTTCACTGAGATTGGACTTGAGTGTGGGGAGACGTCACCCACTCTCATTTCTCATGGACCCCATTTTTTACTCAAGGGCTCTGGTGGACACATCGCAACAGGCTCGAGTCACACAGGCATGTGTTTTTAATGTTTTTTGTTGTTGTTGTTGTTTTTGGTTTTGTTTGTTTGTTTGTTTGTTGTTTTGCGATTCCAAGTTGATTACTCAAATGCTCTTTGGCGGCTTTTTAGAAAAATCCTTTTAAATTGGGGCTATCTAACCTAAATGAACAACACTCCCCCCCCCCCCCGAAAAAAAAACCAAAAACAAAAACAAAAAAACCCTAATACTCCCAAAACCCATGGTTTCTACATGCGCACTCATCCCACCCCCTTCCACTTATTTTCTCTCTTTATTCACAGCCCGTGCTCTTGTCCTGTCCCCACTTCTGTTAGGCTGTGTGGCTACAACGCCACACTTAGAAGCATGGCTGGCTCCTGCCCAACACTGCGTTGGTAAACTGTAACTAACTGGATAAAGTATATCTCTAAATTCAGCTTATATGCCCAGTATAAATAATAGGTGCTGGTACCTAGTTCTCAAGTGCCTTTTCAGATCTGATATAATGGCATTTTAACAAAAATGCTTCTAACACAGACATGCAGGTCCCACAGCACCCAATAGCTCCTCCAAGAAGATGCATGGTTACAGAAGGACCTTCTGCCTCCAGGATGGCCCTTGGCCTTGGCAAAGCCACTCACACAGCAAAAAGCAGCCTTCCACCTCTTTAGTTTCCTGGATGCTTCTTCACCTGGTGAATCAATTTCATACTGCCAAGTCAGGTAGATTAAATCTTCCTACCACAGGGAAATCTTTGGGCCTCTTGTGCTCAGTAGCTAACGGCAAGCACTGCTTTTAAGACTGGTGTTCTCCAAGGAATAAGGAGAGGATTTGGGATTGCCTGTGTAGCTAAAAAGCTGTCTTATATTTGCTTGTTTATTCCTCCCAGATCTGTCTAATGACATTTGACAATGTAAGGTACTGTTAACGTTTTACTTAATCCATGATGATTAATAAATTTTCCTGCTAAAATCCGGACAGGTGTGCCTCTTTCACAGGCTTCTTTCATAGTCCCGGACTAACAGGTTTCAGGTGTGTCGTCATCGTCAGAGGTACCAATTTCCTCACCTTTTAACCTAAAGCAATCGCCTTTTGATCTGTTCTAGTTGTCTTACACTCCCAGGAAAAAGTTCAGCTACATTAACCCCAAATTGTTTCAAGTATATTTTACAGGTCACTCCTGATGCCTAGGCTAAGACCAACTCACAAAGCGCTCTCCAGAAAACGCCAGACTCCTGCAACAGCTCCTGGGACTTCACCATTGGCCCCAACTCTTCTAGATCAAGTTCACCCACCAACTAAATTCTGGTTGTATCTGATTGGACCCGAGCCTCACCTGTCTAACCAGGGCACTTCCCTGTTCCATTCTTTCTGGCAGTTAATGCATAGGACCAGTAATAACAATATATTTTTTTCTCCTAGCCACCTTGCCTTCTCATCTCCCTCAAAAAACAGCTCCATAAGGACTCCAGAAAGACAACAAACCAGATGCTGCTCTAACCACACCTCACTGACTCCTAGCTCACCCTTCTCCCATGTCACCCCATGCCCTCAGGAAGTAGGAAGTAGACTTGAACTGACGCCCCTATATCCAATGACTCTGAGATGTTGGTCAAAAGTGAGACCCCAGCCTTCTAACACCCCTATATCAAAAGATTCTGGAATGTAATGTTAAGTTGGAAGTGTCACCCCAGCCCCTGGTCTGGGAAGTACTCTTGTCCAGACTCCAATTCCCAGCCTGCCTAGCGCTTGGACTCCAACTCCCAGCCTGCCAAGCACTGACCACTTCCTGGTGGAGGGCCAGGACCACTCTTAGAGGCTTTTTAGGCTCATGTTGGAAAAAGAAACACGTAGTCTCCGGGGTTTGCATGGGTTCCTCTTCCTGCCATGCTATCTCAGTCCACCCAAGAGCACTGCATTTATTAAACATGGCACTTTAATTTGGTCTAATTGGAGTTATTTGTGTCGGCAGAGCAGCTTTTCTTAAGATTAAACCAAACAGGTATGTCTGGTAGAACAGTGGACATATTTTTATTCATATTTTTTAATAACTATGCTGATTTCCACAGTGGCCTGACTAGCATTTTTATCAGCAGTATATAAGGACTCTCTTTTGCCAACATCCTCACCAACATTTTTTAATGTCTCCCATTTTCACTGGAGTGAAATGAAATCTCAATGAAGCTTGGATTTGCATTTCTCTAGCATCTAGCAGATGCACCTAAGACAAGACAGGTTTTACTACTTCATATACCAATGTGCTCCAGGACACATGACAATTTCTTAGGTGAAAGGGGCTTCTGAGTGTAGAAAGTTTCAGAAGCCCTGCTCTCAAGTTACCTGACAGGGACAGTTCCAGACACTTAGGTTTTGTCAGTTTTGGGAAGAAAATGTGACATATGTTCTTAGTAAATTAACTGAAATAAAGAGTAAAACAGTCATTACCAGAACAAAAAGACTGACTTTTAATCAATAGAGAATTAAATCAGCAAGAAAGAATTCTGTATGGGGCATGTAGTTGGACATTTTTTGTGGGGACCATCTGCTCCCCAATAATGACTCGGTGACTTATTATTAATTATGAAAACTTGACCAATAGCCTTGTGTCTACTAACTCTTTAACTTAAATTCTATTTTCTATTAATTTTTTTCTGCTTCATGGCTATATTACCTCATCTCCATAGTGTCCGTTCTGTTTGCTTTATATCTCATGGCCTCTCTTCCTTCTTCTTCCCAGTATCCTTTCTGCCAGGAAATCTTGCCTAGCTATTGGCCATTCAGCTTTGTATTAACCAATCAGAGTGTCATATTTTCATAATGTACCAAGAGAATATTCCTCAACAGGGGTGGGATAGGGAGTGAGATGGACTGTTGGTGGCAGTAGAGTGGAGGGATTATAGTAAAGAGCTGTTTTAAATATCATGGAAGGTATAAATCTCTACACATATCTTATTAGTGGAAGTATGAGCATAAAGACATTTAAAATATCCTTTCCATTAAAGCCAGAAAACAACTTGACAAAACAAGCTGAGTCAGTTTTATCAAGACACTAAAAGTTAACTAAAAGCTCGCAGCGATTTAAGGGGGAGTTTACTCAAGAAAAATGGTACCATCAGCGTAAAGCCTGCAAGATCTGCCATGTTTTAAATAGTGCTCATGCTTTTAGGCTTCTCAGTCCCCTCAAAACAAGATTTGTTGAGAAAGCGAGCATCTTGAAAGCCTTCGGAAGAGCAGAAGCAAAGTCAGACTTATGCAATCCCTCATTTGCAGAATTATCATCATATGACCTGTCAGGTGTGTCCCTGGATGACCCCTATAGCAATGCTGTCTGTATTTGATGTGAATTAAAATACAGGAGCCGAGGGAAGGTGCAATTGGATGGAGGAAGGGGTGGGGAAAAAGAAGGAGATGAAGATCTTCATGTATCAATGTTTAGACTCTTGTGAAATGCTGTTTTTGTTGCCATTGCTGCCATCACCAAAATAATACTTGGAGTTTTGGACATTAGGGAATGCAGAAATAAAAATGACCTTGGTGTGAAGGAGGAGGAGAATTAAAAACAGAGGAATATCCCCCACTGCCTATGCCTATTGACGAACTTGTTAATACAATCAACTCCTCTCCTGAAATCAGTACCTGTTTTCAGGTTTTACCAAAAGTTACAATTAAAATCAGGACACTAGGAAGAAAAGTAAAAATGCAAACTAAAAACTAAATGGTTTCATAGCTCTGGAGTGACAGGTTGAACTGCATTTCTCTCCTCCAACTTTCCTGTGTAATGCACATTTACTGCTCTAAACTTACATCAGTGTTTTATAGTACTCACAAACAAGAATGGACAGAAGAAAGGGTGAGAGAGAGAGAGCAAAGAAGGGAGAATATTGGACATTATAGGGTTTCTAAACTGCTTTTGTTTCCAGATGCGTTAAATGGATCAGATGAAACTAAATCTTTATCACAACAATGAACAATTAAAGGCTCAGAAGTATTAGATCACAAGACTAAAATTATGCTTTATTCTCCCTTTCCATTAAAATAATACTTATAGAAATTTGTGGCATGTTTATATTTGGGTAGACAATAGCAACTAGCAGAACTGACATTTCAATTGTCAACTCTACCAGAGAAACAAAACAAGTGACCATTGTCCTTCACACACAGTTGAGTGATGCCAGTACACTTTGAACCTTGTTTGGCAATAAATGATACTCTTGGCCATTCCAAAGCAGTAGATATAACTGCACTTACTATATATTCACTTAAACCAAGGACGAGTTGTCAGTTTTATAGGTTGGTTATTTAAGGGTCTGTGGACATCTGAATTATAGTCATATCCATTTTTGTCTTAAAGAGGGGAGGCTTTTCTTATCAGTTGACATATGACTTTCTAAAAATAGCTTTGTGATTTTATTCAATGTGCAAAGCTACTATTTAGAATGGGAGCACAACTCCATTTCCTTTCTCTTCCCAGGGCCAGGGGCTTGATACAGCTGAGACTGAATTAGAAATTGGAATTATAAATGCTAAGTCCTAGAGGAATATTATGGGGTAGGTTGATTTAAGTACATTTCATGTCACCTAAATATACAATGAGGTTAATATATGAAAACAAATAAAACAGGTGATAGGAAGGGGTCATTTTTATATAATATAGCTTTGACCATGTTTGGGAATATCCAGGGGGGAGTTGGGAGGACCTTGGTCGTAACATAGAGTAGCATTTTCTGCTTTATGGAAGCACAATGGCTTAATTACAAAGTGCAATAAATTTTAACATTTTCTTTTTTAAAATATGGTTTATTTTTTATATTTAAAAATTTCCATCTTTTCCCCTCCTCCTCCTCCTTCCCTCCCCTCCCCTTCACCCATAGCCCCCTCCCTCCCTCTCCAGGCCAAGGAGCCATCGGGGTTCCCTACTCTATGTTACGACCAAGGTCCTCCCAACTCCCCCCAGGTCCAGAAGGTGATCAACCAAGCTGAGAAGGCTCCCACAGAGCCCGTCTATGCAGAAGAATCAAAGCCCAGCACCTTTGTCCTTGGCTTCTCAGTCAGCCTCCACCTTCGGCCACATTCAGAGAGTCCGGTTTGGTCGCATGTTCCATCAGTCCCATTCTAACTGGAGTTGGTGATCTCCCGTTAGTTCTGTCCCACCGTCTCCATAGGTGAACGCACCCCTCATGTTCCTGACTTTCTTTCTCATGTTCTCTCTCCTTCTGCTCCTCATCAGGACCTTGGGAGGTCAGTCTGGTGCTCCAATGTGGGGCTCAGTCATTTTCCTCATCTATCGCCAGGTGGAGGTTCTATGGTGATATGCAAGAAATTCATCAGTATGGCTATAGGAACTGGCCTTTTCAGGCTCCCTCTCCTCAGCTGCCCAAGGAACTAGCTTCTGTAAAGCAAAGGACACTGTCACTAAGACACAAAGGCAGCCTACTGACTGGGAAAAGATCTTCACCAACCCTGCAACTGACAAAGGTCTGATCTCTAAAATATATAAGGAATTCAAGAGACTAGACTTTAAAAAGCTAATTAACCAAATTAAAAAATGGGGTGCTGAACTGAACAGAGAATTCTCAACAGAAGAAGTTCAATGGCCAAAAAATTTTTATTATTAAAAATTTATGCCTCTTCCCCACCTCCCAATTCCCTCCCCTCCCCCACTCTCCTCCCCAGATCGCTCTAGTCCAAAGAGCAGTCAGGGTTCCCTGCCCTGTGGGAAGTCCAAGGTCCTCCCCCCTCCATCCAGGTCCAGGAAGGTGCACATCTAAACAGACTAGGCTCCCTTAAAGCCAGTACATGCAGTAGGATCAAAACCCAGTGCCATTGTCCTTGGCTTCTCAGTCAGCCCTCATTGTCCGCCACTTTCAGAGAGTCTGGTTTGTTCCTGTGTTTTTTCAGTCCCAGTCGAGCTGGCCTTGGTGAGCTCCCAGTAGATCAACCCCACCGTCTCAGTGGGTGGGCGCACCCCTCGCAGTCCTGACTTCCTTGCTCATGTTCTCCTTCCTTCAGCTCCTCATTTGGGCCTTGGGAGCTCAGTCCAGTGCTCAATGTGGGTCTCTGTCTCTATCTTCATCCATCGCCAGATGAAGCTTCTATGGTGATATGCAATATATTTATCAGTATGGCTATAGGAAAGGGCCATTTCAGGCTCCCTCTCCTCAGCTGCCCAAGGAACTAGCTGGAGACATTTCCATGGACACCTGGGAACCCCTCTAGAGTGAAGTCTCTTGCCAACCCTAAAATGACTCCCTTAATTAAGATATCTTCTTCCCTGCTCCCCTATCCACCCTTCCTCCATCCAAACCAGCCCATTCTTACAGGGTCTCCCCATCCTCCCCTCCTCACTTTTCTCTTCCTATCTCCCCTTACCCCCACCCCTGTCTCTCCTCTTTTCTCTCCCTCTCCCTCTCCCTCTCTCCTCTTCTGTCTCTCCTCTTCTCTCTCTTTCTCACTCTCTCTCCCCCCTCTGTCTCTCCTCTTCTCTTTTCCTCTCCCTCTCTCTGTCTTTCTTTCCCCCTCTGTCTCTCTTCTCTATCTCCCCTAGCTCCCTCCCTCTCTCTTTCTCCCCCCTCTCGCCCCTTCTGTCTCTCCTCTCTCTCTTGCCTTCTGTCTCTCTGTTTCTCTCTCCCCTTCTGTCTCTCCTCCTTTCTCTCTCTTTCTCTGTCTCTGTCTCTGTCTCTCTCTCTCCCTCTCTCTGCTTTAGATGAGACTGTATCATTTTGAAGTTTCCTTGTCTTTAATATGCATTCTAGAGTTCTTGGGGGCCAAAAGAAGTTAATTCATTTTTCTTTGGCAAAAATATCTGTTAGATTTTTAAAATCTATTTTTAGAAGAAACCCACTGAAATTTTGAAATACCTAATTCTAAAGCAGGAGTATCTATTCTGTACGTTTAGAAAATTCATAGACTATTATTCCTATTTAAAGTGGAGGTCAACACGAACTGTGTTGCCTGCTTTGAACAATATCAACAGGGGAAAGTGTTCAGTAAGGAGAAATAAGAAAATGGGCAAGAGCATAAATATGAATTACTTTATTATGTCTGAGGAGAAATAAGAGAATTAATCAAGAACTGGGTAAATGGAAAAGGGTGTAGAGGGAAGGAAACTTAAACAGGCAGATTGAGGGTTGAAAGGGGAAACCCTACATTCTAAGCACAGAACTGCCAGTCTACAGCTGTGAAGCTTCTTCTAGGAAACCAATCTCTTCTTGAGTCAGAGTTCAACAGAGCATCCTACCATGATACCTCTGACAGCTCTGTACTGATGGTTTAGAAACACACACAGAACTCACTGGGGACAATAGGTGAGGGTGATTAGAAGACACGCAGCTAAGTCTAAAGCACTAGATGTGTGAAGACACCCATCGGCAGGTAGAGATAATATGTGTAGCATAACACACAAACCTATAGAATCTATTTAAAGAGGCAAGGCTTGGAAAGAAAGGCAGAAATCTCCAGTATCACTAAGACCTGGTGGGTAAATATTCTTTACGTCGGTGAAATGAAATTTTTGAAGTGGGAAAGAAAACTTGTTTAATAATAAAGGTCCCACAGGTGGCACTGAGAATCAGGGTCCACTTACTGACACATTTGCGATGCCTGTCCAGGAAGGAGGGGAAGAAAGTTGAATACAAACACCTGGAGGACCCAAGCATTTGCTCTGTAGAGACATTAGCCTACATATTTACTATATTCTTCACCCTTCTGTACGCGTATGCATGCATGATGGGTTGGCATGGTCCGTGACATCAATGCTGATGTCATAGTACAGCCTAAGGGAGACAGCTGTCTTATTCAACTATGGATTCCACAAATAAAACTCACGTCATCAGACCTGGAGGTAATTGCTTTCATCTATTGAGCCATCTCACCTTTCCATCTTAGTCTTTATCCTTTGGGTATCACCCTAAACTAACCAGAAGGACCAGAGGCTGGGCCAGAAAGAAGGAATGTTGTTCTCCTCTTTTTTCCCCCAGCGTTGTCTTCTAATCTTAAACAGAACTAGCAAAAACACAGAGGGTAATGCAAACATTTCTAATCAAAGAGGATCATGGGTAAGCATGGATGGCACACAGTCCCTTCTGAGAGTGCACCTAAGGTGGAAGAAACATAATAGCTTTCTAGATCAAAGTAGATTCGGGTGAGTTGGAAGGGACAGCCTGAGGTGCTATGCTTGGAATTCAAGCAGAAGGATGAAGGAAGAAAAGTACATGGCATGCCACCAGATTGCAGGCATGTCCTGGAAAGGCAGGTACATCCTTAAAGTTTATATTTTCATATGAAAAATAAATAAGCAGATTTAAAGCTGGCCATTGTCTCTCAAAATCTGAATAAAAAGAATGTAAAAACCAAAGGTTCATTACTACCAAGCTCAGACTACCTTGCATTTTCTCAGAGTCACGCGCTCCTTCTTCTAGCCAGCCATGTGCTCCATTTTTAACTAGGCATTTTCCTAATACATTTTCCCCAGTGACCTATGAAAACAGCTTTCTCTGCAAAGTTACCATTTTGCACAAATAGAGAAGTCCTGCTTCACAGGTTACATAGATTAAAACAGCTGTTCATTTCCTATGGTTCTGGAAGGCTCAGTTCAGCTCTTCAACTACTAGAACACCCCCAGGAGATCCTCATGGTGTTCCCTGATAGATGACAGGCTGCTGTGTTTTGCCAGCTCATGTGCATTCCTGAACTTGGAAACAATTTCATATTGGTCAGGGGCAATGCCTCTCCTTCCCTATTCAGTATCGTTGTGATGGGCACTAACTTGAAGCAGGAGAAAGAGACTGAGGTGAGAGCTGGAAATAAAGTTTACATCCATTCCTGTGCACCAGTGCAACAGCACTCATGGCTTCCAACTTCAGGTGTCTCATTTATTATTCATTTGTATAACTTGCAGACAATTTGATCAAGAAGGTAGCCATTATTCTAACTTACAAGTATTATACAAAGTATTTGGTATAATATGAATGTGTTAGAATGCTTGTGGTGAAAACAAACATATCTCCTAGGCTACATATAGGTATGAAATATGCAAACTAATATGATTTGTTTGGGTCAAGAGGGCTCCACCCCCAAGACATAGATTAGATTGGTGCCATTATAAAAAGGGGTGGCAGGAAGAAGTTTGCTGCTTTGTGTTTCTGTCTTCCCTCCTTTTGTTCCATGAAGGTGTAGCAAGGAGGCTCTGAAAGCCTGCCTCACTGACCCAGCAGCTCCATACACAGATAGTACCAACCTACAAGTGCAGAAATAGTATATATGATCCTTTCTGGGGTCTTCTGAGGGACAAATTGGCAAAGCTTCTAGAAGTACCATATTTAGATGAGAAGTTTTCACAGAAAGTTTGCTAATGATTTTGCTGGATATTATACTAAAGCTGTCTCTGAATGAGGATCAAAGGTGTAGGTATGGATCTGAATTTGGACAGCACCCATAGATATTTTCAGATTCTGGTTTCTACAGAAAGAATTGGACCAGGGCACATGGATATTGGTAAAAATAGGGACAGTTTATTAATAAAAAGCTATAGTATCATGATAAATAATTTTGTACATCTCTGCTATATCAATTAAATGATTATTAAATATTATTATTTTTTTGTGTTTGTATTATTTGCAACTAAAAGAGTCCTGATATTCACTAGTGAAATGATGAATTAGAATTTCATTTATAAAATTATGCCATATTTCTTGTCTGAGCTCTAAATAAAAAGGAAGAGTTCTGAGTATCTTCTCAGTTTACTCCAAAGATGATACATGGTTGCATCATCCTAAATGCAGAGGCAACAAGTTAATTTGTCACTTCAAGGAATGCCTTTAAGAATTGGAGGCTTGGGGGCTGGAGAAATGGCTCAATGGTTAAGAGCATCGCCTGTTCATCCAAAAGTCCTGAGTTTAATTCCTAGCAACCACATGGTGGCTCACAACCATCTGTAATGAGGCCTGGTGCCCTCTTCTGGCCTCCAGGCATACATACAGACAGAATATTGTATACAAAATAAACAAATAATTATTTTTTTAAAAAAAGAATTGGAGGCTTAGCTTCTGCAAGAATAGCAGTTTTAAATAAAAAAATGCATCATTGAGGGGCTGTAGAAATATCTCAGAGGTTAAGAACATCGCTTGCTCATCCAAAGGTCCTGAATTCAGTTCCCAGAAACCACATGGTGGCTCACAACCATCTGTAATGGGGTCTGGTACCCTTTACTGACCTGCAGGCATACACACAGACAGAATATTGTATACATAATAAATAAATAAATATTTAAAAAAACAAAAAATGCATCATTGATCCATTTTTAATTTTTGAAAAAATAACTGTTTAGGTCATATTTTCACCTTGATTTCATGCCGCATGCTGTAGTAGCTCTCAGATCAAGCTTGGTGAGGAAGTCAGGACACATCACTTACAAACTAGCTGACCTTATGTGGGTCACCCTCTCTGTAACCTTATGTATTATGTATAATAATAATGTTTATACCTCAGGGCTGATGCAGGCAAGCATGGCATGTGTTTGCCATTAATAAATCCTTAGCTCTTGTGAGAAAAATAGTTCTTGCCATTTATATTATTAATATACTTACTTTTTCTTGTCAAACATATTGATTTATTTCTTAACAGTTATCTGTTTGGTTAATGAACACCATTTATTTTTAATACTATAGACTGTGTTTGCACAAATGAATGAATTTTAGTTTTTGCTTAGTTGCTCATTCTTTTACATAATTTATAATGCACTTGAGTTTCACATTAGTTTAGGCTTCAAGTGTGTCGTCAGAACTGAAGACTCATGCATTCTTCACAGTGGGTAGTGATCTGGGACAAATAAGTAAGGATTCAAGACTCATGTTCATGTATAATTATGAACCAGAGTAGAAGGACAATCAATGTTGTTCTAACTTGGCTGGAGAAAATTTGTGATATTTTTATCTCATAGATACTCTGGATGCTACATTATATATACATGTCTAAGAAATAGTCATTAACCTCTATTTTCTAGAGTCTAGAACCTAGAGGGAAATTTGCTTATTTCCAACATTCTGTTAGAAATGGACTGTACAAGGAAATCAGAATTTATTTACAAGCATATTGGGACTCATGTTTAACTTAAAAAAAAAAAACCTATGCTCTAAACTTGCTCTGGAATTTCCCTCCCTGTTCTGCTTAGTAAATATTTCATAGGTGTTATTTTTAGTGTATGCTTTATATTACAAAACCAGAAGCAATGTATAAACTAATACCAGAAACATTTAAAATAATATACCATAAGAAACTAGCAGTGAGGATAAATATTGAATAAAAATGCATACATACCTCCCCAAGGCAATGTTCTTCTATGTCATGGATCAGAAATAGCAGTTTTATTATTTTTCAAATCAAACTGCACCAGCAATCTCCATGTGTGGTTCATGGGAAGTACTGTCTATGGCTTATTGCTTGCAATGGTTGAATCATGGCATGTTTTCCATCTACAGCAGAAAATGTTACCTAAGGAAATTGCTGTACACATTACCTAGAATGATCAGGGATGCTATACCTGAGAACACAGTTGGAATGATACTTATATGGAAATCAATATTTCTGGACTTTTTTTACTAATTAAAGATCTGCATCAAAGCTAATTTTTCTTGTGACATTAAAAGGAACATAGATATGGAAGGGATTCTATGGTTATCCCATCCTTGAATTAGTTCAGAGGTGCACTTAAGTCTGCTTTTTCTGCTTGTCTGTTTATTATAAATTTCTTTTGTTTGACTATTTTTGGGATAATAATATTCTAAGTTTGTTTTAATAATCCATAATCCTATCAGAAAGATTTTCCTGCCTATACTAAGCCATGCTAACACAAAATGCATTTCTGCCCTGTTATAAAATTTTTAGTATATTGTTATCACATTGATTAGGATACTATTAAGTATCTTACTGTATTGTCTTAATCCTTTTTGCTATGTAACAAATATATAGGGACATTCAACAGCCATTTTTCCAGATTCACACATTGTCATTGTTACTTCTTGTTGTCATTACAAAAACAAAACAAAACAAAACAAAACAACCCACCATTGACCAAGGCAACTTTCAAAGGAAAGCACTAACCTGGAGTTTTGCTTACAGTTCAGAGAGTGAGTCCATGTTCATCATTGTGGAAAGCGTGGTAGCAGGCAGACTGACCAGACAGGAATGACAGTAGAGCAGTACTTAGAGCTTACATTTTGACACAACCAATAACCATGAGACCTAGAGAGAGGGAGGGAGGGAGAAAGAGAGAGGGAGAGAGAGGGAGAGAGAGAGAGAGAGAGAGAGAGAGAGAGAGAGAGAGAGAGAGAGAGAGAGAGAGAGAGAGAGAGAGAGAGGAATGGATAGCGAGCTCTAGAGATGATAGGAGCACCAGAGAAAGAAGACAGGGCTCTCTCTCCTGCTTACTACGCTCTCTTTTCTCTCTCTCTCTCTCTCTCTCCTTCTCTCTCTCTTCTCTCTTCTTTCTCTCTCTCTTCTCTCTCTCTCTCTCTCTCTCTCTCTCTCTCCTCTCTCGTCTCTCTCTGATCCGAATGGCCTGCCTTTTGCTTCATAGCCTCAAACCCATCCCCAGTGACACACTTCCTCCAACAAGGCCACACCTCCTTTAAGTGGGTCATGCCTCTTCATCCTCTCTAAACAGTTTCAGCAGCTGAGGACAAAACATTCAAATATACGGGACTATGGAGGTCATTCTCATTTAAACCACCACACAGATTTTTGAGGCAGCAAAAGCAAGCTAAGGATTTCTTCTTTCTATTCCACAATGTCTCCCATCTCTCTTTGGGTGAAAATTGGCATAGAGGTGATAGGATTGCCTGAAAATTCACCCACCAAACATATCTGTTATTTATCTGTGAATGACTTAGAAGCAAATCATATTTATCATAGGTCCAACAGATGATCTCCCTCTGTGGGTTTTTACTTCCTTACTCTTGTCATTGAGAAGAGTTTGGGGAGTAGGACTGAATCTATAGACTGTCCAGTCTGTGAGGCCTATCATGAAGGCTGTGTCTCTGAGTAAATTTCGTAATACGAAATGGTCCTGCAGTGTGGCTACCAGGTTTCTGGCATAAGCTCCCTTTGTACTCATACAGATTCATCTTCTTAACCAATGCAGAAAGAGCAGGTTTCCCCACAGATGCCCCAGCATGCTGTGGTATTAACTATGAAAGAGGATCATACTTTTCCAGAATCAATAATTGTACCTTATCATAAATACTCGTTTCTAGAAATACCTACCTCAGCACATCCCAGGGGTTGCTTCTTGATCATCGTTCTTTCTTTTTTTTTTTATAGTGTAATGTCTTAGGAACCAAGGCTCACTCAGTGATCAGGCTGAGAGAAAATGACACCTGACGCAAACATCCCCAGCACCCGCAGCTTGTCAATCTAAGGAAGAAAGAGTATCAATAATACAGTTTGAAAATGAGTCTGAAACCACTCACAGAACCATGAGCATAGTAGATAATGCAGAAGTGATTAATTAAAAAAGAAGTTCTTTGTTTCAATGGAATTACATCTGTCTATAAATGTTCATCTTGTTTATGCTGCCCATTAACAAAACCCTTTATGCACTATTAGTATTCAGGAAGAACATGATAGCGAGTGGCATATGGAAGCCATTTCATTTGCCCTCTCATAAAATAGTCAAGCTTCGTTCAAGGACACCCAGACCTCAGAGAGTATTATATAAACATCTTTAGAAAGTTAATAAGCTCCAAGTGACACTCTCATTTGCAGGGCAGTGGAATTATCTTTGGTCAAATATAGCCGCATTGTTTATAGCAGCAAATTCTACGTTCAAGGTTCATAGCTCAAATTCATTATACTGAGATTTGAGGTCTCTTTATAATGATATGATTATGACAATTGCTGAAAGTTTCTAACAAAAAAACACTCTAAGGGGAAGGCTTTGGGATAATGAATTAAGGCGATTACTACATTTTGATCTAGCCTCTACTTCAAAGCATTGCGGTATGATACCCAAGTTGATACTTTTGAATTCTCTTTCTATTCTTTGGCCATGGTGTTTTGTCGTGACAACAGGAATCTGGCTAATGGTTGTTGTAAGTTCCTATATATTTGTTACTTTGTTCCATGGCAAGAAGGATTGAGACAATACAATAAGGTACTTAACAATATCCTAATCAACGTGATATCAATGTTGGTGTTGAAGAGGCAAAGAAGGAGAAGCTAAGAGATTTTTCCCTTGCGGTGTTTTTGTTTTGTTGTTGTTTGCTTGCTTACTTTCATTTGTTTCCTTTTGTAGGAGAGTTATGGCAGGGATGAGGGAGGAATATGGGAGGACTGGGAAGTAAGCAGAATTGGGGTGCATGATGTGAAACTTCCAAAGAAGTTAAATAACAAAAATTGAATAGGAAACTTGCGGGTTATATAATATTGGATAGTTAGGTGATATAGATGAACCATTGACCATACCAAAAGAGCATTGCTTAGTTAGGTAACAACTTTTCCATTTCTGACAAGGTCTCTGTAGCTTGCCTGACTGGTCTGGGACTTTCTGCTGCCAGTGGTCATTCTGAGAATACAGACTTGTGCCAGTACACAGGCTGCTTTGATGTGTATCTTAGTCTGTCTCAGTCTGTAGAATTGTAATTGATATCAGAAGGTACAGGTTGTTCACTGAAAGAATGTCACAAAGGGAATCGTACCATAGATGAAAATCTGTTTTTATCATCACCATATTTCATATAGTTACTGTTTAAGTTATAGAGCAGATTAAAATCCTGTTACTTCATTTGAGAAGGATGAATGACTTTTTAAAATACTCTATAGGCTGTAATGAACTTTAAAAAGTTCCCAGTTGACAGATTTCTTTAGTAATTTAAGTACCGTTCACATTCACTTCATTATATGCCAGGACATTTAAAAAACATTGGCCAAACCTGAATGAGCAATAACAATCTTATTAACTTTTGAAAAGTTATAGCCATTTAATTTATAAAATGTGCTTTGCGAATTGTCTGGGATGGGTATGTTTCTCATCTAGGTTTTTTCTTTTTTTGCAATTTTTATGCCACACAATTTCAGCCAAACTTTCTTATGTAGTGTTAAAAATGAGTATTCTAGTTTCAACTGGAAGTCACCTTGAATAATGCAAATCTAGATATGTTCAGCACCTCGTATCTGTAGGAAAGAAACTTATGAAAATATTTTTCTCCCATCAGTTTCAAATGGTTTGAAATTAATGTGGAGTCAGAACAAGGCTTAGAATATCTGTCTGGGCCTTCAAACTTCCCAGGTAATACCATAATCCAACTGTCTCAAATATCTTAAAAAATACATTTAAAAACAGGTTGTTATTGGGTTGGCATTAGAGACTAGGCCTGACATCATGTAATCACTAACTTTATGCTATTGAACAGTAAATCCCTTTTCTCTCTCTCTCCTTTTTAACCTTAGTTACATTGTCTGTGATCTCAATACATTGGGGGCAACAGATTCCCATGAGATCTGGTTCATACAGTGCTTGTTTCAGAAATTATCGAACTGCTCTGACCTAATACATGTCTAAGTCTCAGTTTATCTGGAGTTCAAATAAACTGAGTTCTTCATGGCCCACAGACCTCCAAACAAATTTCTATGTGTGGGGCTAAACTCTGAGTTTTAACAGATGCCTTCTTTCCCACTGTTTGTTGCCTCTTGGATGAAGAAGTCCATACAATTTTTTCATTCACTAAACAACCCACACTCAATTCCATCCATTTTAGAATTATGCAACATAAAACCTGAGAATCACTTGAAGCAAAATGTTTGAAGGTGCAACATCAATGCTCAGTTATTTGGAGTAGCAGTCCATAGCTTGGTTACGTTATTTTCAGGAGAATAAAATATTACTTCAATAATTTGTATAAAATAATACCTAATCAAAGTCTTATTGAGTCAACATATGTATCTTGCTTTAATATTTCTATAATGAGAGTTTAGAAATGCTTTAGTGACTGGGAAGAATTTGAACACACTTAAGCTTAGGAACATCGTAAGAAAAGTTTGTTATTTATATTTAGCAACTTACAGGATGGAATAAAAACATTATATCTAGATTGTGTAAGAATTCAAATCTTACACTAAGTATCTCCTAAAAACACCAAGATCAAACCCAATATTCAACATAGAACAGATTCAACAGATAACTTCTGGGAATTAAGTACACAAATATCTGGAAGTACGACACATGATTGTAACACCAGGAACAAATAAACTCAACAATAAACATTCTATTTAAAACAATTATTTAAACTTCTTGATGATTTCTTGAACCTTTCAATGAACTTTTCCTTCACTAATAGCTGCAGTGTTATCTGGAAGAGGTGTCACCAATCCTTGCCTTTTTTGGTTAGAAAATAATAGAGTTCAGTAATGTTTTACAAAGATTAGTTGTATTTCTAGAGCTATCAATCAGTCCATGAACTATAACCATGGAACAGCAGGATGTGGGCTTTTACTGGATAATGTTTTCTGTCCTTTGTCAAAAATTAGTTCTCAGTCCTTGAAGCCGGGCAATAGCGGAAGCACAACCAAACACATGGAAACTCATAATGTATAACCCAAACTGGCCAAAACAACCTGTCAATGGACCAAAAGCAAAAAGAAGGTAGCTAATGGCACCCCCTCCTAGTCAATCACAACACACCAGCAGCAACTGCCAGTTTCAAAAGTACCAACCAGTATCGTTCCTGTGGCAGCTTAATTTCCTTAACCCCATAAAATCACCGACCTTTTCACAATAAAGAGCTTCTGTATTGGAATCTCTTAATGTTGTGTCATTGCCTCTTCATCTTCTCACCCGCTGCCCTCTCCCCATCCCCCTGATATGGGGATCGCATAACAGGCAGCAGCAACAAGCCCCCAACAAGTCTTTAATCATCCCACAGAATAATCGGTTACTCTCCTACCATCACATTCTTCATTCTTCCATCCAAGTGTTTGTTAATTAGAAGTTCCGCAAGACCAGGAGATAATACATCTTCCCTGCAAATAAATGAATTTTTTAATAGAGAAATTAAGTTAGCAATTTGCAACACTTAACCCTGTTAATTATGCAAAGAAACCCAGTGATCCTTCTTAAAATGAAATAGCATGGGTAATAACTTAATTTCTTAAGTAGAAAGGTATTCGTCCTTCTTGACATGACTGTACAAATACATATTACCCTTCTGTAAAATACTAAAGAAAGAAATTCTTTGACTTTGTGTACCTTAAACACATGCTCATGTGATTATTCTTCATTAAAACATTCCACAAATATAAATTATCAACAATAATGTGCAAAACTTTTCAGCAAACGTATTCGTTCATAGAGCTTACACTTTGAGTGATAATGTATAAAACCAATTTACAGGACCTTCCAATAAGGTATGTGGTAAGTTATGTTAGTGAAGAACAGCTTGTCAAGTGTGTAACAGTGCATCACCATCAAGTAAATGGATTTACATACTAAGCTCTGTATGCTTGACAGCTCCACCCAGTCATAGAACTGAAAATAGATATTCAAGCAATGCACCTGCCTGATAATAGCATTTTATTTCTTCTTAGAGCTTTGAAATGCTTGTAATTTTAATGTGCCATTATTGTGATATTTATTTCATGTGTTTATTATGAGGTATCACGTTTGCTCCTGGGGTATATAAATTCATTTGTACTTAAATTTGGCCTTGGGATTTATTTTCCATGCCTAATATAAGTGGCAAATAATCAGAGAAAGAATAGTGCTATGTCTGGCAAACAAAGAGCAATGGATGATGAGCTTGACATTTTACCTCCCAAAGTATTGTAGCTCATTAACACAAATATTCTGAGAGACATTAAGTTATAACTATTTTATACATGAGTAATGAGCTTTGCTATAGAATCAAACTAGTGATACATATAGAGAATTTCTCCATTTCCTTAATTATGTGTAAATGTACTGAGTGGATAATGTGTGTGATGATCAATTTACCGAAAATTTCACTTTAAGATAATTGGATTTTTTTTATAAATCATGATTTTTATCAAAAAATTAGCAACCCAGTGGAGGAAAATTAAAGGATGACTAATTAAAGGATAGTGTTAAAGTAAGCCTTTGCGAATTTCAATAAGACTTTATTGAATAGCTCTTACTTTTCTCAGGAAGAGGTTCCACAGAAATGCAGGGTTTTGGATATCATAGAGTTTCTGTCCTGTTGACATAAGGCCCAATAAGTAATCAAAAGCATGGCTAAAATGAACTATATTCTTTATGTTGATTTTATATATATGGATATTTTATAAATAATTTGATTATCAGAAACAGTAAGCTGATAGAGAATATTCAGTGTTCCTTCATATTTAATACTCAAATCTCATTACAAATATAGTATTGAAATCAAGACTAGAATGACAAGTTGGGGTCACTGTGTGTTAGGCTTGGGGCAGAGCATATGATCAAAAGAAATGGTAGGAGTATACATCTGACAGTTATAGAATAAGCAAAGATGAGGGGTAAGTTCATGTATCATATGCAGACATAAACACACATATAAACATACACAAATGTATATATACATATATATATATACACTCATGCACACATGTATGTACGTGCATTCATATGTGGGTGGAAGAATGATGAGATTAGAAACTAGAGAGTGACAGACTCTAAGCCATTTTGCTCATGGTAAGTTTTGATTTAATGTTATAAATACTGGTGGATTTCTTTTTTGATCTATCATTGACTGCAGTGTGGAAAATGTTTAGGAGACCATAGAAATCAGAATTAATATATCTAGTCATGTAACTGTGGTAGGAATCAGATGAGAGAGCTTCTGGTTTGTACTAGGATAGTGACAGTGGAAACGGGAAGGGCATTTCAAGATTAATCATTTGTGGTTAGAGTAATGCAGAAGTAGAAGTCTTTTGTAACAGTTAAAGTGCTTAAACTACAGTTTTCTACTTCCATACCGATTGTCTTTCCTCCTTTAAATCACCTTTATTCACATTTATACATCCTCATTTAGAAACTTCTACTGCAGTAGTAAACCTCACACAAATAGTCCTTCTTGCCCCGTCTAACCTTTAATGTATAACTTGATTTACTTTTTAACTAGAGACTCTTTCTTTCTAATATTCATTTTTATGATTTAGTTTATGTTATTTTACAGTTCTTCTTAGATCTATTTTAGTTTAATAGGAAAGCTTAGGAGACCATTTATAAATCTTTCGTTGGCAAAGCCTCTATTACTTCAAACTCTTTGCCAATCAATTGGCTTTTATTTGCTGTGGTAATTGTTCTTAATTATCAATACACATCAGGATAATTAAGAGAGTTTGTCTAAACATAGATGGTTTAGCCACCATTTCAGGTCTCTGGTTTAGTGGAGGATTTGCTCAGCCTAGGATTTGCTCAGCTTATAGACCACAGGCTATCAATGAGCAGTGATCTTAAAGTTGCACTAGGTATATAACCAAGTGGTCACACAACAGGAAGACTTGATCATCCTAACCCAGAAGAAGCAGAAGAAAACGATTGTAACATAACTTTATGTAGATGATGGAGACCTTTAAAGAGGAAATGAAAAACTCCCTTAAAGAAATGGAAGAAAAGACAAAAAATGGAAAGAAATTAATAAATTCCTCAAAGAAACCCAAGAAAAAACATTCAAACAAGTGAAGCAAACAGTTCAAGACTTAAAGTCTGAAATAGAGGTAATAAAGAAAATACAAACTGAGGGAATTCTGGAAACAGAAAATCAGGGTAAATAAATAGGAACTACAGAGGCAAGTATAACCAACAGAATACGAGAGATGGAAGAGAGAATCTCAGGTGTTAAAGAAAGTATACAGAAAGTAGATTCATTGGTCAAAAAAACTCATTAAATACAACAAATTCTTAACACAAAACATCCAGAAAGCCAGGCGGTGGTGGCATACACCTTTAATGCCAATACTCAAGAGGCAGAAGAGGGAGATCTCTGTGAGTTTGAGGCCAGCCTTGTCTACAAGAGCTAGTTCCAGGACAGACTCTAAAACTACAGTAAAATCCTGTCTCAAAAAACAAACCAAAAAAATCCAGGAAATCTGGGACACCATTAATAGACCAAACCTAAGAATAATAGGGATAGAAGAAAAGAACCCCACCTCAAAGGCACAGAAAATATATTCAACAAACTTATAGAAAAAAACTTTCCCCACCTAAAGAAGGATAATCCTATGAAGGTAAAAGAAGTTTACAGAACACCATATCAACTGGATCAAAAATATGTACACTTGCCATGTAATAATCAAAATTCTAAACATATAGAATAAACAAAGAATATTAAAAGATGCAAAGGAATAAGGCTAAGTAACATATAAATTTAGAGCTATCAAAATTATACCCAACTTCTCAATGGAAATCATCAAAGCCAGAAGGTCCAAGACAGATGTGCTGCAGACATTAAGAGACCAGATTCAATCACCATCCACCATCAATGGAGAAAACAAGACATTCCATGAAAAAAAAAACAAATTTAAACAATACGTATCCACAAACCCAGACCTATAAATAGTACTAGAAGGACAACTCCAACCCAAGGAAGCTAACTGCATCCATAAAAAAATAGTTGACAGATAACCTCCCATCAGCAAAGTCAAAAGAAGGGAAACACATAACTACTACCACTGAAAAATAACAGGAATTAATAACTATTGGTCATTAATATCTCTTTTTTTTATTTAATGATATATTTATTATCAGAAATCTATTTTCTTAATACAAATGATAATGCATAATATGATTGTGGGTTTGGGTTTTTTTTATCATCTTTTTTTTTATTATTTCCATCTCCTTCCCTCCTCCTCCCCCCTCCTTCCCCTCCTCCTCCCCCTTCCCTCCCCTCCTTCTCCCCCTTCCCTCCCCTCCCCTCCACCCATACCTCCCCTCCCTCCCTCTCAAGGCCAAGGAGCCATCAGGGTTCCCCACTCTATGCTAAGACCAAGGTCCTCCCAACTCCCCCCAGGTCCAGGAAGGTGATCGACCAAGCTGAGAAGGCTCCCACAGAGCCCGTCCATGAAGAACAATCAGAGCCCAGAGCCATTGTCCTTTGCTTCTCAGTCAGCCCCCGCTGTTGGCCACATTCAGAGAGACGGGTTTGGTCGCATGATCCATCAGTCCCATTCCAACTGGAGTTGGTGATCTCCCATTAGTTCTGTCCCACCGTCTCCATGAGTGAACGCACCCCTCTCGTTCCTGACTTTCTCCCTCATGTTCTCTCTCCTTCTGCTCCTCATCAGGACCTTGGGAGCTCAGTCCAGTGCTCCAATGTGGGGCTCAGTCACCTTCCCCATCTGTCGCCAGCTGGAGGTTCCCTCACGGTCCTGACTTTCTTTCTCATGTTCTCTCTCCTTCTGCTCCTCATCAGGACCTTGGGAGCTCAGTCCGGTGCTCCAATGTGGGGCTCTGTCATTTTCTTCATCTTTCGTCAGGTGGAGGTTCTATGATGATATGCAAGAAATTCATCAGTATGGCTATAGGAGCTGGCCTTTTCAGGCTCCCTCTCCTCAGCTGCCCAAGGAACTAACTGGGGGCGTCTCCCTGGAAACCTGGGAACCCCTCTAGGGTCAAGTCTCTTGACAACCCTCAGGTAGCTCCTTAAATTAAGATATATGCTTCCCTGCTCCCATATCCACCCTTCCTATATCCCAAGCACCCCATTCCTCCGAGCTCCCCCCGTTCTCCCCTTCACACTTTTCTCTCCCCATCTTCCCTTGGCCCAGTCTCGCCCAACCCTCAAGTTCCCAATTTTGCCTGGCGATCGTGTCTACTTCCAATATCCAGGAGGATTACTATATCTTTTTTTGGGAGTTCACCTTCTTATTATCTTCTCAAGGATCCCAAATTTATAGGCTCGATGTCCTTTAATTATGGCTAGAAACCGAATATGAGTGAGTACATCCCATGTTCATCTTTATGGGTCTGGGTTACCTCACTCAGAATAGTGTTTTCTATTTCCATCCATTTGCCTGCAAAATTCAAGATGTCATTGTTTTTTACCGCTGAGTAGTATTCTAGCATGTATATATATCTCTTAATATCAATGGACTCAATTCACCTATAAAAAGACACAGGCTAAGAGAATGGATATGAATACAGGATCCAGCCTTCTGCTGTATACAAGAAGCACACCTCAACTTCAAAGATAGACATTACCTCAGAGTAAAGGGTTGGGAAAATGTTTTCCAATCAAATGGACCTAAGAAACAAGAGGGTGTAGCTAGCATCATATCTAAAAAAACAGATTTCAAACTAAAATCATTCAGAAGAGATGGAGAAGGATACTTTATCCCCATAACAGGAACAATCCATCAAGATGAAGTCTCAGTCCTGAACATTTATACCCCTAATACAAGAGGACCAAATATATAAAAGAAACATTACTAATGCTTAAATCACACATCAACCTCACACACCAATAGTAGGAGACTCCAACTCTCCACTCTCACCAATGGACAGGTCAATCAGACAGAAACTTAACAGAGAAATAAGAGAACTAACAGATGTCATGGCTCAAATAGTCTTAACAGACATCTAAAGAACAAACATTCTACCCTTTTTTTCCATTTGATATTTTTTTGTTTCTATATCAAAGATCAGGTGTTCAAAGATGTGTGGATTGATATCCGGGTCTTCTATTCAGTTCCATTGGTCTTCCTGTCTGTTCTTATGCCAATACCAGGCTATTTTCAGTACTGTAGCTCGGTAGTCAAGTTTGAAGTCAGGGATTGTGATGCCTCCAGAGGTTCTTTTTGATTGGAAGACACTTAAGGAAATGTTCAACATCCTTAGTCATCAGAGAAATGCAAATCAAAACAACTCTGAGATTCCATCTTATACCTGTAAGAATGACTAAAATCAAGAACACTGATGACAACTTATGCTAGAGAGGTTGTGGGGAAAAGGGAACACTTCTGCATTGCTGTTGGGAATGCAAGCAGGTAGAACCCCTCTAGATGTCAGTGTGGTGATTTCTCTGAAAATTAGGAAACAACCTTCCTCAAGACCCAGTTATTTACTTTTGGGTATATATCCGAATGATGCTCAATCATGCCACAAGAACATGTGCTCAACTATGTTCATAGCAGCTTTCATTGTCATAGCCAGAACCTGGAAACAACCTAAATGCCCCTCAATGGAAGAATGGATAAGGAAAATGTGGTATATTTACATAATGGAGTACTACACAGCAGAAAAAAAATGACATCTTGAATTTTGCAGGAAAATGGATGGCGCTAGAAAGCATTATTTTGAGTGAGGTAACACAGACATAGAAAGACATTTATCACATGTACTCATTCATAGGTTGTTTTTAAACATAAAGCAAAGAAAACAAGCCTACAAATCACAATCCCAGAGAACTTGGACAACAATGCAGACACAAAGAGAGACTTACATAGCTTTAATCTATATGGGAAGTAGAAAGTAGAAAAAGACAAGATCTCCTGAGTAAATTGGGAGCATGGGACCTTGGGGGAGGGTTGAAGGGGGAGGGAAGAGTCAGGGAGGGGAGCAGAGAAAAATGTAGAGCTCAATATATATGTATTAATAAATAAATATATAAATAAACAAAACACAAATGAATATACCTTCTTCTTAGCACCTCATGGAATCTTCTCTAAAATTGATCATATACTCAGAAACAAAGAAAACCTCCACAGATACAAAAAAAATTGGAGTAACTCCTGTACCTTATCAGATCACCATAAGATAAAGTTAGAATCTAACAATAGCATTACTCTCAGAAAGCCAACAAACTTATGGAAATTGAACAGTGAACTATTGAACCACCGCTGGGTCAGGAAAGAAATAAAGAAAGAACTTAAAGATTTCCTAGAATTCAATGAAAAAGAAGGCACAATGTACCCAAATCTATGGGACATTATAAAAGCAATGCTAAGAGGAAATTTCACAGCACTAAATGCCCACATTAAGAAAATGGAGAAAGTTCACACCAGTGACTTAACAACAACAAAAAGAAGCAGATGCACCCAGGAGGAGTAGAAGACAGAAAATAATCAAATTGAGGCCTTAACACAATACAATAAAAGCAAACAAAAAACAATATAAAGAATCAATGACACAAAGGGCTGGTTCTTTGAGAAAGTCATCAAGACAGCCAAACCCTTATTCAAACTAATCAAAAGGCAAAGAGAGAACATCCAAATGAACAAAATCAGAAATTAAAAGGGAGACATAACAACAGATACTGAGGAAAGCCAGAGAGTCATTAGGTCATACTGAAAAATCTGTACTCCATAAAATTGGAAAATGTAAAAGAATTGAACAATTTTCTGGATAGATACCATATATCAAAATTAAATTACGACCATGTGAACAATTTAAATAGATCTATAAACTGAAAGGGAATAGAAGCTGTCAACAAAAACCTCCTAACCTAGAAAAGCCCCAGGCTGGATGGTTTTAATGGCGAATTCTTCCAGAACTTCCAAGAAGAGCTAATATTTACACTTCTAAAGTGTTCCATGTAATAAAAACAGAAGGAACATTGCCAAACTCTTTTTATCAGGCTACAGTTACTCTGATACTGAAACCACACAAAGACTCAAACAAGAAAGAGAATTACAGACCAATCTCATTCAGGAACATGTTGGAAAAATATTCAATAAAATACTGGTGAACGGAGTCCAAGAACACACACACACACACACACACACACACACACACACACACAAAACCATCCACCATGATCAAGTCAGCTTAATTCCAGGGATGCAGGGATGGTTCAACATACGAAAATCTTTCAATGAAATATAGCATAAAAATAACCAGAAAGAAAAAAAACCCATAGAATCATCTCATTAGATGCTGAAAAAGCATTTAACAATATTCAACACCCCTTCATGATAAATGCCTTGGAGAAATCAGGGATACAAGGAACATATCTAAACATAATAAAAGCAATATACAGCAAGCCAATAGCCAACATCAAATTAAATGGAGAGAAACTCAAAGCAACTGAACTAAAATCAGGAACAAGACAAGGCTGTCGACTATCTCCATATTTCTTCAATATAGTTCTTAAAGTTCTGGCTATAGGAATAAGACATCAAAAGGAGACCAATGGGATTCAAATTGGAAAGGAAGAAATCGTACTTTCATTATTTGTAGATGATAAGATAGTATATATGTATAAGTGACCCCAAAATCTCTACCAGAGAACTCCTCCAGCTGACAAATACCTTCAGTAATGTGGCAGGATACAAGATCAACTTAAAAAAATCAGTAGCCATCTTATATGCAAATTATTTAGGAGCAGAGAAAGAAATAAGGGAAACATTACCTTTCACAATAACTACAAATAACATAAAATATCTTGGGGTAACACTAACCAAAGAAGTGAAAGACCTATCCGATAAGAACTTTAAGTCTTTGTAGAAAGAAATTGAAGAAGATACCAGAAAATGGAAAGATTTCCCATGCTCTTGGTTAGGTAGAATCAACAAAATAAATAATGACAATTCTACCAAAAGCAATCTACAGATTCAAGGCAATCACCGTCAAAATCTCAACACAGTTCTTCACAGACCTTAAAAGAACAATAATCAACTTCATATGGAAAAACAAAAGCCCAGGATAGCCAAAACAATCCTGTACAATAAAGGAACTTCTGGAGACATCACCATCCCTGACATCACGCTCTATTACAGAGCTACAGTAATGAAAACAGCTTGGTATTGGAATAAAAACAGAGAGGTTGACCAATGGAATCGAATCAAAGACCTGGATATTAATCCACACACCTATGAACACCTGTTTCTTGACAAAGAAGCTAAAATTATACAGTGAATAAAGAAAAGCATCTTCAACAAAAGGTACTAGCATAACTGAATGTCAACATGTCAACATGCACAAAACTCAAATCCAAATAGATTAAAGACCTCAATATAAATCTGACTACACTAAACCTGATAGACTAGAATGTGGGAAGTGACTTCAGTGCATGGGCACAGGAGACTACTTCCTAAATATAACCACAGTAGCACAGACAGTGAGAGAAGCAATAAATAAATGGGACCTCCTGAAACTTAGAAGCTTCTATAAAGCAAAGGACACAGTCAATAAGAAAAAGGCAGCCTACTGAATGGGAAAAGATCTTCACCAACCCCTCATCAGACAGAGGACTGATCTCAAAAATATATAAAGAACTCAAGAAATTAGATATCAAAATTCTTAATAACCAAATTTTAAAAATGGGGTACAGAACTAACCAGAGATTTCTCAACAGAAGAATCTCAAATTGCCAAAAGACACTTAAGGAGATGTTCAATACCCTTAGCCAACAGGGAAATGCATATCAAAATGACTGAGATATCATCTTCCACCAATCAGAATATTTAAGATCAAAAACACCAATGATAGCTTAAGCTGGAGAGGATATAGATTAAGGGGAATACTCTTCCATTGCTGGTGGAAATGCAAACTTGTACAACCTCTCTGAAAATCATTATGGCAGTGTTGTAACAAGGTTGCTTGTTGGTTTCCTGTCTGCCCAGACTCCTGAAATATTCAAACAGAAACCATATTATTTAAATCACTGCTTGGCCCATTAGCTCTAGCCTCTTATTTGCTAACTCTTACATCTTAATTTGACCCATCTCCATTAATCTCTGCATCACCACGAGTTCATGGCCTAGCAGCAAGGTTTCTGCATGTCTCCAGCAGTGGCTTCTCCTTGACTCTGCCTCCTTTCTCCCAGCATTCAGTTTAGTTTTCCTCACCTAGCTCTGTTCTACCTTATCAGGTCAAGGCAGTTTTTTTTTTTTATTCACCAATGATATTTTCACAACAATGCTCCAGCTTCCCTTCACTAGTGACAAACACCTTGTAAAAATTTGAAGTGACACAAATGCACCATTTCTTCTCAAAACTTTACCAGGTGGTCAGTATTCTCCATCCATTGGTTTATTATGTCCATAACAATCATTATCGACATTCACTGAAGAATGGCTTCCCATTGTCCTCCTTTAGTTCCTGTAAGGAGTAACTATCCACTCTTCCCCATTTACTATCTAATCAATTATGTATATATTTTATACATGAACATCATATTTACTTTATTAAGTACAATGTAACATCACTGATACTTGTGTTATTCTTTGGGATATTCTGAATTTATTTACAGTTCTTTTTATTATATCTCTATATGCTCTACTGTTTCCTGTATTCTCACTCTGCATTTATAGCTTGATTTGGTTACAGTCATTTTGATTTGTGACTACCGTTATTAAACTTCAGAACCCTCACAGAGTTTCTGCTGAATATGTTTCTGGGACATTATTATGAATCAAAACAACTGAGTGAATTGTGGAGCTTCATGACCAGATACTGATGCTGGCCGTGGGTTCACACCATGAATGTGTTTGACGTCTTTGATAACAGTTTGAGACAAGTCAGGTGCACTCAGACAGGTGAAGGTGAGTTACTTCTGTCCTCTTCTTTTTTTTTTTGTTTTTTTGAGACAGGGTTTCCCTGTAGTTTCTAGAGCCTGTCCTGGAACTAGCTCTTGTAGACCAGGCTGGCCTCGAACTCAGAGACCCGCCTGCCTATGCCTCCCAAGTGCTGGGATTAAAGGCGTGCACCACCATCGCCCGGCTTCTGTCCTCTTCTTTATCCAAACCATGGACTCCAGTGCTACTGGTGCCTCAAAGGAGCCCACATAATGTCAGGAAATCTTCCACTGAACTACACTCTGCAAGTCTGGGTCTATGTGCCTTTTCTGTCTTAGAGAAACTCATAAACCAGGACTGTTTTGTGTGTGTGTGTGTGTGTGTGTGTGTGTGTGTGTGTGTGTGTGTGTGTGTAGCAATGACATATTCTACATTATTCTAGATTCATCTTATATTTTCCTATTCTAGTTCCTCTCTCATTAGTTATTTCACTAAGAAACTTCTTTTTAAAAAATGAGAGAGTAGATACAAATGCAGATTTGGTTGCTAGGTAAACTCTTTGTTGTTGTTACTAAACCATAATGAACCAAACAACAAATAAACCAAAGAATTCATATATCTGAGTTTCTTTTTCTACAAGTGTATATATAGCATAGGTACATGTGTCCATATGCATCTCTCAGCTCACTCTAATACATCTGATTCTAACTCAATAGTATATAGAATATTTATTTACTAATCCTTCCCTTCCTGATTTCCAACTTCTTCTCACATAGCAGATTCAACATCAGTGAAGTTCAAATATCTTTATCTGAAACACTTTTAACTGTTTTGTACACACCTTGTCCTACTTAGTTTTCTGCTGCTATGGTAAACACTATGATCCAAAGCAACTTGAGGAGGAAAGGGTTAATTTGGCTTACAGGATACCGTCCATCATCATGGGTAGCAAAGGCAGGTACTGGAGGCAGGCAGTTTAAGAGTTTCCTAAAGTTTCATCACACATTGCCAAAGGCAACATGTGACAGGCAGGATGGCTTGTTTGTCACCTCCCAGGTTAGGGTCATGATTCCCAAGTCCATGGTAGCAATGAGAACACTTGCTGTCATTCCGACATGGGAGCTGCATTTGAAGAGACAGACACTGCACCTAGCACCTAGGGCTTCTCCCTCCTCACACAATGATCACAATGCCACACGTATTCCTCAAGAGCCTCAGTTGTCCTCTTGGGTCATAGTGGTCCATCTGCCTTGGGATAGTATCACCCACAGTGGACTGGGCCATCCAATAGCAGTCATTAATGAAGAAAATATCCTGCCCAAGATCAATCTTATGTGGGTAATTCTTCAACTCAAGTTTCTTTTCCAACCCGACTCTAGTGTTTGTCAAGTTGACAAAAACTAACCTGTAGCCTTGTGGTAAATGCATTATGTAGTTTCAGAACTGTTAACCCATACTCTGGATAAATTAGATTAGTAGTATAATTATTCTATCCTTAAAATACCAATTAAAACACCAATTTCAAATGTCATTAGTTTAGATGATCATTTCTTCCTCATTTCCTGTAGCTCATTTGCCTTCATCTTTTATTCTCATTCTATTTTTTTAAAGACATCAAATAAATAAGCAAGAGCCCAGGAAAAAGAAAGGAAATGCTTACCTTGTGCGTTTTTGCTTCAGTCTGGATGATAATCAACACTGTTCTTCTGCAGGATATATGCAGTAAGAAAACAAAAGAAAGTTGTTGAGACCTTGTTAGAGATCCAATGATGATTTAACAGCAACTATAACTCCCAGATTCCCTTCAGACCCTGGGTGCAGCTATTTCCTAGAGGTAGTATTCTCCAGGTAGACAAATAAGAAAAGGGGTAATGCATCTGTCTTAGCTGGCTTTCTATGGCTTTAATAAATACCATGAACACAATCAACCTGGGATGGAAATAATTTATATCATCTTATGGATTATAGTCCATAAAGAATGGAGATCAGGACAGAAAATTGAGGGAGGAACCTGAAGGCATAAACTGAAATAGAGGCCATGAAGGAATATTACTGGTTTTCTTTTCATGCCTTAGTGACCATGCTTTTCCTTCCTTCCTTCCTTCCTTCCTTCCTTCCTTCCTTCCTTCCTTCCTTCCTTCCTTCCTTCCTCCCTCCCTCCCTCTTTCCCTCCTCCTTCCTCTTTCTCTCCTCTCTCTCTCTCTCTCTCTCTCTCTCTCTCTCTCTCCTTTACAGATTTCTATAGTAACCAGTGTGACTACTGGAATTAAAAGTGTGTATTACCACTGCTTCATGTGTAAGAGTGATCAGTGGGAATGTTTTACTCCCTGATCTTCAGGTAAGATTTATTTATTAAAATGCCTATGAAATGCCACTATATTTATTTCCTTCCTTCCTTCCTTTATTTATTTTTTGAGACAGGGTTTTTCTGTATAACCTTGGTTGTTCTGGAATTCACATTGCAGAGCAGGCTGGCTTCGAACTCACAGAGATCCCCTCTGCCTGCCTCTGCCTTCCAAATGCTGGTATTAAAGGTCTGTGCCACCCTGACCCTGACTGACTATATATCCCAGGATCACTGACCTAGGAACGACACCTTCTATGGTTGGATGGACCCTCGCACAGAAATCATCTGTCAAAGAAATGCCCCCACAGACTTGCCAACATGTCAATCTGATGGGGGTATTTTCTAAATTGAGGTTCCCTCTTCCCATATGACTCTAGGTTATGTGAAATTGATAAAAAATTGTCAAATAAATAATAAAACTAAACACTCAGTGCACATTTAATATTGACTGAATAAGCTTGTCCTATCTCAACTTAGATATCAGTTCCTCCGTGGATGCAAATTATGCTCTAAAATCAACACTTCACATCAGGATCCAGTGAATACCAGTCAATCACCACAGTGCCTCTGAGCAAAGAAACCGCCTGAAATAAATCATCTGAGCAATCTTCCTGTAGCTCAGCTTATGTGGATTTATTTCTAAGTATCTGAATCTGTTGCACCCCACCAGGCATGATACCAGCTCTTATTTTCTTTCTGCTTTGCTTGCATAAGTACTGCACTCCTTGTGGATATCAAAACTAGTTTAATCTTAAATGAAATGAGACCACCCTCCTGCCCAATAACATAATCTTTTGAAAATAACTGGGGATCAAACTTACTTGACTTCTTACTGTCCTCGTCTTTGTTTCCTGAACCAAAACACATTAAGAGGTAACTTTAAGGCTGAGTGAGCTGCAGTCATAAACACACTGAAAAGGTTGAGAAAATCCCATGGTAGCCCTGGAGATTCATTAGAAGCTTCTTCCAGTTTATAACATAGACTCAATTCTCTTTTTTACCCAAAACACTGATGAATCAAATGAACATTTTTCAGAAGTATATCTTAATAGCTACCTTACAGCAATTCCAGTACAAATTCTTCTTCAAAGTTTAATAGCTTTAATATATGGGTAAAATGTAAATAAATGTCAGTTCTCCTTTGAAAGAGTAATAAAATAATATTGTCTGCCAAAAGTCAAGGTCGTCTCACTATTAAAGATGTTTAACACCCCATTCCAATGACTATTTGTATGTCCTGTTCTAGACTCCTTTCTTCTGCTGTGGTAAAAACACTGTGACCAAAGCAAGAAAGGGAAGAAAAGGATCTGTTTTAGCTCAGAGGTCACAGTCCATCATCAAGGGACTTCACGGCAGGAGGTCAATCAGACACAAGGTAAGTTTAGGCCCATCACTAGCTTTTTACAATGAACTTGGTCCTCCTACATTAATTAGTAATCCAATCAAAACAACCTCGCTGGACCAATTCTCTGTTCAGTTCAGTGCCCCATTTTTTAATTGGGTTAATTAGCATTTTAAAGTCTAGTTTCTTGGGTTCTTTATATATTTTGGAGATCAGACCTTTGTCTGATGTGGGGTTGGTGAAAATCTTCTCCCAGTCAGTATGGTGCCTTTTTGTCTTAATGACAGTGTCCTTTGCTTTACAGAAGCTTCTCAGTTTCAGGAGGTCCCATTTATTCAATGTTGCCCTTAATGTCTCTGCTACTGGGGTTCTACGTAGGAAGTGGTCTCCTGTGCCCATGTGTTGTAGACTACTTCCCACTTTCTCTTCTATCAGATTCATTAATATTAATTAATATTAATTAATATTGAGGAACAGTATTTATTATTACAAGGTTTAGATTACTGACAATGGAATAGAACTCTTTTGAGAGACGCAAAATAATCAAACAGAAATGCAAGCTTGTTAGTTAGAACACACCAGACATTTTGGAGTTCTGATTTGAATCTATGGTGTGAACATTTTTACTTCTTTTCGTGCATCCAAGCATAAAGTCCAGGTTTGCTTGATATTTCTGTTTGGAAAGAACATATAACACGTGACTTACTCTTTTAGCAAAGTTTAAGTATTAGCTGACATTTTAGTAATATGGTGCTATTTACTACGGTCTTGGTGCTGTACAATAGATCTCTAGTACTAATTGATCCTGCACAGCTAAAAGCTTATGTCCATTGAAGAGCAACATCTACTCATTGCTTTCCCTCATCTTCAGCCTATGAACCACTGTTCAATATTTGAAATTATATGAAGCCAACAGACATTGACCAAAGACCATGGGGAATTTTCTTTTGTATGAGTAAATACTATCAGAAAGTATTTAAATTGAATTGAGGATATATATCACATTCTTGATTTTGTCCTGATTGTGGCAAGAAATTTTCATATTCGAGAGAAAAGAAAATATTATTCTCAGAATATATAATGAGCATCCTTTACTGCCCCACTATGATTTTATAATGGGTCAGTAATGATAAACATAGGTGAATGAGTCAGTAATAAAATCTTGACTTTGAGAAATAAGGCTTTGGATCACAGAGTTTAGCTGATAAACTTCATCTTAAATATGGCCTATTGATTTGGAGAGCTAAATTTTTTTTTTTTTATTTTCTGCATGTGTACATCCCTAACTGTAGATATGTGCACCATGGGCATTCATTGCCCTCAGAGGCTAGAAGACGGCATCAGATCCCCTGGAACTAAAGGTACTGGGTTTTTTGAGCCACCATGTGGGTGCTGTGATATGAACCAAACCCATGTCCTCATGAACATTTCAGGCAAAATTTATTTTTCTCATCTAGATAATATGCATTTTCTGGTTATCCTCTCAGACACTGTTTTACCTCTGCTTTTGGTCTACATTTTTCACAGTAAACATGAGCCATTCTTGCATTTGCTTTTTTTTTTAATTCAAAATTACCCAAGATTTTATGAATTCTGAACTTGGAGTTAACGACATGTGAGTCTTACCAGCTGAAAAGAACATTAGGAAAAATGTACTTACATCTTTTTAACCTAACAAATGTGTTCACCCAACATTATGGAATTGAGTAAATGTTCTTGATATAAGCTATTCATTTTTCATAATATTGTGAACTTATTTACATTCTAAATAACTGCTAAATTGCATGTAATTATTTCAAACAATTTCAATGTGTTTAATTTGTATGTCAGTGATAGCTAATTAACCTTTGATATTGTTAGTCCTTGATATTCTGTAATGTAGAAATCAAAAATCTGGATGGCAGTGTTAGATAATATCGAATTTGCAAGGTGGTGGCAGTGCAGACAGATCTCTGTACACAAAACTTTAATTGTATTTATTTCCAATTAGTGGTGAAAGTAGAATTTTGTTAACCTAAAATATTTTCGGTCTTTTATAAAAAATGTATCAGAATCTGGTGGTTCATGTAGATTGTAGAGTCTAGAAAGCTACTGCAGACTTTGGATTTCTCACTGCTCCTGAGCAGCTTGCACAGGTTGTTGTCACAAATCCCAGCTCTAGAATGGTGTTATTTGTATTTGCCCCATCTTTCAGGGAAAGTTACTGTTCTGTTGCCTAGAAATAAAGGTTTAGGAATTCTCTGAATTTGAAAGGTAGTTTCTATGTTGCTTTCATGCCCATTTACACAAAAACGCTTTGTGAAAAAAGCAGAATTTAAGGCTTACCTTAATAGTCATTGATGGATGTCCTGTCTATATGCCTTTTACTATGGGATGCTATAAATATCATTAGAAAATTCATCATGCAAGTGACATTTTTAAATTATCAATTTTCAGCAATACCAAAGGTTTTAAATTCACAAAATATTATGAAATAAGCAATACATAATTTTAAGAGTAAAAATGCTAATAGTGTTTTTTTAAAAAATTTAACAACATGATAATTTCAGTAGCACCATGTATGTGTAAGACATACCCTATGCCATCAACTGCTTTGACACAATCACCTTAAACACAACTACAGAAGAAATAAGCACAGACATCAAGTTCAGGTTAACGCTGGAAGAGATGTGATATCCACAAGAGTTCTCTGTCCGGAGCTGTGAGCAGTGAGTTGGTATTTTTCTGACCAGAAAGGGATGCTCGTTACCTGGAGAGAAGTATTTACTCAGTCTTCTCACATCCTCACCAGATAGATGACCTCATGTGAACCATGGTTTATCTTTTCTTACAATGTAAAGCACCTTGGAAGGTCCTCCTGTAGCATTAATTTTGAAAAATAGAGGGATTACTTTGACAGTAATTTCTTGTGAGTTGGAGGAAATACATATTCTCAAAAAATCAAAATAATCAAGACTTTCAAAAATTTTTGGTTGATCCCTCCCTTAAATATAGTTAGGTACATATTTCTGTTATGCAATTGAAAAAGTGTACTTGAGATCAGTGTGTAATTGCTCTAGTAGAAATTTTCTGAAGCTATGAATTTTATCAATAAACTTTATTTTGGGTAAGGTATTTTGTAGTTTTTGTTACTGGGTTTTAAAATGTCCATGATGCAACAAAATGAGTCCATCTGCCTGTGTTGATTTTCCAGCAATTCTGGAATGATTATGGAGTATGGGCATGACTCTCATGCCTCAGTTTTAAGATATCTTTGCATGTATTTATATTTGACAAATGTAAAACTTTTAGTTTGGCTTTTTTTCCTTTTCTTTTCTTTTTTATAGTTCTAATTTAAAGCTTCTTTTAGCTGTGGTTTTGCATGGCTTATTACACTGCAGCAATAATTTGATTTCAGATAGACTCTTGAATGGTATATTTATCCCATAGTGCCATGAAAATATGGAATATATGGAATGTTGGGACATTATCCTGAGGCAGGAAGGCCCAGTCAGATGCTTCTGTATTTTTTTTAAATTATAAAATCTCAGCACATGTTACCTAATAGATTGAACATACCTATTTTTCTTGAATATCTGATTGAACAGACATATTTTCTCTTGAATTAGATTTCATGATTACCTAACTTAGGAACACCAAGATTGATATTTATATCTCTCCTGTGTGGAGGAAGACTGGAGGAAGCTTATTTCTTATAAAATTGTCACACAAAAATCTTTGCATTTTGTCTTATTCAATAATTTGGCAGGTTTTTACTAGAACATTGCTCCATCTTGAGAAGGGATCTTTAATGTAATTATATTTATTCCGTGACCTCATTGTCAGGCCAGAAACCATTTTCGTCTTAGAATTGTAGTTTTATTAACTTTTGGAATCTTAGCAGGTGAACTTTAGGAGTCAACAAAATAGATGGTGACGGTATTTGTGGAAAGGACTATAAGATATAAGTTTAAATTAATGGGAGACTGTTCTTTTGGAATAAGCTCCTGCATTAGTCCCCAGTAGACCATATCAAGTCAGAACTGAGACACATGAGATAGCTGATGCATAATTATAGATAACTGAGTGAGAAGCTTCCCAAGATGGAGAGATGCTGCTTTATCACTCAGAAATCAGCAGTCAGAGAACTGACTCAGTGATGATGTTTTCTCCATTCATACAACTTAAAGAAAACAATGTTGGAATATTAAAACTCTTCTTATTGCTGATTTCTGCTTTCTTTAAGGCTTTTATGTCTACAAAATCTGCCCCTTTAACTCAACTTTTTAGATTTTTTTCTATTTTATTGAAAGAAATGTTTATTATTGTTATTATTATTATTGTTATTATTATTATTATTATAGTTAATGATCAGGTAAAATAAAACTATATGCATTGTTACTGTTCCAAACAAGATAAGAACTCGATTTTTGTCAGGAGAAAGAGAATCCTCACAACTAGTCCTTCTGTAGTTGCAGAATTCATAGGAGCCAGAAGTGAGAGTTGTGAGATTATAAAACAATCCTGAGGTGGTGCAGAAAGCATAGATTTCAAGAACATGCAGGATATAACAAAATAGCTATACTACCATGGACTATCTGTTTTTAGATTGTATACTATCAGACAAAAGAAACTCCATATTTGCTCAAAATAGTATAAGCACATTTCAGCTAATACATCAGAATGACAGCCCCATATGATATAAATGTGAAATACAACACAAATGTCTTACAACACAGAAATACTGTTATGTTTAAAGTAGTTGGGAATTCATCTTAGCACAGGTCCTGACTACAGTCTCCTAGAGCAAGTAGTTATGAAACACCTAATGTTGTATTTGTGCAGAAATCACAAGAGAGATTTGCACTATTTTACAAGATAATTCCTGCAATTTAATTTGTTTCCAGTCATGCATATGTGTGCCTGTAATTGTGCACCTGAGCTGGAGTTACACGTGTTCTGAGTCACCTGAATTGAGAATTGGAGCCATAGTCCCATTCTCCGGAAACAAGTGCCCTTAACTGCTGAGCCATCTCTCTAGCCCTAAACAATGTAATTTCGGAAGTTGCAGAAATATGTGTATATGAATACGAACATTCAAATTCATTAAAATATAATAAGTGTATTTTTTATAAATATGTCTTTGAAAACTATTGTAAGCTATGGTAATATATGGCTGTATATACTTGCATAGATAGCACAGATCCAATCACAATTGCAAAGAAAATACTTATTATAAGGTATCACCCTTCCTATCTTCACAGTCTCTGCCTAGAATGTGGGGCTTCTTGGTGCTTTTCATAAACAGAACCATGTATGGCATGGCAATCCTATGTAAAGTGGTGGCAGCAAGTAGAAGATGACTACGTTCCAAATGATTTATGGTTGATTTCTTTTTCACCTTTTTTATTTTTTTCTCCAGTATTGTCTTCAGCTACTTTTCAGGTCTACCTCGATGCACACCTGACTGCTCTCTGCAGCTCAGGTGCTTTGAAAATCAGTTCTGTCACTAGCATAGTGTTTGAAGAATCATCCTGGAGAAATACTGTTGATAGGCAATGACGGTCAAAGGAAGAATGGCAGACAGGCCAAATGATAAATGAGTTCTCTGGTTTCATGCAAGATGGAGAGGAACAGCATTTCCAGGGTTGACTAAATGTTACTTTGTTAAATGGAGAGTTTGCCAATAAAATCTGTATACCCACAAGCACATTAAAAATTAAATAAAGGTACTATCAATTGGGTCATTAATATAATCTTATCAAAATGATGAGATTTGACTAGGATCAATAAAAATATTTTATTTTTGAATAATGTAATAAATGGTCACGCCAATTACAAAGTGAATTAGTGTAGTAAGTAGTACAAGAAAACAATTGACAGCTTCAATAATATTTGAGAGACCTTCAGTTTCAGGAGGTTCTGTAGACATGGTGGTAAATTATTCTCCTATATCCTAACTAACATCAGAACTTGGTACCTACTTCAAATTTATTTCTTTTCACATCCTTCCTTTTAAGAAATTCCAATATTCCCTCCTTGATAATAATGTAATAGGACAGAAAATCCTTTCCTCTAGCTGCTCTCATGATCAAAAGACTCTGCTATCTAGATTTTGGCAGTATGATCTAGGTTGAGAAACAGGAAAATTTTTTTTTGATGAAAGTCTGCCCTCTTCCTATTTTCCTATGGACTGTGTTTTCTCCTTGTGAACAGCTGGTTCTAGCAGGAAGGTATAGCATCAATTCTCTAGCTATAAATTTGGAAGCATAAAGAGAAGCCGCTGAATGTTTCGGAGTAGTGAAGGACATAGGGTCTTGCAATGAGCACGGAGTCACTATCAGCTACCTATGGGCAAAGGAAGAAAGCCCCTCCTTGTTTTTCTTTTCTCTTAATTTGCTCTGGTTCTTTCTAACCACAACTATTACTGTAACCATTGCCCTACAGGTCTCTTCTCTCTGCTTTCCCGAGGGAAAACCACAGCCTGTACCTATCTTCTTAATATTTCAATCTGTAAGATTTGCTAAGAGAAGGGAATCAGGAATCCAAGAAGAGTTTTAAGTAGGATTTCCACATGGACCATTTGCCTTCAAACCATTAAGGCCGGGGTAGGCACCCTTATCAGAGCAGGTCCTAGGAAATGGGCTCAGGTCCTCAGAATACTTTATCCTTGGCTAGTAGGATGGATTTTTTTTTTTAAAAGGGATGAACAGGCTTACACCTACTGAAATCTGTCAACATGGCAACTTGGCTTTTGCAACATGCATATCTGAACCAGAATACCTAAGACTGATCAGAGCACAACCTAGTTAAAATTCTGTAGGAACCTTCATGCTCCTGTATGCATATTAGAATGGACAGTGTGATCGATGATGGTACCAGGAGCAATGAGAGGGTAGCACCAAAGTGTGGTATGGCAGACAGGGGGCAAGCATTGAGGGGCCATGGAAGAGATGGGCCAGGCTAATGCAGGATAATGCAGAGAAAGAATGGGGGTTTTGGGAGTGGGGTGGCAGCAAGAAGAAAGTGAGTTCATGGTCCATGAGTTGTTCAAGGTGGGAGCAGGGCAAGATGAAGCTGTGACTCTGCCTGAATCTCAGAGTCTGGATAGTTCATTCTCTGAGTCTCCGGGCCAGGCTCCACTGGACTGATTTTTACTTGAAATCTGAATATTGGTTGTGTTTTTTTTTTCTGTTGAAAATGAAGGTGGTGCAGGGTGGATTTAAAAGCCACTGTATCTGTGCTCTGATAGAAGCCCCGAGTCACTATTCTCTACTAGCCTCTAGAGTAATGGGAACAGGAAAACCCACTTGCTAATTTCAGTCTCTGAAATACACTCAGATACTCTCCGCTGGACTTACTAGCAGACATGATGCCCTTATAATTTAATATTGCACTGTGTATTTAAGCGCAGGAACCTGATATTGCTAATATTCAGATGATTGGTACTTACAGTCTTCCATGTCTCACAATAATAGGTACTCATAGAAGGCTACTGAGTGATAAATATCTTATGGTTTGTAACTGAAATCCTCTGATACACAGATGTCACTGCATTAGTTGTAAGGGAATCTAATGGCTCCATCTTTACTCAATGAAATAATTTAATCAGTGACTTTTTATTAATTAGACCAACATTTCTATAAAACCAAAAATAATAGTTTGCAATCCTCTGAGAAGCAAAGAAGATTGGGAAATTTACTTTTTCAGGAGAAATTTCTACTAAGATGAGAATAGTAAACATTCCAAGATTTTATTTTTGTAAAAAAATATATCAAGCTTTAAATTTCTTGTGTCTAAAGAAATTATCTGGGTTTGGATTGAAATCACTATCTCATTACATTGCCATATATACATATATATGTATATATACATATATATGTACATATATACCCATATATGTATATTTGTTAAATTATTCCATCTTTATTCTACACATATGTGTGTTTTCCTTTATCTATGCTTGTACAGAAGTGTGTGTCCTTGGTGTTTGAAGAGAATAGTAGATGGCAGTATGTCTGCTGAACTGGAGCTACAAATAGTTGTGAGCTATCATGTGGGTGCTGGGACTTGAACAATGGTCCTCTAGAAGAGCAGCCTGTGCTCTTAACTACTGAGCTATCTTTCCACCACCTGTACATTTGTTCTTGATGATGAGTGAAATGTTATTCAATTATGCTACTCTGACACAAATGAGGAAATAAACTGACTTCCAAATTCCTAGGGAAATCATGCATGGGTTAATCAATTACAAAAAAGATAGCACAGCATAGCAATATGGATTTAAGTCAATGAAGGGCCACCATTCTTCCTTGGAAGATTCATCTCCATCAAGCGGTTATGAGCAATCATGTCAGTGGAAGAATAATCTTATGCCTTCATTGTCTCTAATATACCTTGGTTGAAGGAACATTTCATCTGATAGTCATTGGAAGGACCTTTGTAGTTATATTTGGGTAAAAGTTTTTCTTATCCATCAACATTGTTCTAAAAGACAGGAGGATACAGTGGAAGTAGTTTCGTTCATTAATTCTCAGAGCTTATTATAGCTGAAAATTTAGTTTTTTTTCAAGCATTTCTCAGCCCAAAATCATTGATTTCCCTACTTCTTTTAATCATCAGCAATACCCCACTACCATTTCCGTGCTAAAAGATGAGATTTATAATATGTTATTTTGTAGCAGCTGCTCTCCACCTATTCTCCCTGCAATTCTCTGAGACCCTGCTTATCCCCATACTGTTTTCCTGTTTACTTGGTGACAAAGTAGGTGTTCAGGCAACTGCAAACTAAGTAATGGCCTCCCAAAGGTCAGCAATAATGGCAAGGCAGCATGATGTGTAAAGGAATTGAAAGAATAGAGGTGAAGAAATCATCAAACTAAAGGACAAAAGAGACAATATGGGTAACATTTGGTCCACGGACAGAGACACAAAGAATAAAGTGAGACAAAGTAGTATACTTATGTGTAAACATAATAGGAAAGTGGGAATGTAGCTCTAGATTGCAAAATATGATAAGAAGCAAATATTTTAAAATAAATACAAAGAAATCTTAACCACTCACTGACTTTCCCCAAAGTCAATGAATTAAAATTAATCATGTATTTTATTGATAAGCTTAAGGCAAAAACAAAGTTATTATACAAGTATTTTTAAAAGAGTTGATACAAAAAAATGCCTCATACTCACTTCGGGAGGCCATGGCTTTCTCCATGACTATACAGGAAGCCGTAGGTAGGGAGGCAGAGCAAGCCTGTGTGTGTAGACTAGCGGAGGGGTCCGTGAATATCCCTGAGAAATTAAGATGAGGGAAATATCTAATCAAATTTCCAAATTAGTTTTACTAATTTACTCTAAAATAACAAGTTAGCACTGTGTCAGGAAAGTCAAAACATTACCTCACTGAAATAAATATTAGCATTAATTTTTAGAGTAAGAAACAGGTTCAGCTAGGTTACACTAATTGTCTCTCATTTAGCCATTGGTACCATGCTAAGCTAATAGATGATAAAGATGCATTCACACACAGATTTAAACTTCATGCTGAATCCAGATGGCATCCAATCCATCTCCACTTAATTTCTGAGTTTTCCTAAGGTTTCCTTGGCACAGATTGTAGCAACAAGCTTGCTACTGTGTCAGCTTTTTAGGACCTAAGTTTAGACACTGTTTTGAAATATGGAACAGATTTCACATTGTGTGTGTGTGTGTGTGTGTGTGTTTGTGCATGTGTGTGTGAGAGAGTGTATGTCCCTGTTTGTCTGCGTATGCGTATCTGTCTATTTACAATGGCACTGCAAAAGACACAGGAAGACACAATTCTAAACCAAGACTATTCCTTTTGTAAAGAATAAAGAAAAAATTGACTGACCTGCTTAAATGCTTCAATGCAATACCAATGGAAAAACTAATGCCAGCATCTTTGGTTTCAGCAGGGAAAAAAGAGGATTTTTACCTTTCCAACTAATATTCCTCTGGCAGGAATATATGCACATGTTATTCATTTACTTATTTTCTCACATTAATATTTTTCAGTTGAGATTGTGTGTGTACATGTGTGAGTGCAATGTCTGAGTGTCCAGTGTAGGTACATGTGAGTGTGCGTGTTTGTGTTCAGGTGCATGTACCGGGTATTGCTTTCATGCTTAATCACTCCTTTTCTTATTGCTTTGAGACAGTGTCTCTCAGTGAACCGGGAGCTAAGGGAGAAACTTATAAGCACGAGCAATCTTCTCAACTCCAAATTATCATGTCTGTATGCTTTTGCAGCTAAATGTGTCATCCTTCCATCCTCACTTAAGACCATTTAAATGGAAAAATCACGTGGCATAAAAAGTGGATTTAATAAACTAATTTACTTTTTCTAGGTATCCACTCTCAGTATTGTAGAAAAAATAAAACACACACACATACACACACACACACACACACACACCACCTCCAAAAAAGCAAAAGTAAAACAAAAAACCAAAACAAGAAAACAAAAAAGACATGTAAACTTATCTTATTTCTTTAAACTCAGGTTATATATCTCCTTTTAAATCTAGTCTTCTTTTGCTTATTTAATTGTAGCTCAGCTAAATTCAAGGTTTATTTTGTTGATCTTTTCAGCACAAATTCTTGAAATTTGACCGTTCAGCCTCACTCTGAAACACTTATGCAATATTTTGTTTTCCTCTATAATGAAAAAGGAATTTTTTTTTAAGTGACAGCAAAGAAAGATTTGAAGAGAGGAAAGGGAAGGAAGAAATGTTGTAATTATATTATATTCTCAAAAATAAGAAAATACTTTAATATACACTTGGAATCCAGAAAATTCAAATTAGAAATAAAACCCTGCTACATATTTAACTTTTGATGTACATTAACATCTTATTGATGTGAAAGCACCCAGTAAATTGAGGAATCATTACCCATGTAAACCAAAAACGGTAAGTTTTCTTTGTTCCTTCCTGAATTGTGCAGAAGCAAGACCTTGAGGTCAGCACTGTCTAGAACTCTATGCAAAATTGCAAATGATATTTATTTGGCCTTCAGTTACTCCACTGCAAACCTTTGGGATGACCTGAGCACAGGAGAACACATCCCCCAACCAGTGTCCCTGGAACAAAGGCAACTTTGCAGAGCAGAACGACCTGGAATTAATGCACCGTGAATTTCCAGTCCGTTAATCTGCTTTGTGGAAAATCCTTCTGAGTTAGATTAATGGAAATTTTTATGTAGAGAATTTGGAGCAGACAGCCATGCTGTGAAAATGCTCACAGTTAGCCCCTTAGACACATATTAGACTTGTTGAAATAAGCAAGCTAGTAAAGGTGTGAGGAGGGCTATAGCATTCAAACATTTAGATGCTGAAATGTGGCCTCAAGGCAAAGGTGCTGCTTTTCATGTGGTGATACTTATTGTATAAAAATGTGTTATCTTGCTGGCCAGTGGTGGTGTATACCATTAATCCCAGCACTTGGGAGGCAAATACAGACAGATCTCTGAGTTTCAGGCCAGCCTGGTTTACAGAGTGAGTTCCAGGACAGCAAGGGCTATTCAGAGAAACCCAGTCTTGAAAAATGAAAAAAAAATTGTGCTGTACACATGACATGTCATATTAATGGTACACAGAATAGGGTCACAGGAGCTGCTTAGAACAGTGGGATGGATCATTTTTTTCTCCTTTAACTAGATCATTTTTCTCTTCCTTTGTATCCTGGCTCTCTTTCAAATTCATGACCTCTTTTTTTTTTAAATTAATGTTATGCATGCATACATGTATAAACATATATACGATCGTAGGACTTCTCATTATGTTTGAATCCAGTTGATTCATTACCTCTGCTGTAAGAGGAAGAATTTCTATAGTCTTTTTCTGAGTTTCCAGTCTTGTGAGTAACTGACATTCTCAATTTCCTTTTTTGTTCACTTAGAAAAGCTCCAATGTGAACTGATAAAGTGAACATTTATCTTTCCCTTCCTGTGTTTTAGATCAATTTTTAATTGCCATTGATTGCTCAAATGAATGCAGGTTCAAGACTCACCTGATGAGTCACAGCTATAGTTTGGTTGTTTTCTTTCTTTTCTTTTTTTTTTCATGAAGAAGATAAAGAAATGGAGGGAAGAGGAACTAAATTGATGCACCTAATTTCAACAGTTAATGTAATTTGCATACATATCTATACATATCTACAAAGAGTGGGTATTAGCAAGCAGAAAACTAAGTAAATATTTGACAAAGTAACACAGAAAAATAGTGTTTGTTTTCCTGAATCAGGTATCACTGCTCTATTGTTACTGCCACTTGCTAATGCAATGGACAGTGTGTATATGCGGCCTGTTGTTTAAATACTGTCTATCCTTGACCATTTGGAATATGTTGTAGTTTCTTTTCCTGTTGCTGTGATAAAGCACTGCCAAAATCAGCCCCAGGAAGAGAGGAATTATTTCAGCTCTCAATCCAAGGTGGGAACAGGAAGGAAACAGAATCTTAAAGCAAAGGGTCACAGTCAGAAAAAGAGAGCCTTGAAATGTCTGCAGCTGCTCAGCTCCCTAGCTTTCTCCGTAGTGCTCAGGATGCCAGTCAGGGGAAGGTTTTACCCACACTGGGTAGATTATCCAACAACCTGAGACAAAAGTCTACAGGCAAATAAAGAATGTTGAGAGCAAGAGACATAGTCTTCCTGAGGAATGAACCTCCTAACTTGTTATACTATACCAACTGGTCAGCCTTAGTATGATATGCTCACAGGTAACACAAAAGAGACTCAAGGGTGTGTGTGTGTGTGTGTGTGTGTGTGTGTGTGTGCATGTACAACAGCAAAAAAAATGAGGCCATAAATTTGGGAGGATTCAAGGAGAGTACATGAGTAATTAGAGAGAGAAAATGGAAGGGGGACATGATATAATTATATTTCAATTAAAAAATTTAAAAAGATAAATCCCTACAGGCATGCTCAGTGGCTCCTCTTCCTGGGGATTCTAGATGCTGTCATGTTGATAGTTTTCAAAATAATCATCACTGGGCTGGAGAGATGACTCAGTGATTAAGAGCACTGGCCGCTCTTCCAGAGGACCCTGTTCACTTCCTAGCACCCACATTGCTTCTCACACTTGGCTGTAACTCTAGTTCCAGGGCTTCTGATGTCCTCACACAGATGTACATGGATGCAAAACACCAATGAAGATAAAATAAAATAAAATAATTTAAAAACCCTAACCACCACAATGTATAAAGTAAAGGAAAATTTAATCAACTCTAATACTTATTTATAATACTGATTCTAGATGTCTTGAAATAATATACAAAAATAACCTAGTATATGTGAGAAGTTTATAAAAAGTAAACTCAGAATAAGTTTTTTGATCCACAGAGAATGTTTATGAAATTTACCGACATAGCAAAAGTGATAAGGTAAGAGGCTTTGCATAAACAATAACGTCTTCCTTTGAACATGTGGTGCTTAAAGGAGGCTTTGTGGTATGCAGAAAAAAAGAGGTTAATAATATTGAACCATACAATTAAATAATTTAGGATAAGGCCTGATTAAGTCTATAAGACTTTAAGGGAGAAGTAGCTAGAGATTCATATAACCTTCCCAAGCCTCTCTTTTCTAAAAACAACAACAACAACAAAACCAAAGCTGGCTTTAAGTTGATATTTAGTATGCAAAAATCTTTTTCTTTAAATTTGATGATAAAATCATGAATAATAATTGCAGTATTTTCAAACGTATTAAATTTTAAGACCAAGGTCCTCCCAACTCCCCCCAGGTCCAGTGGGGAACCCTGATGGCTCCTTGGCCTTGAGAGGGAGGGAGGGGAGGTATGGGTGGAGGGGAGGGGAGGGAAGGGGGAGAAGGAGGGGAGAGAAAGGGGAGAAGGAGGGGAGGGAGGGGGGAGGAGGAGGGAAGGAGATGGAAATTTTTAAATATAAAAAAAAATAAACCATGAGAAAAAAAAAAAAAAAAAAAGAAAAAAAAATTTTAATTAGCTATTTATTATAAAAAGGTATTTGAATAATGTTAAAACTTACTGAATCTTTTACATTAAATATTTAAATTAAAGAATAAAATCATTTCAATTCCTTTTGATTTTCCCCAAAATCTCAAGTGCAAACTATTGTCTGTCCTAGCAGAACAGCTCACACTAGCCTCAGGCATAGTCAAGCTGAGAGATTTGAAGGGTGACTAAGTGTGGGCTAGTTTTACTTCGTAGCCAGGTGCAGAGGTAAAACTAGTAACATTTTTAAAGAAAGAGTAAAGGTTTGATCTCATGCTGGTTCAGTCCCAGTCCAGCTGGCCTTGGTGAGCTCCCATTAGATCAGCACCGCATGTTCTGCGTGGGTGGATGCACCCCTCGCAGTCCTGACTTCCTTGCTCATGTTCTCCCTCCTTCTGCTCTTCATTTGGACCTTGGGAGCTCAGTCCAGTGCTCCAATGTAGGTCTCTGTCTCTGTCTCTATCCATCGCCAGATGAAGGTTCTATGGTGATACGCAAGATATTCATCAGTGTGGCTATGGGATAAGGCCAGTTCAGGCTCCCTCTCCTCAGCTGCCCAAGCAACAAGCTGAGGACATCTCCTTGGACACCTGGGAACCCCTCTAGAGTCCGGTCTCTTGCCAGCCCTAAAATGGCTCCCTTAGTTAAGATATCTACTTCCCTGCTCCCATATCCACCCTTCTGCCATCTCAGCGTGTGATCAAACCGGACTCTCTGAACATGGCTGACAATGAGGGCTGACTGAGAAGCCAAGGACAATGGCACTGGGTTTTGATTCCACTGCATGGACTGGCTTTGTGGGAGCCTGGTCTGTTTGGATGCTCACCTTCCTAGATCTGGATGGAGGAGGGAGGACTTTGGATTTCCACAGGGCAGGGCACCCTGACTGCCCTTAGGACTGGAGAGGGAGGGGGAGGGGGAATGGGAGAGTGGGAGGGAAATGGGAGGAGGGGAGAAGGTGGAAATTTTTAATAAAATAAAAAAAAGAAAGAGTAGATGTCATATACAATAAAAAGCTAAGTAACGATGGAAAATACACAGGGAGTCTGGATCCTATATAGTATCATGCTTATTTTGAACTTGTTGAATGCCGATGAGCTAACAATGGCTGGAATGTGAACCGGGCTGTTAAATTAAACCAGTCTATACACTTTAGGAATGCCTTAACTTTAAACTGGAAGTAAAAATTGTATTATAAAATGGAACTCAAAAAAATTATTACTTTGGAGAAGATGTTTTGCTTTTATTTCCATAGGAAATGAGAGACTGTGGATTCTTTCAGGGTTAATATGGATCATGTTTGATCTGGGAAGATATCAACAAAGGTTACAACTGGTCTTCCCAGGACTTGGCTATTATATTATTTCAGGTTTCTCAGGAACTGCTAAAGATGCCTTTGTTCACAGACAATAGGTAGCAGTCTAGGGAAAATGACTCCCACATTCTCAAGAGTTGGTGTGTGGATGTTTCTTGATTATTTGGTGGGCTATGGATTTTTGTTATCATTTATGGAATATAAGAATTTAGGATAAAAAAGTGAATATTAATCTCAGATATTTTGATTGGCGTGCATTTTGCGATATTGACACAAATTTGCAGTTACTTTTGTTTGGGGTATTGTGCTTATGAAGCTCATTTCAAAATGCAATGTATAATTAAGAAATGAGGTTAATAGTTAATCTGTATTAATAAGTAAACTGTATTCACGTTAGGTATGTTTTCATATGTTAAACAGGTATTTTTTAAATAGATAGATGATTTTCAAACACCTTAAAGACACACAGAATATGGTATTTAAAATGTTTAATAATCTAAATATTTTCATGACAATGAGACACATTTGCTTCTGGCAGTGCCAATGGCTTGTAGGCTGAAAATTATCCCCCAACATTGCAGAGGAACATTGTTAGGTAATATTACTTCCTTTTTGAGTCTTTATGGAGTTAAAAACTTAATAGTTAGAGTTAAGTTTTCCTTATTTATAGAGAGTAAATTAGGTATAAAATTTTGGAATCACTGATATATAATGGGGTATTTTCTCTGAATTTTCTAAATACAAATGGATTGAATATCGTAAATGTGGTTCTTAATTGATAACTGTTTTTGTTTATGTAGTTATACTATGTTAATGTTAAAACCTTTTGTTTTATTTAGATAAAAATGGGGAAATGTAAAATATTAGTTGAAGATTTATTGTATTCATTTATACTTGTGGAATATTTATTTGATGATACAAAGATGTGTTGCATTCTTTTATGTTGCATTAGTTCAACTCTGTGAAACTATGTAATTTTGCCTTCCTAAAATACCTAATATCTAATAAAGAGCTTAATGGCCAATAGCTAGGCATCAGAAGTATAGGTAGGACTTCAAGTCAGAGATAATAAATAGAAGGATAAGGATGAGGATGAGGATGAGGAGGAGAGAAGGAGGAGGAGGAGGGTGGAGAAAGAGAAGTAGAAGATGGAGAGGAAGAAGATGGAGAAGAAGAAGAAGAAGAAGAAGAAGAAGAAGAAGAAGAAGAAGAAGAAGAAGAAGAAGAAGAAGAAGAAGAAGAACAACAACAACAACAACAACAACAACAACAACAACAACAAGTGAGGGGGAGAAGTGAGAAAATGTGGAGAGAGCTCACCAGGAACCAGCTCCTAGCCACACAGTCAGCCATAGAGTAAGAAGTAAAGAAAGAAAGGTATATAGAATAGAGAAAGGTATAATCCCAGAGGCATAAGGTAGATGGGATATTTTAAGTCAAGAAAAGCTGTCTAGAAGCAAGCCAAGTAAGGCTGGGCATTCATAAATAAAAATAATTCTCCTTGTATTTTGTGGGGAATTGGGTGGCAGGCCCCCAAAGTGCAAAGAGTAAATAAACCAAATGCATTGCATTGATTTCTGTGACCTATATTGGACATAGGATTATTTTAAATTGTGAAATAGATTTATTAGGAAATCCTCATATAATCATACTATCAACTATTGTTTTAAATTTGTGAACTCTTATTGATTCAGATGATAATTAACTATAATTTATTTTTATTTTACTCTTTCATAGCTACAGCTTCTCTGAGGCACCTGTAAGAACTTGCTCTTGTATGGATCCATACACACTTAAACATTTAGTAAATACACTGAAATGTGTGAATTTCAGTACTCTGTTCAGTTTAAACTGATATTCTGTATCAAGACAACATTAAAGCTCAAAATGTCAAGTGATACATGTTGATGATGATGATGGTGATGATGGTGGTGGTGGAAGTGGTATAGTGGTGGTGGTGATAATGATAAGAGATTTATAGATACATGATAGGTAGATAGGTAGGTAGATAGATAGATAGATAGATAGATAGATAGATAGATAGATAGATAGAAAAATAGACAGGTTGACAAATAGATAGATGATAGAGATTATTTCTTATCAATTTGACAAAAACTAGAATCACCTAGGAAGAGAAAATCTCAGCTGAGAAGTTGATTCCATGAAATTAGCCTGTAGAGAATTTTCTTGGTTAATAATTGATTTGTGAGGGCCCATCCCATCATGAGTTGTGCTGGCCCCAGTCATGCGGACTTCCATATATGAAAGGAAGATGAGAAGTCCATTAAGCAGCATTTCTCCTTGATCTCTGTTTCAAGTTCCTGCATTAAGTTCTTGCTCTGTTTTCCCTCTGTATGAACATGGGAGTATAAAGCAAATAAGTAGATTTTGGGTAGTATTTTATCAGAGCAGCAGAAAGCAAGCTAAGATGGTGTGTATGTTATGAGTGTAGTGATAAAAGTGCCGTAAGCTGACCCTGATGTGCAGACTCCCTGTTTATGATAAGAAGTAGAGTCAAAGACACAGATCTGTTTTTATAACATATATAAGTGATTTAGTATCAATTTTCACATAAAATATATGCATCAAGGACCTGAGGCTTTTGTTTATAAGAAAATTAAACTAGTCTTTTATAACCCACACAATATAGTTTTTGTATATTTTAAGAGCTAAAAGTGAGCCGGGCGGTGGTGGAGCACGCCTTTAATCCCAGCACTCGGGAGGCAGAGGCAGGCGGATCTCTGTGAGTTTGAGGCCAGCCTGGTCTACAAGAGCGAGTTCCAGGACAGGCTCTAGAAACTACAGAGAAACCCTGTCTCGAAAAACCAAAAAAGAAAAAAGAAAAAAAAAAGCTAAAAGTGAATTTAGTTGTAAACATTAGTGAAAGTTCTGCACAGAGATTGCACACTCTTTTTTGCTGTTTCAGGTTGAAAGTATTGCATAAAAATAGAGAAATTAAAAAAGAAAAACAGCTTTGCCCTTCCTTCAGCTTACACTTCTGGCAGGAACACAGTAGCATAGCAGATGTCAAGAACCATAGTCAGCATTTTGGGAGGAAAACATTCTAGTCAGCTGCTCACTGTGGGGAGCAGTGGCAGGGCTTGAAATCTGACAGTATCAGTCCATGGAAGTGTGCAGTTAATTCCCCGAGACAGACTTGAAGAAGATCAGACTGTAGCAAGATAAAGAGATGATGAATCCATTCCAAATGGAGGTGGTTGTTCTGTATTTGGTTTCCAAGGTTAAAGGATTGAAGATGATTGTGATATGGAATAGGAAATGATACAAAAATCTCTTGAGCCGGGCGGTGGTGGCGCACGCCTTTAATCCCAGCACTCAGGAGGCAGAGACAGGTGAATCTCTGAGTTCGAGGCCAGCCTAGTCTACAAGAGCTAGTTCCAGGACAGACTCTAGAAACTACAGGGAAACCCTGTCTCGAAAAAACCAAAAAAAATCTCTAGATTCCAAGATCTGCAGGAATAGTAGATTATGAAAGTGATGTGGGCTATTTGAGTTCATGTTAATTAATTAGCTCTGTGCATTAAGGGATATATATATATATATATATATATATATATATATATATATATTTCCAGAGGCATTACATTTTACTGGAAAATGGAGTAAAGACAAAGACATTTACACTGATGAAGAAGTATAATAAATATCATTTATATTTCCTTCTTTTGGACAATCAATTGTTTCTACATTCTTTATAATCAATTTGTATCACCTGAATGATTTATAAGATTACACTAATGTTATCCAGATCTAGTATTTATATCTTTAGAATTCCAGAAGAGAAAAAACAAACAAGTGGGGTCAAAAATATATTCCAAGAAACAGTGGTTAGAATACACATCAAATTTGACAAAAAGCTGCATAAACTATTGATAGAAGAAATTTAATGAATTAAACACAGGATTAATCGACAGAAATCCACAAACTTCTGGTTAAAAGCAAAGATCTTGAATGGAGTCAAAAAGAAACTAGGACATTGCCTACAGAGGGGAAATATAAGAGTCATCACAGACCACAGTGTTCAGAGGAAGTACTATGTTTCACAGTACTGAGAAAGAACAATCTACTGGCAATTCTACTTCCCATAAAGATGGTCTTCCAGAATGAAAGATCAAGAAAGTCAGCCCAAGGAAAAGAAAAGCTAAGAATATTTGTCTCCAAAGGATTTAAGAGCAATGACTAAGGAATTTTTTCAATGGAAAGAAAAAATTTAAAACCATGAATCTTGCAACATCAGGAATTGCTTCGTAGCTGTATGGCTAGAAAGATATGTGATGGGGTTCCAGGTTTAAAATTTATTTTGTTTGTTGTTATGGTCTGTCCTGGAGATTGCGCTACATATCCCTGAGATGAGTGTGTATGTGTTCTATTACTGATGGATAGTGTAGTCTTGGTGTGTGAGGTCTTTCTGTCTATGTGTTACTTTTTATTGGTTAAAGAATAAAGAAACTGGCTTGGCCAATAACGTGGGAGGAGAAAGGTGGAGTCAGAGAGACACCATAGAGCTGCCACCAGAAATAAATTTGCTAAAACTGTTCTGGTAAACCTTGACCTCGTGGTGATATACAGATTAATAGAAATGGGTTAAATTAATATGTAAGAGTTAGCCAATAAGAAGCTAGAGCTAATGGGCCAAGCTGTTTTTTAATTAACATAGTTTCTGTGTAGTTATTTTGATTCTGGGCAGCCAGGATGAACAAGCGGCCTTCTCCTACATATTGTGGATTTGTTTGTCTACACTTAGCATTCTAGGTGATCTATTGATGAAACTAGGATATTAATGTTTCCTGTTATTTACCACTCTGTGGCTTCTGGGGACTGAATCTGGGTCCTCTGCAAGGACAGTAAGCATTCTTAGTGACTAAATCATTTCTTCAGCCCATATTTTTTTTACTTTTGATATTGTATGCTGTTGATATCACAGTTTCATCTATTTGTGTTATGTATTTATCGAAAATTATTGTATATAGTAGCAATTTTTTAAACTTGATAAAGGATATAAAACTGATTGGCACATCACCAGTTATTAGTAAAAGATTCTTAAAATTATTAAAAAGTTATTATATTATATATGTACCATTATATTATATTATATTATTATATATTATATATGTACCTTTACCAATCAGTTTTATAATTTTATATGTTTTCATGTTACTTACCGTATTTTTGTTTAAACTTAAGAATTTTCATGGCTAGAAACCGAATATGAGTGAGTACATCCCATGTTCATCTTTATGGGTCTGGGTTACCTCACTCAGAATAGTGTTTTCTATTCCCATCCATTTGCCTGCAAAATTCAAGATGTCATTTTTTTTTACCGCTGAGTAGTATTCTAGCATGTATATATTCGGTTTCTAGCCATGATTAAAGGACATCGAGCCTATAAGTTTGGGATCCTTGAGAAGATAATAAGAAGGTGAACTCCCAAAAAAGATATAGTAATCCTCCTGGATATTGGAAGTAGACACGATCGCCAGGCAAAATTGGGAACTTGAGGGTTGGTCAAGACTGGGCCAAGGGAAGATGGGGAGAGAAAAGTGTGAAGGGGAGAGCGGGGGGAGCTCGGAGGAATGGGGTGCTTGGGATATAGGAAGGGTGGATATGAGAGCAGGGAAGCATATATCTTAATTTAAGGAGCTACCTGAGGGTTGTCAAGAGACTTGACCCTAGAGGGGTTCCCAGGTTTCCAGGGAGACGCCCCCAGTTAGTTCCTTGGGCAGCTGAGGAGAGGGAGCCTGAAAAGGCCAGTTCCTATAGCCATACTGATGAATTTCTTGCATATCACCATAGAACCTCCACCTGACGATAGATGAAGAAAATGACAGAGCCCCACCTTGGAGCACCGGACTGAGCTCCCAAGGTCCTGATGAGGAGCAGAAGGAGAGAGAACATGAGAAAGAAAGTCAGGACCGTGAGGGAACCTCCAGCTGGCGACAGATGGGGAAGGTGACTGAGCCCCACATTGGAGCACTGGACTGAGCTCCCAAGGTCCCGATGAGGAGCAGAAGGAGCGAGAACATGAGGGAGAAAGTCAGGAACGAGAGGGGTGCGTTCACTCATGGAGACGGTGGGACAGAACTAATGGGAGATCACCAACTCCAGTTGGAATGGGACTGATGGATCATGCGACCAAACCCGTCTCTCTGAGTGTGGCCAACAGCGGGGGCTGACTGAGAAGCAAAGGACAATGGCTCTGGGCTCTGATTGTTCTTCATGGACGGGCTCTGTGGGAGCCTTCTCAGCTTGGTCGATCACCTTCCTGGACCTGGGGGGAGTTGGGAGGACCTTGGTCTTAGCATAGAGTGGGGAACCCTGATGGCTCCTTGGCCTTGAGAGGGAGGGAGGGGAGGTATGGGTGGAGGGGAGGGGAGGGAAGGGGGAGAGGGAGGGGAGAGAAGGGGGAGAAGGAGGGGAGGGAGGGGGGAGGAGGAGGGAAGGAGATGGAAATTTTTAAATATAAAAAAAAATAAACCATGAGAAAAAAAAAAAAAGAATTTTCATGACTCTAGTCAGAGGACATTTGCAATGATTATTGAATATTGCATTTTTCTTTCCTTTCTGAAGAATAGCTTGGTTAAGCACAGTATTGAATAATGAATAATGATTGATGATTGATAGATTGGTTTTCTTCCTTGGCATTTTGAGATACCATTCTACAAGATTCTTTTTTTTTTTTTTTTTTTTTTTGTTGTGCCTGGATCTTAACATTTTGGCTAAAATATGACTTACATTTTCTTCTTTTGGCTAAAGTAATGATTGTTTCAAATAGATTTAATTTATTAACATAGATGTCTTTCCTAAGATTTGACAAATGTTTTCAATCATAGTTTCTCTAAGGTTCTACTCTTTTCTCATTTTGTTTTCAATCTCATAATTTATACATTTATTCCTATCATATCATCTTGTAGGTCTCTTATTACCTTGCTCCCTCTTATTGTATTTTTTCTTCCTCTAATTAGTTAATTTCAAGTAACATGGCTAAAGGTTTGCAGGTTTTTTTCCATATTGTCTAGTCTGCTGCTGAAGCACTGAATTGCCTTTTGTACTTACATTATCATATTATTCAACTGTAGAATTTCTTTTTAGTCATTTTTAAAAATTTCTTAAACTTCTCATTATGTCCACTCCATTGTACTTCAATTATCTTATTTCCTTTTGCATCTTAAATAGAATCTTATAGACAAATGTTTTGACTTCTTTGTCAGGTGATTTTTAGATATTCCTTCCTTTGAGTTCACTGCCTGAGACTCCATGGTTTCTATTGGTGATAACATATTTTCTTGTTTTTTAAGTTTATGTAAGTACACGTTCACGTCTTTGCATCTCAAAGTCAAGATCCCTTTGTCATGCATTCACAGGCTAATGGGTTAGCTCTGTAATCTCAGCTGTATAGGAGTAAAACCGGGTCATATTCTGCTGCTGAGCCCATAATAGAATCTGTTTGGCCTGTCTGTTTCTAAGAACTTAAGAAAACATGGGGTTTGTTGAGGGACATGGCATACAGGACTGTCTACAGAACCTAGGTCAATGGGATTAGTGGAGGAAAGGCTTAAGAGGTTAAAGGCATGATACCAAGTGCATGGACAGATAAGGCTTCCTCTGAGTCCTTGTCAGGGTTTTTCCTGTGTCGTTCAATGAATCTCTGAACAGGTCACAGTTTTCTTGGGTCACAAATAAGATAAAATAGAATTTTAGATGGATGTAGGAATTACAGCTGATGCTGAGGTCTCTGCATATTGTCCTGGATTCCTATGTGTGGGAGGGAAGTGAGGTAGGGGTGATATCAGTGCTGACTGTGGGTCAAAGCACAGCTAAAATAAATCAGTATTTCACAGCTATTTGGGGATCTGTTTGGGATCCAACATCAGCAAGTCTATTCCACATGGATGAATAGACAAGTGATCCTGTAAGTCATTTATGAGGCAAAAGTGTTTAGATAAACAGCTAACATGGACTAGAGCATAGTTATAGGACTGAAGTCTGCAGTGGAACAGAGGGCAGCAGGTCAGCCTCCCAGGGCAAGGATAGGGTTAGGACCTGAAGGGCCCTAAGACAGGTGTGACTGTTCTCATTCTATTGCTCTGAGGGGCTACTCCTCTGTTTGAAGGCTTTTCATGTGTCTGCCGGAAACAAAGTGATTGAGCCCATCATTCAAAGTGCTGGGAGGTATGCCTCGTCTCATATCACTTGGTGGAGGATTCTGATTGAAACGAGGAGTAAAAATAGGATTGTGATTGAGTCTACAAGTGGACAAGGCCATGTCTAGGTCACAAACCCACTATGATGAGTAGGCCTGCCGCTGAATAGCTGCTGAGGCATAGCTAGGCTATTGCACTTATACAGGCTTTCCAGGTGAAAGACAAAACTGACAATCGAATGCGGATATTGTATAAGCGAACATCTTTTTTAACAGGATCTTTCTATGTTGCCTGGGCTGTTTTGGAGATAAGAGTCTCTAGCCTTCTCAAACCTGCTGGTATTATAGATGAGTCACTGTGTGAAAATAAATCGCATTGTTTAGCATAAGCATGTCCAAAATGTTGTTTACTATGAAATTTCATTGCACTTATAGAGGTTAAAATTGAAACAAGTGTTTTGTAAATTTACGTGCTTGTTCAAAAATCTTACACTTGGGCTTTTTTGTTATAGGTGACAATGCACTTTCGAAGCTTGGATGCGATACCCTGCTGGGTATCCACAGCACTTTGCAATTGTACTGATTTTCTATGGAATCAACTTCCTTCCTCTTTCACATATGCCCTTTAAAGAGATGTTCAGACTACCTACTACAAATCATCTGCAGATTATGGAGCGTTAAAAACATTCCCTACACTGTTAATATTCTATTATTGACTCCCAGAAGACTAAACACAGAGATCACTACTGAGGATGACTTTGATGCATAAGTAAAATTGCAAATTATGATACTTAAGAGATGTAGCATGGTATTTTAGATGCAATGACATTTTAAGTAGAATGTTGATAAATACAACTTGATGCTATGGTCGAAGCTACAAAAACATTTTCTGAAAACACTTATGAAAAACTGATTTAGGTGACTCAAATTATGATAATAGAATTGAGATTGTCTAATGATTCATTTCCAAGATTAATGACCCTGTAAATTTGAGTGTTCCTTGAACATTATAGGTTAGTGTTTCTATATTTAAATTCCCTGTGGGCCAGAATTTCCATCCACTTGTTAGTGTTGAACCTATACGAAAAATAATATAAGGAAAGGAAAATTAGACTAGAGAAACTCTGAGTAGTAACTAAACTACAGCCATGGAAAAAGAGAATGGGCAGCTGCAACTGAACACTGTCAAGCTCTGCTCTAGCGTTTCATATCAGCATTTCTGTTCTTGCTTAAAGCGTGCCTGCTTTCTATTTTAACCTTGTTTTCTTCATGCCTCAGGACTGTGGAATTCAGCTGAGCATATTGTTGGATAACGTGGATAATGTTTATTCAATGCCCTAAGATTTTCATTCTTCACCTTACAGAATAAATGATAATATTGACTGTTCTGCCTGCTAACACACACACAACATGGAGGGTAATGTGATTCTGAATCTAGTTGTAGAAATGCTAAGCATTTTTTTTCTGTACTAGGTAAAGCAGGTAGTAGCAAGACTGTTAGCATTTGTCAGCACACAGCAAAATACCTAGAAGGACAAGGAAATTTGTTTTAGTCTTAGGGTGATTTGAAAACTTGGTAGGTTTTTCTATTAAGTTTCTTCTCTGACAATTATATGCATGCAAATAATGATTGCTGATTGCTACCCCTCAAACCTTTTTTTCATCTCCATCCCAAGCTTATCAACCCCACCCCCATTTCTACCAGGTCATTTTACTAACTGAAGACTTCAGGATTTGTGTCCCAGCTAGTTAACCAGGGCAATGCGTGTGAATAATGAATTAGAATTCTCCACTTGAGCTTGGTGGGGTCATCCGTAGGTATACAGCTGAAAGAAATGATGCTCCTCAGTTCATCAGTAGCAAACAATGTATCAGTGCCCTGAGCCTCTTCTCTGTCCCTGACTCACTGCTGATGGACACAGGCTCATACAGATGCACTGCATCATCCACAGGGAAGGAGCTCATGAGTGTAAATGTCAGTGTCTTACCCAGAAGATGGCATGTCTCAGCCCTTCTCCCTTGTTTAAAAGGCTCCTATATCTTTCTGCCTCCTCTCCCACATTGTTACCTAAGCCTTAGAGAGCATGACATAAATGTGCAAAATAGTTTGTAGAGTTAACATAATGACCAAGTCAAATTATCAAATATTATTTTGTTTGTGTGAAAATACTTTAAACATAGTCAATTAATAATTTCTTGGTATGCAACACGATTACTAAACATATCCACCATACATTCACAACAGGATACTATCCATCTCTTAAAATAATAGCATTCTGTTATCAGATGAACCTGAAGGATATTGTATAAAGTGAAGTAAATCAGCTACAGAAAGACATAAATATCACAATTTAATTCTATGAAGAATCTGTTTGTAAAAATAGAGTAGAATATTGTTACCAGGGACAGAAGATGGAGGGAGTAGGCATTTATTGAGAAATCAAAGGCTTAAATAAATGAATGAAAGTATAATAAAATAATATAATATGACATAATAATTAAAACACCATGGAATATGGGTAATTTCAAATTGACATGGGGATAAAAATATGAGACACATTTTCTGAAGCTTCAAAATATGTACGTGATAGTTACATTAACATGAAACATTATCACAGCCTGTTTGGATGAAAGTACAATGACCTTCCTCCTGGATGTGCCATTCTTCAGTCTTCACTTTGCAAAAGAGGTGCTAAGGTCACTTTTCCCTTTATCCACTCGTGAATATTTTCACAGTCATTAGGGACATACACTGCCTTGGACATTGATGCAAGCTCCTTTCATTAAACCCCAGTGAATAAAACTCATCAAAGAAGCAGTTTCAGGAAGTGAGGCCACACAAACAGCTTAGCATCTGAAGCTGGGCCTTGCCAGAAACAAAAGCTCCATTCCCTGCTGACCCTAGAACATTCTGTGAATTTGCATCCAGCCCTCTCAGAGTCCTTTCATCTTGCTACATGGTACCACATCCAGAGTTACTCTGGGATTGGAAAACGGAGTTTTCCAAGAGCATAAAATCCATATGTAAATGGTAGCTGATGAGTTCTTGACTTAAAAAAAGCAGAGCTTCTTTTCTACTGAGTTTTTCTTTTTCTTCTTATTTCGTCCTTTGTATCAGGCAGGAAACACCAGTTTTGAAATTTGGAGGCTGCACATCAGTCATTTTACTGTTCTGAAAAATATTTAAATTAGTTTTTATTTTTTGTGATTAAAGTATAATTACATAATTTTTCCTTTCTCTTTCCTTTTTCTTCCAAGCCCTCCCATGTATCCCTCTTTGTTCTTTTCAAATCCATGGATCCTTTTGTTACTAATTACTGATATATATATATAATATATAATACATATATATTATATATATATATCAGTAATTATATATATATGTATATTTACCATAGGGTTAGATATTTGCATATGTTTTTGTGTATGTACATATATATGTATTTGTGTACATGCACACAAATACAGCCTGCTCTGTGTATAAAATGTCACTTGCATGTTGTTCCCAGGTATGGCCATTTGTTGTGAATAATCATTCATGTGTTTTTCCCTGGGGAAGACAAATTCTGCTTTCAACATCCCTTAGTTGTTGGTAATTCTTTAAGGCTGAGGCCTCATAGGTCTTCTTCAGTCCACTATAGCATATCTATTGTGGTCATGTTCAGCTCTCTCACCAACGGGTCTGTTTTTGTTTCATTCATTTCTGTAAACCTGCATTTCTCATTTTGCTTGGTTTTTGGTCAGACAGGAGGGGAGCATCCTGAAGGGCCGTATTGGTGACAATTTCTCATGTTCCTTTCCTTGTCGGTGAAGCAAGAACAAGGTCAGATCCAATGGCTGTATATCCATCTTCAGGACTATGATTGTTTTAAGGACATTCTGGTAATTTAAACAATTACATTTCATTCCTGCTGTGTTTTGGTTGTGTTATATTCACCATAGGCTCCCGCTCATGTGTTTGAACACCTGGTCCCTGTCTAGCAGCGCTGTAGGTGAAGCTTATCTGGAGGAACTAGACCATTAGTGATGGGGGACTTGGAGGGTGACAGAGCAGCCTTGCTGCACAGCCAGAATCTCTTTGATTGCTGATCTCACAAAAATGTGAGACGTGACCTCGCTCTCCTGCTGCCATAGCAACAAGCTGCTCTTGTTATCATGACCCCGCCTACACCATGAGCTGTACTCTCAAATAATCCTGAAATAAATCCCTCCTGAATCAAGTTGTTACTTGCCAGATATTTGATCACAGAATTGAGAAAAGTAATTTTATTATGGTTTTATTTGTACTATCCGATTATCATGGTTAAGAATAAATACTCTTGGAGTCACCATCACTGGATTTAAAACTGACGAGTATGGTATTGGATGTTATTACCTTGAGGAACAAATTCATGTAAATAGAACTTTCTCACAGGTGACTTCGCAACTGTATTAAATATCATTATATTCACTTTGTACTGATAATAAACTCACATGTAATTTGAGTGTCGTAAGAGTTACTATTTTTGAGGTATGTGTGGAAATTTCAGAAAATTCATTTTTTTGTTCTGTATTGCTCTCTAATCACAGTCTGCCCACCATTTACTCTGGCAAGAGACTCCTAGTTACAGCTTTATCTGTTCAACAGCACCAGTCTTTGCCCTCACTACACAAAAACACACAAAAGGAAGCCCAAGGGCAATGCAGTCTGTCAGACAGCATTGTCAGTGCTTCGGTAGCTTATCAGTAGCTCTGTCTGCATTTGTGGGAGACTTGGCCTGTTTATGCAGACTCATAATCCTGTCCATTTTGTATTTGTTTCTGGAAAATTCTTGCATTTCCTGGTTTTTTTTTTTTTGTTTTGTTTTTTGTTTTTTTTTTTGTTTTTCGAGACAGGGTTTCTCTGTGTCACAGTCCTAGCTGCCCCGGAGCTAGCTCTTGTAGACCAGGCTGGCCTCGAACTCAGAGATCCGTCTGCCTCTGCCTCCCGAGTGCTGGGCTGGTATTTTTTTTAACCCTTTCACTCTTATTAGTCTTGTCTCTCTCCATAAACTCTGGTTGTGATGAGCCATATTGCTTTGAGCTTGGTGTCTTTGCTGCCTTCTCCTCATGTCCAGTTGTACTACTAGTCACAGTCTCTCCTTAATGCATACACACACACACACACACACACACACACACATATATATATTACATATTTTAAATGAAATATAGTAGTTCTGTTGTACTTGTCCATATTGGGCTTCATTCTTCATTGTCTAAGCTGAAGAGGATGATTGATCAGGTCTCTCTCTCTCTCTGTCTCTCTCTCTCCTTCCCTCCCTCTCTCTCTCCCTCTCCCTCCCTGCATATCTCTATCTATTATCTATCTATTATCTATCTATCTATCTATCTATCTATCTATCTATCTATCTATCTATCTATCCATCTATCTCCAGCAATGAGGGGAAGTAGGCACAGAGTCTTACCCCTACACCCTTAGCCAAGTTGCTGTTCACCAAGCACAGCTGCTGTAAAAGGGACACTAAATCATTTCCAGTGGAGTGTCACTGGGTGTATCATCCACACTCCATGACAGGCCCCAGGCTCAGGAGTAGTTGGCCAACACAAAATAGACTCCATGTTTTTCTGTGTCTTTTTTATTCTTTTGTGTTTAAGAATGAAAAAAATATGATGTTGGATGGGTGGGTAAGGGAAGATCCAACTAGAAGGAGTCGGGAGATGGGATAAAATAACAATATACTGTATAAAATACTCAAAGAATATTTTTTAAAAAATTGAGTTGCTGACTTGACTTTCATAAAAAGTTATCAAAATATTACAATTTTGTTTTAGAACTAGAAGAGAATGTTCAACAGTTTCCAAAAGGACCATAAACGTATTGCTGCAATCATGTGTTGCATTTTTCTGCAAAGAGACACTGTCAGTGTTGAAAGATAATAATAAAATTTTTAACTCTGAAAAGTATTGATGATGATATGCATTCTGATGGAGGAAATATTCAACTAAACTTCAATTCTTCAACTTGCTCTGGCAGCAGATGGGAGCAATTGCAGAGACCCACAGACAAACGTTAAGGAGAAAGAAAGAGTTTCAATGGGATATGTCCCCTAAATCCCTCCCCTCGTTGCTCAGGAAACCATGCAGAAGTGGAGGCAAAAAGATGTAAGAACCAGAGGAGATGGAGGATGCCAGGAAAACAAGGCCTTTGAATCAACTAAACAATGTGTACATGAGCTTGCAGAGACCTAAGCAGCAAGCACATGGCCTACACAAGCCTGCACCAGGTCCTGTGAACAAGTAGCTTTTAGCTTAGTATTTTCGTGGAACTCCTTAGTGTGAGATAGCTGTGTTTCTGATTCTTGTGCCTGCTCTTGGGACTCTTTCCCTTCTGTTTGGTTGCCCTGTCAAACTTCAGCATGTTGTTTTTTATTTTATCTTATATTTTATTTTGTTATATGTGGTTGTTATCTCTTAGAAGCCTGTTCTTTTCTAATGAGAGAAAGAAAGATAGTGGATCCAGAGGGAGGTAAGTTGTGGAGGAACTTGGAGGAATAGAGGGAGGGGAAGCTATAGTCAGGATATGTTGTATAAGAAAATAATCTACTTTTAATAAAGGGGAAATTTAAAAAAACAAAAAGATTCAATTCTTCATTTAGAAATAAGTAACTGGGACCATCTAATTACTATTCTTTCCTCTTTAGCAAATGGGAACATTTTAAATCAGGGAAAGTTTTAGAAATAAATTTGTGGCTTATTATCAAAAAATAGAACAAAATCTTTATTTACAAAACAAAACTTTATTTATAAAAACAGGCCATACCATGATATACCTACAGTGTAGACTTTATTTTGCCAAGTGAGCAGTTCTGTAGCTGTTGCAAGAAGAGAAAAATCAAGCAGACCTTCTACACTCATAATGACTTAGAGACCAGCAGCAGAAAGAGGAGTGTAGAGTTTCTAGAGTCAACTAGGGATGGCATGTGGCAAAGAACACTGTTCAGAAACTGCAGGGTGAAGTCTATGCTGAAGGAACTAGAAGCCACTGTGTCAACAGAGTCAAGCCAGGAGCATCTTGAATATGCTTTCTCATTTCTTGAAACCAACAGGTCAAGGCTAGGTCATAGGTGAGCTGAAGGGACTGGGGCTGCCAATGCTGGTAGGTGACAGATATCGATTCCATAAGTTGCATCAAATAGACAGGGTTTATTGCTGGTTATTTTTCAGCATGCTTAGATATTTACCAATCAGTAAATGCTTCAAAGCAACTAAAAATTCTCCAAATATTAAAAATGCTTAGTATATAAAAGGCAGAAATGCTTTTCTGCCTCAATTTGAGAGCTGCTACTACATACATGTATCAGAATGCAGAATTCTACAACATATGCATATTTATTCAGCAGTTAGGTCTCTCAAAAAGAATTTTCAAGCCAGACTTGGTGGCACATGGCTATAGTCACAATAAACTTTAATATGTTTAGCATTTGCAGATTAATATAAATAATTTGATTGGTCAGGTGAGAGGTTCAAGGTTCCAGTAAAGACACACATCTTGCTTGAATTAATATCATAAATACTTTTAAAGGAATGCTTTTTTATTAATTTTGGGACAATTACACAGTTTGCTTTGATCATGTTTTTCTTTCCCTCAACTTCACGCAGATCTTTCCTAACCTCACTACCCAACCAACTTCCTATTCCCCTTTGCTTTCTTTATAAACCAACATTTTAATACTGTGAAGATAGCAGTTTAATAACACACTATCTAAAATTATGCATTGAATATATCCAAGTTTTTTTAAAAACGTCATTTATTATCAAAATTTCCTCACTTTCACCCATCCCATCGAATATTAGAAATGCACCACTCTAAAGTACTTTCAGGATCTTTGTCTTATCTAATTGACAAACTACATGATGTTTACGTGTATTCAATTACTTTTACACCAATAATCTAATGGTGTAATTGGTACAGATAATAATTCTTACAGTTTGATTTTTGCCATCTTGAATGCATTTCTTGTAGGGCAGAGGCTGCTTCTCAACAGCCTGCATGATCAGCAAGGGGCAATCAACATGACAGATGGGTATGGTGTTCTTTGGTAACGTTAGTAATACCATACATATATCTTCAGACTATATATATTCTGATGGAATGCTTGAGGAATACTTAAAGAACACTTGTTCATTCTACATGAGTGCATATTGCCTCTGACACCTCCTAATTAAGTAAAAGAGAACACATTGACTCTATTAGTGGCCTCATCCCACATATCTACATCCTTAATGTGACCTAACATAACAGTGTCTTTTTCACCACTGTAACTGTGGTTGGAATATTATTACTCAGTTGAACTTATGGTAATCTACAGTCAGTCTTAATAACTGATCCAGTTATTCAAGGGACAGAGTAGTGAATGTAAAGACCCTTCAATCTTTAAATGTAGCACAAATTGCAACAGTCTTATCTGAATACAACAATATTCTTGAATTACTACATTGCTTTGTAGTATTTTAACTGGCATCAAATTTTGTTGTATTTGTTTCTTTGATTTTGGTTACATAAGACAACATTGGAGAAAAATTTTCTAGCTCCAAAGAATATAGATTTCAACTATATTAGGTTCAAGTCTAGTGAGATGGCCACAGGATATGTCTGTGACCCCATGAATATCAGATTTTGACTATAACTTGATGTCCCCATGTTTTCTCCTAACAAGGGAGCCTGATAATACAGGGTCTGAAAGTCAATGCTATCTCAGGTCACATGGCCACCACTCAGTGTTGATATTCTCTTATTTCTCTTTATGTTCTTTCATAGGAGGATTAGTGGGACTCTGCTGCTGAGAGCCAGTCTCATCCTCTTAAGGACAGTCTTTTCCTTAATTACCACATTTAGAGTCAAGGGCAAGAGAGATCATTAATATCTTTGGAGCGATATCCGGAGTTACTCATTCCATTCTCACCATTTTAAAATTGTAAATAAAAGGCTAAAGCTTTGTTGGCTCTTTGTCTCTCTTCCCCAACTAATAAAATGCCCTATGTTATTAACCATCTCTGTAACATCCTGTGGGCCAAGACTTCTTGGCTGCCCTTCTGGCTTTCCTGATCATTGTGATGATTGTGTCTTCCTACTTTCTGGCAGCTAAATGCCATCACATGCCCTCTGTTATTTCAATAATGCATTGCCCAATGACTATGAATGGGCCCTGACCGAGACCATCTTTCTTACCATAAGCTCTGTACTGAAGAGGTGAGCCACCAATCACTCAGTCTTAATGTCCCTCTTCCCAGGACTGTTCATACAAACATGTGTATTACCTACTTGGGGTGTTTACAGAGTTATAGGATATATCAAGTTCAGCATTCTACTTCCTTCATCTTTCAAATTTCTCACTTATAATCTTCCAGGGAAACACAGATTCTTCTTGTGTTTCCCTGGAAACACAGAGTTCAGAAGGACTCACAGGATTCTTGTCAATAAGTCTGCCTCACTCTGGGAGGTCTTAGTTTCTATGGGTGTTAAAATCCTGGCATAACAAGTCAATAACATTTTGATTTTAATGTATTTTGATCTGATTCACATGCTCACACAGCTTTAAAATGCAGTCTCAGGAATACCCTGGCATTTGCTGAGGCATGCTAGTACATACTTGGCAGCTGTCTTAATGAACAATCTTTACTTTCCTTCTCTCATACATCCAACCATGTTACCTTAGGGCTTTAGCTTAAACATCTGCCTTACAGCTAAGAGTAAGGCAGCTTCTTACATAGGATCACTGTTTACTTGAAGGAACTCGGCATTCCTGGGTGTCTTCCAGATGGTGGGGATGGGGGTACAGTTCTCATGAATATTTGATAGTTTTTAGGTCAACAGCCAATTGTTACAACAAAAACCTTGCATCCTTATTGCTATATACCAACTCTGGCTTTTATAATCTTTCTGTTCCCTCTTCCACAATTATCCCTTAACCTCTGAAAGAGAGTGTCTAATACGGATGATCCATTTAGGGTTGTCATAATCCTATAATTTATTGAAGAATTACTATTATAATACTTGAATACAAAATATATGTACATGAATGTTAACATGAGGCAAAACACCTACCTGATTGTATATTTACATTTATATCCATCTAGTGTTAGGTAAATAGAAAGTGGACTTGATACTACACAAGTCTAGTGAATTATCATAGTATCAATAGGCTAATGTATCTGTTAACTCTCATCAGAGACATCTATCTATCTATCTATCATCTATCTATCTATCTATCTATCATCTATATATCTATCTATCTATCTATCTATCTATCTATCTATCTATCTATCTATCTATCTATTGCAATAGAATGCTCTTAATACAGAGACTCACAGCTGGTCACGTTGTAGAGACTAAGAAACTGCAGAGTAAGGAGCTGTTTTATGTCTCGACCCATGTAGTCAGACTCATGCCTCAAGCTCAGAACAGCTCCACAATAGGCTTAAAGCTCTCCTTTCACTGTCTTGAAACTTTTAGCAATTTTAAATCATGGCCTAGACATATTGTGTTCAATGCATTCGGAAGATTATGTATCTGGTACTGGTGGAAGATAAAGACAGGAAATAAGAATAGTTGTTCCACTCCAGAATGGCAAATACCCACGTGTCTTGACCTTCCTGGGAACTCAGCTCTGAAGGATGCCAAAAGCAAATGAGGGTGTATTTTTGTCAAGAGTGTGGCCATGTTAAGGACACAAATGCCCCAGACCCAGGGAAATGCAAGGTGTCTCAATGGTCTACAGAGGTTGACGGCCCTACCTTTAGCTAAGCCAGCATCTTCCTCAAACAGGTTGAGTTTAGCCAGAGACTGCTCCCACACAGAGAACACCAACAAAGATCAGTAGAGTTTATGGTAGAATACAGGATAGCAAACATTCAGTACATTCAGGGGTGGGAATAGGCAGAAGCCAAGTTAAGAATGGGTCATTGTAGACAACACACTTTCATAGGGTGAGAGTTTACAATGACCAAGGGGACTATTGTGCCAATTTACATTTTAGGCAGATTTTATATTAATTCTAAAATCTCTTAAACAAGTTGCCATCATGAAGGTCCTTGTGCTGTCGGCATGGTTGGCAGGCCTGTTTGTTTGACTCCTACTGGATCAGACAGTGGAATGTCATTTTTATCCATCAGAAAGCCTATACATTAATCTTGTTGGCTACAGAGCACTTGAATCTAGGATAGGATAGTTATCAGTTAAGTTCAGGATATCCCAAATCTCTTCTCACTGCAAGAAACAACTCAGGTTCTATTCCTCTCATCTGGAATCTGAGTGCTGATGAGTCCTTGGTTTTAACAAGGCATATATTAGGGGAGGGAGGCCAAATCATGATGTCATGATGTCCTCCAATCTTGCCAATAACTGAGGAGCAGTACCAAACTGTCAGGGCCAACCTTGATCTCATCTACGATCCAGGATGACTTAGAACTCTGTAGACCAAGAATTCTTTTTTTTTTTTCATGGTTTATTTTTTTTTATATTTAAAAATTTCCATCTCCTTCCCTCCTCCTCCCCCCTCCCTCCGCTCCTCCTCCCCCTCCCCTTCCCTCCCCTCCTTCTCCCCCTTCCCTCCCCTTCCCTCCACCCATACCTCCCCTCCCTCCCTCTCAAGGCCAAGGAGCCATCAAGGTTCCCCACTCTAAGCTAAGTCCAAGGTCCTCCCAACTCCTCCCCCCAGGTCCAGGAAGGTGATCGACCAAGCTGAGAAGGCTCCCACAGAGCCCGTCCATGCAGAAGAATCAGAGCCCAGCGCCAATGTCCTTTGCTTCTCAGTCAGCCCCCGCTGTTGGCCACAATAGCTCAGTTGGGAGAGCGTTAGACTGAAGACCAAGAATTCTTAAATTTTCATTCTTATTAGTCAGTTTCTTAACAATCACAGCGTTATAGAAGTTCTTGTTACCAGGCCCAGCAAGAGATGTCCACTTTAATCAAAAAACAAGCTGATTGACTTCTGAATATGAGTTTAATTTGCTAAGGAAAGAATGTTTGACCAGAATCTCCCTAGTAGGTAGAAGAAAGGAGAAGTGGAAAGGGCTTTCCTCACAAGGAAGTGTGGTTTTCTAATAGGAGAAACTCAGTCTAGAGCCTAAGCAAGTGTAAACTAAGATGAAGCCACTGTGGCCCATGAGGGCATGATGAGAACAGTAAGCTCAGTAAGGTCTTTGGCCTCCTATTGAGAGCTTAACTTTTAACCTCATACTATACCAAATTTAAAAGAGGCAGGAATCAGAGGTGAAAATCATTAGCTGTGTTGTAATGGACGAAGCAAAATCTGGACCATGTCACATGGCTTGAGACCAAAGGAAGTGAAAACTGCTGTTTCCCCATGTCCTTGGGTAGACTTTCCAGAACTTACTTTCCTCCTGGTGACAAAAATTGTGCCTCCCAAACTCTTAAGGTTAACAATCACTTATGCAACTGTCCTTTCAGAGACTTTTGTAAATATCGTCGAAACACTTTTCTCCAAGTTGAAGGAAATGCCTTGGGTGGCTGCCTAGCCCAGCCTCATTACTATGCCTCTGCATTGCCCTCCTGTGACAGGCAGCAGAAAAAACACAGGGACACAAGGTAGGGAATTAAATTATGTGAATTTTTCTCTCCTGACAAGGTGATGAATCGAATAACTGCACTGTTCTCTGAATATTTTTTTTTATCCCTCATTTCAGGAATTTCCTTAGCAGGTAAGTAAAACAACTAGAAAAATCTAGAAAGTTCACTAACATTAAGGGCATACTTCAGAGTATGACTTTATACCTGAGTTCTAAGCAAAAGTATGCACAGTCATAAAAAGGCAAAATTGTATGGGTACTTGAATATGAATGTGTTTCTGTCTTTACCCCTGGGTGTAACTGACCATTGAAGTGATCCCAGCAGGAAATAACAGGTATCTTTGATGGAAAATACTGGGCATTAAGCTCCAAGTTTCATGTACCTTTTATAATTTTTCTCACTATATTATTTCTCTCAGCATACTATGTTTGTAAGGTGAGGTGATTGATTTCATTAATAGCTTAGTATTTTTTTAAGAGTTTTGTAGCTGTTTTCAGAGAGAAAAAATAAAAAGTCACAGTTGTATAATAAATGAGAGTCTAAGAGTCCGAAGCACGTTTTTTTTTGTTTGTATCTCTTGTACTTAGGACAACATTAGAGCCCGCTCTTCAATAGCACTACTTAAAAGAAAGACTACAGATCCTTAACTGGGGAAATGTAGAAAGAAAAGCAGTTTGAAAGCGTTAGGGGAATGCCAGTGTGTGACTTCTTTATCTACAGAAGTGGGGCATGCTTCTGATTCCTATGTACCAACTATCCCTGTATCTACCCACTCATTCATTACCTATAAATTATCCTTCTTCTACACTTGCCTCTTTGCTATTTGTTTTGTTATCTGTAGAGTAGGATCCATAAATACGTCAACGTATCAAAGGGCAGTATATAAAATTGGTCGAAGCGGAACTGCTTTCCTCCAGAGCCTCAGATCCTGGCTCTTTGGGCTCAGTATTATGCAATGATCTCCCAGCACCCTTTCATTTCAGGAAGAGCCAAGAGAAACAGAGACCTTTCTGTATGAGCCACTATGCCATTCTAACACAGAGACATTTTGAAAGAATGAGAAAACAAAACAAATCTAGCCTCCAAAAAATAAAGGAAGACACAGGGCAAAGCACAGGCCCAGCAGTGGAGTGATTGCAGAATTACGAGAAGTCATAGTTTACTAATGATAAACAAGTAAAATTTTAAATTAAGAGCCATATAGACATACATCTGAAAAATCATGCACAGAATCCTTTTTTAGGAAAACTATGACCTTCTGATGAACAAAATCAAAGAAGAAGCAAGACATTTTTTGTTCACAGACAGCAACACTCAATATCACCAATAGATCAATTTGTTTCTAGTTACTCTATAGATTCAAAGCAATCCAGACATAATCTCAGCAAGTTACTTCATAGAAATCATCTACATCACTAGAAATTTCTTGCAGAGAATTAAAAAAAGACCCAGAATAGACAACCTAATATCAAACAACAGTGTTCAAAGATTTATACTATCTCATTTTATTAGTTACAATGAACCTGCAGTAATTTAGAATGGTGTGACATTGTTAAAAGAGCAGACACATAAATAAATAGACTAGAATAAACATCCTAGAAATATACCAAATAAATATGATAAACTGATCTTAGACACAGGAAAACGAGGAAGGCTGTATGGTGGAACGGAGATAATCCTTTTCACAAATGATGTTAAAATAATATTCATATACAAATAAAAGCATAATTCTGGAAATACGCCTTATATAGTTTGCAAGAGTTAACTGTTGAATTCTGAAATAGTTCCTCTCAATGGGGTTATTACAGAAAGAGAAATGCTATGTAATTATTTGCTAGAAAAGACAATTTTATTAAAATTTATTGGCTCTGCATAAAAGATACTGTGGTGAATGAATTGTGATTTCTATAATTTAGCTCCAATTAACATTGATGGTAATAATTTGCATATGTGATGGTCTGTGTGGTGGAGAACGCTGACAGATAATTTTATTAAATTAACTCTATTTGATTCATGGACAATGCAAACTGAGAGAGAATCGCCTGACAAATAGTTTGCATAATGATGAGTCAAGATTTTGCATTGATATTAATGTGTATTAGTGAATCAAATAAACCCTAGGAGCTGACAAGATGCAACCTGAAAGCTGTAGTTTATAAGGGGAATAACAAAGACTCACAGGGTGAGGTAATCTTCATTGTCCTTATGTCAACCTTCACCAGCCGAGAACATGTACTCTGTTAGTGCTTCCTTCCAAGGACAAGTCTTACCACGACTCAGTTTCATTCAACACCTAGCTACTCCTGTATGCTAAAGCAAATGACAGCTGAATTGGGTTACATAGCTCCAGACTAATTATACAATGCTAGATGTACTATTACTAAAACTCCAATCTATATGTAAAAGGAAAAGTGGATTACATTGAGCTATTTGAAGCAAAAGGTTACTATTTTCCTGAAACATTTTTTCAAGGAAACAATTGAAATATAAATCTTATAGTTCATATGCCTTGGTAATTCACTCCCAGAAAGAAAGCAGTCTTTTCTTGAAGTTCTATAACTTCTTCAAATCAGCAAACACAAAAAGATTTTCTTAAAAGAGTAGTTACCTGACTAAGATTTGGGAGCAATTATTGATGAGGTTTTAAATTGAACACTGACATATATTGCTTCCCAAGAATCTTTGTCTATAAACCTTCACCTTTCTCAAACATACTCAGAGTATGTCTCATACTTTTCTTCTTTCTCATGTGGAACAATCAGTAATTCTTTTACCATATATGTGTATATATCACACACATATGTATAATAATATATATTGTATGTATTATGTGCCAAGCAATTGTGTTAAGTTTATCTGTTCTGAGAAAATGCTAGGGAAGGGCTTCTCTGTTAATATTTAGCATGTGGTTACAGGCTTTTATTTGCATATTTTTCTGAACTTAAACAACCTTTCTTGAAAAAAAAAAGAGTAATTACCAGGTAGGTCAGCATTAAATCAAAGTCTCTTCTTGACTAGATATTGGGGAATGTATCCTCTCATAATGTACACCAACTTAACTTCCCTGCTTACATCCTAACATCCTACATCTTAGCATTACTGCTACAAAGTTTTAAGCAGATAAAACAGTAACATACAATTTAATGTTTTATGCAAACAGCCAATTTGCCAACTATTATATATTTACTTGAAATTTCAAGTCCAACTGAGCTGGCAGAAGGTAAAGAAATCATTGATGGTGCACTTTGTATGTATCCTGGAAGCAACTTCTTTAGAAAGATGATAAAATCGTGATTTATTTTACTTTTGCTTTATGTCAGTTCCCATTCAACTGTAAAAAATGAAGATAGAGTCATTATGAATTCATGTGAAGTGGCTGTACTTGTCAGTGTCCTGAACAATTTTCAGGGCACAAAATCTAGGATAATACTTTGGGATTGTTATTAATATAGAAAAATCATCACTGTGTAGCATTAGTTTGCCCCAAAAGTGCACTTTTAATCAATATTTTTACTGTTTACATGTCTGTCTGTTATAATTTTAATGTGAAATATAACTGATACACACACTCTTTAAGCATCTTGACCACAGCTGGCAGTGCTCTTCTGGAAGGTCACAGGGCCTGTGAATGAACAGCTTGGTCCTTTTTCTGGTGTGACTCTGCTCTTTGACTGCTCCTACTATGTGAGGAGGTCTGCTATTCCCTGCCACCTACAGGGAGTGGCCACGGCATGCCCTCTCTGCTCTGATGCACTCTACCCACTACATAGAAACCTTTCCTTCCTTACAATGATTGTGTCATAGACTTGAGAAAGAAAACTTTGATGATATAGATACAATAAATTTAAAAAATAAAACACAGAAGCAAACAGACAAAAACACACAAAAATTCAGAGGGTACATTAAGAAAATGGTCAACGTTAGCTTAATGTGGAAGGAAAGACGAAGCACAGGTTTTGTTTCTATCTTTTTGGAGCTTGAAAAGGATTGCATGATTTGTCCATAGCTTGGACAATGACAGCAATCCATTTCCTTTACTTTCACTATCAGATTCCCATATCCCATTCCTGTCTTTATCAAGTATGCAATTATAAACAAGATATGATAGAGGATATTTTCACTTGCCATACCAGAAGAAAGTTTGAAGGTATTGATTATAGAAACATTTCTAACCATTGAGATTTATCATTTTAACTATGTGATTTTGTACAGTGTATGTGGAGAGTAATATACAGCCTTAAAGGAATTTCACAAAGTTCACACCTCTTATCAAAGTTTTTTTTCTAAATTCCAGTCAAAACTCTTCTTCAAAGAAATAACTATATCCACTTTGAGTATCATAGAATAGTACACTGCTTAGTAATGGTGAATGTGACCCCCTGTCTGAGAGTTTACCTGCAGTGTCGGTAGTATAGTGGTGAGCATAGCTACCTTCTGTGTCTGTGATATTTTCCTCAACAATATGTGCATAACATGAATCTTTATTTTGCAAGAAGCATGTCTTTTCCAGTCTCCGTATCTCATGGTATTCCATTGTGTGAGTATGCTACACTTTATCTGTTATAATTTTGGTGTGTGTGTATATGTGTGTGTATGCTCAGGGGCATCTGTGTAAGTGAGTTTGTTCTTATGTATCTACATGAAGAGATACAGTGATAATGTTGGGTATCATTTGTCAAGTGCTATATACCTGTTTTGCTGTTGTTTGTGACAGATTCTTTCATTTGCCTGAACTTCACCATGTAGGAGAGGCTTGATGACCAGTGAGCTTCAGACATCAGCCTGTCTCAACCCCACCCACCTCAGCTTTAAGAATACAAGAATGATTTTTTATTTTATGCGTGGGTACTGGGGATTAAAACAGGGGCTCAGGCTTGCAAGGAAGGCATGCTACCAACTGAGCTATCTCCCCAACCCTATCCATGGTAATGTCCATGGGTATCTGTCACTTAAAAAGTTTTGTTTTATCATATAAACTTATCAATTTTATAAATAAATATATAAAATTATGATGTCATAGAAAATGCATGTCCACTATATACTATCAAATGTTTTTAAACATGGTAATATCATATGTACTATTAACAATGGTATGAAAGTCTCACTTGAGTTTATGGATTTGTGCATCTAATTAGATATTATTGCTATTAATTATTAATACTATTTTTAGCTGTTCTAGTGGGAATATAATATTTTGTTATCCCAACTTTATTTTCTTTGATTTTGATTGTTGTCTTACATTCTGATCATTAAATATGCATAGACATGTCTCAGAAAACTTTAAGCTCACATTCACAGAAAATACTAGATCCTTTTATTTGTTTCACATAATTGATGTCTGCCAAGGCTTCAGAACATTCCATTGTAAACTCACTGGTTGAAATGCAAAATCTACTTCTCAATGGCTTTTAAAATATCTTTGAATGAATGTGTAATAAAATATTTGCTTATCTACCCTTTACTGATCTAAAGAATGGGGATTCTTATATATTCTGTTACCAACTTTTATGGCACAGAAATCAAGTGATCAAAGCATTAGCTACACAAGCACTGCCTGATCCTAAGGAATTAAAACAAAACGTTTCACAGAAGAAATACAATTAGTGTCTTTGCTATGGTATCAACTCTGGAACAAAGGAAATATTATTCTTGAACTGTCAAACCCAGCTAATTAAAGAGGGGATTAAACCACTGAGATGTTTCCTTAATAAATATGCTCTTGTGTAAAATGTATGGAAAAGTCTGCAAAATGGGCCTGTCAGTGCTAAGTAATAGCAACATTCTAGGACTATTTATAAAATCTTCAAATTTAGATTTAGTTTTACATTATACACTAGATTCAATAAATGGTTAGTAATTACTCAGAATTTAATGCTTAAGTTTTAACACTATCATCTATAATTTTGACAGTTATTTTGCTTTATTTGGGAATTTCAAGCTTGAGTACAGTATGTACATCATTCCCACTCCATTGCATATATTTCAGACCTAAAGCTTGTAGAAATAGAGCCGAGTCTAACATGTATCTGACATGGATGGCTCTTTCTGGAGGGCTAGCTGCCGTAATCATCCAGAGTTGCTGTACAAGCTGCCAATCAGGTAAGCAATCAGTCAGAAGTCCTACACAGCTGTAGCCCCTTTAGACCAAAGCAATGACCAGAATGGCAAGATGTGCCCAAGGGTGCAATAGTGGTACTTATATCTTAGGTGATAACCAATTGTAATTTAATTGCATCTATAAATAAGTTAGCTGTATCTACCCAGTCACAGTGAAGAATGTGCCAGCATACAATTATGGAAAGACATGTAATCTTATAGAAGAAAAGTGTTCCCAAGGAGACACTTACCCTCCTGTATTCTTTTCTGAAGGGTGATTTTAGAGTCACCACATAGTGCAGCATCAGGAAACTTGTTTACTGAGCACTGTACCAACTAGGACATCTTCCCAACTAACTTCCCTAATCTGTAAAGCCTCTGCGAAATAATATCACTCTCATGTTTGGTCTAGGAAGCTTAAGATCTGCTAACGGGGAGAATAAAATGCTCTAAAACTCTCCTTGGCCTGTTTTAATAGACACAGGATCTTCTCAGAACATTCTGTAAACCAGTTCATGATTACAAATTTCCTGTAAACTTCTTCATACTTTCTTCTCTTTTCTTTCACAATAACCATGGGAGTGCTCATGAGAAACAGCTCCCAAAACTATGACTCGGGATGTAGTCACTTTCATGTGTTTTGTGATAGAACCTCAAGTCACTTGATGTTTCTCTAGAGTCAAGAGCAGAAAAAAAAAATCACATTTTTATTATCCCTAAATTTCTTCAGAAAATTTAGTAATTTTTTTATTTTTTATGGTTTATTTTTTTATATTTAAAAATTTCCACCTCTTCCCCTCCTCCTCCCCCTTCCCTCCCCTCCCCTCCACATTTTAAATCAATGCTTGAAATCATTGCATAATAAAAAAGAGCAACAGAAAATGCCTTTAAAGTTATCAGCTAATTCCTTGGGCAGCTGAGGAGAGGAAGCCAGAAATGGCCAGATCCTATAGCCATACTGATGAATATCTTGCATTATCACCATAGAACTTTCATATGGCGATGGATGGAGATAGAGACAGAGACCCACACTGGAGCACTGGACTGAGCTCCAAAGGTCCAAATGCGGAGCAAAAGGAGGGAGATCATGAGCAAGGAAGTCAAGACCGCGAGGGGTGCACCCACCCACCGAGATGGTGGGGCTGATCTGATCGGAGCTCACCATGGCCAGCTGGACTGGGACTGAAGAAGCCCGGGATAAAACTGGACTCCCTGATCTTGGCGGACAATGAGGGCTGCTGAGAAGCCAAGGACAATGGCACTGGATTTTGATTCTATAACATATACTGGCTTTGGGGTGGGGGAGGGCTAGCCTGTTTGGATGCTCACCTTCGTAGACCTGGATGGAGGGGGGAGGACCTTGGACTTCCCACAGGGCAAGGAATCCTTACTGCTCTTAGGACAGGAGAGGGAGGGGGAATGGAGGGGGGAAGGGGAGGTATATGGGAGGCAGGGAGGAGGCAGAAATTTTTAATAAAAAATAAAATTAAACAATGAATTGAAAAAAATTAAGTTATCAATATGTGGTTGCTGGTGGGGCTTAGTACAATTCTGCATTAGAAAGCAAAAAGTGTATTAAGTGGTAACATATATAAGCTCATTTAAGGCTTGTACTCTATTTTGTCTCACTCCTGAGACAGAAATTTCTCTTCAGCTGCCAGCCTATTAACAGATGAAGATTAAAACTTAATTGTGAATGTGTACCACAAAGACACCATTTAGAAAGAGTCTATTTGAGTATAAACTGTGCTTATATCAACTTAAACGCTGGAGGCAGTGTTGCAACCGAATATCATATACACCACACTCTGCCCCTTAACTCTCATGTTTTCTATCTTTACTTTTAATTTTAAATATTTAAACAGCTGGTGACATGGTGCTGTAGTCTTACTAGTGCTTAGGAACAAGGCTGTGATTAGAATCAATACATATCAGTTTCAAGTGGTGACCATGATTCACAGAAATCACGGAGCCTACTGGGAGCTTCCACCATGTGCTCTGGACATGAAGGTAAACAACTTGACCTTGCCATCTATAGCCCATGGAAGGATGCGGGTTAGGATTAGGGTCCAGCAGCTCCCCTCACACTACAGCCTTATGATCCTGATCAGAAAGTACAACTTCCTTAAGCCTAGCTTCCTGAACTGATCATGAGAGTGACGTTATGGATTTCCGAGGCTCTTAAAGATCATGAAAGTTTATTAGAAAGATGTTTCAGTTGGTTCAGTGCCTGGTACCCAAGTACGATGCTTTTAAGACCCTCAGTGACCATAAAAACTCTGGGTATAGTAACAAATGCCTGTGTTACCAGTACTAAGGAGGGTGAGCCAGAAGGATACTGGGAGTTCATTAGCTAACAAATTCATGTAGAATTGGGGCACTCCAGGTTTAGTTATTTTGTCTCAAAAATTAAGGAAGATAATAGTTGATGAAAACATCCAACTTTGATTTCTGGCCCCAGATATACGTATGCCCCCATGCCAACATAGACAGCCAAACCTAAGCACGTATGCATAAGAACACATACATACAGAGTGAAGATGTTTGTAAAAAATGAATGTGGTATTTGGGTTTTAAAAGTTTTTAAAACCAGAATTATTATTGAATGAATTAGACAAGTAAAGAAGCTACAATAATTTCAGTTAGAATGAACTAAATAAAAATTTAAACTACAAAGTATAATGTTTAGCATGCAGAATTTATGGAGTCTTTGTTTTACATCTTAGACTCAGAGAATTTTAGGATCACCTAGCAGCCACTCTAGGACCATCACAAATTGCTTTCAGGTTTCTTTCATTCCTTTAATAAATGGTAACCTTTACTGCTGTCTCTCTATTTCATCTCGCTTTATATCTAGTTATAACACAACGAATCTCAAATGCCTCTGCATTATGAAATTCTTTATCTTTCTTCACATTTTGTTATAAAATAGGAAATCTCAAAACGTCTCATGTCTTATGAATCCTATCAGTTCATGGTAAAGATTTATCCTACTATAAAGTGCAAATAAATGATTTTGTGCTATGACTGGCATAGTATCTAGTTTAACTCCTATCCAAAAATTACACAAATATCACCACTGCTACTAAACCTACAGAATTATATTTTCATATGTATATTATAATAGGATATATAAAATCCCTGACCTATGTACAACTTTTGATTTAGTGGCTTTGAGGAATTTCTAAAGAGTTCCAGACATGATAATGACAATTTTTCAAGTGCTTTCTTAGGCAACTGCAGACTTCCTTGTCTTTGAGGTCTCCGTAAGGTTATATCCAAATAACTTAAACATTGCTAATATGACTGAGTTTCAGTAATAGATCGTGTGCCCCCCATACTCACTCAGAGTCGTTCCTTCTCTATGGGGACATTCTTGACGTGCACACAGACCCCAGTCTCTGTTGTCTACTGCATATGCTTAGTTTATCAGTTCTAGCCTCCAATTGCATGAAGTATTTTATACACATGTCCTCATCCCTCCAGTCTACCAGGCAAATGAGGGCAAGCGCCACTATGAATCATGTTACAGTCCAAATCTAGCACAGTGCTGAGTATCTGTTTGTAGGATGAAACCATAAAAGATAGTAATTTAAAGATATTCTCACATGAGTAAAAGACTAAAGTTCTTATTTTATGACACACACAAAATCGCATGAAGAAAGAGAATAGTATCAAAAGATCTCTCAATCATCATATCCTACTAAGATGTAAAATATAAAATTTTGAAATTTCTCATCTGTACTGGATACTCAGCAAAGGCCTCGATAATAAGAATTCATTCAAAACAACGGAATGCAATTGATGTAACAGGTCATCTTTCAATGTGAAGACAGCAGCATCTACAGTTTTATATAGTTTTAATGTGGAGAAAAGTATCTACATCTTATGGATTCATAGTGTTAATTTACTGTCTCACAGAATTGTGGAGCTCGATGCATTTCAAGCTTACCTATTCAATATAAAGGTTTATATGCATTAACCTGAATGTGCAATGACAGATGCTTTAAAGCCAGATGGTTTTTTTAGGTTGACTATCAAGTTATCCACGTGTCATAAGTCACATTCTGCTAGTTCATTACATAGGGTAACAGCGTCCTTTAAGTCATGACTTTGACAAATTGGGAATGATGAGAAGACAAACATTTTCAAGAAACTAAACTATCATTTTATTAAGACTCCGGATATAGCTGTATAAATTCACTAATTGACATGCGTTGTCATCAAACTTTAATCAAACTTTCCCCTCAACAGTTTTTTTTTTCTTTTTTTTGTTACTTACTCTCTTCGTTCTCTTCATGGCAGAAAAACACAACTGATTCCTGGCATTCTCATGATCGTGAACTTAATTTAGGGTTGTATTTAGAACATTTTTGATAAAAAGAGGAAAATCCTACTAAGTGAATAAAAGTTCATAAGTCACGTATTCCATTTCAGGGATCTAAGAAACACAGACGAATCAAAATCGGGAAGATAATCAGTGCTCCAAGCAGGCAGGGCTGTACTTTAAATCATCCTACTCCATCCCTACCTGACAGTAGACAGAGGCATCAACTCTGCAGTTCATAGAAACCTAGAGTGGTTTTGAAGCCACAAAATCTTTATATCAAGCTTTTACTTAGAATACTGAAACTAGTTGATTTTTCAAAAATTTTTACCCTTGTTCTGCAAGTCATTTTTACAGAAATTGAGTGTGACAGTTTGTGTTTTCTCTCATTCCTCTTCTGTACCACTCTCTTCTCACTCTCCCTCACCTCCCAGTTTGTTATTTGAATATTTATTCTATCTCTTTTAAGCAGAATCAGTTCTTCATTACAGCCAGTTATCTTCGTTGAATTTTATTTTCCTTTAACTGAGATTTTTTTCTCCTCTCAAAAGGAAAAAAATGGAGAAAAAGTCACAAAAGCTTCTGAACTCCAGTCACGCAGGCTTGGAGAAGGCATGACTGCTTTTTAAAGATATCTTATTGTTGTTATTGTTATTATTATTATTATAATTATTGTGTTTGTGTGTGTACAATTGTGTCAAGGTACCCGTGTATGTCAGAGGCATTGGATACCTCTAGATATGGATTTACAGGCAGTTGTCAGCTTCCTGGGGTGGGTTCTGGGAATTGAACTCTACTCCTCTGAAGGGGCAGTAAATTGTCTTAACTCCTGAGCCATCTTTCCAGCCTGGCTTGTTGTCTTCCTACTAATGCAAAATTTCCCTCTTACAGGAGCAAATCTTCATTCAAATTTGAAGCAAATGCAAAAATGAATTTTAACTACATTACTATTTCCTCGAAACCTTCCATTATGTTTGCTTCTGTCGTCTCCCTACCCAGGATGAGCCTTAAAATGATGCTGCTTAACCACATCTTAATTGTGCTCTGGAACCATCCAAGTTCCCACTTAACTCATTATTTGGCATTTCACATATCATTATGGGTGACTTATTCACAAGTTGGGAAAGAGATGCATAGTATCCCATTCTACTTCAGATGCTATTGGTCACTTTTTCATTTGTTTCTCAATATAAATTTCTAAAAGCCATTATCCGGTACAAAAACTTTTTTTTTCTCATCTATAGTACACTTATGTCAAATGTACATATCAGTTGACATCCTGGAGGGGAATATTATACTTCTTTTTCAATGACAAAGAAATTTACTTATCATTCAATGTGATGCAATAATTTAATATAATTACTATAATATGTAACACAAAACCTCAACCTGAAGTCCTATAATCAATGAGACAGTAGCATAATATTTCTAAGTTCACATGAGCACCTATCCTATTGTGTCTAGAAGACATTACTTCTTGGTAGTCATCCACTGCTTCTGACTCTTAGACTCCTTCATCCCTGTCTTCTATAATTATCCTTAGCCTTTGGATAAAAGGGTGAAGTATATATATTATCATTTAGAACCGAGTTTTTATTGATTGATGAATAAAGCTGTTTTGGCCAGTGGTTTAGCAGAGTAGAGCCAGATGGAGGTAGAGAGAAAGTAGGCTGTGTCAAAGAGACACCATGTAGCTGCCAAAGGAGAGAGATGCCAGAAACTTACCAGTAGGCCACACCCATGTAGTCATACTCAGATTAATAGAAATGATTTAATTTAAGATGTAAGAGCTAGCTAGATATATGCCTAAACTATAGGCCAAACAGTGTTGCAATTAATATAGTTTCTGTGTGATTATTCAGGTCTGGGTGGCCAAGAGATGAAGCGCAGTCTCTGACTACACTGAGTACTCCATGTTCTTTTATTCTCTGCACCTTGTCTAGCTGCGGGTTTCTGTTTTGATTACCATCAACTGCAAATAGAAGCTTTTCTGGTGGACATTAAGAGAGATCCTAACCTATGTATGTACTTTAGAGTTATTAGGAGTTGATTTAATCCTTGTTAATGTAGTAGAATAACAGTAGTTATCCTTCTTTAAGCTTGATGGCCATAGATCCTGGAACAATTATGATGCCAGGTATGAATTTTATCTCACGAGGTGGGTCTTAAGTACAATCAGAAACTGGTTGGTTATTCCCAGGCATTCCTACTACAATTGCACTGGTGAGCACATCTTGCCAAGCTGTTTGTTGTAATATCTCACGGAGTTCACAACTGAGAAATATGGATGGTTCTTTTTCTCCTCTGTGTGTGACTGTGGATGTGGTAGCGTGAGTGTGTCATGGCACGTGTATGAAGGTCAGAGCACAACTTTACAAAATTCAGTTCTTGCTTTGGGTGAATTATCAACATATAAAGCAAAAACAGAAGCCAACAGGGTTGCTCTAGAAGTTAGTACATTTCCTTTTGCCATCAATGAGAGTCATAGAAATCTTCTGCAGTGGAATTCCTGCCTCTCTGCTTGCCAGATGCTTTAATCAGATTCTTGGATGAGGGGCTCTACTCCCACCTCCTGTTCACCCCACCAATTATGTCCTGTCTTTCTATACTGCTTCATTCTAAAGTGGAGCATTTTAAATATTTTGGAAAGTCTCAAGCAGATGGACTATCACTAGTTGTCTAGCACTTGCCCATGGGCATAAGTATTGGTGCATAAAGGCCTGGGATTTGAAAGTCCCATAAAGGCAGTGTTTAAAGGAGAAAGACTTGGTTTCCCACTCCAGAAGGGGAACTAATTGGCCTTAACTAATACCTGAAAATATCAATATGATTTAGATATATACATATAGATGCATGTATGTATGCATGATCTGTAAGAAAAGTATAACACCAAATGGCATATCCCTGCCATGCTACTAGCTAAGTTCAGGGAAGAATGAATGTGGATCAGGTAGAATCAAATCCTGAATGCTCAGAACGAGTCACTGACGTACTGGAAATGGGGCAAGGGATTATCAATGAAAGGGCTCTTTAGGTCCTCAGCTGTTCACAGGGATGCCAGTCATAAAAAGACAAAGCAAGCCAAGATAATGGTGCCACTGTTTATTAATTCCAATCTCAGAAGCAATGCTTACCACAGATAGCAGGACAGAAAGAAGAGCTCTGACGAGAGTGACCGCTCTTGGTCCATCTGTCAGTCCCTGTGTAGAGTGCAAGTGTTATTGATGGAGCATCGTGAGGGACATAGACCTTTTTCACCTAGTTTGTCCCACCAGACTACCAGGAAGAATGCCATGAGGGTTGGAGCTGTGAGCTGGCTAGTCTGGCTTCGACCTTATTATCAGTTTTTCTTACCTGTTAACTTCCCTGTGGTGAGGTTTTGCCCCATCGGTTTCTCGATCAGTAGGTTTCAATGGACCTTATGTCTCACATCCCACCCCTGAGTGTTCTCTACAGTTCACAGGAGACTCCTTCACTGGCCTAGCACTGCTGCAGCTTTACTATCGCATATAAAATCAAGGTTTTATTGTTTTTACTATCCAAATACTCGTTTATGCTTTCAGCTCAGTTTCTGAGTTCAGCTTCTTTGCTGAGCTTCTTCAGGTGCCTCTTTATGCTGCGAAATCATAACCCTATCTTCATAAAAACAGCCACATTCTTCCCATGTTAAAATTTATTTCCTCACTTCATAACAGATGAAAATATCAGCTCATCATCTTTTCAAACAGAATTGTGTTGACCTTTGTAGCTTGTCTTTATGCCTATCCTCACGATATTTTGTCTACCTTGTGTCATCAAATGGAGAAAGAGACCAATGAGTTAGATAAGTAAATAATCTGAGTTCAGTGTGGCAATAATAATATTTCTTGGAAAGTCTTTATCAAGTACATTTATTATTATTATTATTATTATTATTATTATTATTGGAATAAGTAACAGGACAGAAAAAATGTACTTTAGGATGAAATCTGAAAATGAAAGTATATGTAGATTGATTCAAATTAAATATATTCAGATACATTTTGGCAGCAATATTGAAGTTGCATTTACATGCACCCATGCTCAATGTGATGAGATATTCAAATGCATTTATTGGTGATTGACTGTTAGTTTCAACATATCCTTCCCCTTTTAACTTCTTTTTCATATCTGCACTCATTTTTGGGAAGCTTTCTTCATTAGTGAAGGAAGGCATCTCAACTGAAACAACTGGTTCCTCCATGGAATAGCTCTCAACCCAACTTATTCATTTTACAGTTTAAACATTCTTTTTATTTATTCTTTGTGTCTTTCACATCATGCATCTCAATCCCCTTCCTTTCCTGTCTGTTCATATCCTTCTTCTACCCTTGTAATCCCCCCCCCAATAAAATAAAATAAAATGTAAGAGAAAAAAGAAAAAAACACATCATGAAAGACGTAGTGTGACATAATCAGTCATGCAGTAAACCCCTTTATTCATATATCTTTATGTACAATTGTTCATTGCAAAGTCATTGGTCTGGGTTGAGGCCTTTGTTTTTCTGCGACACTGTTTATTGCTGGGCCCTCACTGGGACTCCACTTGGATATCCTACTGTAGCCCTGGGTCGTGAAGATCCTTTAGCTTTGGGTTTTCAGTACTGGTAATTTCACCTACTCCAGCGATCATAGATGGAGTGGATGTTGGCCTGGGCCATTTCATAACTCTATCTGTGGGCCTCTGTCGTTATAGGGTGGGTCAGCCCTCAGCTCTTTCGTGTCTTCACCACCAGGGTGAGCTCTCCAGCACTGTCCTTGCTAGTTCACCCCTTGAAGAGATGGGCAAAGGGTAGAACCATTCCCTTACTTTCACATCCTCAGGGGTGGTTCTCCCACATCTACATCTTTAGGGCTAGCTCTACTCTATTGCCCATGTGAGGTGTAGGGACCACTCTTCAAAGTGCTACAGGTGGTGAGAGGCAGGGACAGTTCTCACACCTGCTACAGGCAGTGAGGGATGTCAGGGGGAGGACATCTCTCCCTTACCCACACCACCACATAGGAGATGAGGAATGGGACCAAACTCCTGTGCTTATATTTCTGAGGTGGTTTACCCTTTCCCTGTCAATAGGGACAGCTCTACTGTGCTGACCAGGCAAGGTGCAGGGTCCACTCTCCCAACTGCTGCAGTTGGTAACAGGAAGGTCAGGTCTCTTGCCCACCACAGGTGGCAGGGGTAGAGGTGGGAAGGCATCTTTCCCTTGCCCTCATCCACACATGGCAGAAGGGTGTTTGGCTCACTCTCACACCCTTTAAGGCCAGTTCATCTGTGCCTCTGTCACCAGTGTCAGTTCTACTGGGATGCCCAGGTGAGAAGCAGGACCCACTTTCCTGAGTACTATAGCTGGTAAGGGGGAGGGTCTGTTGCTGGAAGTGAAGGGCAAATCATTTGGGGTGGGGAGCATCTCTTCCCCACCCACACATCTGTATGAACATGACGGATGAGAAAGTAGTGAGGACAGCTCTCTCATGCTCAGAGCTTGAGACTGACTCACCCACACCTCTACCTACAGTACAGGGTTGGCTCTATTGTGCTGTCCAGGTGGAGTTCAGGACCTGCCGCTGGTGACAGACAAGGACAGCTCTCCTACCTGCCTCAGGTGTTGAAGGGTGGCAAAGAGCATCTCTCCCGCACCCATGCCAAGTTATGGCAGATGAGTAACAGGATCAGACCCCCCACACTGGGCTTTGGACTGTCTCACCAATGCCACTGTTACTTCTGCTGTGCTGCCCAGGTGAGCTGCAGGATCCATTCTTCCAAGTGCTGCAGCTGGCGAGGAGGCATTACTTAACTCTCTTGGCTAAGGTAAGGGTAAGGGTATCTTGCCCTCACTCTCACAGACAAGAGAGGCAGTATCTGCTATGTCCCTCTCCCACCCTCAGGGCTGGCTTAGCCATGTTGCTGTTGTCAGTGTCAACTCTACCATGTTTCCCAGGCAAGGTGCACAGCCTGTTCTAAGTGCTGCCACTGCAGAGGGCTTAACCCAACTTTTTACAAAAGTCACTCTCCTTGCCTTCTCTAGCCATTTTGGATTTTCTTGCAATGTCTAACATGCGCTCCCCAGAAGGCTTAGCTACACAAGCGATACGTTTTAGTAGCCTTTGGCAAGTATGTGGTGACATAAGTTAATCATTTGGAAAAGAAAAGGGGTTTATTTTCAGATCTTGGAGGGGAATGTCATGAGTACAAGATACCTAGTGGCAATCAGAATCCAAAAGCATGTTACTAGAGCAAGTTATTGGGCTTTGTTTATGTTGACGATTGCTGTTACTGATTTCAAGTTCCTTCATGGGAAATGATGGTCAACTCAATTGGACGTCCTTTAAAATGTTGCAGATTTAGAAACACACAATGTTCAATAAATCATTTTACTTAGTTTAAGACTCATTGCTTTCCCGTTGCCCATACTGATCTTGGGCTTGAAGAATCAAATACACTTCTTTCTGTGACATCTTCACAACTAACTGGAACCATACACATCTGCTATTGTCATACACTAGCCTTATTTTGTCGTCGGAGGCTGCGCCTTCATTTTCTGGCTGCCCAGACTCCTGAAATAAGGACACAGACACTGTATTAATTAAATAACTGCTTGGCCCACTAACTCTAGCTTCTTATTAGCTAACTCTTACATCATAATTTAACACATTTCTATTAATCTGTGTATCGCCGCAAGGCTGTGGCTTACCTGGTAAAGTTTTGGCATGTCTGTCTCTGGTGGCAGCTCCCAGAATTCAGTTTAGTTTTCCCTTTCTACCCTGCTCTGCTCTGCACAGCCCTAAAACAGTTTCTTTATTAACTAACACTATTCACATCATACAGAGGGGAATCCCACATCACCTCCCCTTTGAAGTTTAAATAAAAAGGAAGGTTTTCATTTTAACACAGTAAAATTACATATAACAAAACAGTTATCAAGCAAGAGTTACAGTTACAATATTTATATCTACCTTATTTTTTATCATAACTAAGGAAAACTATAACTATATATTCTTCAACTCTATCAAAGACGCCAGAAGGATATAATATTACCTAAATAAGCAGGGAGTGCATTGTAAGAAACTTCCAGAATTCTAGAATTGACAGAGATATCTTGCTGTCTGGATAGTTGCCCAAAGTTATTCTGAACCATTGGGGCAACCATCTTCAGCCTACCTAGCATCCAGAAGACTTTTCCATGAAGCAGGATATTTCAAAGACAGTGCTGCCTAAATGGGAAGTTTGTCAGTCACATTTTTCTGTATCCTGTAGAATGTCTGGCAGTCTTTTTCTTGAATCAAGAAACCTGAAGGACCATATCACCTTTAGGCAAGTACAGCAGCAAATTCTTTGTGGGTCCTGTATGTCCAATTTACACAGCATACCATCAAGGAGTCCACGCAAGAGCAGTTTCTTGCCCAAATGGTTAAAAAAAAACCCATAAGGAGCTTCTTTAATGCCAATCTTCCTTTTGAAGTTATTGTGGCTTCCAGGAGCAGATATGTCTCATTATCACGAAAAGTACTAAATCCTAAAAACATTTTGAATGCCATATTCTGAAGGTCTCTGAAAGATCTGAAGAATACCTATCTAACTGAAATATATCTCTATATATCTAGAAAACCTAACTAACATGACTACAAGCTTGACTATTATAGATGGTTATCTATTAACCTGTATTTTTAAATAAACTGCACAAACACAATACCTTAATCAAAAGCAGAAATGTATATATATATGTATGTATGTATGTATATGTGTGTGTGTGTGTGTAGACCAAAATTTGAATCAATAGATCAAGTTTCATACCAATGCAAAGTATTCATCTCTATATCAAATCCCCCTTCAAATCTAAGCAAATATTTATGAACAATCATTTAAGGAATTTGGGTGTAGTACTCTCCAAACTTCTTCCTGCTTTTTGTTGGGTGAAATAATTTTGGTCCATCAAATCACAATAGTCTGGAAGGAATCCATAGGTTCTCATCTTTTATGGAAAGTAGAGTTGGGAGGACTAACTTTTTCCTTTTCCCAGAATTCTCCTGTTTTTGTTGTCCCCACTCTACTTTCTGCCTGGTTGCCCCACCTATACTTCCTGCCTGGCTACTGGTCAATTAGCATTTTACTAAAATAATACAAGTGACAGGATAAAAGAAATAGAGTTTAAAATAAAGCCACATAAAGATAGAAAATACGCAGAGTCTGAATGCTGCATATTATTGTGTTTTCTTTGATTTTTTTGGACTATGAAGAAGCTAAGTAGAGAGAGACATTTCATTGTACAGACTGTTAAGCTAAACCAACATAAAGGTATCATGACTTTAAAATTCGAGTCTAAGGATATGTTGTTTTGGAAAAGAGGTTCTTTTTTTGTAGACACAGAGGACGCAAGATGAGAATGCCTCACTGATGAAAGGTAAAAAGACACATGACTAACACAGACAAGAATTATGGTCTAATGTAAGTTTTGAGTTAATAAGAAGCCTCAGCTACTAGATCAACCAGTTTAAGATTAATGTCGACCTCTGTGCGTTTCTTTGGGATGGAATGGCTGTGGGTCCAGGTGGGACAGAGACCTCTGACAACATTATTGTACACCATCCATTAGGCTGTCACTTTAAGATGTGAAAACATACATTCTCATTTCTTAATTTTAAGTATTACTTTTTTTGCCTTGGAAAATTCCACAAAACACAGTTTTTAGGGAAAAAGGCATTAAATTCTTACTTGAGTTTTGTTTTTATTCACTTATAATAAATTATCTTAACTTTCTTATATTTTGCTTCAACTTTTCTTAGGATGAATAGTTCTTAATATTTTAGACTTTTAACCTTTGAATTTATTTTCCCTGCTCACCAGTTAATATATTATTTATGCAGTCTAGATTGCCTCATGGTACCCAAAGGAGACTTTGGTTAGCATTACATACAAAACAATTTTTTCTCTTTTTCTCCTTTCACTAGTTCTTATAAAAGATAATCAACTATAACACATCTCTGTTCCTTGTCTTTATCACAATCTATTTATGTCATTGCCATGACCACAATAATCAACCTCTGTTTATTAGATGTTTCTGTTCACATACACTGCAAGGTCTAACTAAACTTGAAGGAAATTCAGAGGTTAGTAAACTCAAGAATATATATCTTAACAGGAAAAAAAGACACTAACAAGAACCATATGTCTGTAAAATATCAAAAGAATGGGCAGAGTATAGGAGAAGATTGTGAAGGAAGGAGGAATTCGGGAAAGGATTAATATGCACAGTGCATGTAAAAAAGGGTGAGCAGAGAATTCTTACAGCATGAAAAATTGTGAAGAGTAGGTAAGATATTAAGTAATTGCCACCTGACCGCACTTGAAAGCAGAAGGGCCTGGGCATGAGGCTAAAGTTTTTCAAAGTAGAATTGAATATAATTAAAATAAAAGAACATTGTTCAATTTTTATCTGATAGTCAAAATGGTAAGTAGTTTATGTCCCTTTGCTTCTATTTTCTTATATATAAAATAAGAATACTTACAAAGTCTACCTGCTTGGTTTTCAATGAGAATTAAACTGCCTAGCAAAACAGACAGACATAAGCAAGTCTTAGCTTGACTATCTGTGTTATATTTTCTGAAAGGAGAAACAATAGACATTTTGTAGCTGTTTTTGATGTTTTACTCTTCTGAATAACAACAGTTCAAGGTATATAGAGAGGTGTCTGCTTCGAGGAATGGGTAAACATTATGTAAAAAGAGAAGATATGGTAGTTCTATAAACTAGGAGAGTGCAATGTAAAGTTCTAGGAGTGTCAAGGAGCTATGGAAGCCAGCTGAAATGGTGCCCAAAGGGCAAAATTGGAATAATTTTGGTAACATATTAGCTAAGGCAATATTGGATCACAAATTTAAGCCTACAGTTAATTTTTATTAGCTAATACTGTCATACATAAAAAGCTGATACATCTTTAAAGAAGGATAAGAAATCTTGTACAATCTCAGATAATTTTATATAGATACTCAGCTTTCAAAATCTGGTGTGACTTCCTCGTTCTGTAAGGGTGAGTTGCACATGGAAGTCCCCTCCCCATGAGTATAATACAGAATGGGCAAAGGTACTTTATGAGAGAGAAGGTAAGTAACACCAACACCATGTCAATAATGTCAATATCAAAGACATGTTGTAACTCATGATTGTTAGTATTCATCTTTTTATATATTATAATAATTGTAATTTATCTGTGTTGATTCCTCACAAATGCCTACCACCCTGACATAAACATAAGAAACACACACACACACACACACACACACACACAAAACTCATAAAATTTCATTTTGGAATATTTTACAAAATATTACCAATAAATATGAGAGACTGTCTAGCTAAAAGGAACTAATATAAACATGGTATCTATATACAAAATGGGTCTTAGTGGGTGGGTAACCTGGAACATAAAAGATAATCAGAAAGAAAGTAAGTAACTCTAAAGAGTATGTGGACATTGTTAATAATTCCCCATTGTGGCATCTTTTATTGTGATGAGCATCTCATGCTAAATACATTGATAACAGGACAGAAAACAATGTAGGTATGGGAAAACACTTTCTTTGCAATTTTTCTGTCAGCTATATGCATGCAATGAGTTTATTTGCAAGATTCACATACAATCCTTAAAACTGAATTTGAATTTCAAGTTTTAGGTTTTATTGTCTTTTTCCCAGACTGCATAATAACTCAATCAAAGAATCTACTTTACTGGGGCTATTTAAACAGCAGAAACTTAAACTCCAGTGACTTTGTGTGCAATCTATCACTAGCTATATTCTCTTCTATCACAAGTATGTATGTAGCTTGTGCTGTTAATTATAATAGAAATTATATAAAAAAATAAAAGCATTGCTTGAAGGAGTAAATTTAAACCTGCCCTATAACACCGACTAGAAAGTTACTCACTTGCTGAGAACAATGAAGAATGCTCAGTAAAATAATGGAATGATTTCTCATTATCCCCTGGTATTTGTTTTTGATTTGGTATCATAAGACTGTAGACATTTTTGTCCATGCTTATTAAATGGGCTCAGTGGCAATTGGTATAATTATTGCTTACTAAAATATTAAAAGAATCATAATATTTTAATCAAACAAAACAGTGTTATAATGTTAATTATTATGAATTTCTTCAACTTGAAAAAAAACTCAACCAGTCAACCAGGGTGGTATTTTTCTTCTTTCTCTAAATATATAGATATGCTGCCCCTGCCTAACCAAGTGTGCATTTTCATTTAAATTTACAAGGTTCTTTCTGTGAGACCAGAGGAAACATGGACCTGAGCTGAGTACACTGAAGCTGTAAATGCAAGAAAATGTATGATATTAACTCTTAAGAAGATAAAGGATTGGTGGGGGAAAACATCATCTATCGTTAAAGCAACTGTGAAAATTCTAACAGGCATATTCACAAGCACAAATGTGTTTGCAGACTGAGACAGCGACTTGAAAGGACAACATTTCTTTACTAATGTTAGTTTAACAACATCAGAGTTTTTAAAACGGCTCTGAGGAAAGGAGGAAAGTGCTCTGAGAAGAGGAATAAAAAGCCACATTATGCAGCTGTGAAATATATCATCAGGAAAGACTATATTCGAAGCCTGGAAGAAAGAAGAATGAACCGTGTGGTGAAGTATAATAGTTGGAGCCTCTAGATGATAGAAATGCAGGTGTGGTCCACCATGCTAGCCCTGCCCCCAGTCTTCTCAGTCTGATTTTGTCTCCTAACGCCCATTCCTCATGACCTTCATTCAGCCTTGAAAGTTACAAGGAATCAAGCAGGGTCAGACCACTGATGTGACCACTCTCTAATACCTGAGGTTTTTCCTTATAACAGACTTGAGTTAAGGACTTTCTTCTTCTAGATCTTTTGCAAAAAGTTTTTATCTTTCAGAAGATAAGTATTACATAATACTTTATGCAGAACTAAATTAAAAGTCCAAATAGGTACACCAAACACATTCTACCACTGAAGTAAAGGATTAAACTTACATAAGCTAGCATTGTCCCATTTTGTGTTAGGGTACACAAAATGGTTTTGAAATAGAACATGGAGGGACCATTTGGAGGGAAGAAAGTAAAGGGAGAACGATATAAATATGTTATAAATCTACAAAATAAAATTGAAAATGTGTTGGAAAAACCTCTAGCCTTCCATGAGGTCCAAGCTGAAAGGACCAAGGAGGCCAGGGCATCAAAGAGTGGACCTGGAGGCATAAGACATAATCCATTTTCTCAGGTTGAAGGTCACATACACAGGTATATGCTGAGAGATATCCAGGCATGCACTCCCACACATGAGCATCACCCAACATGTTATAGACACACATGTAGACCAATATGCATATTGCACAGATGTGACACACATAGGCATGTTGGGAAAATTGGAGGCTGAGACCTCTGACCCCAAGGCCATATTCATACAGAATCACATCAAAGTAGTATTATGCCAAAAATAATTATATAATGTATCGTATTACTTTTGCTTTGTGGTTCCTCATATTTCCCAGAAGTCATCTTGTGCTGGCTCACACCCACCCCCATGATTGTATCATCATTTTAATGGATTCCTGTCAGCTCTTCCTGCCAGTGCCATGTTGCACAGTTGCAAACTGGCCCTTGTGTCCTTTGTTCCCAACACTTTCTCTTTACTTGTAATTTTTTAGAAATTCTGCAATTATTATGTTTCTATTTATTTTAGAAAATCATTTTAAGAGACACAGATACAAAGAGCTTAAGAAATATATTTTGTAAATTTACCTCTAGTTGGGTGAGTGTCTGAGTTCCTGGCTGAACAGCCCTACTTTCTAAGCCCTAGCCCCCATGGATATATCCTGTGCCCAACACCCACCTATGGCAGCCCCAGCAACCAGGAGGCAGCATTCTCCCTGCACCCACAACCATCCCTTGCAGCATTAGCCACAGACCTCACCAGCAATGATTTGAGGAAGAGGTAGGTAGCAGGCAGTGTAAGAATACATTCTATAGCATAAAGGGCAATATGACAGCACCAGAAACTAGTGGTTCTACAGCAGCAAGACCTCAACATCTCAGCACAGATGAAGCAGAAAAAGAACTACCTTAAAATAACTTTATGAAGATAATAGAGACCCTTAAAGAGGAAATGAAAAATCCCCTTAAAAGGTAGGAAAAGAGAAACAATAAATTGCAAGAAATTTATCATTGGTCTAATAAATAATTAGAATATATGATCCTATATTTCTTTCTTAAAGTATTTCTGCTATAATAAACAGCATATTTGGGGGACAAATTGCTTTATATTTTTTGTTTTATTCTTCACAAATATGTATTAGAATATTCTGTTTCTTATAGTTTCACTTGAAGAAAAAATTGGCTCCTGTATTTTTTTTCACTCTACTGACCTTTAATTTCCTTGACTTCATGGTTTAATTCAAATTATTTATTTTTTAAGTTGCCATTACAGTTTTGCATCTTGCTTGTGTCTATGTAGTGTGTCTGTGTATATCCCCATGCATGTGTGTGTGTATGTGTGTGTGTGTGCTGTGGCACACATTTGGAAGGTTGTAGAACAAATTGCAAGAGCTTGTTCTTTTCTACCATATTGCAGCCCAGAAACCAAACTGAAGCTGTCAGTTTTGGAGGCTCTTACCTGCTATGCTATCTTGCTGGACATTTCTTGATTTCCTCCAAAAAAATTCAGCAGTTGAACTGAAATTTCCTTTGAAAAATTAGAGCTTTGCATAAGGCAGAAAGATATCCTAGCACAGAGAGTGAGTGTGGATGCTAGCACCTCCCCTAACTGGGGAGCTATTGACAATAAATAGATATTGGGAGAAGGAGTCAATTTCTTCAAGGGCTTGCCTCTGTCAGGTTCATCAGCAGTAGGTCACACATTCAAGAGTATGTCTGGAGCAAAGCTGAACTGAGTAGGCATTAAAGCTATACATACATTTGTGTGGGTAAGAAAGGAGAGGTGGGTCTGAGAAGAGTGGGGAAAGATTGATCAAATGAGATCAAAATGAGATCAAAATTTTCAAAGAACTAATAGGGAAAAAATTAAAATAAAAATAGCCATTTCTTGTAAGACCACTTAAGATTGAAACTAGTCGTGTTTCTTAAGTCTCTTGCTTAATGCCACATTTATCACTATTTTACTTTACAATCACTGTGTGCACAGAAATGTATGTCTCTTATTCAGAAAAAAGGTTGCTAATAGCAGAAATTATATGAATGGACCCAACTTCAAAGAAAAACATTAGAGATGACCTCTGTCAAACAAGACTACTCTGAAATCCAATCACCTGGTTACCAGTGCTATAAGAGGAAGTACCCTGGATGCAGCAAAGATGCCATCGTGAGTCTGGGAATGAATATTTTTATTCATCATAAAGAACCATTGTGCCAGCAAATCAATGACTTTTGCAGAAATCAGTAGTATGTTTGTCAGTAATAAAGTCATATCATGGGGATAAAGGCATCAATTTAGAAGGGAAAATAGCTTCAACAGCTACTGACCACTACAAATAACAACTCTGCCTATTCACTCTAAGCACCAACTCTCCAACAATTGTAGTGACTTATAGTTTATTTTCTTTTTTTTTTTTTTTTTTTTTTGGTTTTTCGAGACAGGGTTTCTCTGTAGCTTTGAAGCCTATCCTGGAACTAGCTCTTGTAGACCAGGCTGGTCTCGAACTCACAGAGATCCGCCTGCCTCTGCCTCCCGAGTGCTGGGATTAAAGGCGTGCGCCACCACCGCCCGGCTTATAGTTTATTTTCTATGACGTTGTTTTTATTACCTTAGGATTTAAATTTCAAAGATTTTATAACAATAAAATGTAAATATTTATAAATACTTCAATGTACATGGGCATGGTAAAGATGCAGAATTTGTAAATTTCATATGATATATATGATATGGATTTATACATGCATAAAGACATCTTAATGAATGACTGTTCTCATGTCTAAAGTATACTGTGTGAAAAACATTCATCAATCCCTGACAAGATGAGCAGCAAACTTAGAGCTCTGGTGAAAGAGGCTTGGCATACCCCCACATTTCAGAAGCTTCAGGCATTAATCTTCTCACATATTTATATGTGTGTGTAGAGGTCTTTATGCATATCAATATCATTTTCTCATCCATAAGGGAATATTAAGAATGTTTTATGAACCTAATATAAACAAAAGTGAAAAATAAAATTATTCATAATTTAAAAAATAGCTTGGTGTTTGTTGATTGCCTAAAACTTCCCTTTTCATTTCAAATGAATTGATTCTCTAAGGCTCACTGTGAAGGACTGCAAATGCTGTCTCAGTGGAGAAGGCAGCTTCCTTTTGAGTTTTCATTTGTTGAGTGTCAGTACATGACTGCACATGACTCGGTAAATTCCGTGGTTTCTTCCAAATCCCTAATATTCTTACTCTGTACTGTCACTTTAAATATCATCTTTTTCTGTTTTACACTAAATGCTTGTGAACAACAATGCAACCCTTTAATTCTTACATAACTCAAGGAGCCTTGGGAAGCAGAATGACTCACAAACAAATTGATTACACCATTTGTGTAGGGCATGAGATAAACAGTGACTCACTTTAATAAGATTCCCCCAACATAAACCAAACTAGATTAGAGAACAAAATTCAAATCATTTTATGTGTCTAAATTTTGTACTTTATTTCACAAACTACTTTAACGAGGTTCAGCTCTCCATTTAATTTGTAATCTTTGCTTCCAGGATGCATTTACACAGCAATAGAAATACAGCAAGAAGTAGGGGAGGAAACTCTCTTGGTCACTTTAATATGAACACAGATATTGAAAGTCCCAAGGAAGTTGCTTTCATTTTCCAAGATAGTTTTCACTTCTAATAAAATTTCTTGACCATATCATGTGTACTAACTAATGTGAGGAATAATTCACATACCTTATAATTGAAATTAACAGTTATTCTTCAAAGGACTTTTTAAATATAATATTTTATTTATTCTTTGAGAATTTCATAATCCATGGGTTCAAAGATACATATGGTTTGATCATACTTACCTCTCACTCCTCCCCTTAAATCCTCCTGGATCTAATTTCTTCCTTCCACACTCCTTCAAGTTCATGTCAAACTATCAGAGACCACATCCTTAAAACTGACAATCAGCAACTTTCAATAACTTCTCAGCTAAGGTGGAGGAGCTAGAGTCCCACCCAATCCATGATGGAATGTTGACAGCTTGGTCATGTGCTGTTCTTTTGTAGACAGCTGTTTCTGCTATGTAATCCAGTTCATTGATTCTATCATGTCTAGAATACAAGACAATCTACATGTGCTATGTTTTATAAATATTTATTAGTATTTTAAGAATTTCATAACATATGTTGAACATATTCACCCAGCTGTGAACTCTTGCCAGATCTGTTATTACCTTCCATCCACCCAATATTGTGTACTTTCCTCCCACCAAGACAAATCTGTGCTGCCCAAATATTCTTAGATATGTGGCCTTCCACTGGAGTGTGACAAATTTATTAGGGACGAGATTTTTAGAGAAACTCATGTCACAGCAGTAACCAATTATTTTCTGATTAAAATTAAGTCCTACTATACAAGATAAAACCCAACCCTGGTATTATTATTGAACCATGAATCATGGGCTACACATGTTATAAGCTATAGTATTAAACTGACTTCTAATTACTTATCACTATATGCTTAGATTAATGTACCTTTCCATGCTCATTAGAAAAGTTTCTGCTTACAGCTGATGTTTATACACACAAAGACCCACATCAAGCCAAGTAATACAAACTAAGAGACTGTAGATGTTTCAGTCCTTAATGGAAAGGGATGTTGTACCTCCTCCTCCAAAAGCGTAGGGATCTTTCTGAAAGAGAGGCTTCAAGATTTTAACAGCCAGATGTGGTGGCAGTTACAGGAACCAGTGTCCTCTTATACATTAAGGAAGCTGCACATAGAAATTTACAAGGGTTGCTAGAGCATGCACAATTCTGCACAAGCCTAATCTGTGTAAAATAGATCATAGAGAAGGGAATTGAGCATGAAATCTCACTCAAAACAGTGTAGACAATGACAAGTATTAGTTGCTGGGAGAGGGAGAGGCAGTTTTCTTTAATATTTCATTTTTGCCAATCAGAAAACTTCAGCTATAAGACTAAGAAAATTGCTATTAATATATGTCTATCTCACTGCAATTTCCATGCATTTCTACATTCTGACAATAGCTATTTAGTCCAGTCACGTATGAAGACATCTATCCTATTCTTGAGCATGCCCTTCAGCAAACAGGCAGAAAGTGCCTCTCCAAACACCAATTAAATGCATTCATTTAGCTTGTCAGCAGTTCACTTGGAATTGTTGTTTCTCTTGTTGGTTCATTATGAAGCAATTAGGTCTTTGGCAAAAGACAGAGATAAAATGTCTAAATTGATTCCTATGTACAGCTTTGCCTCTATTGCACCTTTGAGATTTTGCTCATATTCTATTGAGATCGTATTTGACATCATGAAGTTAGATCCTCATATTTCAGAATCATAACTTTTTAAGTAGTTTTATTTAGCAAAGAATATTAACATTTTTTTCTGGAAAAAATACTTTATAAAATGTTTAAGAGAAGTAATCTCAAGACGAAGGGGACTGTTGCTTAAAATATAACATTAAAGTAGTCCTGATGAATTGTGGGTAGTCCCATTTAGATAACTGTCTTGTTTTCATTTTTATGTGTACAAGTTATAGTTTGTAAAGAAAGCTAAGCTTCAATCACTGATTTTGTTCCAGCAAATGGAGTCTTCTTATTCCGGACACATACAGAAATGTCACATTGAACACAAGCATTACAGAGACATCCCAAGCCTCGAAAGATTGTGTCATAGCTGAACAAACACAGAAGAGAGGGAAGCTCCGATGTAAGGGTGATTCATAAGAAAGGCATCCTGGCAAAGAGCACAGCTCTTGTCATCTGAATATATATCAAAGAAGGAAGTGAGCTGGCACAATGAGAGGCTAGCCAGACAGAAAGGTTTGAAAATCCAATTTTAGAAAAGTTTCTTTCAATGAGCATCACAATGAACTCTTGAAAACTTCAGCTCTAGAGTGAACGCAACATGGCAGTTAGAATGGGCATAAGGGACTCTTATCTACAAAACTGCAACCATAACTAACAAACTCAAAACTCAGTTTTTATTACATCAAAACTAAGAGAAGTCATGGGCAAATAGAAGAGTGAGACATATTGCTGGAGATAGCCAAACTATTGGAATTTATGTTTGATTTTACCAGGTATTTTTGCAGCCATTTATAATCTTGGTGGCTATGTTTTTTAGTACTTTATTGACTAGAGACATATCGTCAGAAAGAAATACAGGCAACGATTTTATGGATATATCTTTCTAGCATACCTTAAATTCTCAAATTTAAGTTCGCAATAAACAGACATGTTAGAAGGTAAAAGAGAAATTTGAGAGAGATACAGCCTGGGTTTGTTTTATCTATTTTTTTTGACTTGGCTCATAATTCTGGTTTCTTCTCAAGGTACTGTATCATAGCAACAAGAAATTGAGCGAAGATAGGAGGTAAGATTTGCTGTTTTGTATGTTTGTTTATTTGTTTGTTTTTTGGCTAACACTTTTTTCTTCTGCCTTGAGCAGTAGAGAAATCTGGAGCCAAGCTCTTGAACCTTCTTGAGCATTGCCAGACTCATCTAGGTTCTTGCATAAATTACTAAGAGATTACTGGTGTTTACTTTAAGCTTGATTCTGAGGCTTAATTCCTTAAACCACCATATAAACTCTTTAACCAGAGTCCCTTGTGTGAGCATATAGGTAAAGCGTATAAGAGAGTAATGCTCTCTCAGTGTCCGTCCTGAGGACTGATGCAGCTTTGTCCTAGCCAGATTAGCAATGTTTCTTTCTTTGGCATCTAATCTGGCCCCAATTTAGGGCAGTTTGAGAGAGTCTTTTGTGAAAACCCCTCTATTACCATTTGCGGGACAATTTCAGACAGGTATTCAACTGGTTTTTGTTGTTGTTTGTTTCTCTTCTTGACTTCTAAAGTGAAATCGTTTTTCCTCCTGTCCTTATTGCATTAGATCTTTACTTAATGTGGGATTCTAATCAAGAAAAATCAATAATTTCTTTATCAGTTGTCACAGTTGCTTCTACAGCATTACAAACAGTAATGGATATTTTGCCATTTGCCTAGGATGGGAGACTTTTCCAACTCTTCTCCAGTAAACTACGGGTTTTGTCTCTAATTCTCCTTAGAGCATGAGGTTAAAATAGATCAATGTCCTTTGGTCTTACTTGGAGTTATTTTTGCTGTGATGAAACAGAATGGCCAAACGCAACTTGGGGAGGAGTTTAATTAGCTTACGCTCCTTCATCAGTGTTCATCACTGAAGGAAATCAGTGTAGGTACTCAAAGAGGGCAGGACCCTGAGAGCAAGAGCCGGTGCAGAGGCCATGGAGGAGTGTTGCTTACTGGCTTGCTCCTCATGACTTACTCAACCTGCTTTCTTATAGAACCAAGTAGCACAAGCTCAAGAATGTCCCCACCCATAAGAGACTGGTCCTTACCATATCAATCACTAAGAAAATCCCCTGCAGGCTTTCTGCTGCCCATTCTTAAGGAGGCATTTTTAATTGAGAATTCTTCCTCTCAGATAACTATAGCCTATGCCATGTTGCCATAAAACTTGCCAGAACACCTTAGAGCAGTATTTAAGGCTTGTCTTCCGATGAGAGAAGATTCAAGGTACAGACTAGAGGTTACTGTTTACCCTGACAATACGTCCTTGCCTCATATTTACCCATGCCACTGAGTACTGCCCACTCTTTTCTTTCCCATGTCCCAAGCATTTTTGTAACCCGGGGTAAAAGCTATGGGGAGAAATTTACAAGACTCTATTAATGTCTTTGTGTCTGTCGCCTCAATTTTTTTTTTCTGCTTGATATCTTAGCCCCACTTGGCTTGCTAAAATTTTAGCTGAATTCTTATCTGCTAAGATGTAGAATATGCAACTTTCTTCTTCTCTTGGGTGTTTTGAGGAGCACAAAACAGTTAATGCGTAAGTTTATATGCTTTCCTTTATTTTGTTTTGTTTTGCTTTTCTGTAGAAAAGATTTCACTGTGATGCGCAGTCTGGTCTCAGACTTCTTGTCATCCTGTCCCAGCATAAGTACTGGGATGAATGGAATGTGGCATCATGCCTGGCATGTTTGAATGCTATTTAGATTTTTTTTTTAAAAAAATCTTAGACTGAAAATGGCTCTTTCTGTGTTTTCATTTTTCCCTTTTCAGTTATACTTCCAGCAGTGTAACTCAGATCATATTTTCAAAAACACGATGGAAAATGCTTGCTGTTTGTTTTCCAACACAGAGGGTGGTAAATGCTGTGTCATGAAAGCAACCTTTGCAAATGGGAAGACTGGCTAGCATGCCATTCTTTGCAGATTCAAAGCACTCAGATTCAGAGAGATGTGATTTTGCTCTCAGAAAAGATTGTCATCACATTGAACACTACAGATTTAGAGTAGGGTGACCTTCTAATGTACTTATAAACAGTTCTACTGCTGGGGATCTAGGTATGCAGCTTTATGTCTTTATGAATTATGATATATCTATGGATTATGATGTAGCTAAGTGTTTTTTTTCACACCTTCGGAGCATTCATGCCTTTTTACTGCATGCCATGAGGCTGCTGATGTCTTTGAGTGAGATCTTGTTCCTTTTTATAAGAACAGATTTAAGTTCTACTACTAGAGCAGTGAGTATGCTTTGGAGGGGCAGATTTTACCCCAGAATATAACATATTGGAGCTCAAAATATAAATGTAAATTCCTAGCAAATGTATTAGGGCATTTTTTTTTTCAGAGGAGTGAGCGAAGAGGGAGGTAGTGAGGTAAGACTAGAAGTCGGGGAGGGAGGAAGGAAATTCAAACAGAGTGATGGTGTTCTCCCTGATAGCTCTGGAAAGACCCCAGTGCCGGGCATGAGAAACCTCCCCACATGATGGTTAGGCAGGGCAAGGGTTCCCCATGATAATGTAGGTACTGTCACATCACTGCTGCCTTCTAGAACTTGCAGGTAAGATACTGTTGTTGATGACACCAGAGACACACAGGGTTTGGAGGAATTGATCTGGAATTGATTTGGAGGCCTAGTCCCTGAGGGCTAGCTCTCAACATATTCAAAGGGGCTATATAAGCTGCCTAGAGAGATAAGTCATTGGTGGTTCTAGCCAGGTGTAGAGTCTGCCCACCACAAAAATGACTGATTTGTGAGATCTCTCCAGTGGTAGAAATGTGGTTCAGGCATTCATTGTTGGAAGCATTCATGTCTGATATTGTAAACCTATGCATCTATCTATGGCTGGGTAGTCAGAGGAGAGCCCATTACTGCCATTTTCCTAAACCAATATAATTTCTAACTGTATTTATTCTAAATTCTCCCTTTATAACAACAGATAAGTGGTTATCCCTTCCTTAAAGAAGCTTTCTTTGGAAATCAATGGAGACTTTTACAGAAATCCAGGGCTACCAAAAACGAAGAGAATAAAGAATGTCAGCCCCCAACTGATCCATCTACAATGCAACTTCTAAACTGAAGCTCAGGGAAAGGAAAGAAGGAGGGAAGAAAGCCTGAAAGAGCCAGAGACCTCATATGCCTGTTGCTAGGCAATGATCCCTAGGAAAGATAGGGAAAACACTTCCACGAAAGCTCGGGAATGTGGTTCCCAGAATAAGATCACCATGGCAACAACTGACATGCCAACATTGACAGGGTAAATTACACATATCCCACTCTAGATGAAAAGCTGTAACATACCTCATAACAAAGCTGCAGGAAGATTCATAGCTTCTTAGAAGAAAATCGTTTTCTCCAGGATTGAACGCCCACAGAGGATATCCAGTCCCAAGTGGCTAGTGCCATACACATGCACATATGAATAATAATAAATGGACCCAGAGGTTGTATGTTTATGTTACAGTAATAAAGATTGTAAGTTTGGGAAAGACTGGCACAAGAGGAGTTTAATGGTGGGGGAAGGGGTCAAAGTGTTTTAGACACAGTGGCTGTGCATGAAGTTCTAAATAAAATAAAATAATGTGGCAAATGAGTACCAACCAATGGAAGAGTAATGCTACTTGAAGAGTTTCTGTGGCGACTGATTTAGAAAGACCACTGCCCATCAGTCTTCCATGTTGAAACATATCAATGGAATATTCTAGAAATATCTATATTCTAAAAGAATGGAACTTTGCCGAACCTCATAACCAAGGTTAACATTGGGTCTTGAAGTCCCTTAAAACTGGTATGCCTCTGTATACTAAAACGGTTTGTTTAAGCACCTTTTAGGAGAGCAATGTAACAACAAATCCTACTTGCCTTGGATTTCCTGTGTAATCAACTCTACAACCGAAGCTAATACATCACTACAACCTTAAGCTGTGTACTCTTCCATGCATCTGAGTTAAAGTAATCCATGAGTGTCATTTTCTGAAAGCTGGAAATACAAAATCTGGAAGGTGCTTGCTAAAATCTGCTGCAAAGGTTGGAGGCAACTCTTTACGAAAATGGGTTGATAAACAATGACGTCCGTTATCTGGGCCAGTCCCAGCCTGTGACTTAATCCCTTGTACAATTCTGTTAGAGAGTTCTGAAGAAGATCCCACTCCTTTCCCATGTGGTGCTTCCCAGGTTGTTCAGTAAATACAGAGTTAAGTTCTTTTTGTTAGGGACAGATATACACAACTCATCCAATAGACAAACAGAGAGACCTCATCCAACAGACACACACTACACATACAGATTCACAAGACAGCATTCAGGTGGGTACAGATTTAGACTCACATGGCAGCTGACAAAACGGAAGACACAGGAAACAAGAAGTAGGAAATTCGAATCTGGAATGGTTCTTGGTTAAAAAGGAGGAGATGGAAATTTTTAATAAAAAATGAGGAAAAAAAAGAATTATAAAAAGTTTTCCAAAGAGGAAAAAAAAATCCCAAGAGGAAGTGTTTAAGACTGATGCATTGTTGGATAGCACTAAGAAACTTCCTGCTAGATAGCTAAACTCACTCTCAAAGACAGTTCACACAACAGATACCACTCTCACTCAGACACACACAATTTGTACAACAGGCACATAGAAACACACAATCAACACCGGACACAAAGAGAGACAGACATAGACACAGACAGAAATAAATTCGCAGGACAGCCTTCAGGTAGGCATGGATTCAGATCTACACAACAGAAAGACAGAGGGTAGAAGACACACAGAGCAGAAAGTAGAAAATTCAAACCTGGATTTGTTTGACAAAACGAATGCATGGGGAAGCTCTTTTAGTTTTATTTTTAAATGTTACAGTGGGGGAATTACTGCTGTCAGAGTTAATCACTGTGTATGGTCCTCACACGGGGAGTTTTCCTTACCATAGCTGGGCAGAGAGTGGCTCCATGTGACTTTTCACCTCCTATTGGTTGCTTCTCTCAGCCAAATCAAAACCTGGGTAGGTAAAATTCTTGTCAAAATTATGTTAAAACTCACCACGTCCCATGTTCCTTTAATAGTAGAATAACCTAAATAGTTAGATAGAAATTCTAGTCACTTTAGGGATTTCATTAACAATTTTGAAGTAACACATTGTATCTTAAGTTTATGTTACTTTAAAATATGCCCCCAGACAACAATGGAAGGCAGGAAAGGATTTATTTGGCACACATTCCATATTATATATCTAGGAAGTTAAAGAGACAGGAGCTTGAGACAGCTGTTATAGAATATTCACAGACATGAGCAGAGACACTAATGCATCCAAGCTACTTATGCTTAATTAGCTCTCTTCCTTCTTATACAGTTCAGAGACCAGCTCACGAACTAGTTGCACGCATATAGGGTGAAATTTTACATATCAATTAATAATCAAAACAATCCCCAAAAGACTTATCCAGAGGCATACGTCACTCTAGGGAGTTCATTAGGCAAAGCTTTCTTTGTGATTCTAAATTTTGGCGAGCTGATAAGTTTAACACATTCATACAAGTAACAGTATATAGACTGAGTGGGTTATATTTAGAAATGTGCATATATCTCCTTACTAGAACATATTTACTTTGAAGTACAGTGTTACCAAGACTTTAATGTTCTCATTTAATAAGTAGATGCTTCTCTAGGAATTGTTAGGCACATAGATAATAAAACCTTTGGAGTTGCTGTTTGGTGGTAAAATGATGTCTTCAGTGTTTTATACCTTTGAATTCCTCTTTGTAAGTTTGGTACAGAGTAAATAAACTATAAACAATTAAATAATGTTTAATAAAACAACAGTAACAATAAAAATAACAGACTTGTAAGATGCTTCAGCAAGCTTAGTGGGGCTGCCAAGACAGATGATGACCTGAATTTCATCCTCACAACCCACATAGTGCAAGGCAGTAATCAGCTCCTGAATGCTGTCCTCTGACTTACACATGTCATAGCACATGCACAAACACACACACACACACACACACACACACACACACAGATACACACACACACATACAGAGAGAGAGAGAGAGAGAGAGAGAGAGAGAGAGAGAGAGAGAATTTAAACAAACCTAGAATTTGCTTATTATAAGCATTAAAACCTATGCTGCTGCCCTTTAATAAAGCTACTCCTATTGTAGTGTCCCCCCAACCAAAAAATTAGTTTGTTGCTATTTCGTGACTGTAATTTTGCTACTGTTACGAATCATAATGCAAATATCTGACATATGAGCCCTGTGAAAGGGCTACTTGGGGTCACAAACCATAGGCTGAGCACCACAGCTTTATCCCATGTCATCAATTATTTACATGTTGATCATATTTAAAACCATAACTTTAAAACTACTTATTTCAAGCTTCAGCGACTCTAGTGCTAACTAAACACACCTAGCGTTGTTATGTGCACAGCGAAATTTTACCTTTTACTTTCCTTTTGGAATATTAGGACATGAAAATTATTTCATGAACCCCTTCCAAGGAACAAATGTTTTCTGTGCATAGATGTAGGTATAAATATCCTTGTGTGTGTGCATAAACAACACAGGGAAGTATTTTTCTGTCACTGTTATCTGTGCTCTTCTTTAATCTAGTTTAAAATTGCTGCTTAATTTTCATATCCATAAAGAATCACATAAAACTATTCACTAATTAAGAAATGATCATGTAAGAGCAGGATATAAAAAGGTCATGATCTTTGATGTCCTGCAATACATCAATATCCCTATAACCCCTCCCCAATACCTGGGAGTGGGAGAATTATGGGAACAGTAGCAGAAGACTCACTGTTTCAAAAGAACTTCCTAGTTCATAGGAGAATCTTCTGAAGTTCTCATTATTTCCTTCTAAGTCCTTCAGGCAAAAATCAGACTCATATTTCCTAACTGTATGGGTGTTTGAAAAGAGCTACTATACACAGGAGAATGAATGTACCAACCATGGCATTTTTAGATGAAACTACAGTGATAATGTCCCTCTATGTGTGGATGCCAGATGGGTTTCACGGAATTAGTGACACACTTGCTAAAATGTAATACACTGAATCTCGATATGAAGATCCTGCCATACTTATCTAAATCATCATGATCACCTTTCTTTCTTCTTTTTTTTTTTTTTTTTTTTTTTTTTGGTTTTTCGAGACAGGGTTTCTCTGCAGCTTTTTTAGAGCCTGTCCTGGAACTAGCTCTTGTAGACCAGGCTGGCCTCGAACTCAGAGATCCGCCTGCCTCTGCCTCCCGAGTGCTGGGATTAAAGGCGTGCGCCACCACCGCCCGGCATGATCACCTTTCTTGATCATTTTGTTTAATTTTAGATATTCCCCATGTGGCATGATTGGTTTCAAACTTATAGAAGCAAATTCTCTGTTTTTGTCTCTCAAGTGCTGAGATTATATGTGTGTGTTACATATGTATAGCGAGGAATGTACTGAGAAATAAGAGTTGTCAGGAAGGACGGGCCCATCCTTGAATGGGTGGCTGAGCATGGCTTGTTCAATTTTCTTTATAGAAAAGAAACGAAGCATAAAAGTTTTGTGAAACCGGAGGATGGAGATGGAAATTAAAGAGTGTTTAAAGTAGCTATGTGGGAAAGCTGAAGAAGCCACTTCTATTAACAATACTCTGGTGCCCAGAAGGTTCAGGAGTGAACTTTACATGATGTACTATCTTTCTACAAATTTCCTGCTGTCTTTTTGGTGACATTTCTCAAATGACACTTTTTTTTTTTTAAATGGATCGTTTCTGGGTAACAAAAAAATGCAATGAGGGGTGTGTCTGACTTGCACAAAATAAAGATAGAAACTCATGTTTAGGGATTTGTTGCTTGGTGAACAATAAATTGAGAGAAATTTTCATTTATCTTTTATTATTTCACAGCTTGAACTTGATATTTCCTAAAGTATGCCTTTATCTTTTAACTAAACAAAAAATGCTAGATGCTAGTTTCTGAGGATTCGGCAATAATCCTCCACAAAAAACTGGGTACGAGCAAGCCAAACATTTATTTAGAAAAAAAAAAAACTGCTATCAGAAAGTGTTCAGGCTCCAAACCGTGTCCCTAGGGTAGGGGCAGCAGCCAGTTTTAAAGAGAAAAACCACAACGAAACAATTCCAGGGCCACATCTAATCATAATGTAATACGAGGAGAAGCAGTTGGGGACTTTGCATGGTGACATATTTTCAGTCTATCAGGGAGCTCTGTGGTTTGGTGGTTTGGACCAGCTCTGGGTTAGCCGATTAGAAGGGACAGGAGTGTTGTTGGTTTACTCCTGTGTGCAGGGTTGGGATGGGCTGCAGCTAACATCGGGAAACTATGGACAGCAGCTCCGCAGAATGGTAGACTGGGACAAAATGAATTTTCTGCTGCTAACTAGGATCGAATATTAGAATGCTATCATTATTTTTACAATATATATTTGAAAATATAACCTAAGGTACAAAGTATACCTCTAACTTTTAAAGAAAATGTCAAAAGTCTTTTCAGTTTCAATTCAAAGTATCCAGTCTTTTTTGAAATTAACTTGTTTTTCAATGATTCATAACATTTACATTTCCTGCAAAAACAAAGGATAAAAATGAAAAATATAAAAAATATTTTAACAAATTTGGAGCACAATTTACTTTATTAAAAAATTATCGGGCAATATTTTATTTTAAAAAGCTTGCCATAGAATAACCTCTGCTTGAATGAAGAGAGGCAGGGTATATCTGAGAAAGGTTCCAATATCATTAGAATTTTAAACAAAAACACATGTGTATGAGTATACAGTTTGCAATATCATTATGTAAGTGTGCATTTCATAGTCTAACTATTGCTATTCCTATCTTACAACTAAAGAAACTAAGATTCAGAGAGCTTGAGAATGGTACCCAAGGTCACATAGCTCATTTGCCTCAGCCAGACTATACAAAACTCTAGGTAAATTGGAAAAATAAATTATTCTTTCCAGATACCTGCAGCTTGGCTGTTGGCAGGATTTCTGCTCCATATCCCTTCAAGCCTGGTTTCCTTGCCCAAGACAAACATCACTCAATTTTTCTTGACTGCATGTACCTTTGAGACCCTTGAAATGCTTATAATTTTTGCCAATAAAAGAAATGATGAGGTCTATTTATAACCATGTTGGTACATGGGCTGGAGCCAAATGATCTTTGTACCTTGACCTCCAAACAGAAGACAATGTTTTTACTAAATGATGATGACTTTGGAAAGCCAAAAGTTAATTTTGTGGTGAGCAGCCCGTGTCTTGATAAAAAACGAGACTCAGACTGGCAAACACCTGTGTAAACTCTAGAGTTACATCACCAGGCAAAGGGACGCTGTCTGTAGCAACAAGGTAAACAGGATTTGCTTCCTGTCACAGTCTTGTCTCTCACAGAAACCAAGTTCCAACATCAAGGGTTAGTTCTATATTTCATTACCATCTGAACTACTAAGAAAATATGAATATTGAGTAGTTTTAGATAGTTTATCTTTCTTGCCATGAAATAAATACCAAGTTATTATCACAAACTTTAGTTTTTCATTCTCTTCAACAAATCAATATGAATAACAAGATATTTAACACAAAACAGCTTCCCTCATAACTGAAGCTTTCCATTTAAGTACCGAAATATTTTTTTTCTAAAATTTATTTACTTATGTTTTAGGAGGACATGAAGGTGAGGTGACATTTAAGAAAAGAAAAGATTATAGCTAGGACCTGACAGAAAAATAGCATTTGTTAACATTTTCTTTTATGGCTTTGGAAGTGTTTGTTTAAAGCATATTTTAAGTCATGTTGTTTCCGTACCTAAATTTATCTGCAATTGTCTGCATTGTTGTTGAGACAAAGAAGAAAATTTCATGTCATATGAAGCTCTGAAAATAAACCCTTGTGAGTTTTGCTTGTCTTTCTCCCCCCTCCCACTTCTCTTCATTTTATTTTAGTTGTTTGTTGATGCAGAGGGTAATGTAGGTAACAGTGTTCATAAAAGCCACCACTGTCACAGCAACTAAAAATACAGACTCATATTGGAAGGAAAAGTATCAGCTCAGGACCCCCAAGATCAAGTTCTCAGCACAAAGGGTATTTATTTGCCCCAGAGGGTCAGAGGGCAGGGAATAAGAGACAAAGACAGGATATCAAAAAAGAGGGAGAAGGGGAAGGGAATAAGGAAGGGGGGGAATTTGTCCCCAGAGAAGTGGAGGACAAAGGGCAGTCTCTGGATAGAGAGAAGACAGATATGGCACATAGAAAACTGGCATTTATTAAGGTACAAGGGTAAAGGACAAGGTGTTTAATTTTAACTGGGCATGTTAATTAGGCGAGCCAAAAGGGGACTTTTGATTGCTATACTTCAAAACTTTGATAACTGGACCTTGATAGTCTGCCACAGGAAGAGAAAGTGTCCAAATAAGGGAACAGACCTTGTTTAGATTTAGGAATATAATCTAATGTTTTTTTAGCAAGGCAGAAGGAAGCAGGGAAAGAGCAAAGCCTGGAGGAGCCATGCCGGCCATGCTCGGGCTGAGCAGAGTCCTCTCACCCATAGTATGCTTGAGATAGTAACTGAAAATAAAGAAGACTGAAGTTCCTGACTACTGAGGGCATTACGTTTTAACGTATGGCTAATTAGACATTGCTGAAAAAATACAAGCTAAACCAAGAACTGGGTGGAAAGAAAAAAAAAAAAAAACCAAAACAAAGCAAGCCAACACCTGAGACAGAGCATCCAGATAGGAAAGGCAGTCATTACATATTCAAGACCTTGTTCTGCTTTGCTTTTATGTTGCTATAATAAACCATTCACAATAAAAGAAATTTGGGGAAGAATCTACAACAGGAACTCAAGCAGAGGTAGCAGCAGAAACTATAGTAGAGACCTTTGAAAAGTGCTGCTTACTGGCTTGCTCTCTAGCTCCTGCTTGGTCTAGAATTTATACAGCACAGGTTCATCTGCCCAAGGATGTCAGTTCTCACAGTGGACTGAGACCCTCCAAATAAATTAGTAATCAAGAAAATACAGACAGTCCTGCAGTTTAATCGGATGAAGACAATCCTCAAGTTAGAACTCCCTCAGATACTGGATTGTGCTAAATTGAGAGCTGTAGCTAATTTGGAGAGATCTTCCCATGTAATCTCATACTGAACTTTCACATTTCATAATATTCCATAAACTTGTATTTCTTTTTGCTACCTTAGATTTAGACATCTCCGTGGTAACTCTTACTCTGTTTTCTACTCTCTTCCAGTCTCATCTCAAACACTATTTTGTCATAGTTAATTTCCATGGTCTATGCAGTAAGACCTTTCAGACTAGTATGCTTCACTTAAGGAACACTTTGGGTTTTCCTCTACAATTTCTAATGTTCTCAGTTATCTCTTCATTGCCCATCTTTGTTAAATTAATAGAGGCCAATATCTTTGTTCTTGTTGAATGCCATAATTCCAGGCACTTATGCAAATGAATTGGTTTCTGCACCGATGAATAAACAGAAGATTGGATGCCATTTGTTATAATCTTCCATATGAGTTATGGGAGCTTATGATGGGGAGCATCCTACAGCATATTCATTTTTCAGTCTTTATGTTTTCCCTACAAAATATGGAAGTAATAAGATATGCTTGCAGTGTGTAAATGTGTGTATATGTTGGGAGAGAGGGAGAGAGAGAGAGAGAGAGAGAGAGAGAGAGAGAGAGAGAGAGAGAGAGAGAGAGACAGACAGAGAGAGGAAAGAGAGACCACCTTGATTTATTTTAAGGTTTCCAAGTACATTCTGTCACTTGGAATAGGGAACAGAGCCAACAATCAATTTAGCGTTATTTATGAACAAGAATTTATTAGATGAAGCCACCAATTTTTTCAAGACAAGCATTTATTTACTATTTTTAGGGAAGACACTATTGGCTATATGAATAATAATGACAGCTCTCCATTGATGTCAGTGTACAACACAAGTTTCTCAATATATTTAAATATATTAGTGGAAGGATTCATACTACCTCCTGAAAGAACAGGTGGGAGATCACAAGCTGCTGGCAAAGGTTCTGATCCTTAGATGAGTCCCTTAAAGCATTAGTTCTCAACCTGTGGGCCTTGACCCCTTTAGATTTTTACTTTGAGCTTCACGACAGTAACAAAATTAGAGTTATGAAGCAACAGTGAAATAATTTTATGGTTGGGGTCACCACAACATGAGGAACTGTATTGAAGGGTTAAAACATTAGGTAGGTTGAAAATCACTGCCTAATATGATTAGGTAGCTGTGATCTTTTGTGTAAAAATATACCGTAGTTATATCTGTGATCCTTCACAGTTTGCAAAAAATAAGATTTTCAACTCTGTAAAATATGATCCCATATTATTATGGCTTGCTTAATTCATTTTTTAAAAAACAAAATAAAATTTTAAAATAGTTTTACTTTTTGTGTAGAGCTGGGAATCAGACACAAGGCCTCTGTTGCATTAGGTATGTGTTCTACCCTTGATTTATACCCAGAGTTGTACACGAGTGCTTTTGAAGGTATTTTTAAACTGTTTTTATGAACATAAACATTGTATATACTATGAATATTACTTGATATAAACCTTTAATTTTTGTAAAATGACCTACTTTGTCACTAACCTATGTTTAGTATATTATATTACAGATGTACTTTTTTGTATTTTATTGATTTATTTTTTAAAACAATATTTTCTAATTTTATGTAAAAGTCTCATTTCCATCTCCCTCCCCTCCTCCCACTCCCCTATCTTCCACCCTTCCCATCCCCCATCTACTCCTCTGAGAGAGTAAGGCTTCCCATGGGAAGTCAACAACGTCTAGCACATCACTTTGAGTCTCTCCATATCTATTCAATATAGGATTCTAAGTTCTAACTAGAGCAACAAGACAACAAAAAAAGATCAAGGGGATACAAATTGGAAAGGAAGAAGTCAAACTTTCACTATTTGCGATTATATGATAGTGTATATAAGTGACCTCCAAAATTCTACCAGGGAACTCCTTCAGCTGATAAACACATTCATTAATATGGCAGGATGCCAGATCAACCGAAAAAAATCAGTAGCCCTCTTATATACATATGTACTCTTAAATATTTGACTTAGGTCTTACTATCTGTTGAGAAAGAGAAGCCTTGCCAAACCTATTAATCCTCAGTAATATGGATAATTTAAAACATATTGATAAATTGTTATGGGCTATTTTAGCATATTGAAAGTGTATTCTTGGAGGATGCCCTCACTGGGGCTATCTCTCTGCCAAATCCATAACAAGGAGAAAGAGAAATAGCAAGTAGCTACAGGTGCTAAAATATCATGTCCTTGAGAACAAATGGAAGACCAGCGATCTCACATGAAGGCTACTGTCGTTTACCCCATGAACTAAAACTTCGTGCAGTAGGAAAAAGAGGTCCTGTTTTGCCCTAAACTTATGATCAATGAAATTCAGCAAGACTGTTCCTGGAGGACTCTCCCAATTGGCTTCTGCTGTATGATTGTAAACACTATCTTATTATTGCTCTCCTTTTATTTACAAGCCTCAACCAAGGGTAGGCTCTGCTCTGCTGTGACCCTTTTAACCCATCTGGGTTAATGGGGATTCGCCAGTCAATTTCTGCAGAATGTTGCAAATCCCTGACTTGATGACAGTTTTTTTTGTTTGTTTGCTTTCCATCAGGCTACCCCAGTTATCCTGACCTTGTGAATGTCTGGTAGGTTTTGCTCTCTCGGCTGCCTCTGCCTAGCTGTTGCTTGCATTTGGCTGTTTCAGTTTTCTCCCTTACATGCTTAATGAAGTCATTTAAAACAGAAAGCATGGCTATTGTGCATCATTCTCTGGATCTTAAAGAACATTATATGAAAAAAATTGATTATCTTGTGGAGAATGGCTTTTCTAGTTTGAACAAGAATAATAAAATTGCATTTATCTACAAGGTGATAAAGTTGTAATACTTAAATGACACATGATATGGATTTGCACCATAATATTTTAAGTTTGCAGGGAATTCTATAAAGTCTAGCAGGAAAGTCTTTATTACAATACTCATTGATGGACCACATTCATCCTATACAAGAGCACTTCTTTGTGCTATTCTTACTTTTCTTTCAATCTGCCACACATACAACACCGCAAATATTAACATGTGAGCTGAGTAAAAGGTAAAAAGAAGTATAAAAATCAAGACATGCATGTTTCCTTCAAGATGCTAATAGTGGCATGTGGGGAACTGATGGAGTGGGTAGCGAAATGAGAAACACTCGGTATATAGACAAGACATTAAAGTTGACTATTATGTCAGATATTAGTCTAGGAAGTACAGAATTACCAGGATTGAAGTTTGAGACTTTTGTGGTTTAAATGTTAACACATGTCAAAAATTTAAGGTATTTGAACACTTGTTCGCCATCTAGTAGTCTTATGTTGGAAGTTTATTAGACCTTTAAGAACTTGGATCTCCCCAAAGGAAGTAAGTTATTGAAGGCAAGTCTTATGATGTAATAGCTCATCTTACTTCCTGTTCATTCTCTGCTTCCAGACAGCAGACATCCTGCTCCCAGCTCTGTTTGTCCTACCGTCATGCCTTCCCCCACTTGAAGTACTGCTTTCTCTCAAACTGTAAAGCAAATTGAACTTTTCCTTCTTTATGGTGCTTCTCCTCAGGTATGAAGTCACAACAAAATGATAGCAAAATTAGTCATAAGTATAGTCAAACATAGTAATGATGCTTTAACTGTATGACTTATGTATTGTGATACCCATCTCCAAAACCAAGTCTCTGCGATTCCAATGAGATAATCAGAAAGACTGGATCTACAGTATGTTATGACTGAGTTTGTTTTAGCTCCTTGAGCCTGGTTTCTTAATTTTTCTTCAATTCTGAGGAATTTTTATCCAATTCCAAGTATATAGGTCTACAAAGCAAGTTCAATTCAAATATGTACTGATGATAAATAATAAAGAAATATACTTTAGAATAATTCCTTGATATACATGAAATTTTATTATTTATTAAAGGTGAAAACAAATTTGTAAATGGATGGTCTTTTTAAATGCAGTAAAGTCCAAAAATATACTGATTTAATATACTCTGATTAATGATGGTAGGAAAATAATTAAATTTTTTTTTGGAAATATTTATTTTGTTTCTATTAAAGCAGAAACATTTGTAGGTACATTAGAAACACTGCAGTTCACTACATAAGCTAATCGTGGGTTTGACAAAGGTCTTTTGGACAGTATTCACTGGCATTATTTGACATCACAGTGTAGGCTGTACAGAATATGAAAACTGTGTTCTAAAACCAGTTTAGAGTGAAGTCCTGTGCTAAAACACAAGTGAGTGTGCTGGAATCACTTCTGAACTGGGACATATTTGATTTTGATTTTTTTGGGGGGTTCAGAAATGATTGATTTTCAAGGATCGTCACCCCTAGCCATTACAAGATATTTTCTGTAAAAAAAGAAAACAATTGTTGTTGGATCAACCATGTTTGTAATAGTTGAATAACCATTCTCAATTACTTCTTTCTCTTTAAAAATGAATCTCTACATTATACAATAGCTCCACATCTCCCTTCTCCTGCATATTGATAAGCATCCTTATATAGTCTGTCCTTATGACATTGGGTATTCTAGTTATTACATAGAGGTAGAGTCATACTCTGTACCTCCATCAGACCTAATTCCTCAGGCTTATCCCAACTGCATCCTCCATCACCCCCATGGATTTCACAGGCTATTCCCTCCAGACCTCCCAGAGAACAAAATCTAGACCTATAATTCAATAATTCAACACACACACACACACACACACACACACACACACACACACGTGCATGTGTGTGTGTGTGTGTGTGTGTGTGTGTGTATAATACCAATCCCAGATATTTAGATGCTAGTGTAAAATTGAAGTCAGTAATAGCCAGGAAAATATGTCTTCATTAGAAGTCCAGCTATCCCACCTCAGTAGGTCCTGATTATTTTAGCACAGCTGAAGCACATGACAAAGACCTTAAAATAACCTATATGAGCATAACAGAGGGTCAAATTAATAAATTAATAATAAATTAATAAATCCTTTAAAGAAATTTAAGGAAAACTCAAAGAATTGGAGGAAATGAATAAACTCCTTTAAAAAGCCAAGAAAAAGGCAAACAGTTGAAGGAAATTAATAAAACTGCTTAATACATGGAAATGGGAACAGAAGCAATAAAAGGCAAACCGAGGTAATTCTGGAGATGAAAATTTGAAGATGACAAACAGGAACTGCAAAGGCAAGCTTGACCAGCAGAAAAAGCGGTAGAAGAGAGAATCTCAGACATTAAAGTTATGATAGATGAAAAGGAACCATGAGCCAGATAAAATGGAAAATATAAAAAATTGCACACACAAGACATGCAGGAAATCTGGGACACTATGAAAAGACCAAGCCTCAGAAAAATAGGAATAGAGGAAGGAGAAGAAACCTAGTCAAAGGCCCAGAAAATATTTTCAACAAAACCAAAGAATAATATTATCCTAACCTTAAGAAGGAAATGCCAATAAAATACAAGAAGCATACAGACCATCAACTAGGCTGGAACAGCAAAGAAAGTCCCCTCACCACATACTAATGAAAAAAACAAAATACAGAGAACAAAGAAAGAGTATTAAATTTTGCAAGGAAAAAAGAGCAAGTAACATATAAAGGACTACTTGCTAGAATTATACCTGCCTTCTCAATGGAGGCTGTGATTGCCGGAAGAGCTTGGGAAAATGTGCTGTAGACTCTAAAAGACCGCAGATGCCAGCAGAGACAACTATACCCAGCAAAACTTTCAGTCACCATAGATGGAGAAAATAAAATATTCAAAGATAAAGCAAAGTTTTTATATGTACATGACATATCTGTGTGTGCTATATAAAAATGTATTAAATAATTATTTTATCGTGTTAGGAGAAAAACTAAACATGCTATGAAATAGCACCAGATTTTCTTTTGAATTGAATGTTAAGTATTTTTATAAACAAACTATGTTAAAGTAAAAGTTCAAATAAAAATTCAGTATGGTAAATCTATAAATTAAATAGCATGGCAGCTATTTTCTGGTAATTGAATTATGAGGAATATAAACAAAAAATCCTTTATAGAATAGAGAATAGGATAGACATTAGAAGAGTATTGGTATTGTGTTGATGTAGTATAGAATAAGTATATAACAGTGGGGGATTAAAATTGAGAAACCTATTTGTATTACATAGTTATATACAGCATAAAAAGCATGAATAAATTTTTGTGTATAAAAACCAGAGAACAGGGATTAAATAGGTAAGTATAAAATAGTTGGGGGGTGTTCAAATTTGCAAGTTCTTTTTGTGGCTTGCTGCCTAAGACATGCCATGTAGTGAAATCACCAGATCATGCAGTTGAGGAGAGATGGGATCCAAGACAATATTGACCTAGCCACTGGGATAGATACATGACAAATAACTAAAAGGCCAATGTCACAGAGCAGGGGAACAGGAAACTGAACAAGAAGAACAGGCAGAGAGGACAGAAGCATAGCTATTAGCAGAAGAATAAAAGCTTTGCAAAGAGGAAGACCAACCAGCAATAAGTCAAACACTACTCAAATAAAGATAATTGAGATGATCATAAGAAGCCCTCAGGGCTTTCTTAATTCAGATAAGAATAATTTCCATTAAATCTGGTCATAATTAACATTCTCAGAATCTGTTGAGAAGAAATGGCATGTTTCCACTTGGTGTAGAGATTCTAATAAATATAATTGGTTTTATTGCAGAGTTTGCCAGATGAGAAATTAATAGCCCAAAGACAAAAGGGTGAATATAAAATTATTCTTTGCTTGTTTTTCTATATTTTAAAAATATTTAATAAAAGACTCTTATTTGGTGATAAGAAGCTTCTAAAAGGGAATGAAGCCACTACTGACTTATTTATGATCCTGTGAACAGGTTCATATCTGTCCCATCTAAGCAGTCCCACTTAATCCGGTGGATCACAAGAAAAAATTAGACCCAGATTTATAAAGTATAGTGTGGATTATGGTGGGCCAGTGGTGTAGAAGGTCCTTCTGTATTTGTGTTGATTTCATTGGTTGAATAAAGAAGCTGCCTTGGCCTTTTGATAGGACAGCCCGTAGGTGGGTGGAGTAGACAGAATAGAATGCTGAAAGAAAGAAGGCAGGTGGAAAGAGCAGCCATGAAGTCACCAGAGTCGGACATGCTGAATCTTTCCCCATAAGCCACGCCCTCGTGGTTCTATACAGATTATTAGAAATGGGTTGAATCAAGATGTAAGAATTAGCCAAGAAGAGGCTAGAGCTAATGGGCCAGGCACTGTTTGAATGAATACAGTTTCTGTGTAATCATTTCAGGGCTAAGCTAGCCAGGTGGCAGGATGCAGCCCGCTCCTCCCTACTACACAGATTCAAAAAGTATAGTGTGGATTTGGTGGGGCTGGGGTGGGGATTCAGAGCTGGTAAGGTTGAAGGAAAAGGGAGTAGAGGGATGAGTGTGCCCAAGATGTATTAAGCTTGTTATGAAATAGTCAAAGGATAAATTAACAAAAATAAAATGATGACAGAGGACAAAGAGTAGATTATTCTTGCAATCATTTCTTGAGAAGACAAAGGGAAATAGGTAGGCAAGATATAAATTTTGGAAAAATTCTGGGATTTAGAGAGGTATATGTGAACATTAATATATTTGGTGTTACGGCCATATGCATATATGCAAACAATTATTTATTATTTTTAGTGAACTAAAAGGAAAGACTATGTGAATAAAGGATGACTAATTTAGAAAAAAAGTCTGTACTTAAAATGTTATAGTCATGGTGATAAAATAAAACACTTGAAATCCAGAATTCAGTGGTTGTGCAATTGTGGGAATTGCGTGGCAACACAATGACTATGGCTGTGGGTGATTAACACAAGACAGAAAACGACAATTCATTTGCAAAACTGAGATTTTGATTGTGCCATCCAGAATCTGTCATACTCCAGATCTCAGCAGCAGTAAACTGCAGATGTCAGTATTTAAAATCAGACTCATCCTTTGTCTCTGTTCTTACCATAGTGTCTTGCTTGTACTTGATTTGTCCAAGCAGCCTTAGCGCATCTTCTTCACTTCATCTTTTAGTGCAATTTCGTTTGCAGAAGAAATAGCAAAAAAATAAAACAACTTTCCCTTCTCTATTCCTAGTACCCATTAGGAAGATGTTCTCTCTTAGCTGACGGAATGTCTGTATTTAAAACTATATAGATAGAACCGAAATGTGCTTGCTTCACCTTAGATGAAGGAAGAAGACTGACAAAGATATAATGGGGTGGATGTGTCTCAGAGTGGAAAGATGGGAGAACAATATACCAAGAAGTTTTTAGGACGGTATAAGAACCATGAGGAAAGCAGAGGTAAAGAAATAAGAGTGAAAAAAAGATAAAAGGTAAAAGACAGATAAAGACCAACCTCTCCAAGTTCACTTTTCATTTCTCTTACCTTGTTTAGAAGTTCTGCAGTTTTAAATCACTTTCAAAAATGGACTTAAAAACATAGAGATTATCTTCATATTGATAATCATTTTTTCTTATGGTGTTTAAAACATTTCTCGCCAACAACTTCATTTTTATTGTATCATCTTTTCATGCCTTTATCTAGGAGAGTCTCATCAGAGATATTTCACATGCAAGCCTGTATTTTGAGATTTTTTTTAGTTTCCATTTTCAAGACACACTCTTACTCGCTAATGCTTTAGGTTTGACAAAATAATATATTCTAAAAAAAGTAAAGTCACTAAAATTGTGAGGCTGTCATGGGAAAATAATGGTGGCAGGTTAGCTTCAAATCCCTTGATTCTAAGCAAGAATGTCCAAAACTACAGTATGGCAAAGAAAGTGGACATGATTGTCTGCCAGCAGTTGGGTACATTTTCTTCCTTGAACTAAGAAATGCCCTGGGTTTTCTCTTAGGTTATTTTGTATAGGCTTTGGAAAAATTCAGCCCCAGGCACATTTCTGTGGATGTGGATAGCAAACAATAAAAATATTTGACCCTGTCTCTTGTAAGTCCTGCATTTAAAAGCTGCAGGATAACCGTGGCTGTCATTTCCAGACTTGCTTTCAAAGAGAGGAGAGAGAGAGAGAGAGAGAGAGAGAGAGAGAGAGAGAGAGAGAGAGAGAGAGAGAGAGAGAGAGAGAGAGAGGTACACTCATGTGTCTGATTATCCAAAATTTGATGTTTGATTTCTTCTATACAAGTAAAATACCTTCTAGACTATGTAAAACGTCTATTTGATTTTTGAAAGTTTTTCACATATTGCAAGTCTATTTGATTTTTTTCACATCCTCACTGTTAATTCACCATGGACAGAAGAGAAAAATGGCGTTTTATGTTATGTGTAAGACATGGTGCGATAATCTATGTGAGATCCAGTCTTTGTTTGCTTTTAAGATTTCTCAGGACAATTTCAGGAGAGCTTTTAGTCATTACTTGCTGTGGGACAATGGTCTATACACTGTCACTTACATTTTAAATAAATGCTGATTGGCCAACAGCCAGGCAGGAAGGAAAGGCAGAGCAACAAGAATTCTGGAAAGAGAAAAAGATTCAGTCTGCAGTCCTTACCCAGACACTGAAAAAAAAGCCAGATACAGAGGAGGCAAGATGTGACTGACTTGCCAAAAAAGGTACTGAGCAACGTGGCTAACTCAGACAAGAATTATGGGCTAATGTAAGTTATAATGGGCTGTATCTAGCTGTCAAAGCCACAGCTTTAAATCTAGCCATATTGCTTAGCAAATTAAAGACTCATGTGGTCAGAAATATATATATATATATATATATATATATATATATATATATATATATATACAAAATCTCTAAGTAATTTACTGTATGTTTAAAAATATATGTAGACTTGGGAGGGAAAAAAGATAAAGTCCTTAAAAGAAAAAAGAGAATAGTTGGGTGTCATGCCACATACCTTCAGTCCCAAAACTTGGGCAACAGTGGCAGGCTAACCTCTGTGAGTTCAAGGTGTGGTGGTACACACCTTTAATCCCAGCATTTGGGAGGCAGAAGCAGACAGAACTCTGTGAATTCAAGGACAGCCTGGTTTACAGATATATATATATATATATATATATATATATATATATATATATATAGTTTTGACTTTAAAATTTAAGTCAAAAGATATGTTACTTTGGAGAAGAGCCTTGGCTGTTATATCCACAGCACAGCAAATGAGGGACTGCTGTGGATTCATTCTGCACTAAGAAAAATCAGGTATGACCAAGAAAGACCCCTGAGAAATCTCCGATAGGAGGAATGAATCAGATGTTTGAGTACTACATTCAAAACAGTTCAAAGACTGTTGACTGAGATGATCAAGCCACACAGGATACTCCAGTAAGGACTTAATCATAATTCTAAATTTTCTTTAGGTCCCCATAAGATTATCAGTGCCATCAATCAGCAAGAAATAACCTGGAAAACTATACCCACATTCCCCAAAACTGGATCATGGATGTTTGCCTTTGTTTAGAATGTTGGTTACAAGTTGTTATGGATAATAGTCTGGACAAAAAGTGGGGGGGAGTGCTGTGGGACAATGGTCTATACCTTGTCACTTGTAATTTAAATAAACGCTGATGAGCCAATAGCCTGGCCGGAACTATATGTGGGGCAACCAGACAGGAAGTATATGCAGGGAAGCCACATACAGGAAGTAGAGGCAGGGCAATGAGAATTCTGGAAAGAGAAAAGGATTCAGTCTGCAGTTGTCACCCAGACACAGAGGAAGCCAGACACAAAGCAAGCAAGATTTGCCTCTCCAAAAATGGTCCCAAACCACGTGGCTAATTCAGACAAAAATTATGGGCTAATATAAGTCATAAGAGTTAATAAGAAGTCTGAGTTACTAGGCCAACCAGTTTTGATTAATGTAGACATCTGTGTGTTTATTTGGGACTAAATGGTTTCAGGATCAGGCAGGACAGAAACCCCTGTCAACAATTACTAATTCAGATTCCACTTCTAAAGCAGCCATAATTCTTCAGGTATTATCAGCCAGTATTTTATCTCTTGAGCAGTTTCTCAGCTCTGATGCTACAGTTATGTACTTTGTTAAAACTCCCTTGAGGAGTTTTTGGCTTCTCAATACCTTGGTATTTGTGTTGAAATCAGGGCTCAGGGGAAGAATCTAGAAGAAGCCTTTTAAAATCTCTGACAATTTCTTCTCTGTAGTTTTGTTCACTGAGACATTCTGCCTCACAAATTTTCTCTAACCTGACCTCTTTGTTTTCAGTTTCTATCTATATTCTTGACTTAGCAAGATTGGCACAATATTTATATTTAATATTAAAATTTTTACTTATGGGTATAAATCTGTGTCTAGGTATGTAAGCATACATGCAGGCCTAGGGAGGCCAAAAGGTGTTAGAGTCATTGAAGTTGGAGTTATATGATATTGTGAGTAGCTGTATAAGGATGCTGAGAACCAAACTCCAGTCAACAAAAGTAGCAAGTGCTTTTAATTGCTGAACCATCTCTCCTGTCCCAACATGGCCTGAATCTTGATTTGGTTTTACTTGCCTTTATTTTGGTCTGGAAGCAATCTCTAAGTGGTATGATGCAGCAAATGCAATTTCACTATATATCTGATTCCTCAGATGTTGGTCTGACTTATTTCCAAAATACAAAGAAGTCAACTATTTATGGTGAGTTATTTTATTCATGTTTCTGGCTGTTTAATGTAGTGGAGAAGTGTAGTTCTCATTTCTTATTACCTGAATCAGATATACTATATAACTTTTAACATACATGTTATATGAGTTTGAAATCAAACCTGGCATTACGGAAGTAAATGGAAAACCTAGTCAATTAAATAATGATTAATTTGTATACTGTCTTGTCAATGTGTTTTCTATTACTTTTATGTGTGATGGTGTTCTACTAGACATTCTGTGTAAGCAGGTATTGTTCCTTAGGGTAGGTGAAGAATTGATTGTAGGAGAAATACAACAGACTGTATGGGAAAGGCAGAAGACAGAGGGGTGGAGAGGGAGAAAGGAACATTTTTATTGAGGCAGGCTGGCATCTGTCATTGGATGGAAGAAAAGCCCTTAGCTAGAAGTAGTCTGGGAAGCTCTGGATTAGGCAATTTATAAGACACCTACATTTTCACACCTTCTTTACCATGTCACCATGATGCTTGTCAAAGAATTGGCCTTTTCTTTTGTGCTGTCTTTCCCAAGAGAGAGGAGCCCAGGGTATCTCTTCAAACTGACCTTTTTCTACCTTGGCCTTCTCCATGAAAAGGGAAACAGGACTCTATTTGTGTATGTACATTTATAACTTTCCCTCAATACAATATATGTATGTTCTCAGAGTGTAACATTTTCAGAGACATAAAAATATAAATGGTTTATGAAATATTTACACAGGTATTAATATTTCTGTGTGTATGTAGTTTATGTGTATGCAAATGTGTACCAAGTAAGGATTGAAAATAAGGTGGTGTATTTGAATGTGGATATGATATTTTGAATATAATTGGCCCCATAAGCTTATAGGCAATGGTATTATTAGGTGCAGCCCTGTGAGAGGAAGTGTGTCACTGTGGGTGACATACTTTATGGTATCCTATGCTTAAGCTACACCCAGTGTCTCAGACCACTTCCTGTTGCCTGTTGGACAAGATATAAGACATTTCTCTCCTTCTCCAAAACAATGTCTGCTATATGCCACCATGTCACACTATGATGATAAAGGACTAAACCTTTGAAGCTGTGATCCACCCAATTAAATACTTTTCCTTTATAAAAGTTGCTGTTGTTATGGTGTCTATTCACAACAGTAGAAACTCTAAGACAGTGGATGTGGCAGATGCCCTGAAAGGATCAACTTGATGGGAGAATGTATTCTTAATAACAAAAGAGAAGACATTTCAAAAGAAAATTTAGACTTCAAATATGAGGGTTTCCTGTATCGTGTAATCATGGAGAAATTATGTAACCCTTTGAAATTGTGAGGCATAATCTTCAGATTTGCAGTCTCTTTTTCTACGTCAGCCATGACCACATCATTGCCCCTAAGCATTGCTTAATGGACATTCTCCTGTCTGTAGTTATATATTACTTTGAAATGTATCCCATTGTAACCACTCTCAGGCACACACATTGATGCCAAGATGAGGTTTGCTTCAGGCATTGTTCTAAAGCTGCAATAAGTCCTTCACATTTAAGGCAAATTTGTCTTCATGCAGAGATTTTTACTATTTATATTTCCTTATTTAGCCAGACTGAGATTTGAAAAATATAGAACCAACTGCTTTAGAACCTTGTTTTTTTGTGTCCACTCTTAATTGTGTTTCCTTATCATACTCCAGAATTAAAATACACCTGTGCAAAAATGGTTACAACAATTTAGAAGTTTATATCAAAACAGTACATTTAACACATAGATTGGAAGTGTCCAAAACCAAAATATGATTGCTTTCATTTCCTGTGTAAAGGAAACTATAACATTAGAATTCTAAATGTAAGTGAAAAAAGTTCCAAATTATTGTTTATAGTAATATTTGCCAATTTTAGTTCTTGTTACCTAGAAAGAGTTAGTTTTATCATACACAAAGGAATTAGAGTTTAGTCATTTCCATCTCCAGCCATCTCTGCTCTTTATTGTTGAAATATGGATTGCAGCATTGCAGGATCCTCTAGCATCAGTCATCACACTGACTCTCTTGACAATTACATGTCCAAGATTTCCATATCTCTTTTCCTACTCTTATATTCCCAGTGTGCATTGATTTAAAATGACTCAGTTAGAAAGAGTGATTTATGCATCAACACAATCATTTGTTACTTAAATCTTATCACTTTCTTGAAAAATATTAAGATTTGAAGTGTCCCCAATACACAGACATGTATACATTAAAAGTTAATTATATATGTTATAGCATATGTTTGCTTATTTTGGTGTAGTCATTCTATGAAAAAGAGCTATTTTAAAGACATAAACATCATAGTTTACATGGTGTTTATTCACTCATAAGTGGATATTAGATGTAAAGCAAAGGATAACCAGGCTACAATCCAAAATTCCAGAGAAGCTAGGTAAAAAGGGGGACCCTAAAAAGGACACACATGGAGACCCTCAGGAAGGAAAATATTTAAGATTTCCTGGGTAAACTTGGAGGGTGGTAGAAGTGAGGGGCTGAGGGATGGGAACAGGAGGGATCAAGAAGACCCAGTTCGGGAAGGAGTGGAGGGGAAGAGCAATGAAAGAGATATTTTGATAGAGGAAGCCATTATGGAGTTAGGGAGAAACCTTGCTCAGCCCTGATGGGGTGTGGGGGTGTGTGGCTTGGTCCTGCCTTAGGTTGATATCCCAGACCTTATTGACTCTACAAGAAAGGCTTTACCCCTGCTGAGGAATGGATGGAGGAAGGGAAGCAGGATGGGGTATGTGAAGGCAAGGGAGGGGGAACTAGGGTTAGTAGGTAAAATAAAAAGCAAATTGTTTAGTAAAAACATGAAAAATAATAGCTTACATGATACATATATTAATGACTTGTTTGCCATTTAAAACTAATTGTTTGCAAGATGCTAGGATATTCTTATTTTTTTAAGAAAGTATCAAAGAAACCAGATACAGTGACTCACAGCTGCAATCCCAATACTTGGAAGGTAAAGGCAGAGGTCATAATGAACCTCAGCTACACAGTGAATTTGAGACCACCTTGATTCATATGAGACCCTGCCTAAGAAAAAGTGAAGAAAATATTAAAAGCAGACAATTATTATCAAATAGTGGCAACATGACTCAAAATTGTACATTCATGTACATAATAGTGATATATAGACTATTTGTAATAGTCTTTGTTCCTATTCATTTTTCTTTAACTATAATGACCATAAATTTAACTCAATTTAAAATACAGTCTTTAGTTTAAAGAATCATGGTCTTTCAAAGCATAATTTATAGCTATAATCTCAAAACTCAGGAGTCTGAGGCAGAAAAATTTCTGAAAGTTTAAGGCTATGTTGGACTAGAGTGGGATATGATATTAAATAAATAAAGAAACTAAGTAAGATCTTACATCTAAAGGAGTTTTATACAGTCATGGTATTGTATCACAGTCTCATAATATACCGACTTCTAGTTATTGCAACTGTCAGCAGTTGAATTCTGGGAATCTTCTAATACCATACACCAGTTACAACCTTACTTGATTTTCTCCTGGCTTTTTGTTAAATCATGGGTTTCTGGAGACTATAGGTCTCCAGAATCAGACCAGAAGTATAGGAAGTTAGCAGGAGAACTCTCACTTTGGGGATAATCCTCATCTGGATAGTGTTAGCCAGGATGGCTGATGTCTGTCCAGTCACACCTGGAGGCATCTTGTAGGTCATTTATCGTAGGAGATGAATACAGCAGCCCACTCATATGAAACTGTCATCTTCTCAGCTCACTCATTCTTCCTTCTCGCTTATTCCTACTCAAAGAATTTCATCTCCCCATGCTCCTAGCAGCTAAGTTTATGTGTCACAAAGCTGTGTTTTTAAGAGGAATCAAATTGGAAAGGACAAACTTAGAAGTGATGCACTGCAGTTCATTCAATCTACGTTTGGGAAGATAAACAGCCAGAAAATCCATGGGCCTGGCTGAAGACACAATCTTTAGTCAGGAAGATAAACAGGCAGAAAATACAAGTGCCTGGCTGAAGACACAAAATGAAATAGAGACTCAGTCTGAAGCTTTAATTCTTTGAGTTATTATTGCATGTGTCTCTGTAAATAAGGCCCAAGCCCAGAGAAAAGGATTAGTCATTGTCTCATTCATATGCACAGATGTGTGCACATCATGCACACACACACACACACACACACACACACACACACACACACACTCCTTTATGTCTCCCAAAAGACAAATTCAAAATAGAGGACTATACTTTTAACAGGCTTAGAAATGTACAGTGATGTTTATTCTTGCCCCTGTTTCTAGAAAATGCTAAGTATGTAAATGTTTTAGTGTCTGTATTAAAAAGGACAATTATGTCTACTGTGAACTCCTGTCATCTTTTCTGAGAGGCCTGAAAAAGGAAAGTGGGAAGAATTTTTACGAATTTTAAAGTAAATTCAGTACCTGGGTGTGAGAAACTTGAGAGGAAAAAATGATTCAGACATAAAACTATTCCAGCAGTTAAAGAAATCAGTAATTTCCTTCGATAATAAAAATCTTTCTTTGATAGCTAGCTACAGCAAAATATTACTGAGACATAAAGTAAAGCACATATATTTGAGATAGATCAAGTCTGTTTGCAGGGAACAACAAAAATAAATTGACTGAAACATCGGAAGTAGCAGGGGGACTAGATTCTCTCAGACATGACAATGTTCTTCTTTTTTCTTTCAGTCTTTTCTCATTTGCATACCAATCTCAGTTTCCTCTCCCTCCCCTCCTCCTGCTTCCTCCACCTTCCACCCACCTCACCGGTGCATTCACTCCCCAGAAAGAGTAAGGCTTCCCATGGGTAGTCAACAAAGTCTGGCATGTAATATTTAGGCAGAACCAAGACCATCCCCTTTATATCTAGGCTGAGCATGGTATCCTTCCAGTAAGAGTGGGTTCAAGGACTATGGATAAATCCTGGTCTCACTGCCAGTGGCCCCACAGAACCATCAATTACATTAAGAGGGCCTAATTCCAGCCTATTACAGGTTCCCTTACTGTCAGTCCAGAGTCAGTGAGCTCCCACCAGCTCAGGCCAACTGTTTCTGTGGGTATCCTTATCACAGTCTTGACTCCGCCGTATACTGTGGATCTCTGCATCTGCTTCCATCAGTTACAGGTTGAAGTTTCTATGATGTCAGTTAAGGTAGTCATTGGTCTAATTACAGGGGACGGCCAGTTCAGGTACCCTTTCCATTATTGCTTAGGGTCACAGCTGGGGTCATCCTTGAGGATTTCTGGTAATTCCCCTAGTGCCAAGGTTACAGGCATCCCTGTAATGGCTTCCTCAAAGTATCTCTTTCCTTGCTTTCCCTCTCTGTCCTTCCTCCATCTCAGTCATCCCATTCTCTCATGTTCTGCTCTCAGATCACCCTGCCCACAGACTCCTAATTTTCTCAGGCGATCTTGTATATTTCCCCTTCCAATGGGGATCCATGTATGTCTCTCTTAGGCTTTTCCTTGTAACCTAGCTTCTCTGTGGTTGTGACCTGTAGACTGATTCCCCTTTTCTTTACATCTAATATTCATTTATGAGTGAGTACATTCTGTGTTTGTCTTTCTGGGTCTGGGTTACCTCACTCAGAATGTTTTTTTTTTCTAGTTCCATCCATTTGCCTGTCAATTTCAAGATGTCATTGTTTTTTGTTTTTGTTTTTCTCTGCTGAGTAGTAATCCATTGTGTAAATATACCACATTTTCTTTCTCCATTCTTTGGGTTAGGGGCATCTAGGTTATTTCCAGGTTCTGGTTATTATGAATAATGCTGCTATGAACATAGTTAAAAACATGTCCTTGTGGTGTGAGTGTGCATCCATTGGGTATATGCCCAAGGGTGGTATTGCTGGCCTTGAGGTAGATTGATTCCCAGTTTTCTGAGAAACCACCATACTAATTTACAAAGTGGCTGTCCAAGTTTGCACTCCCATCAGAAATGGAGGAGTGTTCCCAGCAACGGGAAGTTTTACAAACTATTAAAAAGCTACTCTTGGATTACAATCCAGTAAAGAAACAGAATTGAGTTATTGTAATTTTGAGGAAAGTATGAATTTACTAAGATTTTAATTATAAATAACATATTCTGATCTCTCCTAGAATGCCTATTTTTAAACGAGAAAGGAGGATAATAGTGAATCCGTAGAGGTGAATTGTGGACAGAGAGTAACGTGATCTAAAAAAGTCAGAAAATTATTGAACCATCAAAAGAATTAAAAATGGCTAGTTAATAATAGAAAATTGCATGGTCACATTTTAGATATTCTTTTAAGCCAATGCATCCATTTAATGACAAACCTTTGAGGAACATTTGCAGACCAAGAAGACTTATTTTCATATTTCTTATAAAAATTTTATAATAATTTTATTTATTGACACAAATATAAAATATTACAAAATAAAATAGTACAAAATTTCTTTCTCTCAGCATTTTTGAGCATGAGATCTCAGTACCTTATATCAAAGTAAGGATGTTAATACAGAGAAGCATTGAATATCCAGCGAGGAAGGAGGCAGGGGCTGGTGTTGCAGCTCATTGGAAAAGAGATTAGCAAGAACAAGGCTCTGGTTTCAATACATAAAGCTAAACAACAAAAAATAGTGAAACTAGAAAGAATTAGAGGAAATCCTTTCAGAGAATTGAAATGTTTATCTGAAGCTGTGGTAAAGGATGAGGTCAGAGGGCCTAGACTGTTCAAACCCTGCAGGTTTCCCAAGGTTTTCAATTCTGGTCTTTGTCCTATTTCCAGGGAGATGGATGATGACTTTTGAGCTCTTGGGGTTTCTTCCCTGTGTGTGTGTGTGTGTGTGTGTGTGTGTGTGTGTGTGTGTATAAATACATGTGTGTTATACAAGAACTCTTGGGCCATGCAAAATATGTTAATGAAGTGCTTTATACTGAATACAGAGTTAGGTGTGTTTGGGTCTTGGGCCACATTGTGTCTGGTTGACTGCTTGGTGTTGGGAACTAGATATGTAGGCACTGCAAGCCCCATGATTGATCTCCAGTGGAATCTTTGAGCACAGAGACTCAAGTGAGCTATGCACAAGAGCTGTCACATGTGATTGCTGGGGAAATTCATTACTGTCTGGCTGAATCCACTGAGACAGAATAAGCAGAGGTTGATTTTGAATTTGGAAAATATACTTTATTGACCTTTTCTCATTTCTGAATCTAATATGTCTTCCTTTACTGAAATAAAACACCAGTGATGTAAAATTGTCCTCAGTTCTTTAAGTCAGTTTTGTGAGTCATGAGTTTAAAAGCAGACATGGGGCTTCCTGGGAGAGATGTGGATGCAGAGTATTATTGCTAAAAACATAGAAGAAGAAGAAGAAGAAGAAGAAGAAGAAGAAGAAGAAGAAGAAGAAGAAGAAGAAGAAGAAGAAGGAGGAGGAGGAGGAGGAGGAGGAGGAGGAGGAGGAGGAGGAGGAGGAGGAGGAGGAGGAGGAGGAGGAGGAGGAGGAGGAGGAGAAGGAGAAGGAGACGGAGGAGGAGGAGGAGGAGGAGGAAGAGGAAGAAGAAGAAGAAGAAGAAGAAGAAGAAGAAGAAGAAGAAGAAGAAGAAGAAGAAGAAGAAGAAGAAGAAGAAGAAGAAGAAGAAGAAAGAAGAAGAAGAAGAGCCGTGGGTGCAGTACAATAAAGTAAAGACAGGGAAGGAAGAGTTGTCTGTTCTTCATACTCTGGGCATTTGCTGTTTAGAGAAGAGAGCAACAAACAAAGGCCCAAAGGGTTAAAGGGTTTGAGGAAATAGCTAAAAATTCTGATGATTAAAGTCAAACATCACACTGATTAGGGGAAGTTTGTAGTATTTAGAGAAAGCCTAAGACCCAATTCAGGTTGTTGATCCTGGATATACAGTGAGCTCACTTTCCAAGTTAGTGGATTTTTTAAAGGATAATTTACAATTCTATCACTTTAGTTTGAATATTTGAGAATATCCAAGAATAGTTGACAATAACTTGCATATAGGACTACATAATATTTTCATCATGTTTTTGGATGTAACTGTTAAACACATACACACAACTGCTTTTATTTTATCATTTTTATATTATTTTATGTGTATGTGTGCTTTGCTTGCATGTGTGTTTGTGTACTACACATATGATTGATGTCCATGGAGTTTAGAAAAGGAAGTCAAATCCCTGGGAATTGGAGTTACAAATGCCTGTTAGTCACCATCTGGGTTCTACAGTTCAATTCAGGTCCACTGGAAGAGCAACCAATACTCTTAACTACTGAGATGTTTCTTCAATCCCCATACAACTGGTTTAATTTCATTTCAGATAGATGATGAGTATATGAGACTATTTTATTATAAACTTTTTGCTGCCTATTTATCTGTTTCTGTGAACATATATCATTATAAAGTTTTAATATAATATTTTATTATATTTTTTGAAATTTCAAGCACACATAAAATGCATCTTGATCATAATACACTCTTGTCATATTTCTGATTCCTCCAGGATCCAACTAACTGTGTGTTCCAAATCCTCCTAACTTCATGTCCTAATGATATCTTATTTTTTTTACATTTTTTCTTTAATAGGAGGCATGATCAAAAAGTCTTCCCAACAGGACTGTAAGCCATGAACTGAACAATGATGACACCAATAAACATATCAAAGTAGATAGGAGGAAGACCAAGAGGCCTCGACCTTACATAAAACTACAGACAACAAATAAACACAGAGTGAGAGAAAAAAATCTTCTTAAGGAAACTACTTACCAATTGGTTATCCAATATTTTATAATATATAAATAAATAATATTACATAAACTGAAAATAATATTTCTATATATGTATGTGTGTACATGAAACATATGCAATTGTATTTAATAATAAAAGATGTCATTAATTTGAAAAGGAGCAAGAAGAAGTATTTGGGAGGGTTTACAGGGAGGAAAGGGAAGAGAGGGAAATGATATAACTATATAATAATCTTCCAAATAGAAAAGAAAACATTATTTTGTGCACACATCCACAGCTTTTGGTAGTTTTGAGTGCAGTGTTTCTGTCATATCTAAAAGACACCATTTATCCCAGCTCTCCCAAACTCTGGCTCTTACAATTTTTCTGCCCCCTCTTCCTCAATGGATCTTGAGCCTTAGTGGACAGGGTTTAAGATAGTTGTTCCATGTGTGACTAAGCTCCTTGTAAACACTTATTCTCTTCAGTTTGACCAACTGTTAGTGTCTAGTTAAATGCCTTTCACTGTACAAAGGAACTTTTCTGATGAGGTCCAAAAGCTATAAGGAGTATTGACTTTGTTTTCAAAGGTCAGAAGCTGTTATTATTTTATGAACTATTTCACATCTTCATAAATGTGTTTTTGGAATCATTATGTCAGCTGTTAGGATTTTTATGTCTTTATAGTGAGTATAAAATATTCTATGGAATAAATGTGCCTTTATTTATTAATCATTCAATCTAGTTATCCTTGCAAGCCAATTGTCATTTTATTTTATTTCACTGCTATAGGACTGGCTATAACAATGATCTTTGTACATATATCCCAAGGATAAGAACAGTTTCTCTTGTAACTTTAGAAAACCACTGAGCAAATATTTAACAGTTATATTTTCTAATATCTAACATTTTAATCCATAAGGAATTCACTATACAAATGATGCATAATTTTTGAGAAAAGGTATTTCAGAATAATTTGCTAAAAATGTCCCTCATTAAAATTAAACAGAAGCTTTGTAACACATTAAACTGAGATTTTTGTCATTTAATGACAGCTAGTTGCTTTCTGTCCAGTAAACACCAGTATAAGTTTAAAAATCATGTTGCTGCAGTAAGGAACTGTCTTCTCTTGTTGTTGCTCTTCACATACAGTTTTTCAGGGAGAGGGGCATCCTCCTTCCTTCATATGAATCTATACTTATCAATAGCAGGATTTATCCTGAATATTAATTAAAATGCTTTCTGGACTTGAGTATCAATAGGTAAAGCCTTGGACTTTCCCCAAAGCAATGGACCTTACCCTCTCTGAGGAATGGATGAGGGGTAGAATGGGGGCATATGTGGAGGAAATGGGAGGAGGGGAGGGAGTGGGCACTGGAATTGGTAGGAAAAATGAAAAAGTATAGCTTGTTTTCTATTTAAAAACAATAAAATAAAGCATCAGTATATGTATATATGGATATATTATACTCATATGTATTTATATACACACATATATAATTAACTTATGGAAGTGGAAAGAGGGCCCATTAAGTTGTAAAGACCACACAAAGGTAAACTTGACATTGTTTATTGACATATTGCTTTATGACCTTTCTTAATGTCTTGGTTATTTCAGGTCAGGTGTTGTACAGCAGTTTTGTACATCTAATATTTTCATGCTTTGATTTTTTACTTTTAGGAGACTCATGATAACATTTGATTGGCTACTTTCTTTACAGTATATTGTTTGTACAGCTGCCTTTCAAACGGTCTGGCCAAAGCTTCATCTTTCTATTTGAGTTTTCTGCAATGTATCATGTTCCAAAGGGAGAAGTTGAGTGTTAAATATCTCCAAAGTCTAGGAGGCTTACAGTTCTTCAGAGAACTGTCCTTCCTTCCTCTTTGTCCTTGGGAGAAGGTGTATGACTAGAGAAATTTTGGCAACTGCTCCTTCAGCATGAATGTAGGCATGAAGTCACTGTGTGGAGTTTTACCCACTGAATTCAATAAATTAGTTTGTTTTTGACATTACACAGGTGATGGAAGAGGTTAAAGAGAAATTTTAAAATGGTGAAGTAGCTTCAAGATTGGCCTAGCAGGAAGTTTATGTAATCTCTGCAATTGGAGGGCACTGATTGATCTGAGGTCTAAAGCTGAGCAATGAGTCACAATGTGGAAGTTTCCCAACAAGAAAGGAGGATGCAACCTCGTGCTATTGCCAAGGATGATCTCTTCCTCATCCGTCATCACTGAATGCTTGCCATGCACCCCAGATTCCACAATCTCCTCTGGAGTGAACATGGGAGACACATTCTGTAGTAGAAATTTTAAATAGAATTTGCAGACAAGTTTTTCTCGTATTTCTCTTAATGTAAAGAAATTAATTTCATACACTACATTTATATTAATTGCCGTTGCATAAAATATAAGTTAGCTAATATGCTAGTCCACTTATTTAGTTAATGTGTACTTTGGAGATGCACAAATCCTTATTTTTATAAAAATGTATAAATCTTGCTCAGGTAAATTTAAGCTGGTAATATTTCTTCCTATTATTTTAAAATATTTTTAACATCAAACTTTATTAAATTTTGTACTTTTTTCTACAATTAAATTATGGTAACACCTTATTCAGTTGACACAGTAATTTACCAAGGATGTATTTTGGATTATCTATATAGATGATTATTTTTCAAAAATATTAAGAACTAGATGTCTATTCTTCTAATTATTTTTATCTACATTTGCCTTAAGCATATTGATTAGGAATTTAAGCAAAAGTGATAAATGTGACTCAACTAAAGCTCCATATTCTTCTTCTTCTTCCAGATTTTGCTAAGAGCATCAACTCTGTGGAACATTACACTTTTGTTTGCAAACTCAGCTCCGAGTTTATTCATTCACTCCTAAAACTAAGGATTTGGTGCCAGAAGGGATAAATTGCAGAATATATTTGTCTTGACACCTTGAAAACATATCAAAAGTTGAAATTAAATTTTGCAGTCTAAGCATAGAGAATTACAAAAGGTGTTCTCTCAACAAAACCATCAAGAGATTTATAAAATAATATAAAACAAAAGCAATAAGGAAACCTTTATATTTAAAATAATGGCAATATATTCTGCTTTATTGATCCTCACCCCACCCCTCAAATGATCCTTTTTTATTGTCCTGGTTCACGCAGTTACTCCAGTTTAATACATATATCTAAGGCCCAGGGGTCATTTGGGAATTGGGGACAGAAATATTCTTAGAGTCAGACACTAAAATATTTATTGTGAGATTCCATCTCCTAGAAATGTTAGAAGCTACATCCATGAAGTGTCACCAATATTGCACCTAAACATAACCCGAATAAGGAGTACACCAACAGACATACTGACATGTAAGTAGGAAAGGCCTCTGGGCCTCAAACCTAGACAAAGAGCCATAAACCACTGAGGTATGCTGAAAGCCAGAGTTATTGTCTTCCCCAGGGAAGAAGACACCAGATGATTATCCTAGAGCAAATGCTCAACGGTGAAACCATATAGGTGCAAGTAATATTGTAAAGACTGAGCAAGTCATATTTATATACTTATAAATGATGTAGGAGGTACTTATGACTATGTGTCGCTTTCATTGGTTGAATAAATAAATTACCTTGGCCTTTTGATAGGGCAGAACTTAGATAGGTGGGGAAGACAGAACTGAATTCTGGGAGAAGGAGAGTCAGGGAGGGAGACCCGCCCTGGAGCTGCCAGAATCAGACATGCTGAATCTTTGCTGGTAAGCCATGACCTCATGGTGATACACAGATTAATACAAATAGGTTGAATTAAGACGTGAGAGTTGGTCAAGAAGAGGATAGATATAATGGGCTAGGCATTAATTTAATTAATATAATTTCTGTGTAGTCATTTTGGGTATAAACTAGCTGGGTGGCTGGGACACAGCCCAGTGCTCTCTTACTACATAGAATAGTCTCAGCCATATAAACAGTTAAAACACACACACACACACACACACACACACACACACAAAGTAAAAGAGTGCATGAATTTTTTTATGGGTTGTGGTAATTTTTTATATGGTTTATTTTTTTATATTTAAAAAATTTCATCTCCTCCCTTCCTCCTTCCCCTTCCCTCCCCTCCCCTCCACCCATACCCCTCTCCCTCCCTCTCCAGGCCAAGGAACCTTCGGGGTTCCCTACTCTATGTTAAGACCAAGGTCCTCCCAACTCCCCCCAGGTCCAGGAAGGTGATCAACCAAGCTGAGAAGGCTCCCACAGAGCCCGTCCATGCAGAAGAATCAAATCCCAGCGCCATTGTCCTTGGCTTCTCAGTCAGCCTCCACCATTGGCCACATTCAGAGAGTCCGGTTTGGTCTCATGTTCCATCAGTCCCATTCCAACTGGAGTTGGTGATCTCCCGTTAGTACTGTCCCACCGTCTCCATAGGTGAATGCACCCCTCAGGGTCCTGACTTTCTTTCTCATGTTCTCCCTCCTTCTGCTTCTCATCAGGACCTTGGGAGCTCAGTTGGGTGCTCCAATGTGGGGCTCAGTCATTTTCTTCATCTATCGCCAGGTGGAGGTTCTATGGTCATATGCAAGAAATTCATCAGTATGGCTATAGGAACTGGCCTTTTCAGGCTCCCTCTCCTCAGCTGCCCAAGGAAGTAGCTGGGGGCATATCCCTGGAAACCAAAATGCTAATTAACCCAATTAAAAAATGGGGCACTGAACTGAACAGAGAATTCTCAACAGAAGAAGTTCAAATGGCCAAAAGACACTTAAGGTCATGCTCAACCTCCTTAGCTATCAGGGAAATGCAAATCAAAACAACTTTGAGATACCATCTTACACCTGTCAGATTGGCTAAAATCCAAAACACCAATGATAGCCTTTGCTGGAGAGGTTGTGGGGTAAGGGGTACACTCATCCATTGCTGGTGGGAATGCACAGTAGTGCAACCACTTTGGAAAGCAGTGTGGCAGTTTTTCAGGAAATTCGGGATCAACCTACCCCAGGACCCAGTAATTCCACTCTTGGGAATTTACCCAAGAGATGCCCAATCATACTACAAAAGCATTTGCTCAACTATGTTCATAGCAGCATTATTTGTAATAGCCAGATCCTGGAAACAACCTAGATGCCCTTCAGTGGAAGAGTGCATGAATTTGAAAGAGAACATGGAGAGGTACATGGGGATAGTTTGGAGGAAGGAAATGAAAGAAGAAATGATATGATTATAATAAAATCTAAAAATAACCAGTAAGTAGAATCCTTCCAACTAGAGCTTCTTTCAAATGTTTTCTAGGTCACTACATCCCTCTAGGTCTCTTTTGTTGGTTTAGACAAAGAGAGTCTCCTGTGAAGTGCCATATATACTCACTTGAGTAACTCTTGAGCAGCTAACTTCTTTGGTCTTTTCTAATAGCTTGGCCATAAAGGAGTTCTGGTATTTGGTATATTTGTGTCAGGAATAATAAAAACCCAGAGACAGAAACTGGGGTTCAGTCTGAAAACCAGAAGAGCAAAGCAGCCAAGCCACTAACGAAGTCTTACCTCTACCAAGGCAGGGCGACAGTTAACAAAATAGACTAAACCTCTCTTACTCCAATTTTAAATTCCCTCTAGTGCTGGGATTAAAGTTGTGTGACTCCCTAGTATTGGGATTAAAGGTGTGAGCTACCACCACCTGAATTTGTTTTGCATTGTTCTTGTGTAGCCGAGGGTGTCCTTGAACTCATAGAGATCCATCTGCCTCTGCCTCCCAAATTCTGGGATTAAAGGTATATGTCACCATTGCCTGATTTCTAGTGGCTTTTGCTTTGCCTCTGGTCTTCAGGCAAGTTATATTTATCAAAATATAAGTAATATACAACTACAATGTATCCAGGTATGTCCTTTGTCATAGTCACAAATGTTGTCCGGTAGATATAATAATCTGAAAATTGATAGATACTGTATATATAAATGCAAAGAACATTTTTTAAGAATTTTGCTTAAATACATAGGAACAGCATTTGATACGCTCAAAGTTCTCATCTACCACCCACGGTTATTCTTTGCTTTGTGTAGGCCATCATATATTGTTGGCAACTGCTTAGAGAAATTGCCATGATTGGGCCAAGTAGGTAACTTGGAGCCCCTTGTTTTGTTTTGTTTTGTTTGTTTTCTCACTTAGTACTTCAACCTTCTAATAGCCGCTTGTAAAACTGAGCTGGTTTTGAAGACTCTGTGATCTTAAATGCAACAAGACGGAATACTGAGAAGAATGGAAACATTTGCCTACACAACGTATGTGGTGAAGACATTCTGAGCTCTTTGTACCAACTGAGGAAATAGGAAATTCAGAATTTTAATCTTGTTATTTGTACAGAAGTTCACTGAGATGTACAGAGTTAAAGCAAGTATCTATGAAGTCAGTTTCTTCAAACAAAAAAATAATATACCCTATGTTACTGTTTTACATTAAATTCATAATTTTTACTTATAGTGCAAGATAGGACATTTGTTTACAGACTGTATCACTTAGAAGAATGTCCTGTCAATGTTGGGCATTAAAACAAGAAGACATTTTATAGTGACTTTTTCAATATTATCTGTAGCACATTCTGTTTTCTAGAATAATTTTTGTTTTGATTATTGACTCTTCATTTCTCTAATTATTTAGAATTACGATTGTTTTTATACTATAGATGAAGTACTTTGTAGATTTTTCTTTTCACTGCCTTTATACTGCATCAACTCAGTATTGATAAAATACTGCTAATTCTTTCTTTTCCTGCAATTCTATTCTCAATAAGTCTTTATTCTCCTCTCTCTCTCTCTCTCTCTCTCTCTCTCTCTCTCTCTCTCTCTGTCTTTTTAGCTTTCTTTAAAAAAATGGTAGTTAAGTGTAGCCATCACTGATCTGACTGAGTAGTTTGATTTCTTTTTTACAGTACTGAGATTTAAAAAAAATGCTATTTTCCCCATGTTCAAGGTATTGGTAGGAAATAGCAACTTCTACTTTCAAGCCTGAGTATGCTTGTTAAATGCAGATGTGGAAATCTAGTATTCTGTATAAGTAACAATGCTGCATTTATGCCCCAGAGGAAGGAGTTTGGCATAGTTCCAGTTCTCAGGATGAGAGTATGAATTTTCATGTTAAACCATCCTTAAATTATGTTGAAGGATTTGTGCAGTTTCTTGGGGAATAATAAAAGTTTATGTATAGAAATTAGCCAAGTTTGTTCAGTTCCGGGCGAATCCTAATGAGTTTAGTTATTCAATTTTAAAAAAATGACATAATGAGTTTTACCTTGATTTTCCTTCTGGCACATAATGTATTCCTCCAAATTCCTAAGAGCTGATGACTTATACATTCTTTTCACATTGTTGATAACATTGAGATAACAGGAACATCCCTATCCACTTACTTTAGTGGGCTCGTATTTCCTCAGGGTTATCTTTGGTGGAGACACAACACAGAAGCAGGGGATAAAATAGAAAAAAAATAACCCCACAGATATAAAAAGAAATATAAATATGAAACATATGACTACTTTCCTGTATATTATGTTATGTATCCTATAGGTATCTTTGTAGTTTTAATCTTATTATTTATGAATCTGTTTCATGACTACAAACTAAAACTGATTTGTTTCTTTGTTCGTTTGTTTTTCACCAAAACTCCACAGGTTCTTTAAGTAGATAAAAAGACACTCGGTTTTCATGAGGTGGTGTGTAGAAAAAATGCTAAGGAGGAGGGATGTCTCACCAAAGCAATAGTATTGGAACATAGGACAGAATGTCATGGCTAAGTGAACTTGGGAAAGTAGTGAATAATTGAAGTTCTTGGTATGTCTTCCTGCTCTACAGTGAGGAAGTTTGCTAATCTTCACTGTGAATGCTCAACCGTTATTGAATCTTTTCTTGTGTGTCTGCTGTAGCGGATGCTTCAAGGTAGGCACAAAGTTGAATGGTACCCTGCCAGCTGACCGTAGTCTTGCTGTTACCTTATGACCACGTCGCTGAGGCAGGATACTCAATATTAGCAGTTGAAGGAAGGAAGGTTGTTTTTTGTTTGTTTGCTTTTGTTGTTTTCACTAATATTTTCAAAGAATCCAGTCCACCATGGTAAGGAAGGTATTGCAAAAAGGGGTGAATACTCACCCTTTCTGTACACTCAGGAAGCATAAACACTAAATGGTTATCATCAGCTTGTTCTCTCTTGTCTATTCCATTTGGAAACCCAGCTCATGGGATGGGGCCACATTGAAGGTATGTCTTCCCAACTCAGATAACTTGACCTCGACAATCCCTCACAGATGTGGAAGTCTGTTTCTCCGGTGATTCTAAATCTCTTCATCATAACCAGCCATTATAATTCCCGCTCTGCACTTCCAGACTGTTTTCAGTAGAGAACCGATTTCTACTGCTGTGATGAGACACCGTGACCATGACACTTTTATAAAGGAAAATATTTGCTGTGGCTTCAACTTTTACAAAGGAAAACATTTATTTGGGGTTCAGTCCATTATCATCATGGCGAGACAGGAGGCATGCAAGGGTATGTTCCCAAGGGACGCTTAGCTTGCAGTTCTGTTAGTAAGGATTCTGCATGGGAAGTTGTACTGATGGTACGGGAGTTTGTATGTATGATACAAAGGTGCTGTGACTTTCCTGGGATGATGTGAACAAATGTCTGCTTACACGCAGAAAGAAAACTGAAAATAGACCAATGAAATTACTCTACCCAAATCTACCTTAGTGAACCAGTGAATTAAATAGTATCACCAAGAATGTCAGCCTTATTGAGTTCTGTGTAATAACTCAAAACAATGCGTCCCTGAAGTCCCCTCCTTCACTTGCAGAGAGATCAGCTTCTCAGAGAGCTCTTCTCTCTTGAAATTTTTACTGCTTTTATCATCTTTGGAATATACCTTATAAATCCTAGAAACTACTTAATACTTGTATGTATTGTTTACTTCCTGAGATCTAATGGGATATTTAAACTTGCAGAAAATAACTACATGAAGTTTTACTCTTTCTTCTGTCCATTACATTTTTCCTGTCCCCTCTTCAGCAATGTTCCCTGTATCTCACAAAGGGTGATATAGATGACTGATTAATTTCTTCCATTTATGGCTAAGTATTTTGCCTCTATGCCACAGCAACAACCATTTATTACAGAAACACGAGTAAAGTTTTCTATAGCTCATTTCCCCTTGCAAGTGAGATGCATCCATGACCAATTAAGACTGACAGTAGAAGTAATACAAGTGAGTAAACGTTAGTGTTCAGAATGTTGTTTGATAGGCATACAAAATTTGTTAAACAGAAAGGTATCAGTGGCCTCCCCAGTAATGGCCTCCCAAGCTTCAGGGCTTTGTCCTGATTTACAGTACCAGATGTGCTCCTTTCTATAGATTGTGCTTTAGAGCCATTGGGTTTGGTTGCCCTCAAAAATCTACCATTGCAACATTGAGCACACCTCGCTTGTAATGGTGGTTCTGTAGTTCACACAGTCCATGGAATTCTAGCACCTGGCAAGGGAGGGACAAGACCAATCTCCCATGTTCACAGCTCACAATGCTGGGGCCAGCTCTCCAGCCCTGACCTGGCAAGAGTGGGGTCAACTCTCCTGCTCTCATGCCCTCTTGGCTAGCTCAACTATATCCATGCTACCAAGGACAGCTCCACTCTGTCCAGGCAAGGTGCAACACCCATTTTCCTTAGCGCTGTAGCCAGCAGGAGGCAGGGCCAGCTTTGCTGCTCTCATGTGCTTGGGCCAGCTCTCCCATGCTGCTCAGGTAAGGGGTAGGGCTAGCTTATAGCAAATGAGGGATGTGGCCAAGTGGCAGCCCAGACAAGTGACTTCCAGACGGCCTTTGTGGTATATTGGCCACAAACCCATGTTACTGATAAGCTCAGATCCCTGATGTAGCAGACACTCTTGATAGTGGCTTTACCTCTTTTTATATTTCTTGAAGATGTTTCCAAGGGGCCTGAAGCACAGTAGTACAGGTGAAGTGTACTTGTATCCCCCACTGCCAGGCATAGGACCAATGTAGTCCACCTGCCAATTCACATGAGACAGGTTGACTAGCGAACTTCCTTAATTACTCTGTCCATCTGTGGAATCTTTAATTTAGAACAACTCTCACGTGTTTGGACAGCTTGCAAAATATTGGAGCATTTCACATGCGTCCTAGTGAGTGGCCTTATTTATTTTGCAGCATTTATATGATTTCATATGAGCCTGGGAAGAAGCGTCCAGAGGTTCCTGAGGGCAGATAGCTCTTGTGTTAGGGAGCAAATCTGCCTTTTGATTTCCAGGAAAATGAAAGGGACTGTGAGCATCCATATGGAACACAACCAGGAGCTCTGGTTGTTAATGAACAGATATTTTCTTCATGGCTGCTACTCACAGTGTGGTCAATCAGGCACTGGTTAATTCTCCTTTCCATACTGGGCCATTTTTATGCTCAGGTGTCTGATTATGCCCCTGTCCACCATAGACTGTCACAGGCCAAACCTCAGTGCCACCAGCAGCACTCTCCTCAACCCGCACACAGCTCTTCACCCTGGTTTCTCAAGCAACATGGTGTCTGTGCTCACCTGTATTCCTGCAGCCAAATGTTCCTGTCTTGTAAACCTGTCTCCATTCCTGTGCCAGAATCCACAGGGGTGGGTAATGTTCTGTCTAGCACTTTATCTGGCATGACTCATGTTTTAATTACTGGATGAGCTCAATGACTTGAAAGAACACTCTTTCTAATAAGGCCTGGATGGCATTGGTGGCAGGCCTATGGATACCACAACATAGTGCTGTAAATATGCATGGCACCTTTACAGAATTTGGATCTATGCCATCCCCAAAATAGGCGCCTCCAAAGGTCCTTCATCCCAGCCTTTATTACATTAACTGCTTTCATTATTACTCCAGTGGAACAAGTGAGAAATCCCTCCTGTGCTCTCTGCCAAAGAGACACTTCATACTACTCTGGAGATATTTGTACATTCATGTTCTTTGTTGCTTTACTCAAAATAGCCAGGCAATGAAAACAGCCCAGAAATCCACCAACTGATAAATGGACAGTAAAATTGTCATGCAAATATTTACACAATATAATTTTATTCAACTTAAAAATGAAATTCTGATATTTTCAGGAAAACAGAAGAAACTGAATAATCATATACCAAGTAAGGTACCCCTGTCCTAGGAAGACAAGCATCACATGTTGTTGCTTGTAAAGAGCTCTCAGCTTTGAATTCTTAGATCAATGTATTTAACTTACAGAACCTTTATGCTATGAAGGAGACATTAGATAAGTAGGGTAAAAAGATAGCTCAAAAATGGGGAGAGAACAGAAGGAACATGTGGTGTGTTGAATGGAAATGGCCTTCTATATTTGAGCACTTGGTCTGAGGTTGGTGGAGTTGCTTGTGAAGGATTTGGAGATGTGGCCTCTTTGAAGGAGAAGTGGCACTGGAGGAGAACTTTGAGGTTTCAAAAGACTCTGTGACTTAAAGTTTCTCTCTCTCTCTGTCTGTCTGTCTTGTGGTTGTAAGTCAAAATGTGAGCTCCCAACTTTGCCATTGTTCTGCCATCACAGACCCCAACCCACTGAAAGCCCAATTGAATGCTTTCTTCTGTAAGTTTCCTTCATCATGGTGTTTTGTCACAGCAAGAGAAAACAAGACAAAACACGACAGTAGGTTGGGTACATATTCAGGGTTAAAAGATTAAACAGCCAAGAGGGTGAGAAAATATTGGAGGGGGATGGGAGTCTGAGCAAAACTAAGAATGATCATAAAAGCATATGAATGCTATCATTTAGCATAATTATAAAGTATATGATTTTAAAATTCAGTCTGAGTGGAGGCCATGTACTTTGGGGGAATCCCAATCTTGAGTATGAGTCTATTCTTTGAAATGTTTGTTTTGCCAGGTACATAGCTGGACTTTTATGGTGACACTAAAATATGTCTCAACTCTATTAAAAGGTCTTTAAAAAACATATGTCAGGAAAGGAAAATTTATATTTCTAAAAAATATGTTAATTTACCTAAACTGATTGAAATGCTCAACTCTCCTAGGTATAATAAATGAACCTACAAAATTTACTAAATACAAGATGAATATACCAAATCAATTACATTTCCATATACTATAAAAATTAACCAGAAATTAATGTACTTGGAGCATGCCAAATTCCAGAAGGATGAAATACAATGAGATGAAAAATGGGAAATCATGTGCAGCACGAACTGTAAAATATAGAAAACATGTCAAAAACATTAAAGAGGATACAATCTCACAGTAAACTCTCTGGTCCTCCAACTCTTCCAGTCTTCCTACCACCTCTTCCATAATGGTCCCTGAGCCTTAGATGTGAAAGCGTTTTGTAGATACAGCTATTGGCGCTGGGCTCCACAACCCTGCATTTTGATTGAGTGTGGTGTTCTGTAGTTTCCTCTATTTGTGGAAAAGAGAAATATCCTTGATGAGGGTTAACAAAGATGATACCAATACACATGCTAAGCGGGAGAGGGAAAAGTCCATGAAAAGCTCAACTTGCACACAACTAAGTAAATCTGGGAGTGGAAGAGGCAGTGTTCCCTGGGGAAAAGCACACCAATTGGTTGAGAAGTGAGAAATTATCATCCCTGACAACACAATTAAATTAACATTTGAGACTACATTTGAGAATATATATGTATGTACAAATACATATGTATGTAATGCATGTAATAACAACTCGTTGGAAAAAAAGGCCTTGGATTTGAAGGAGAGTGGGGAAGAATATGGAAGGATTTGAAGAGAATAAAGTGAAGGGAGAAATGTTGTAGCAATAGTTTAATATAAAAAAATAAAAGTAGAAAATTAAAGTAAGGTTCACAATAAAGGGTTACAGCATTGGATCCAAAGACATAAAAAATTTAAAGCTATAGTTATTTCTTCCTAGATTTATCTACAAATTCAACACAAACTCAATCACAATCACAGCAGGCAATTTTTCTACAAATTTTCAAGCCTAGGCTAAACCGTATGAAAGTACAAAGAAAGAAGAGTTTCTGAAGGCTCTGAAAATGAGCAAAGTGGAGTGTTAACACCCAACAGTCAGAATGGCCTGTTCCCTCCTGCAGATACTCAGACAAATTGAAAGGTAAATAATACATGATCCAGAAATAACTTACATGGTAGATAACTGAGCTCAATATTGGAATATAATCAAATAACAGCTCTTCTACACATTTTACTGATGCATTTAGTTAACAAATAAAATTTATAATGATAATAATCCATATCTGTTATCTTTACCATATACATATAATTTGAAATTAATTCATATGTGCCATAGACCTAAAAGGAACTTAGAGAAACACAAGTCCCTAGGAAAAAAATGACTGTCAAATAAAGCAGGGGTTTTCTTAAGTATAATGCCAAACTCAAGATAAAGGAGTAGCAACATGGGTAGACATCATCTAATTTCCTAAAAAAAAAAAAAAAATTCCCAAACACTCGGTCTTGAAAATCAGAGATCTGAAAAAAATTCTTAGAATTTCTCATTAAGTAACAGTTATACCCACATAAACACATGCATGCATATATATATATATATACATATATATATGTATATATATATATACTTATATTTTTATGTGTATGTATGTGTACAAGAGCTTTGTGTTTATATTCTAACACTTACATTACCTAACACTTCCCGTGCTCATTTCTGACCTACTCAGAGACACAGGATTAATTTACCCCAGTGATTACCCTCTCACATAAACCTTCTCTTATCTCCCAGTACTAGCATGCCAGTCCAGTCTCATTCCTGTTTCTGTTTCTCTCTTACTCTGAATCCTTAACACACTTTGGTAAGAGTTATCCTTTCTCCACCATGACTTTTTAATTCATCCAGATACAAGAGAAAAAATGCTCTGCAGATTCAAAGAAAAATATACAATATGTTTACTGTCATTATTTATATTTTACAAATCTTTCTGAAAAAAAGGAAATAATGAGACTGGAGAGAAAAGGGCATTAGATAACATATTTATTTAACTAAAACTATAAGAATCATAGAAAAACTCTTAAAGTTTTGTGATTTTCTATTAAAATATATTTCTCAAAATATAATAGAACAGACCTGGAGGTAATGGCACAATCATTTGTGAGGAATATAAATCTGTATATGTATACTAAAAAACCTTTTTACCTACTTTCATGTATGCATTAAAATTCCTCTATAAAATATTCATTAATTCCTTTTTATTATCCTACTTGTAATTGGATCATTATAGAAATGAGATATAAACAAGATCTTAGAATGACGTAACCATTCTGCAAGATAAATAATTTGGTCTAAATTGGTACTTGTTGGAACAGAGTGTGCTCTTTGGGAATCTGACCTCAGAGAAAAAAGAAGTCTACAACTAGTGCTGGAGAATGAAACATTACCTATGGAAGAATTGATAAGCACATTGGTTAACATAATATAGATACTTAGCATATCATCTGTAATATATATTAAAGAGCAAATAGATAACACTTTTGCTATTTGTCAATATATTTAGTGGCTTAGTCAGTGTTCTATTGCTGAGAAAAGACACCATGATCACCACAACTCTTATAAAGAAAATCATTTAATTTAATCTTGCTTCCATTTTCAGAAGTTTAGTTCATTATCAGCATGTTTGGGGAGGGGTAGCACACAGACTAAAATGGTGCTGGAGAAGTAGCTGGGTGTTACACATCTGGATCTGTAGGCAGCAAAAGGAGAGAAACTTTGGAGTAGAATTAGTGTTTTGAAACCTCAAATCCCACCTCCAGTGATTCCCAAATCCTCTAACAACACTATACCCTCTAATCCTTTCAAATAGTTCTACTCCCTGGTGACCAAGTATTCAAATCTATGTGCTTCTGGGGGGCATTCTTATTTAAGCCATCATATTGGTCTAGCATATTTGTTGCTATCTTATAAATTAATTATTATCTGATCTTGTGTTAGAAAAATAGCACAAACGGTCCTCAGATTTTCATTGGTTTGGTTTCAGTAATTTTTACTTCACATTATGAAATAGAAAGGATACTGATTATAGGGAAATATTGTAAGGTAACACATGTCTTTAACCATACCCAGAATTTTAAGTTATTATTTCCAATTTGTGCATATATTCATATGGTATAAATTATGATATACCTTTAAGCAAATACAAAATTTTGTTGCTAATAGATTGACAACTCCTATGAAAATTTTGTTTAAATAAATCAGGGATCCCTGCCATTGTTATATGGAACTAGATAGCTATAACAAAAGAATGCTCTGGTTGCTCTGGATGTGCATGATGCTCAGCCAAGTACCCACCCTATATGCACTAGGTGTTTAGTGCATGTCATATGTGATGATGCAAGTGAGTAAAGAAATTTGCAACCATTCTATGTAATGGGCTCAAAGCCACATCATCTGAAAATTACATTGATGTTTCCCAAGGTTGGTAAAATTTGTTGTTCACAGCAAAATGGAATTTGAACTTGTCTGTTATGTGGTATCTCTATTAATTTGAGATAATTGTATAATTATTAAAAACCTCATTTCCATTCCTAAAATTTAGAAGTGATGTACTCTGATGCAAATTACCTTTAAATTCACATAAAATGGTCACTTAAAGTACATTGACCTTAGTTTAATTGATTGCAAAAAGGGTATTAAAATGTTGCCCATGTTGGACTCAAAAGTGGGCTCAGCCTATACTCTCACATTGACTTTCCTAAGTAGTTGAACTGAGGTGTACAAATACATCAGGCTTCCATTTATTTTAGATTTAGAAGTGTTATTTTAATTAGCATGCTAGTATTAAAACACTAATTCAGCCGGGCGGTGGTGGCGCACGTCTTTAATCCCAGCACTCGGGAGGCAGAGGCAGGCGGATCTCTGAGTTCGAGGCCAGCCTGGTCTACAAGAGCTAGTTCCAGGACAGGCTCTAGAAACTACAGGGAAACCCTGTCTCGAAAAACCAAAAAAAAAAAAACCACTAATTCAGAAATTCCAATTGTTTTGCCAATTACTTTAATCTCTACTTATACCAGCAAAGCACAAATGATAAAGAAAATTGAATGTTATATCTAAAATAAATGTAAATTATGTCTGGAGTGAAATGGAAATAGAAAGTAGAAAAGCTCAAGTGGCACCCAAGTTATCCTGAGTCAGTGGGAATAATGACTGAGACAAATAAAACACAGAATTCAGGCTAGAAGGCAAGATTTTCCACCGTAAAAGATAAACCCTGACTCACCTCTACTCACATATGATCAAAATCTGTCAATTATCCTTACAGTTATACATTTCTTTATCATAGTTGCCACTTCTTGCTGCTTTGCACTTAAATATGAAGTGACATTTATAAAATACTTGAGAAATAACCAAGTGGACAGAGCAGCCTTCCCGTCTTCTGTCTCCAGGAGATAGACTCAGTGTCTCCTGATGCTAGTCAACTGAAGCTCTTCTTCCTACTCAATAGGATATTCTTAATCTCCAGTTCATGGGAAATAGTAAGTGGAAAATCCAAGAAACAAATAACAAATAATCCAAGAAACAAATATGTCATCCTAGGTACAGCTATGAAATCTCATGTTTGTTGACTTCCTCACATGTGGAATGCAATTTCCTCAGACCAGTATATCTGTACAGTATATGCTACCTGCCTATTTGTCATTTTGTAGTCATCTTGACTGAATGATTGTCACAGCATCAAAATATTTATGCTCAGATAACTTTTACATGGTAGCTTGAGACTATATAAATCATCTCATTGAAATTCATCTCACGGGTACTATATCAGACTATCACCATATGAAGAATGAGTACAATGAAGTAAGAACATTTTGAGAGACAAGAATACCATGTTAGTTTCATTATTATTAACTATACTGTTACCATTATTTTAATGTTACTGTAGCTAACATTTTATATATGTATTTTTATTAAGGAAAGTGCCTATTACATGTGTGGTTTGGTACTAGCCATACTTTCTAATATCTATGGGGAGTCTTGAAAGTATTTTCAATTATTTAGAAGTAATGCTGAAAAATATTTTTAAATAGCCACAAAGACAAACAAATTAAACAATTGAAAAATATTTGCATGAAAAAATTCTACTTTTCTATTTATGCTCATATATTAATAAAAAATAATCTGATTGCATGGTGCAACTAAATGAGAACAAAGAGCTTTTCAGAATTAGAAATAAATTGCTAAAAATCAAGGAACTCAGTATAAGAATACAAAGGTAAGGCAGAAGAAATATCTAGGAAAACAGAATTTTTATTTTATATTTTTACTTTACAAAAATAAGCCAAAAATGTTATAGATAATAACTAACAATAAATAAAATAAATAAATAAATAAGAAAGAGAATGATAAAAATAAAGACATTACCCACAATAATGTTCTTACTTTCATATAAAAATATGTCTTCATTCTTACGTATTCTTCTCCTTATGAATATTTTCATTATTATAAACATTAAAGGGTACATTTATATTTTATAAATATAATCTATTATGGTTATAAATACATAATTTAGGTATAGTTAGTATAGTCGTTTGACCAACAATTTTATTCTTTTCAATGTAAATCAAATTAAAGGATTATGCATCATATAAACCATCTGTAAATCATTGGGAATTTTAGTCTTTTTCTGTTTTGTTAATGTAAATAATACCAAAATAAATATATTTGAGCAAATGCCATTTGATTATTATAGTCATGAATATCTTAGCGATAAAATAACAATACAAAATTTATTTACCCAGTGGCAGTTTTGTGGTTCTTGAGGTGTATATCTAAAGGCTTCTTAATAAAGTTATACCAATGTACAATAATTTGGACTATATTAAGGCCCTTCAGGATGTCATAAATTATAATTGAATGCCAGTTTTATTGTGGGAATGAGGTGATATTTATGACTACATTGATTATTACCATTTTCCTACATACTTGAAATTAGAGAACAGTTGGTTGCACCTCTCAGATCTTCCATCTACCAAACAACCCAGGCTCTTGCCAAAACTACATGCTGCTTTCCACAAACTGACAGCAAAGCTCCATTGCTGAAGACAACACCAACACAACTCATTAAACATGGAGAAATTGAGCTGATGCCAACTTAAAGCCTTCACCCCTACATGCTAGAGTCTTTAGTACAGGATGATACTCTGCACACTACCAAAAAAGTAAATACCAAATAGTGTAAATGCCAGACCAGCTCAAAGCCTATGAGGACAGTGGTGTCCTCTCTGTAATATATATTAGAGCAATGGTGACACAGTGCTTATTGGAGTAAACAACCAATAGCTGATTTGACTTAAGGCCCACTCATTCAGATGGAACCCATACCTAACAATGCTTGGTTGATGAAGAAACAGGCTAGATAGTTGAGGGATGTAAGTCAAAATCAAAAACAATTGATATAAAAACATTAACAACAAAATGACTTCTAATTGTATTTTACAATATTGCAATATTCATTGATCAGTTCCTTGTTTATTCATCATCAGAGAATCTTCCACCTGCAGCATATGTGAAAAAATACACCCACAGTCATACATTGCATGCACACACATAAACACACACACACACACACACACACACACGGATACAGAGAAAAGAAGGGAGAGAGAGAGAGAGAGAGAGAGAGAGAGAGAGAGAGAGAGAGAGAGAGAGAGAGAGAGAGAGAGAGAGAGACCTTGGAACACTCAGCCCTAAATGAGATGTCTTCATCAAATCCCTTTCCTCAGAGCTTAAGAAACATAGAGGAAGAAGAACAGAAAGTAGAGGGGAAAAAAGACCAAGAAAACAAGACCCTCTAAATCAACATGACTAAAGCTCATATGAACTCACAGAGACTGAGTCTGAATACACAGGGTCTGCATGAATCTATATCAGATCTTCTGCATATGTGCTATGGTTTAGTGTTTTATTTTATGGATTCCTGAGTATATGAATGAGTACGTCTCTGATTTTTGTGCCTTTCCTTTTTTTCTTATGTGTTTTGTTCATTCAACTTCAATGTGATAGTTTTCATGTTATATTATTATATTTTATTTTGTTATATTTTATTATCTAATGTGGGACTCCCCTCTGTATGCTGTGAATACATGTTATTATCATTGGTTAATGAATAAAGTTGTTTATTCTGACTTAGCAGAGTACAACCACGCTGGAATACACACACACACACACACACACACACACACACACACATATGGCTCTCTCTCTCTCTCCCTTCTTTTCTCTGTATCCATGTGTCTGTATGTATTTGTGTGTGTGTGTGTGTGTGTGTGTGTGTGTGTGTTTATGTGTGTGCATGCAATGTATGACTGTGGGTGTATTTTTTCACATATGCTGCAGGTGGAAGATTCTCTGATGATGAATAAACAAGGAACTGATCAATGAATATTGCAATATTGTAAAATACAATTAGTATATCTATACATATACATATATATGGACAGAGAGAGAGAGAGAGAGAGAGAGAGAGAGAGAGAGAGAGAGAGAGAGTAGGCAGAGTCAGAGAGATGTTATGTAGCTGCCGAAGAAGGACACACTAGCCAAAATCTTATCAGTAGGCCACAGCCTCGTGGTGATACATAGATTGATAGAAATTAGTTAATTTAAGCTCTAGGAGGTAGCTAGAAACATGCTTGAGACTTTGGCCAAATAGTGCTGTAATTAATATAGTTTCTGTGTGATTGTTCACGTATGGGCAGCCAGGAAACAAACATACACTCTCCACCTACAAAATGAGATGCCAGTGTGGGGAAACTGCATTCACATAAAAACTGAGAGAGATTGGGAAGGCATTCTAGACACAAAAGAACAATGTTAATCACAACTTCTTGGTAGCCACATTTTTTCACATTTTTCACATTTTTTAGATAGATTCTGCTTGCTACCAGAATGGCTCCTTTAAGAGAAGTCTTCCTGACTCAGTGATAGCAGAAAAAAATTGCATAGCTTATTAAAGATCTGCTTTCCTGGTTTATGCTGACAGAACAAACTTTTGCTTTTTCTGAAGGTCCTATACTTAAATGGGAACTGTGAGCAGTGTGTTAAAATTGTTTAATGGAGACATAGACCTGCTGCGTCCCTGGAGCTAGGGTGGTGTGCATGACTCAAAGACACAGTGAACATGCTTCTTCCTTGTTGAACTGTTTGGAACAAAAAGACAGGGTTGCAGAGTTGGTCTTAGCTATGATGTGGAGTGTCCATCTGTATATATGTTGCTTTTATTGGTTGATGAATAAAGCTATTTTGGCCAATAACTTAGCTAGATATAGCCAGGCAGAAAATCTGAACAGAGATATAGAGAGTAGGCTGAGTCAGAGACACTGAATCTTTACCAGTGAGCTACAGCCTTGTGCCAATAAATATATTAACAAAAATGGATTAATCCAAGATGTAAGAGCTAGCTAGAAATATACGTGAGTCACTGGCTGAACAGTGTTGTAACTAATAGAGTTTCTGTGTGATTTTTGTGGTCTGAGCACTCGGAAACAAACAAGCAATCCTTGATTACAATTATCTGTTCAAAGCCTGTTCTTTTCTAATGCCAGACAGAGAGGAAGTGGATCTGGATGGAAGAGAAATGAGTAGCAACTGGGAGGAGTATAGAGAGGGGAAACCATAATCAGGACATATTGTTTGAGAAAATAATCTATTTTCAACAAAAAGGAAATACATATAAGCATATATAAATACATATAAGAAAACATTTTAAATAAGAATTGGAATGCAATATGGATAACAAAATCGACACTGGGGATTAGTGAGTATTCTCAGCATCTGATTATCAAAAAAATTGTGAAGGCAACAGAGAAGGATATGTTATCATGTAAACAAAATGGAAAAATTCCCTAGAGTCAAAATACTTTTTCAAATTTCAACATTTCTCCAGTGAAAAAAGGAGTTTGATATTGCCTTCTTTTAAAAAGTATTTATTTATTTATTATGTATACAATATTCTGTCTGTGTGTATGCCTGTAGGCCAGAAGAGAGCACCAGACCCCATTACAGATGGTTGTGAGCCACCATGTGGTTGCTGGGAATTGAACCCAGGACTTTTGGAAGAGCAGGCAATGCTCTTAACCTCTTAAACATACTCCCACAGTGGGGAAAATATTGCTTTACGTTGCTAAATAGGCAAGAAAAAGGAGACATTGACAGTACAGCAAGCTAAATACATAGCATCAAGGGTGTCATGACAGTAGGGAACATTCTAAGATGATTCAAAAGCTATCTCAAGACACAGACCCTACAAACTATACATTGGTATCTGATTCTTCATGAGTGATGATCAGATCTAAGGGTGAATCCGATAATACAGCAAATATTTTAAGCACCTGTGACAAATGATAGAAGCAGGTCACTCTATATTTAGTTTGTCAATGAGGACCAAAATAAAATATTTTAAATATGCTATTGGCTAATTTCTAGCCACTGGACAGTGAACCTCAGAAGGAATTTGAGAGGAAATGTGCATTTAAATGCCTTAGAGTTGTAAAGCAATTAATAGAAAGAAATTGTAGAAAGGCAGGAAACAATAAACCTAACGGCAAGGTTAGAATATTTTGGGAGGAAATGGAGAAAAATGAGAAATAAAATCATGGATAACCTAAATTTGCATTATGAGAAGATTATACAAGATATAAACTGACAAGTAAGAAATTAGAAAAAAATGAATATTGAAGTATCTTAAATATTTGGTAGTGATAAATATTGACTGTATTAAGCCAATGACAGTAGAGATAAATAGGCCTATGGTGTAAAACTGCAGAGTCTCATTAGAAGTCCTATCGTATTACCCCACCAAAATTACATGTGGATTCCATAATACTATCATGGTTTAGAAATTGTGATCTCCAAGTTCTCATGGTTATTTAAAGAAAAAATGGGATTAATAATGCCAAATCCCGTACTTGAATCACTTTAAGAATCTAAGAGTAAATTTTGTTAAGGTTTTGTTTTCTTCTACTGCAAGTGTAGAAACATCATCACCATGTGCCCACCACTAGCCCCAAAAGAAGATTCACACTTAGCTCTACATTATGTCTGGACCTACCTGGTATGTATCTATCTTTGTTGTCAAGCCATTTATTATCTTGGCAACTTCATCTCCACTCTCCTCCTCCAACCTTCCTTTCACTCTATTAGAAAGCAATAACTGTGAGAGACTATGGGTGTCAGTGTCACCTTGACCTTCACAGAGTGAAATACCTATTAATTTCTTATGGAATTAAGGATGGTGTCAGGTTAGACACAGACTCAGGGAGTTAGGCTGTAGAGACAATAATAATAGTTACTGTCAAGATAATAAGCCATTCATTAACAATTAATAATAGTAAATTAATATCAAAATAGCACAGGGTACTTTACATCACAAATCTTACTCATCTCTAATGATACACCCTTAAGTACTACAACTTCTCTTTGCTTTATAGAGAGACATACCACAGGACTTGTGGGTATTAAGAGAATATTTGTATGGCTTTATGGAGTTCGGATTTGATTGTAAAAAATGTTTACGTCCAAAGATCATGGTCTTACATAAAATTGTTAAAATAAATAAAGAAAATGCCTAGTTTTATATTTTGATCACAAAGTAAGAATTTTATTTGAATATCCTTTCAAGGTTAAAAATAAAAGTAATTTTAAAATAAAATAAGTCAAAGTAGAACAAAAATAGGATGCTTTCATGCATCCATTCTTCAAATGCGCATCTCCTATTGAATTCTTCCCCTTTTACTCCAAGTAGGTATTTGTTCTTTTGTTTACTCATAATCCGGGCCGGATCACTCTGTTTCCCTAGAGTCATTTGTCTAGCCCAGCAATGTAAAGATTCCTCAGGGGCAAGCATCAATGTATATGGCATGGAAAGCAAAATGACATGCAGAGTAAATATCAACAGAAATAATAAGATTAGGAAAAGTCAATAAGAGATGCTGAGATAGCACAGCCACATTTAGAGATTAGATGCCCCTGAGGAAGCAAAGCAAACAGTCATAAATATGGATGGCACTGATAAGCACTGGGAGGTCAAGTAGGATAAATCACCAATGTGATGCTCACGCTTCACCCCGACCTTGGAAACAGGAAAAAGTTTCTGATATGTTTTTATTTCTAATTCAGATTCATGCCAACCTCTTATTTAAAAGAATAAAAAAGCAAGCAAAACAAACATGTAGAGAGATTATAAGTGTCAGCTATCATATTAGGTAATTAACACATGTGAAGTTTAGAAATCATATCTGAGGAAGCCAGATTATTTAAAACTCATCCAGAGAGGCTGTTACTATAATGTGCTTCTTTACACATGAAAATTACTTGACAGGAAAGGTTCCCTGAAATTGACTGACCACTTTGAATTAGTCCATTTGTATTATTGCAGTGTGGTAAGTAGGAGTGTTCTGAATATCAGGTTTGAATATAAACACAGACAAAGATTTTTTAAAATGGGAATGTTACCATGAATTGATGAATAAGATTGAATGAGAAGTAAATTTTTCTGTAGCAATCAACTGAATGAAGAGACAACCTATAGAAAAGGAAAAAATCTTTAGCATCTAGTCATCTGACAGTGGAACAGAACCCAGAATATATAAAGAATTCAAAACTTTAAATGACAATAATCCAAATAATACAGCCAATAAATGGGCAAATGAATTAGATATGACAGCACATAGAAACAGTGCAAGCAACTAAAGAGTGTATGAGAAATGTTCAGGACTGGAGATATGACTCAGTGTTTAATAGCTTTGGATGAAGAATAGGCTATAATTTCCAGCACACACATAGTTCCACACAATCATCCATAACTCCATTTCCAGGAGATCTGCTGCCCTCTTCTGGGTTCCATAGACACTAGGTACACGCATAGCATACAAACACACATGCAGGCAAAACACCCATAATTTTTGAAAAAGAGAAAGAAAAATATTCAACATTGGAAAATGCAAATAAAAACTACATTGAGAATTCATCTACACTAGTTAAAATGTCAATCAGGAAGAATTAAAAAAAGCTTATAAGAATGTAAGGTCAAAACAAACTCTTTGATACTGAAGGTATGAATGTAAACTTGCAAAATTATAGTGGAAATTAGTAGACAGATTCCTCAGAAAACCTAATTAGAGTGTTACCATATAACCGAGTTATGCCACACAGCCTGTATATGTACTTGAAGGAATCTAAGTCTACATACAATAGAAATTTCAACATATCCATGCTTATTTTGGCGATGTTAAGAACAGGAAATAATCCACAATACCGACAGCTTATAGGAGGCCAGGTGTGTCTTAGGGATCCCAGATAAGATATCCTCCACCACCAGCTATCACTTCATAAAACCCACCCAACAGCCCTAGAACTCACCCCTCCCTTAGACTCTAAATTCTGGCCCACAACATTAGCAGAAAACTTCTGCTTCACCTGAGGCCAGGCCAATTCTAGGGACCACATCCAGCTAAGACACCATAAAGTTGGTCCAACAGTCTCCCAACTACACCCCTCCCCCTAAGCTTCATATCCCACTCCACAACATTGGCAGAATATTTCTGCTGAACTGATGATCATGTTGTACTAGGAGTCCCAGAGACCAAGCAGGTATACCCAAACCCCAGAGGCCACACAGGTACTTGAAACCACAAGACAGTGTTGGCATCTCAAACCCCAGTGGCTTTGCAGGCTGTAAAAAAACCCAGCAGAGATACCACACTGGGCCTAAAGACTCCAAGTCACCAGAAACCCTGGCCACATAGACCATAAGACCAGAGAAGTAACAGAAGCCAAGGAGCAAAACACCCATCCAACAAAGATAAACTTAGGAATCAACAACTAGACCTATAATCATCCCAAACTCAGATGTCCAAATGATAGTGTAACAATACCATCAGCAATAGAAAGGGCAATATGGTACCACAAGGCCACAACTATTTTTTGATAACAATACCTGAACATTCCATCACACCTAAGAACAAGAAAATGAACTTAAAACCCACTTTCTGAAGATGATAGGGGTCATTAAGTTGGATATGAAAAAAAATCCCTTAAGGAAATTGAGAAAAAGGCAAAAAAGAAAAAAAAAGGATATCTATGAATTCCTTAAAGAATGCCAATAAAGACAAGAAAAACAAATGAAGGAAACTGTAGGTGGACAGTCTGAGTAAGCAAACAGGATCTACAGATGCACGTATCACCAACAGAATACAAGAGATGAAAGAGAGAATCTCTGGCGTTGAAGGTATGATAAATAGATTCATCAGTCAAAGAAAATGTTAAATTTAAAAATATTCTAACACAAAACATTCAGGAAATCTGATACACTATGCAGAGACAAAACTTAATAATAATAGGAATAGAAAAAAAAGGGAATCCCAGCTGAAAGACTTAGAAAATATATTCAAAAAAATCATAGAAGAAAAATTTTCTAACCTAAAGAAGGACATGCCTATAAAGGGACAAGAAGCTTACAGAATACCAAATAGACAGGACTAGAAAGAAAAAAGGTCCCTATGTCACATAATGATCAAAACACCAAACATACAGCAAAAGGAAAGAATATTAAAAGCTGCAAAGGAAAAAGGTCAAGTAACATATAAACACAGACCTATTAGAATTGCATCTGACTTCTCAATGGAGAGTCTGAAAGGCAAAGGGGTGTGGGTACAGGTCTTTAAGACACTATGAAACCACTGATACCAGCCCAGACTAATATACCCTGTAAAACTTTAAGTCACCACAGAAGGAAAAAAATGTACTTCATGACAAAGTCAAATTCAAACAATATCTATTCACAAATTCATCCCTACAGAAGGTACTAGAAGGAAAACTCCAAGCCAAGGAGGTCAACTACACCCACAAAGGACAGGCAATAAATAATCTCACATCAGCAAAACTCAAAGAAGGGGAACACACACACACGCGCGCACACACACACACACACACACACACACACACACACACACACACTAGCACCACCACCACCACCACCACCAAAATAACAGAAATTAACAATAATGGTCATTAATATCGCTCAATATCTGTAACAAGAAGGGGCCAAGCCTGCTCGTTTGGGTTTCTGTCCTTCCCAGTACCCCACAGCCGGCAAGCCCCAAAGAAATAACACAGAAATCTCTATAAGTAGGTTTAGAATGCTCTTATTTAAACAAAAGGGGGAGGTACTGCGGGAGGACCTTCCGCTTCTTCAGCCAATTGCGGCTGAAGTACGAACCCATTGTGCTGCTGAGCGCCTTCCGCTCCTTCAGCCAATGACTGCTGAAGTACCATCCCACTGGGGCGTGATCTATTTAATTTTAAAAAAGAGTGGCAAGCCTAGGCCTGCTCTCTTGGTTGGCGCTTGGTTCAAGCTCCTGTTTTCTTTCCTGATGGTGTTTCGTGGGTTTTACCCCCCAAAATAAATACCCCTTTAAATACTAACTGCTGTGGGATTGTTTTTGTGCATTAAATATCAATGGACTCAATTTCTCAATAAAAAGACACAGCTAATGGAATGAGTACAAAAACATGATTCATCATTTACCTACACTTCAAAGATAGACATTACTCAACTTGATATGAACAAAAACACTGTTTTTTTTTTTCCCTCATGATTTTGTTGTGCTGTCCCTATTTTCTGCAAAACACATTGTCCTCCACGTGTGTACTGTATCTTTGGAAAACAGATACTTTATTATGAACTCCAATATAATAAATAATATTATGAAGTGAAATCTACTTGCATTACATCCGAGAAACCACTATAGATGGCATGACAGGTCAACCCCACCATTGTGGCTTTGATAGGTGTGAAATGCAAATTCAAGGGCAATGTTAGAGAGAAGCTGATGGAAGACAAAGCCTTAATAAATGTAGTCTCCAGTGAGAATTCAGGTGTAATTTGACTAGGAGAGGAAATGTTGTCAAATACGGCATAATCACGGATAAGATGAAACTGTGGCCAGATTTCTGCTTGTGGTCAGTTCATTCAATGCTCAAGAGGGCCGTGTGAGATAGTCTGAATGTACACTGTAATGAATAAGGCATCCAATGATTAACTTAAAAGTTACTTGGAAGAGAGATAGAAAATTGTCCTGTTTAAATTGTCCTAACTTAAGAACAGAAATCACTACTTCTCCCGGTTGGGAGTGGGCAATTTGTGCACCTCCTCCCTTTTTTTGTAATTTGTTTCTTTATTTCTTCTGAATGTTATGGAGGCCAGTTCTTCATTTTTAACTGGATGATTGGGGGAGGCAGGAAGGATGACACCAAAAGATCTCAGTCACAATACTAAAAGTATTTCAGAAAAACTGACTTTATTTGTGGTCTGGATTATGGACTGTAATCAGTCAGCTTGAACTTCTGTACTCCTCTTGATTCACATACCCAGTGCAATGGAGATTATATAATATTACTTCTGTCAGGAGCAATGTGCAGAGGAGTGTGGAGATATTAACCATACATTAATAATATAATTTCAAGTGAGGATGGAGTGGGAGAGCATTGAAAAAGATATCTTAATAGAGGCAGCCATTATGGGGTTAGGGAAAAACCTGGTGCTTGGGAAACTCCCAGGAATCCACAAGGATGACCCCTGATACAACTCCTAGAAATAATGGAGAGGGTTCTTGAACTTCCCTTCCCCTGTAATCAGATTGGTGACTACCCCAACTGTCATCATAGGGCCTTTATCCAGTAATTGATGGAAGCAGATGCAAAGATTCACAATGAAGTACCAGGCTAAGCTCCGGGAATCTAGCTGAAGAGAGGGAAGAGGGAATATATGAGCAAGTAAGGTCAAGATCATGAAGGGGAAATCTACAGAGATAGCTGTACCAAGCTCATGGGAACTCATGAACTCTAGACCAACAGCTGTGGAGCCTCCAAGGGACCAAACTAGGCCTTCTGAATGTGGGAGACAGTTGTGTGTTTTGATCAAGATCAATCCCTGGTGCATGAGCTAGCTTGTTGGAATTTACTCCCTATGGAGGGATGCCATGCTCAGCCTTAATGGAGGGGGAGGGTTTTGGTCCTGCCCCAACTTCATGTGCCAGATTTTGTTAACTCCCCATGGGAGCCCTTACCTTTGGAGGAGTAGATAGGGGGTGCTCTGGGGGACTCTGTAGGGAGGTTGTAGGAGGGGTGGGAGGGAGAACTGTGGTTGGAATGTAAAATGAAATTTAAAAGAATTTAAAAATCATTAAAAATGCCAATTAAATTCATAAGAAGTATTATTTGTTTGATATTACCCAATGGCCACATCTTGGGAATGTGGTTAGAAGTGGAGTACTTGCCTAGCATGGATAACACCCCAGGATCAATCTCTAACACTGTCTCCACCTACCCTTCAGAGAAAAAAAGTAGAAAGCTCATCCAGGTTGAGAGAAAGAGTTATCATTTTTTGACTGTGCGATTGTTTCATTTTTACTTATTTTAATATCAGTCAGTACTGTCTTACTCTGTAACCTAAGATCATTTAGAACTCACCATGTAGCCTAGCAGCTCCTGATTCTTCTGTCTCAGTCAGCCCACTACACCAGCACTGCAAGTATAAGAATGAACAATCATATAGCCTTCACTATTTTGATATATTATGATTCCAATGATTCTCTCTTTATTATAGTGCCATCAGATATGATCATTTTATAGGAAAATGTTAAGAAAGTTTATATTAAAGTAGGTTTTACAATTATGAGAAAAATTTGCATATTAATATTTATAAACTTATCTTTTATATTATCTAATATATTTCCCCAAACAAATTTGTAGGCCAAGTAGCAGTTTAACTGATCTTGTGAATAATCTCGTGAGAATAAAATAAAAATATGGCTGTCTTAGTCTGGTTTACTTGCTATGCTGACACAGGTTTATTTGACTTATTCTTTCACATATAGTCCATCATTGGAGGTAGTCAGGGAAAGAACTCAAACAGGCCAGAAAGCTGGACCCAAGAACTGATGCAGTGGCCATGGAGGGGTGCTGCTTACTGGTTTCCTCTACAGGCCTTGTGCAACATGCTTTCTCATAGAATATAGGACCACAGCCGGGCGGTGGTGGCGCACGCCTTTAATCCCAGCACTCGGGAGGCAGAGGCAGGCGGATCTCTGTGAGTTCGAGGCCAGCCTGGTCTACAAGAGCTAGTTCCAGGACAGGCTCTAGAAACTACAGGGAAACCCTGTCTCGAAAAACCAAAAAAAAAAAAAAAAAAAAAAAAAAAAAAAAAAAAAAAAAAGAATATAGGACCACTAGCCCAGGGGTGTCCCTATTCACAAAGATCTGGGCCACTCCCCAATCAATTAGTAATTAAAAACATACTCTACAGGTTTACCTGATCTTATGGGAACAATTTCTCAAGCTTCCTCTTCTCCAATGACTTTAATTGCTGTCAAGTTGACATAAAACTAGCTAGCACAAAGAAAAAAGGAAACACATTTTGCAAATTATAGTGGTTTAAAGGTTGAGATTTCCTGGCGCTTAAGTCAACAATCCTTCTCTTTTTGATAGTTAAAATTTATATATTATAGTATGGTCATGTTTTTCTCTCCCTCATCTTCCCCCATCTCCTAGCCCCCTCTTTATTCACCCAACTCCATACCTTCTTTCACTCTCTTTTTAGAAAACAGACAAATAAAAAGAGCAAATATGCAGAATAATAAAACAAAATAAAAACCAGCAAATGCAACAAGAAAAACACACAAACAACACAGAAATTTATTTAAATGATATTATATTAAACTATAGTATACATTCAAAAGGCCAATGATATGTGAAATGTCCAAACAAAGCAATACAACAAAAAAAATCTACAAAAGTATCATAGTGTTGACCATCTATATCTAGGCATGGAGCATATCATTAACTAGGTTTCTATGGCCAGTAGGACTCCACTGAAGGAAGCTGACTCTTCCTTTCTAAGCAGTTGACATTTTTAAATGGCTTCTTGTCTACCTCTTCCTCTCAGTGCTGGGCTTGACGAAAACATCCCATTTAGATCCAAGTGTTGTAAAATCTCTCACTCTCTGCATATTATTCAGTTGTAGAACTCTGTATTAATTCCAAACTATTGCAGTGGAAAGCATCTCTGATGATGGCTGAGTGAGAGACTGATCTCTGGGTAAAGAATAATGTCCTTGGAAGTATGGTATTGCTCTGCTACTTTAGTAGAACAATAGTATTTGGCTGTCTAGGATGGTTAGGACAATCCAAATAATAAAAGAACCATTGATGGTATCACTGTCCCAGATTTCAAGGTGTACTATACAACTGTAATAATAACAACAGTATGATGCTGGACAAAGACACACTGGTCAATGGAGTCAAACTGAAGACCCAGACATAGGTCCATAAACCTACGGACACTTGATTTTTGACATAGAATCAAAAAATACACACGGAAGCAAAGCAATTTCAGCAAATGGTACAGGTTAAACTGGATGACTGCACATCGAAGATTGCAATCCTCACCACCCTCCATATAACTCAACTCCAAATGCATCAAGAACCAAACTACAGGCCTGATACTCTGAACTTGATGGAAAGTGGAGAATATTCTCAAATTCTTTGGAATATAATTTCTCCTGTATAATATTTGTAGGTGAAGACCACTCAGTAATTTCCCGGCTGCCCCGACCCAAATAATCACACAAAAATATACTAATTAGCCTGGCGGTGGTGGTGCACGCCTTTAATCCCAGCACTCGGGAGGCAGAGGCAGGAGGATCTCTGAGTTCGAAGCCAGCCTGGTCTACAAGAGCTAGTTCCAGGACAGGCTCTAGAAACTACAGGGAAACCCTGTCTCGAAAAAACCAAATATATATATATATATATATATATATATATATATATATATATATATATATATACACACACACTAATTATAATACTGTTTGACCTATTGCTCAGGATTCTTATTACCTAACTCTTCCATCTTAAATTAACCCATTTTTATTAATCTGTATATCATCACAAGGCTGTGGTTTACCGGGTAAGGTTCTCTTCTGGAGTTTTTCTCCTTTGGCTGCTACATGGTATCTCCCTGACTCTGCCTACTCTCTCTATCTCTCTGTTCATATTTCCTGCCTGGCTTTGCTCTGCTAAGCCATTGGCTGAATCAGCTTTATTTGTTAGCCAATAAAAGCAACACATATACAGAAGGACATCTCATATCAATACTAGTCCTGCATAGATTAAGTAGCAGAGGCAGCGATGTTTGCATAGCAAATCATTTTTCTCTGTGAGACAAATATCATGGGATTTTTTGCCATGAAATGTTAAGAAAATCTAAGTCTTGGAGAAAGAAAAATGCATTTCTTTTCTATTCTCTGAACACATCATTTAGACATCTTTCTAATCATAATAGATCTTTTACTAAAATAAGACAAACCAGTGAGAGACACAATAGTCCTTGTCTTATCCTTCACTTAACTGGATTTTTACATTGCTCAGGGTTTCCTTTCTCATCTTCAATTACAAATGAAGGGACTGCCAGCCTAAGAAAGAAGAGGTCCCCAAAGGTCAAATGTGGGTCTTTTCATTCTTCTTTGTCCAATTGGAAAAAAATAAGAATGCAATTTAACATCCTGTAATTAATATTATTACCTTAAGAACTTGAAATAATCTTTATTTTATGATTTTTTAATGTTTCAATTATCTTTAACTTGGAAATATATTTGCTCAGCTCATGGCTCAGCTCTTGAGTTTCTGCCTTAATTTATATTGGTAAATGTTCTAATTTCAGAGCTAGAGAAATAAAAATTTCTTCCTAGTTTCTTACATGAATAGTTTAATTTCTAAATTAATGCTAAGGTCTAATTAATTTTTCACATAGATGTGACCTTTGAACCAACATTATGAAGAAATATGAGACTGAGAAATGTGATGAAGGTCTTTGATGATAGACTTACTCAGTGCTATTTATGTAATTTTGAAAAGTTGAGAAAATATTGTGAGTAGAAGGTAAAAGTATCTAATATATTATGTGCTGTCAAGCGTTATAATAAGAACGTTTGTAATAAAAAGTAGTATTTTTAAATGTTTACCTGTGCTTGACCTGAAACAAATGAAGTCAATTTCACAAATGGTGCTCATAAAATTAGTTCTGTGCAATGCAATATATCAAAGGTTCATAAATGCATTTAAATACAGTAAAAACATGACCAGAATACAGGGGGAAAAGAGATTATGTAAACTGAATTAGCCCAAGAAAACTTGAGACATAAAATGTAAATTTAAATCCTAAAAGACAAGTGGTAGAGAATGATAGAACATCAACCTAAAACTTGCAATCCCTGATATTAACTGTCTTTTACTAATTTTACTACAGAAACTTGTCCTTGTTAATGATTTACCTTAGCATCATGATTTATTATTTTCCACGTACGTTTGTGCTTAGTTGTTTTCTCTGTGCCCTTCTAAAATGCAAAGCCTTACTTTTGTAGTTGACAATTTTTATGCAATATACTCTAATTAAGCTTTCTCCTTTCCAACTCTTCCAAGATCCTCCCTACCTCCCACTTATACAACTATATGCCCCCTTTTATCTCTCTTTTAAAAAAAACAAATAAGCTAATAAGTAAATAAATCAAAACAAAAATAAGCAATCAAGAAACACAGAGAGGCATGCAAAGCCATAGGAAAACAAAATCAGAAGCCTTAATACACAAGCAAAGCAAATAAAACAATAAAAAGTCCAAATAAAGTATTATGAGGTTAAGTCCTACAAAAGTACTTCTGAGTTCCTTTTGTGTTGGGCATATATTGCTGGGCATGGGGGCTACTCTTAATTTTGGTTTATATATACACAGAAGGGAGACTCTTTTTACTTTGCAAGCATACATTCTATTTAAAATGATACTTTTAGTTATTCTTTGGAAATTATGCATATATTAACAATGTATTTTGATATTGATTACAAACATCTCTACCTTAAACTGCAGGTGAAGGAGGTCTGGCATTCACACAGCACAGATGAATTTGTTCTGTTGTTGGAAGACTGCCCTGGGCCTGCAGAGGCCATGGGGTATTTTCTCAGTTTAACACTGAAGTCATGTGGGGATGGAAGTGATAGAAAACAAAAATAAAGAAAAGTCCAGGAGGAAGAAACCCATTTGATAGAACTCACTTACATTAACAAATATTAATATATACATACAACATACATGTGTACATACATACATACACACATACATATATACCTAGTTTCACTCCATTAAAAATCTCAGCATGGGAGAAATGTGAAGGAATAAATCTCTTGGTTTCTTTTCAGGTTCACCTGACGGTGCTTAGCTCTCTAATTTTGGATGTGGGGCAAATTTAATCAATTTCACTAACTATGCCTCAGGTCATGCATTTCTAGGAACACAGTCATAAAAGTAAAATATAACCACTAACAATAAAAGCGTTACTTTTTCTCTGAAAACAGTTCATAGACATTTAAATCTCAATATCTAGGCTGGGGAGATGGCTTGAGAGTTCACAGTCCTTGCTGTCCTTCTAGAGGACCAGAGTTGGCCACCTAGGACTAACATAAGTAGCTTACAACCACATGTAACTCTTATCCAGAAGATCCAATGCCCTTAGGCTTCCACAGAAGTATGCACACATACGTACATACATTCATACATGAAATTAAAAATATTTATAAATATTAAAGTCTCAGCATCTTCTGCATTCTTAAATACTATGAAATCATGAAATGTTATTTTATCTGAGCTATAAATATTTAGGTATCAAGACAATATTTCAACACAAAAATTACCATTTACATTCTTTCTTTCCCCTCTTCCAAGATGTTCCTGAACCTTGGATGGGGGAGGTTGATACAGGTGACTCCTCGACTGCTGAGCACACATAGTTACTAATACTCATCAATTTGACCAGTTATGAGTCTATACATTAAGTGATACCCATTGCAAAAAGAAACTTCTCTGAGAACAGTAGAAGAAGCCAGTTCTATGGTTATATACTCAAATATTTATAATTCCATTGAGATCATGGCTTTTAACAAAGTAACAGCAAGTTCTCTTGTAGGGACTAAATTTTCCCAAATAAAGCACTTTTGGCTAAGTTTGCAGTAGCAAACATGAGATCTCTTTTGTGAAGTAGGTCCCATATTTAATCTGTAAGATCCCTACATAAGTATCATGCCGTCACTGCATCAGTGGGCACACCCTGCCATACAAGCCTGCATTTTATCATGCAGGGTCTAGTGCTGAGTTAGACCATTTATGTCTCTCTTCTAGTAACTTAAATAACACCTACTGGAACAGTGGGAGCTAGATTGCAAGGATAGTCTTTCTTGTTTAAATGGGGGTGTTTTCTCTGTGTCCTGTATCCAAAGAAAGTGGTTGCCTTTTGATATCGAGGTTTATCTCATTGTTATGGTGGGCAACTGAGAACAATGGGAATATCTTGTGAAGTTTTGAGTGTATGAGTCTTCTCTGAGGTATCTGTGCCTGACACAGAGATTTTTATTAAAGAACTTCTGTTTTCTGGGTCTAGTTTATTTTGTTTTTTAACATGAGTTTATTAATCTGAGCTTCAGTCATTCAACTAAATGTAGGACTAGTCATAATGGGCTTGTTACTTAAAAGAATTGTTGTAATACTTAAAATATTGTATGCCAGCGGAGCAGTGATGACACATGCCTTTAATTCCTGTCCTGTACTCAGAAAGAAGAGACAGCCGGATTTCTCAAGGCCGGCCTGGTCTAGAGAGTTAGTTCCAGGACAGCCAGTGTTGTTACACAGAGAAACCCTGTCTTTGAAAAACAAAACAAAAACAAAACAAAAAAACTCCCTAAATTATAAAAACCTACAGAATGGAAAAAGATTTTCACCAACCCCATATAAGACAGAGGCCTGATCTCCAAAATATACAAAGAACTCAAGAAATTGGTCATCAAAAGAACAAATAATCCAATAAAAAAACATAGCGTACAGACCTAAACAGAGAACTCTCATGGCTGAAAGGCACTTAAGAAAATGCTCAACATTTTTAGCCATCAGAGAAGTGCAAATCAAACAAACAATTGTAAGATTCCATCTTATACCTGTAAGATTGGCCAAGATTAAAAACATTGATGACAATTTTATGCTGGAGAGGTTGTGGGGTAAAGGAAACATTTCTTCATTGCTGGGAGTGCAGCAATGAAGTTGCTTTGGATATCAGTATGGCAATTTCTCAGAAAATTAAGGAACAATCTACCTCAAGACCCAAAAATACCACTTTGGGTATATACCTAAAGGATGATCAATCATACCACAAGGACATGTGCTCAACTATGTTCATAGCATCATTGTCTGTAATAGCCATAACCTGGAAATAACTTAAATGCCCTTTGACTAAAGAATGGATAAGGCAAATGTGGTACATTTACACAATGAAGTACTACATGGCGGAAAAAATAATGACATTTTGAAATTTGTGGGCAAATGGATGAACTTGGAAACCATCATACTGAGTGAGGTAACCCAGGCCCAAAAAGACAATTATCATATGTACTCACTCACAAGTTGGTTTTAGACATAAAGCAAAGAAAAACTAGTCTACAATTCATAACTCCAGAGAACCTAGACAACAAAGAGGATCCTAAGACATACCTGGATCTAATCTACATGGGAAGTAGAAAAAGACAAGTTTTCCTGAGTAAATTGGGAGCACAGGGATCATGGGAAAGGGTAGAAGTGGAGGAGGGAAGTAGGGAGGGGTGCAGTGAAAAATATACAACTCAATAAAAATATTTTTAAAAATATTGCATGCCAGTGTAAATTATAATACAAGTTATAACTGTCCAATGCATGTTGACATTTATATTAGTTAACACGAGGAATTATTAATAGGCATGACACATAGTTGATTACACAGAGACTATGAGAGCATAAAACCTTAATGATATTAATGTAAAATCTTAAGACCTGGGCTTTGAAGTGTCACTGATTTTCACATTACACAAAATTTCTTCTTGGTCATTGGGTCTTAAAGTTGAAGAGAACCTTCTCAATCATGGCATATAACTGTCTACCTTTTTCACAAAAGATGCCCAATACAGATCATTATATCTAATATATCTAATGAGTTTCTTTATACCATACTATCAGAACTATCCCTGTTACTTGATTTTATTCTCCATGGGATCTCAGGATTTTACTCACCTTTGATTCCTCTGTATTATTTACTGGACCGAGGTACAACTGTGCAAGACATTGGTTTTTTGTTTGTTTGTTTGTTTGTTTGTTTTATCAGCACAGAGACTGTACTTTAAGCGGCTGCTGTTTCAGTCTGCAAATGCTGCTCCACAATTACTTGCCAGCTTCTCTGGTAGCCAGTGGGCTGCTCAGGCCACAGCTGGGGGGAATTCTCTTCGCACAGGCACCAGCTGTGTCACTGCTGCCAAATGTAGCTTTTAATTAAATCTCTATCATTCCATTTATCAATGAGACTTGTGAGTCAAGGATGGGGTGGGAGCCTGCTAGCTCACAAAGTTTGAGTACCCACTAGCTGACCTTCTCTCTCTGCCATCTTCTGCTCCACCAAAACAAAAGAACTCATGATTCACATAGTCCTTCCCTACTACTTCCTGTGTATCTCTCTGTCATCTTACAGACACCATATGACTTTCTATGAGTCCTTTCTGTCAACTAGGTGCTAACTCAGTCTCCTTACCCAAGATTGATTTTATTTAATTACCACAAGCGCGAACTGAGGATTTACAGTGTGATTGAATGTCCCACAACAGTGAGGTTTTAGGCTTTTTGTTCTGCTTGTCTGAACTGATGATAATAGTTTCCCATTCATTTAGATTTCTGAACACAATCCCAGTGCACAGTTCTAAGGGGCAGGAATATTTGCTTTGTAGTTGAATTGAAGGAAATCTGAATACAATGTCTCAACACAAGATTTAAAATAAAAATAAGCACATAGAAAAAGCAATAAAAGATATTGAAAGTAGTTCTTTGACTTGCAGTTTGTAGACTATAAATCCAAATGCCAAGAAAACAATGAGCAATACACTGCCAGTCATTATTACAACAAACATTTTCATATATTATAATCATGATTCTTCAGACAAACAAAAGTATATGCAATTGCCACAGTTTTATGGCAGTGTCTTATTGGATCCACATGGCTATACATTTTATTAGATGGTTCTGGGCAACGTAACTATGGAAGCTAAGAAACTACACTACCTGGTGATGCAGGAAAACTAGCTATATATGGTTAAGTCTTGCCAACCAGAGGGCTGTTGTGAGTTCTGCATGAGATTCACAGCTTGAGAACAAGAAATTAAGGTAACTGTTCAATGTCACAGCTCAAGCAGCCAAAAGCAGTTACTTCAACTTACTTACTTAATGGACTGGGTGAAGCCCAATCACACTGAATTGAGTCAGCTGATTCATTCAGTTTATCAACTAAAATGATAATTTATTACTTAAACATACAGAAAATTAGTGCTTAAACAGCCATTCCATTCTTATAAATCAATCAAATTGATATATTCTATTATTCATTATAAGTACACAAAATTTAAAGTCATATGCAAATATTCACTTCTTGGACTCTTATAATATGGAATTGTTTTGTAAAAATACATGATTTAAATATATCAATTCTTTTAGTAGTATTTTTATTTTTTTATTATTTTAGGATGGAAAGCCATCCTATATTCTATCAACTCACCAGCCATCTTTCTGGGAATTTTTGAAGGTCTTTGAAGTAATGTGTAATTAGTAGTGAGAGAAGGGGGTCATAATATTTGTGGAGTTTACAAAATGAATAGTAAGTCTATCTGGATTCTAAAACAAATGGATCAATATGGAATTAGCAAATATGTCCATTAGTTTATTATTGTCATTACTCATGTAAAAATATTTCAGAGACTTCATGAATTTAGCAGTGCTCCATGAAAGCCAACACTTGTTTATGAAACCTTCAATATCGAAGATTAAAATTTTAGCTGCAAAGGAATCATGATCATTAATTAACTTGTTGAAAGGTTATGACTTTAGGCCTCTTTTCCAGTTGGATCTAATCTAACGTTCTTGGCCCTTTATGCTGGTTAAGATGAAAATGGATTTTGTGTTTGAACCTGCCTCTCAAATGGCTTCTTTATGTACAAGGACACTAATAGCATCTATAGTTTTATTGTTTCAATAAGAATGTTTGGATAACCTATGTACTAGGAATTGTTCTCAGAAGACACACACACATACACACACACACACACACACATTGAATTTACATACATAAAGAAAATATGACAGAAAATCATGCTTCTTTATGATAACTACTTCTTTCAAGACAACACACTAGACATTATTTCATTTTTCAGTTATTTTGCAAGATATGACACCAAGAAATATTGAAAAAAATCCTTCATTTCATTAGTGGTTTTATGACAGTCTCCCACTATCAGTATACTATGTTATTTTATTACGGCTTATAGTTTTCACTGACTTCCTTAATAGTCTGTAGAAAAAGATGTTACTTGAACAAAAGTTACTACACAACTGGGATTTCAGCAACAATTCTCTTTCACATCTTGCTGAGTTATACCAAATACATATAATTAGAGCTTTGCCTATTCAAACCTCCACTAACCTAAATTAAGACATGATTACTATTAATTGGTATTCTGTACTATGTTTTCGTACTTTCTCTAAATTTAGTTCTACTGATCTATGTAGCATATAATTACTTAAATTCAGATAGCATGTATGAAAGGCAAAGGTTTTTTAGCATAAAACCTGTCATTTTTAAAGTGTTGTGATTTATGTACTTAATAATAAGGCATTTTTCAATGCATGGGCTTGATTGGCACACTATGGGAATGTGTATGACAACGTGCGCAAAAACTACAAAAATAATGCTTATAAAAGTGATATTTGTTAGCCCTGTTATGAACTGTGCTATATCAATCAATAAATACTGTTGTATGTCCATATGAAAGATGTTACAAATATTATACTCAATACTCCCACCTCACTAAGTCTCTGTGTGTGTGTGTGTGTGTGTGTGTGACGTGTTCGTGTCGGCGTATTCAAGTAATTTACTGACTGAGATATCTCTCCAGCTTTGATTCACCTCACTTCTATCCAAGATAGGAGAGTAAGTACCTAAGAAACAGAGAGAGAGAGAGAGGGAGAGGGAGAGAGAGAGAGGGAGGAGGGGGGGGAGGGAGGGAAGGAGGGAGGGAGGGAGGGAGAGAGAGAGAGAGAGAGAGAATAAAATACATCCTGTTGGTAAAACTGTTTCACAAGGCACAGCTGAAGAAAGACACTCAAGAATGTAGTAAGGCTTTAAGGATTTGCAGCAGAGGGGTGAACAGTCTCAGATGAACTGAACCCTGAACAACTGTACAGATGTGTACATACTGATTGTCACACAGAACTTAGAGTTCAGCAAATTTCCTTTTCCAGGACCTCTGATCTGATCTAGGTGCTGCTTCCTCATTCCTTACTGTGCACCATTTGCAGTGCTCAATCATCCAAGAATTCCAGGTTTGCTAGGAATGTCTTGTGACTGAAGTCATGTGAAGGCTATAAAGTTCCTTCAGAAATTCAGCTTCACAAATCTCAGAAAATATCACTCATCAGACACAGAAGATTTCCTCAGGGTTTAGGTGTGCCACAAGACAATACCAACACCCCGATGTTCATGCTAGACACGATAGCGATAGCTTTATTAATTTTTCTACTCCAGCATCCAAATCAGAAGGACAAACTGCAATATATAAAATCTACCCTAAAACTAATGTTTTTACCCAGAAATATATATGATAAAAAGGAAAAGTGCAAATGCTCACCAAGGCTGGCGATACAGCTCGATGGTAGCTGTTTGCCTAGCATGCTCGAAGCTCCAGGCAATCACCAGCACCTCCTTAAAGTAAAGTAAAATAGCAGGGGCATGAGAAATTCTCACTAGTAATTTTGACAATGTTGCTGAATTATCTGCTTGCTATGAATGAGGAGCAAACAAGAAGAAATCTGCAACTACAAAACATGGAGGTATTTGTTGTTCTTGGATTCATTTCTTTGACCGTTCTCAGAACCAAGAGTTGGCTGAAGTCTCAGGATACAGAGAGCCTAGGGGTGACTGACTACTAAGGAGACATTAGTCACATTTCTCTTTAGAGGTTGAATGCTCTATTGACAGATTCAGAGGCATGGAAGAGCCCCTGAACGAGAATGCGAAATTATACATACCCGACCTACTCTGTCCTTCAGACAATAGAGATCTTTTGGAGCACTTGAAAATATAACATTAAAAATATGTATTTTTAAATATAGAAGTACAATCTGCTTAATTCATATATTATTAATTCTGTGCATTTTATTTCGGGACAGAATACTTGGTTTTGAATAGCCAACTGTGGGACTCTTCCCAGGCGAAAGCTGCTTTCTCCCTCCTTCAGAATTTCTTAGTTGCCTGTAGTTCTTTATCTAGTGTCAGAGCCCCACCATGAACTCAAGAGAGCAAGGCAGTAAATATGGGGGAGGGTTGTAAGGAAGAAAGGGAACTTATTTAATTATGTATCAATTTTAAATAATAATAATAATAAAGACAAAGTATATGTGCTAAATTTTAACAAAAGCACAGGAAAATCTTGTGCAGCTTTTTAATCTTCTGCAGTATAATAGTAAAAAAATAGTTTGCAGATTTGCACCTTGTCATATTGTGACAGGAATGTAGTAATAATTATCTGCACACATGGTTATTTTTAAAAGCATTTAAAAGTTAATCCCAACTTGTTACTGCATGTCTCTGTAACTTATTGATATGCATGTCCCTTTATATCCAACTTCCAGTATTCTGCACTCACTCAACTTTTCCAAATAGTTCAGATCATTCTCAGCTTCCCCTGGTTTGGTAGACAGGTAGGAAATTTGATATTCTTCAAAATCCCCACTCTTCAGCTCATTGAGATATCTTGAGCTTTATGTAAAAAGTGTTGAGAACTAAACTTCTTATTGTTCATAAAATATCCTCTCAGGTTTTTAAGTATGACAAGTGATAGATTTGCTGGTAAGACATTTCTGTCACTGACATAACTCCTCGCTTCAAACAGTAATATGAAACTTCATTTGCTGGGAAATTGAGTAAAATCTTTACTGGGAAGCTGGGGTTAGCTATGAAACAAGGGAACAGTTCATGAAGATAGATAGGTAAGGCAGAACTTAGCAGCCAAAACCACAATCCCAGAAACAGTCAAGTAGTCTCATGGATTACTTTTTTGAGTGGTAGATTTTACTGGACTTTTTTAAAAGAGAAAAATGTGTCCAAAGACTCCAGCATGTCTTATCTTTAATAAAATCAGAACAAATGTCAGAGAGCTTACTGTAGGTTGAGTACTTAGTATTCTTAGCAACCCACTGCATATTTCCAACTTATTTTTTCCTTTACATGTTCCCAACTGCATCATGAATAAAGTAATATCCTGAGAATTTTATTTGGTATGAAATTATTTTTATTCCAGAAAGATCATTTTATCAGTGATTGTTCATTTTCAGGCACACACTGCATATAAATACAGCCCTTCATTACTTAACTTGGCATGAAATGTAAACTTTTATACCAAAACTGTACTTTTTATACCTGCTTTTTATTCTTTAGCTTTGGCAGTTTCTCTATAGTCCAAGCTGTCATGGAATTCACTGTTTAGCATGTGTCTAAATCAAGCTACTAAAACTGACTCAGACATGTATGTGTGTGTGTGTGTGTTTGTGTGTATAATGTATATGTACATATATAGGTATATGTGAATATACATCAATATTTATTACCAGAGTGAGAAAGATCAGAGTACTATTTCGATCTTCCTTATTCCTTGTTAACATTTGGAATAATTTATAACAACTGGTACTTCATTTATCTATCATTATTCTCAGAATTTTCAAAAAAAATGTTACCAACAAATAGAAATTAGACAAGAGGAAAATGCAGTTATTAAGAAATGGGAGAGATACCATTTAAAATAAGAAATGCCCAATAGATGTTATATAAAAAGCTCTTGGCAGGAGAAAAGTAAATAAACAAGCTGAAACTTTTATTGCAACTAAACTTCTTCTTTGTAATATTCCTGTGGATGGAAAACATGACCAAGAGTCTTCGGGTGACTGACGAGATAGACCGAGACCCACATATATTTCAAGTGGGCTCCTTCAATCTCAGTGACACAGATAAATTTAAATCTGGGGAAAAAAACCAATAGAGTGTAAAAGACTGTCAGAAATCCCCACCATGAGAAGATTGATAAAAATAGAATTTACAAATCCTCAAACACATCCTAGACTGATGATCATTAGAAGAGGCCTTGGAGAAGCATTGCAAAAGGCAGTGAAGGGAGACTGGAAAGGCAAAATCATACTTTAATGCAGAGAGGAAGCCACAAATGAATCAAATTGATTTTTTTGATCTCTCACCTACTGTTTGACTCAAGGGTCATAAGGTGATCTATTTTAATTGTAATATTAAAATGGTTGACAGTTTCATTGCAGGTTAGGGATGAAATCTCAATATTATTTGCAAATTGATTAAATAAATACATGGAGTATTGAAATGGGAGCCAGAAAAGGCTATGTTATATGAGCTATTGATTTTTACAGAGATTATTGAAAACACATTTAAAATGTTTATACTGCTTCCCATAAATTAAAAAAAGAATGTCAAGTCAGGAAAATTTACCAGCTTTCAATTTTATGGAGCTACTAGAATTTATGACATGACTCTCTAAACAATTTTGTTCAGTCCATGTTTCTTAGATGACAGACATATTCCATGTGTGCATTTACTTACTCTGTTTGGTCACCACTACTCAGCGACAGAACACAGGGCAACTGAACTTTATAGCAGTGGGATATTTTAAATGCTGGGCAGCTGTGCACACATTAGGTGACAATGTGACCTTCAGTGAATGAAGCCAAGGTCAAACAAATGAAGCATTCCATGCATATGCTCACCATCTCTCATGAGCTGCACAACCTTGCAGAGGCATTGCTGGTGACAACAGCCGTAAGCTGGTGGGACTGACCTTTGACTACTTGACATTGAGGCTTCAACCTTCCTGGGCTGCAAGGTGACCAAAAGAGAAAAGGGATGTCAAAATAGTTTACATTTTGGAATGTCATTTTGACAGTTGGGTCAAATACATATATTACATGTAATCACTAATAAATATGTTCACTTTTCGAGTGTGACTTGTGGAAAATTGAAAATCAATTAAGAAGCACACTTTTTTTCCTCAGGAGCAGCCCTGGCAAGCTCCATGCCTGATGGTTTCTCTTTTCCTCTGGCTGACCTCAATCAAACCCTACTGTCAGTGCAGGGCCCTGAAAATAACTGCTGTGCTCCCTTCCATGCCCCAGGCAGATACGTAGCTTCCTTAGGTGTGAAGAGATTTGCTTCATCTCAAGGAGTTTCTGCACCTTTCTCCACAACTTCTTCTGCAGGCAACTTCTCCCCCAGGGGAGTCCGGGTAAATGGAAAGCTTATATTTTGGGGAAATGAAGATCAGCAAGAAGCAAGAGGAGACAGGAAATTGGATCGATTAAATACTACCCTCTGAAAATTATGTGGCATTTACCATGTCTAGTATTTATAACTCATTTTCCTTATTATAACTGGAGAAAAATAATACATGTGGGGATCTCAATAGCAATTTAAAACGGACTGTTTATAAAGCAGGCATTGCAATGACTGTTGTATAATAGGGATTTGATATCATCAGCTACATCTGGTGCTGTCCCCACAGTGAATGAGCTGTCACTGGTTCTCAGAGCACTTGAATGTGTTAATGAATTATTGCCGCTATCTCTACCCCCTGTAGGATTCCGAAATGTAATTTTTGTCCACGAAGCATATTGAATGTGGCTTTTCTTTGTGTTGATTATTTTGTATCTTTAGCTAACTCTCTGCCTTGTGTATACTAAGAAACCCATAGACAGTATATATACCAACTATTTACACAATTGACCCTGCTTTATCTTTTCTGACATTTTGCTCCATTAAATGTCCATTTAACACCACCAACTTTCATTCTTTTTGGACAATGGAAGAAGTGGAGAAGTGGTGTTAAAACTGAAAAGATTGTGGAAGTTTGCTTTGTTACCAAGTATATGGTCAATTTTCGAAAAGGTTCCATGACCGCAGAGAAGAAGGTATATTCTTTCCTATTTGGGTTAAGTCCATTTGGTTCATGACCTCCATTAAGTCTTTCAATTTTCTGTTAGGTTTCTGTCTGATTGTGGCGGTTTCTCAGGAAATTCAGGATTAACCTACCCCAGGACCCAGCAATTCAACTATTGGGAATCTACCCAAGAGATGCCCAATCATACTACAAAAGCATTTGCTCATCTATGTTCATAGCAGCATTATTTGTAATAGCCAGATCCTGGAAACAACCTAGATGCCCTTCAGTGGAAGAATGGATGAAGAAACTGTGGAATATATACATGCTAGAATACTACTCAGCGGTAAAAAACAATGACATCTTGAATTTTGCATGCAAATGGATGGAAATAGAAAACACTATTCTGAGTGAGGTAACCCAGACCCAAAAAGATGAACATGGGATGTACTCACTCATAATCGGTTTCTAGCCATAATTAAAGGAAATCGAGCCTATAATTTGGGATCCTTGAGAAGATAATAAGAAAGTGAACAACCCAAAAAAGATATAGTAATCCTCCTGGATATTGGAAGTAGACACGATCACCAGGCAAAAATTGGGAACTTGAGGGTTGGGCGAGACGCGGCCAAGGGAAGATGGGGAGAGAAAAGCGTGAAGGGGAGAATGGGGGGAGCTCGGAGGAATGGGATGCTTGGGATACAGGAAGGGTGGATATGGGAGCAGGGAAGCATATATCTTAATTTAGGGAGCCACCTGAGGGTTGTCAAGAGACTTGACCCTAGAGGGGTTCCCAGGTTTCCAGGGAGACGCCCCCAGTTAGTTCCTTGGGCAGCTGAGGAGAGGGAGCCTGAAAAGGCCAGTTCCTATAGCCATACTGATGAATTTCTTGCATATCACCATAGAACCTCCACCTGGCGATAGATGAAGAAAATGACAGAGCCCCACATTGGAGCACCGGACTGAGCTCCCAAGGTCCTGATGAGGAGCAGAAGGAGAGAGAACATGAGAAAGAAAGTCAGGACCGTGAGGGAACCTCCACCTGGCGATAGTTGAAGAAAATGACTGAGCCCCACATTGGAGCACTGGACTGAGCTCCCAAGGTCCTGATGAGGAGCAGAAGGAGAGAGAACATGAGAAAGAAAGTCAGGAACATGAGGGGTGCGTTCACTCATGGAGACGGTGGGACAGAACTAATAGGAGATCACCAACTCCAGTTGGAATGGGACTGATGGATCATGCGACCAAACCCGTCTCTCTGAATGTGGCCAACAGCGGGGGCTGACTGAGAAGCAAAGGACAATGGCGCTGGGCTCTGATTCATCTGCATGGACGGGCTCTGTGGGAGCCTTCTCAGCTTGACTGATCACCTTCCTGGACCTGGGGGGAGTTGGGAGGACCTTGGTCTTAGCATAGAGTAGGGAACCCTGATGGCTCCTTGGCCTTGAGAGGGAGGGAGGGGAGGTATGGGTGGAGGGGAGGGGAGGGAAGGGGGAGGAGGAGGGGAGGGAAGAGGGAAGAGGAGGGGAGGAGATGGAAATTTTTAAATATAAAAAAATAAACCATGAAAAAAAAAAGCAAAAAAAAAAACTGAAAAGACTGGAAGGCAAAATAATCTTTACTTTCCTTAAGAGTTCGCAGCATTCAAGCAGACATAACTTCAATGGCACATGATGTTTATATATACATATATATTTAGTTAATAAATACATTTTGTTTTTAGTAGCTATACTGTTGGTACAATATAGTGTTTTATTGTGTGTGTGTGTGTGCCAATATGAGTGTGTGTGAGTGTAGGTGTGCACATGATGTGCCATGGTGAGACTGTGGAGATCAGAAGGTATTGCCTTCCACCTTGGTCTCTGTCTTATTGCTTTGTGGTTGCATGCATTAGGCTAGCTGGCCTACGAGCATCCAGAAATTCTTCTGTCTTTATCCCTATCTTATCTTGGAAGCTTTGTTTCTTTACAGGAATCCAAACTTAGAATCTCCCGCTTTCAGGGAATGTGCTTTACACACTGGACCATTTCTGTACCCCAAGAAGAAGATTTTTAATTTAATGGAATCACACTTACCTATTTTGGACTGTGTTTCCTGTTCTTTTAATGTTTTCCCCTCCAAACTCCTGCCATTCTAATGCCCTAAAGGGTTGCACCTATTTTTGCCTAGCAGTTTCAAAATTGCAAATTTTTCATTAAGCATTTGTTCATGCATAATGATTTTTATTTATCTGAAATGCAAAATAGAAATGGATGGCAAATCAGTGAGAAACTACTGTTGGTGATATTTGATTAAGATGCTGATAATTTATTGACTTTGTTCAATGTGTAGAACTTACATTGGTAATAAGACAATAGGTAATGCATGTTTTCTGAAGAAGATGAGTAAACCATTAGAAGAGAAGCTACCTTCTGCATAGATGGATATAACACAGAAACCCATGACTGGACAATGTGCAGAAGTTACTTTAAAACACTCAGGACTAAAGAGGATGACTACATCCAGCCACCCCCATTAAGGCTCAGGTAAGTCTGCTGAAGAGGAGGCTCACATTTGAACACATACATGTCTAGCATTACTTCCCAGACCTTTCTTACATGCATCATGGAAACTTAGAACAACCCACAAGTTAGAGGTTATTACCATTTACATTTATTTCACAGATAATCATAAAAGAGAAAAGGGTACACATAAATCATCAAATTTTCTGAGATGATAAATGGTGATCTAGGATTAAATATCAAATTGGTTCTGCATATTTTAATTTTAAAATACTGCCCATTTGACATTAGCTTTGCAGGTACAGGTTGTGCATTCCTGTCTTAGCTAAACTGATGACTCATCACAAGATGATATGAAATGCCTGAAACTGATGGATAAGGGAATTCTCAATTCCACTGCAGGAAAAAAAGGCAGAAAATAATAGATAGTAATAACATTAAAACAAATATTGTACATTTTTTCTTTCTCGTCTGTTTCTATAAAATAAAAGCATGTTTAATAATTTAGAGAGTTTTCCTAAATCAATATGCATTTGAAGCTTGTTTTAAAATATTTAATTAACATTTATATAGCTTATACATTGTAATAGCTCTAAGTGAATATATATATATATCTTGAACTGATTGCCACAAATGAATTAATTAACACAGGCAACACCTACCTTTGGATTGCTTCTTGTAATGTAGTGTATGTGACTCTGTAAGAATGCTGTTTGCTGTGCTATTAGAAATCAAGTAAACAATGCAGCATTTATAGCTTTGCTTAGCACAGTGTCCTCTATATCCCCAGAACACACGCATCTCAAATCCAAAGGTTTATGCTCTTTGAACTATATGTCCATATTTAACCTTCAGTCATTTTCCAAATTTGTGATCTATGGATTCAAATTTTATATTAACACTCATCGAATATCTTTGTCTTTTATTAAATGTATTTATTGTTAATCATGTGCATGTGTGTGTTTGAGTGTGTGCCGTGTGTGAGTGTTCATGGAGTGCAGAGGTGTTAATCCCATGGAGCTATAGTTACAGGCAGCTCAGCCACCTGACATGGATATTGAGAATTAAACTCAGGTCCTCTGGAAGAGCAGTACCTGATCTTAACCTCTGGGCTATCTCATTTTCTTTGTCTTTCTCGTTAGCATATTTTAATTAGCACAATGTCCTCCAAATTGAACTTCTTTGTTGTAAATGTCAAATGTCTCTTTCATTCTCCCTTCATTCTGTGGCTGGATAATAGTACAATGTGCATGTGTATTTGTCTGTGTGCATGAGCACGTTATTTATTCATTAACTAACCCTTAGGCTGCTTTTATAAATTGGTGGCTATGAACTGAAATCACAGCAAATATGGATGTACAAATATATGTTTCAAAGCATTATTTCATTTCCTTTGACTTCATTGCTTGAAATGGGCTTGCCGGATCATATAATTTTTCTACCAATTAATATTTTGGAGACTCTCCATGACATTTTCATGGTTATATGAACTTACGTTTCTTCTAAATGAAAGACATTCTTTTCTAGGACAGAATTGTTAAAACTGACCTCTTCTTATTTAATAATAGTAATCCTAACAGGAAGGAGGTATTATCAAATTATAGTTTATGTTTGTCTTCTATTGTGATTCATAAATTTAAATATATGTTCCTTTACTTTTTAATATTTTATTTATTGTGGTGGTTTGAAAGAAAATTATCCCCAAATGGAATGGCATTATTAGAAGGAGTGACCTTGTAGAAGCAAGTGTGTCACTTTGTCCCACCATAATGATAACGAACTAAACCTTTGAAACTGTAATCTGTCCCAATTAAAAGTTTTTATTTATTGGAATTGCCATGGTCATAATGATTCTTCACAAAAAATAAAACCACAACTAAGACATATTGCAAACAAATGACCCTAATAAACAAGCTGGTATATTCATTTTAACATCTGACAAAGCAGACTTCAAACTGAAACTAATCAGAAGAGATAGGGAAGGGCATAACATACTTATCAAGAGAAAAAAATCCACAATAAGATATTTCAATTCTTAGCATCTACGCTAAACACAAAGGCACCTATGTTCATAAGAGAAACACTTCTGCAGCTTAAAGCAAATATTAACACTCACACAATGATAATGGGAAACTTCAATATCCCAATGTTGGCATGGACAGATCATCCGGACTAAAACCAAAGAAATGCTATAGCTGCTGGTGGAAAATTCCTACAACTTATAAACACTTTCAACAAAGCAACAGCTAAAAATTAAGTCACAAAACTCAATACTCCCTTTAAATATGAGTGACAAATAGAATGAGAAATAAATAAGAACAATAAGACTTTTCACAATCGCTTCAAAGAATAGAAAATACATTGAGGTACCATTAGCCAAGCAAATAAAAGAATTGTGAGATAAAAGATTTAAAACACTGAAGAAATTGAAGACATCAGAGGATGGAAAGATCTCCCATACTCTTGGATCAGTAAAACTAATATAGAAAAAAGTTGTCATCCCACCAAAAGCAATCTACAGATTCAATAAACTCTCTATAAAATTCTGACACAATTATTTATAACCTTTGTATGGACAATTTTCATCTTAATATGGAAACACATAGGGAGAGAGTATCAATAAAACAGTCTTGAATGATCAAGAACTGCTAGAGGTATAACCATCCATGATTGCAGGCTGTACTACAAAGCTATAATAATACAAACATCATGGTATTGACACCCAAACAAACATGGTGAACAATGAAATCAAATTGAACACCTAGGCATAAATTCATTGACCCATGGAAACATGATTTTGTTAAAGAATCCAGAAATACACACTGGGGAAAAAAAAGACAACATCTTTAACAATTGGTGCTGTTCAAATTTGTTTGACTGTGCCTAGAATAACCCGAACAGATCCATGCTGATCACCCTGCACAAAAATCAACTCCAAGTTGATCAAAGATTTCAACATAAAGCCTGATACTTAAGAACAACTGACTTTGATAAGGCAGCAAGAAATACTGAACCCGATGGAAAAAAAAAGAGGTGAGGAATAGCTTTGAACTCATTGGTGCAGGAAACAACATTCTGGACAGAACACCATTAGTAAAAACATTGGATCAAAAATTAATAAAAGGAACACATTAAACTGAAAATATGTACAGCAAAAGACACCATCATTCAGATAAAACCCAGTGTATGGAGTGGGAAAATATTTTTACCAAATCAACATCCAATGGAGGACTAATATCCAAAATATATAAATAAGTAAAAATATCTAGATATCAAGAAAAAATAACCCAACTAAAGCATAGGGCATCAAATGTAAACAGTGAATTCTCAAAAAGAGAAAACTCAAATGGCAGTGAATCACCTCAGAAATCTTCAACATCCTTAGCCATCAGCAAAATGCTCATCAAAACTATTTTTACATTTTATCTTACACACATAAATATGGTCAATATCAATAAGATAAGTGTCTGGTCATGCTGGTAAGGGGATATGGAGTAAAGAGTAAACCATTTCTAGTGGGACTGAAAACTTGCACAGCCGCTGTGAAAATCACTGTGGCTGTTTCATCAGGAAGATGGACATCAGTCTATCTCAAGATTCACCATTACCATTCTTGGACACTGTAATGATGTGAAAAAAAAATGCTCCCCAAAGAAAGTGTCACTATTAGGAGGTGTAGCCTTGTTGGAGGAAGTGTGTCACTGTGGGGATGGCCTTTGAGGTCTCTTTTCCTCAAGCTTCCCTCAGTTACAGTCAGTTAACTTCCTGGTCAATGTGTAGCACTCTCAGCTCTAGCACCATGCTGCCCTTCATGATCATAATGGACTGAACCTCTGAAAATGTAAGCAAGCTACCCCAATTAAATGTTTTCTTTATAAGAGTTGCTGTGACCATGATTTCTCCTCAAAGCATTTGACATCCTAAGACAGGCATTTACCCAAAGGAAACCTCTTTCTACCACAGAGGCAATTTCTCAACCATGTTCATTGCCATTCTATTAATAATAGTTATAAAGTAGCAACAATTAGGTGTCCCTCCACAGAAGAATGGATAAAGAAAATGTGGTACATTTACACAATTTAGTATTTTTCTGCCATTAAAAAAATGAGTGGCAATCTTACCAAATAAAAAGAAAAAATGAAGCCACGAATTTCTCAGGTAAATGGGTATAACTAGAAAAGAACATATTGAGTAGGTTAACCTAGACCCAGGAAGATAAATATTGTCTACATTTGCTTTTATGTCGATATTAACTATTATGTTAATGATAACCAAGCTGCAATCTGTAGACTCACAGAGAATAGGTCTGAAATAAGCAATTGGTGGGATGGGGCAAATAGATCTCCCTAGGAAAGAGAAACAGAATAATTATGGAGGAAGGGGGGAGGAGGGAGTGAAATGATCAAGTGGAAAGGGGGTGGAAAAGAGTTTACAAAAAAAGAAAATTGGGAGACAGCCAAAATTAAGGGCCATTTGAAGGATAGCAGGGAAGCACAATACTATAGAAGCCTTTTAAAATATATACATATATGAAGGGTTCTTAAATGAAATCATCATTTGGGGAGAAATAGCCCCAAATGGATATATCTTGTCACCAAATGAAGCCTAGTACCCTGGATTAGTTACATCTAAGTGAGTTTTGATCTAAAGAATTCCATGTGAATCCCCAAATATCCCAGGCTAATACAGAGACTCTAAGTTGATCCCCACAAACTGATGGCAAGGCCCCCTTGCTAAAGACAACACCTACACAACTTATTGAACCTGGAGAAGTCTAGCTGGTACCTACATAGAACCTGTAGCGCTACATGCTAGTGTCTTTCGCACAGGAAGGTACTCTGTATGCTGCTGAAAGATAAACATAAACACCAACCCAGCCACAAAGCCTTTGATCTACAATTCTGTCCTGCCTGAGAGATACTCTAGTGCAATGGCAGCACAGAGCTCATGGGTGTAACCAACTAATAATTGATTTGACTTATGGCCCACTCCTTGAGATGGAACCCATTGGCAACACTATTTTGATTACCAAGAACCTGAGACTGGATAGCTCAGGGGCCTAGAGTAAAACCAAATACTACTGTTTAAAAAAAAAAAAACAAAATATAGCAATGGAATTACTCTTCAGAACATTCTGCTATTCTATTAGAGCAGTACCTTGCTCGGCCATTGATAGAGAATCATCCTCTTGGAGCATATGCAGACAAACTCAGAGACCCACAACTGTATGAAGGATGGAAGATACCAAGAAAACAAAGCCCTCTACATCAACATGATCAACCCACAGATGTTTTTATCAATTATACTTTGTTTTATTTTATTTTACTTTATTTTATTTTTATCCCACAGAATCCATTTTGGTTTTTAATGAGAGACAGAGGTAGTAGATCCTAATGGGATGGGTAGTGGGAGGATCTGACAGGAATAAGAGGAGGTGTAACTCTAATCAAGAGATAGTCTGTGAGAGAAAACATCCTATTTTAATAAAAGCAAAAATGAAAAAAAACCTAGCATTTACTCATTTACTTATTTCCCTTCCATGTAAATTGTATTCAATAACAATTACTAAAGAGTCTTTTCTGAATAAGCTTCAGAGGCAGCTCAGGTATGAGCTAAGAGTTAATACATGCCTGCATCTGCTTCTGTGTCGTATATTATATTAAATTACCATAGCTGTTTATCTTTGTGTCTAAACACTCCCTTAATTACCATGAATGTCATATGGTAGAGAATTCTAACCACACTGATTTTCTCATTCGGGACTACATCTTCTGTTCTACGTCCGGTGTTATTAAAACTGCAGAATATCCTCTCCCTTAGCTTGCATTTACTTGGAATGCACTTTCTTGTTTGCTTATTCCTTTTAGTTTTGAGATTATAATGACACCATTTTCCTTCCAAATCCTCCCATGTAACCCTCCTTGTTCTGTCTCTAATCCATTGCCTCCTTTTTCTTTGATTTTGTTACATGTAATAAGCATTTACATCTATATTTCTAAGTATAATCCGTTGAGTCTGTATAGTGTTACTTGGCAAGTATATATGTCTTCAGGCTGACCAGTTGGTATTGGATAACTAATTGGTGTGCTCATCCATAGAGAAGATTATTTCTCCCACTTCCAGCATCTTTTAGTTGCCTGTCATTCTCTGTGGCAGGTTAAGGCCTCATGGTCTCACCAAATATCTCTTGACTTTGGTGTGTCTATCGCCATTGCTCAACTTATGTTTAGACAGTCATGTTGGTGAGTCTTTATGGGCACAGCCTCTAATATCCATATTAGACACAATCCCATAGCAAACTCCCCTTATTTGTTTTTGCAACATCTATGCAACTATTTCTGCAATGATCGAATGATCGTTGAGCATTAGATGTGTGAGTATTTAAGTGTATTCACTTGGATAGGGCTCTACAATTGCATTTTGATTGTCACTTTCTTTAATGATGAGGAGTGAGAGCTACCCTTGCCTATTAAGAAAATATTTATCACACACGTCGCTTAAATGGTAACTTTACTCATACAAACAAAAACTAGACTTTGTCTTTTGTCTTCTCCCCTTTCTTGCTTATGTGGAGAGGAAGGCATATGTGCTAGGACATTCATGTGGGGGTTACAGGAATTCTTGCTAAAGTTTTCTCTGATTTTGTCTTGTAGATCCTAGAGCTCAGACTTAGGTCCAGAGCCACGGTACCAAGGTCCTTTACCCATTATGTTTCTTCCCTGCCCCGAGTTTTGCTCCTTAGTGTGATTTTTAGATGAGGTGGTATGTGGGATATGGTAATTGTGGTTTATGTCCTATTTTGTTAGGTTTGGATTATCTCACTTTAGTGTAGTTCAGTTTTTGTGTGTCCCTATATGCAATATGTCTTGATGTCTAGGTATGTACATCAAGATCTATATATATATATATTCATCTTATATTTAAGAAAATAACTTATTGTTGGTAGAAATTAGCATGTTAGTTATATTTATATTGTATATAATAAGTTGCAGTATTTAATACTGATATTTAAGTATAGTATATATTGTATTTTTAGAAAATTATATATAATACAAGGTAAAATGAATAACAAATATATTATTCGTCTATTGTAGTTGTGAAGATTAACTTATTAGAACAATGATAGAATTAGCATAATTTCTTCTACCTACTTCTTTCATCATCAAAACTTAAATTATGATTATAATTTCAAATTTTCTTCTATAATCAAGTTAGTGAATATTTATCTATTAATTTATTACCATTGAATGATACTTTTATACCTGATTTTATAGATGAGACAATTTCAATTTTAATTCTAGTTCTAATTCTTTCTGGTCATCTAAAATAGTACAAAAATTAATTGAATTAATTTTTCTATTAGCCGTAGGTTCACAGAAAAAAATGAACAGCAAGTGTAGTTCCCATAAATGGTATTCTCCACAGAATGGTATTCTCCACTTGTGTTATCATAAATATGTGCATTATATTTGTTACAAATGATAAAACAGTATCAGTACAATGTAGTTAAGTAGAGTTCCTAACTTATGCTATGTTTGATTCCTTATGCTGTACCGTTCTAGGGGTTTTGTAAAAGATGCAGTGTCACAAATCCATCATTGCCATGTCCTATACAGTAGAGTAAAGTGACCTGAGATCTCTGAAATCCAACAGTCTATCTTCATTCTCTCTCCTTGAACTGATCCCCTGGAAACCGCAATGTCCTACTGCTTTATTGCTTTTCCTTTTTAGTTTTATCTTTCTAAATTAAAAGAATAATTTTCATACAATATACAATATAATTGTATCTCATCCATTATACAATTGCATTTCATACAATATAATTGTAAAACTTCCTTTGTTTCTTTCCTTCCTCCAAACACTCCCATATTCTGATATTTTCTCTCTATTAAATTCACCATATTTCTTTGTACTAATTTCACCATTTTAGAGATATAACCATGTACGGTGTCCTTTCAGTCTGGCCACTTTCTGTCAGTAATACTCCTTAGTGGTTCTCTATGGCTTCTGTGGGCCTTTTGCATTTTTGTTTTTGACAAATAACATCACAGTATATTGGTGTGTTATAAATGGTTTAATCCATTCCTATGTCAAAGCATAGCAATTCTCACTCTACCCGGAAAGTTAATGGGTGTCTTCTTCAGCCATCATCAGAGTATCTTCCTCATGTAGCAATGGGAACAATACATAAACTGATAGACAGACATTGTATAGAGTGAGAGACCTTGGAACACTCAGTACTAAATGGGATGTCGCCATTAAATCCCCTCAGGGCTCAAAGAACCAGCCTTAGAAAGGGAGGCAGAAAGAGTGTGAAAAGTCACAGGGGAGAGAGGACACCAAGAAAGAAGGCCCTGTAAATCAGCAGGATGGATGCACATCTGAATGCACAGAGACAGACAGCATGCATGGGGCCTGCAGAGGACTCTACCAGATGGGTCCTTACAACTGAAAAAAGAAGTGGACACATGCCCCATCTGTAATCTAAAAGCAATCTCCAGTTGATTACTACTTGGAAATAAATATTTAGTTTTCTGCAAGGAAATTTTAGCGGTGAAACAAAGTACTCTTAAAGATGGGTAGGCCAAGATTTAGATTGCCAACAGAAGGTAAAAAAAAAATAGATAAAATTAAATCAACAACAAAAGAAGAAGCCCTGACACAATGTTGTGAGACAGGAACATGCAAAGATGACATGTAGTTCATCATATATGCACACACACTCACACTTGTTTTAACCCACAGGTCCTTTGCATATACAGTGTGGATTCCAATTAGTGGTTTTTCATGAGATTCCTGTGTATGCAAATGAATACGTCTATGTTTCTTGTGCTTTTTATTTCTTTTCATTTCGCTTTTTGTTTGTTTTTTGAGTCAAGGCTAAAATTTTTCTCTTAATTCACAAGAATTTTGTGGGTCTAATACTTTGCAGTTATGTCTATGATAGATACTGATTAATTTGGGGGAAATGTAGAATTTTTATATAACTTTTATTTTGAGTTTGGATATCAGTTCTTCCAATATGGTTGAACTGTCTTTTCTTTATACTGTGTTACACATTTTCCAACTGAACACAGCTTTACCAGTTTAGTGTAGGAATTTATGATTCTCCAGTGCTGTTCCATTGATTCTCTTAGTTCATCACCCTGATATATTTTAAATACTATAAATCTTTTGATAAATCTTAACCTTGAATAGTGCCAGAACTTTGCTTTGCTTTTAGCTTTGCTTGGTAATTTTGGGGTCTTTGTCATTCCTATTTAATCTTTAGGATTGTTTTGTCTATAACCAGAAAGAAATATTTTATTGTTATTTCTCTTGAGTAGGTTAACTTGATATGGTGGCTAATAATGATAGTTATTTAGCAGAAACTAGAACTACAAAGGAAAAACATTCTCTGGGCATATCAGTAAAGCAGTTTCTACATTTGGTTAATTGAAGAACCATCCTGACTGTGAGTAGCAGCAGTCTAAGGATTTGAGAAGGTCTCAGACTGATTGAAAGGAGGGAACAGCAGAGTGCCGACATTCATCTCTCTGTTTCGTTAACTGTGGACACAGTGTGTCTGGTAGCTTCTCCTCCTCCTCCCAATGATGGACCACATCCCTTCTAACTGTTAGCTAAAAAAATACCTTCCTCCCATACTTAAAAATACTTCTTAAGGTATTTAGTCCACACAATGAGAAACGAAAGTTGAGAAGAACTCACAGATAGCAATATTGGTTATTAATACCTGAAATTTTTTGTTTCATCAAAACGTGATTTTTTTACAACTCATGTAAATATTTGTTAGATTAATATCTAAATGTTTGTTTTGACTGCTAATGTAAGCATCACTGCATCTTTACTATCAAACTGCAATGATTCAGTGCAAATAAAATAGGAATATAATCAACTTGTTTATTATCCCACCTTCTTTTCCTACTTGGTGGTTAATTCAATATTGAAAGAAGTATTCTTCATCCATTCTTCCACTGAAGGGCATCTAGGTTGTTTCCAGGATCTGGCTATTACAAATAATGCTGCTATGAACATAGTTGAACAAATGCTTTTGTAGTATGATAAGGCATCTCTTGGGTATATTCCCAAGAGTGGAATTACTGGGTCCTGGGGTAGGTTGATCCCGAATTTCCAGAGAAACCGCCACACTGCTTTCCAAAGTGGTTGCACAAGTGTGCATTCCCACCAGCAATGGATGAGTGTACCCTTTACCCCACAACCTCTCCAGCAAAGGCTATCATTGGTATTTTTGATTTTAGCCAATCTGACAGGTGTAAGATGGTATCTCAAAGTTGTTTTGATTTGCATTTCCCTGATAGCTAAGGATGTTGAGCATGACCTTAAGTGTCTTTTGGCCATTTGAACTTCTGTCGAGAATCCTCTGTTCAGTTCAGAGCCCCATTTTTAAATGGGTTAATTAGCATTTTAAAGTCTAGTCTCTTGAGTTCCTTATATATTTTAGAGATCAGACCTTTGTCAGTTGCAGGGTTGGTGAAGATCTTTTCCCAGTCAGTAGGCTGCCTTTGTGTCTTAGAGACAGTGTTTTTGCTTTACAGAAGCTGCTCAGCTTCAGGAGGTCCCATTTATTCAATGTTGCGCTTAATGTCTGTTCTGCTGGGGTTATACGTAGGAAACAGTCTCCTGATGAGGAACAGAAGGAGGGAGAACATGAGAAAAAAAGTCAGGACCGTGAGGGGTGCGTTCACCCACTGAGACAGTGGGACAGAACTAACAGGAGATCACCAACTCCAGTTGGAACGGGACGGATGGAACATGCGACCAAACCGGACTCTCTGAATGTGGCTAATAGTGGAGGCTGACTGAGAAGCCAAGGACAATGACGATGGGCTTGGATTCTACCGCACCGACGGGCTATGTGTGAGCCTTGTCAGTTTGGTTGCTCACCTTCCTGGACCTGGGGGGAGTTGGGAGGACCTTGGACTTAACATAGTGTAGGGAACTCTGATGGCTCTTTGGCCTGGAGAGGGAGGGAGGGGGTATGGGTGGAGGGGAGGGGAGGGAAGGGGGAGGAGGAGGGGAAGAGATGGAAATTTTTAATAAAAAATGAGAAAAAAAACAAACAAGTATTCTCTTTCACACAGATGTGCTGGAGTTATGTTTGGGTTTGATTCAGTGTGTATACAAACTATTTAGTCTATATTATTTCAACCAGAATTATAAGGGTATTTCACAAGTTAGTACAACATGTTATATATTAACTATTTTTATGATTCAATGTATTCAGCTTCTTATTTCTTTTGACTGTGATTTTACTTCTCCCTGGAGAAAATATTTGCACTGTTAAAAAAAATCAGTAAAATAAATAAACAAACAAATACACACAAATGATATGAGAGTATCAACCATTTTTGCATATAAAATGGTGATGAATTTCACTGCAGTATGCCTGAATTAAATAAGATAATTTCCTTTGAAATATGCAAGTTATTCCTCCATTAGCGAAACTAATCCTAAGACTGTTATTAGGCAGGAGGTGACCTGGAAGTAGTGCAAGTGTTCATTTGTCCTAGGGAACTCTTTGAATGTCTCCATCCTTTCAGTATGGAAACACAAGTAGCTAGTCTTTTTGACTTAGTTAATAGCTCTTGGTTGTCTCAGTAAGTCTTTAGACATCACCAGAAACATGTTCTAATTCTGAGGAATTTCTCTATTAAAATGTTCTATTAATGATACTAGCAATGGTAATTTTATTTTATGTGGATCTTCTGATAATCTTGTTAAAACAGAATATATTTTCGAGTATGTTTTTCTCGTATGACACAAGTGCAGAATTTTCGGCTGAGGTATCTTATTAAAATTGACACCTCTTCTTGGGAGTGGAGTGTCCATGGTCAGGGCAGCTTTAGTAGTAGTGTAAGTTTGCAGGAAAGACTCATGAATACCATGTTAAAATAAGCAGCAATAGAGACAATTCAACCTAAATAAGCTTTCAATTGAAAGTATCATACTGTAGGAGAAAGTTATAAACCATCTTAATAAAGAGACATTTTGAATTCATAAACATACTCATTTAAATAAGTTTCTCAATGCAGTCCTTCAATGTGCAGTGCTTTGAGTACTGGCTTTTAATAAAAGATTTTAAGAAACTTGAGAAATGTAGAATTAGACTCTTCCTGGGGTGACCCCTAATTGTTTATCCAAAACATATAAAAACACAAATAATAAAAATAGACTCAGAAGTTTTTATTTATATAGTTGCATCTGTATATCTGTCTATTTATCTGCCTATGTGACTGTCTTTCTATGTGACTGTATTTCAATTGCAATAATGATCAAAGTAAAAGAGACTAAGGAGCTGGCAAGAAAAAGAGAACCTGAAGAGAAGAAAGGGAAGAGGGAAGAGATGCGATTATATTTCAATTGCAATAAATTTAGAAAGAAATTTGAAGAAAATATGTAATATGGAAAGATATAACTAGCTTTGCCACATAGGCAAATGTGGATGACTTCACCTATATAGAGTAGGAAGCATGTCATTCTTTTAACCATTTGTAAGTCTAATGGAGATTCAGTATATTGCTGAAGACTCTGTTTATGTCACTAAGGCTTTCTGCATCTAGTGCTATTTACAAAATAGCATTTCTAATTATTCTCAAGTCATAATATTGGATTCATAGGTTTATGGATGCTTATAGATATGTACATATACATATGACTGTACTAAAATGATTTACCTTCAGGAAACATAAGTTAGTTTTTAATATCTTCTCCCTGCTCAGTGTAGGGCATATTAAACATCATAAAATTGTATATGATTGTGTTCACAAAGAAATGAAACCTAACCAGAGCTTTATTTTTAAATGGATGGTGACAGGGTTCTTCCAGGTAACAGTAAAATGGCCTGGGTGATTAAAGTATGGTCAAGGTTATGTACGAAAACAATAAAATTGTTATCTTCATAAAAAAAAGAAATATAGAAGAACATATATAGAACATTTACTGTCTGCATCAAATGATTCCATCTCCTTTATTGATTCTAATATCTTTCACACTAAATTTGACCTTTTAACACTTAGAATCTTTTGCCATGACTGTGATTTAATTTAAATTAATTGTTCTCAGACATGATCTACATCTAATCCAGAGATCTAAGAAGGTTTTTATTTAATTTTTAAAAGTATAACAAAATATAGTAAGATGAAACAAAAACTATAGAATCAGAGTTGGACAAACAAACAAATGAAGAAAAAAGAGGCCAAGAGATGCACAAGAATCAGAGACTCACTTGCTTACACACTCAAGAATCCAATAAAACAGTAAACTGGAAGTCATAGTATTTATGCAGAAGACCTGGTGCAGACATGTGCAGGCCCTGTGCAGACCTCGGTTTCTGGGAGTTTATATGTGCTGTTCTCAGGTTGATTTAATGGGCCTTGTTTCCTTCGTGTCCTCTATCCTCTCTGACTCTTACACCTAAGGAACACTTTAAGCCTGATTCTTTTTCTTGCTTTTCATATGTAATCTGTTACCGAGTTTTATTGTTAAATCCTGAATATATTTCCACTGCATATTTTGTCTATAGAATACATATACTTTTTTTATCTTACTATTATCAGACAAGATTTTGATCTAGGCTCCTTATCCGCAATTGCTTACTTGTGTATTGTTTACCTTTGATTCCGTTGAAATCTCAACCAAAACTTGTGAATATGCTCCCAAGGCACATAGATATGAGTGCCTTCAATTACAACTTACAGTGTCCCACTGCCTTGCTTCTGCCACTATTGACATTCTTCCCCTTAACAGTTTGTCAACACTCATATGCCCAAGGGCTTTTGAAACCATGATGTATTCTGTCCAGGTCATTCCCCCACTTCTTCATTGATTTAACTGCTTTTCTCACTTAAGTTCAGCTGTCACTTTCTCTAGAAAGACTTTCCTGACCCCTATAAATATTCAATCACTCCAATAATAAAGCTTTGAAAGAACTATATTATAGTTCTTGTCCACAACCATAATTATAAATTCATGTTTTGTGTAAAAAATTAACCCATGTTCTTTTGCCAGAAGCAATCTCCAAAGTGTGAAGTCTGTTAATTTGAGCTTTGTTGTGCTCATAATCTTGACACATAGTAGGTATTTGCTAAAAACATGAAGTGTTGGGGATCAAATATAGGTAGAGGAAATCAGTAAATACCAAGACAGACACATTAACAGTCTTTGGATTGTGTGTATGTGTGTTTGTGTGTGTGCATACACACATTTGCGTGAATGCAAACAAAATATATTTTGAAAGTCTTAGAATTAAAATCTCTTATATGGAAAAAAACCTGGAAGCAATGAAATATTGTTTATCATTATAGGTCACTGCAATTCTGGAATAAAGGGAGCATTAGAAACTGAAGCAAACTACTAAAGAAATAATGAAAGTTCTGGTAAAGCATCTAAGAATTTATTGACTAACCAAACATAGGAAGAAAATATAAATATTTCCAGCCTTATTTATTTTTCACTGTTGTATTTAAAATAGATTTTTCCCTACAATGAATTCTGATTACAGTTTTCCCTCCCCCAACTCCTCCCAAATCCTTTCTGCTCTCCAATCAAGCAAATCCACATCTTTTCTGCCTTTCATTCAAAATCAAACAGATATCTAAGAACAATAAACTAAGATAAAACAAACCAGAATACAGCAAAACAAACAGAAAAAAGAGCCAAGGAAAAACACAAGAAACACAGACAGATGCAAAGACTCACACTTTCACACTCACACACAAATCTCATAAAACACAAAATCAGAAGTCATTATAGAGAAGGAAAATACTTATATGGTTTTTAAAAAGACCAGACAATGTATTATGAGAAAAACAAACAAACAAAAACACAGAAATAAAAAATAAACCTCCAAAAACATAACAGAGTTCATTTTGGGTTTGCCTGCACTAGTGGATATGGGACATGGGACCCCTTAAATTTGTTTTGTATAGCCAGTGTGCCTCTGTTGGAGAAAACTAATTGGAAGTAGCTTCTGGGTCAGGGTGGGACTTATTTTTTCCACTCCAACTCTCATCATTGGCATCCTATTTGGCTTAGATCACTGGAAGCTGTCATAGTCTCTGTGAGTTCATTTGTGCCTTAGCCCTGTTGTATCTGTCCCTTGTTTCCTTGGTGTCTTCTAACCTTACTGGTTCTCACAATCTTGTACTCACCCCTCCCATTAGAGCTCCCTGGGTCCTGAGCGGAGAGATTTGATGGAAATGTCCCATTTAGGACTGACTGTTCTAATTGCCTTCACTCTCTTTTTACTGTCTAATTGTAGGTCTATGTATTTGTTCCCATCTACTGAAGATTCTCTGATGAAGGCTGAGCAAGGCACTGATTTATGAGAATGTTATTTTATTGCTATGTTCCTTTAGGGAAACCATAGTGTTTGTGTTGTGGGAGGTCATTCTGTCTCATTCCTCATCTGGGCCCAACATGGATTCATCTCCTTCTTCATGTTTGATTTCCCCTAAGTCCATGAGCTATCTAGTCTCAGACTCATGAATACCTGAGCAGTGTTGGGCATGGTTCCATCTTATGGAGTTAAATTCCATCAGATAGTGGTTGGTTACTTCCACAACTTTCGGGCCACTATTGCATTAGCAGATCTTGCAGGCAAGTTACCATTATAATCAAAGGTTTATAGTTGGGTTGGTGTTTACTTTTATCTTTTGGTAACATTTTATTTTTAAACAAAATTATTTTTATTTAAGTTTTCATACCTTTCTATATTGTATGTTATGCTTATTAACTTTTGATTTACTCTGACTTCTCCCTCCTGTTAGTTACCTTTCTTCTGCTAGACACTTTTGCTTCTACTTCCACATTACATATATCTACATGACACCATATACAAATGCTCTAATAACAATAAGTATGAAAAATACTGTCTTTCTGAATTTGGCTTGATTTACTTTATAGGGTTATCCTCTTTTTATCTATTTTTATGAAAATGCCGTGACTTCATTATTATTTGTGGCTGAAAAACTTTCACTGAGCCTATACACTGTTCTTGAGTACATATGATAATTCAATTACTTAGCTATTGTAAAGGGTATAATATAAACCTTGAAGTACAAGCATTTCTGTAATTTGTTGACTGGAGTCCCTTGAGAATATACAAGAGTGGAACAGTTGGGTTAGATGGAAGATAAATGTTTAGTTTTTGTGTTGTTGTTTTTAAGAAACTATCTTAACTTCCATAGTGATTGGACTAGCTTGGTTATTGTGGCACAGGCTGAAGAAAATGAGGAAAGAAGAAAATTGAATTTGATGTTAGTCTGTGTTACTTTTGGTAGTTTTAGAAGTATAGTCTCCAAATAATTCTTCTTAAGTTCTAATGAAGTTTTTCACTTATTAAGAATGACTTTTTAAATCTTTCTTTCAATTCACATTTTGTGTCTTCCTAAGTTACTGTAGCCAGTTTTTGATCACTCTGTTAAAGAGAAGCAATAAATCTTTTAGGCACTGCAGCTCTTTATATAAATATATCATAATATGCCTTCTTTCTTAAATTTCTTCAAATGTTCTTCAAAGAACATGGTTTATACTGACCTCAAGATTGCTGTTGACATTGTGTAAGATCTATTGACACATATAACCATTATGTTATAATCACAGATACACCTGGTTATACACATCTGTATATGTTCATTGACCCAATTCTGATTTTGCAAATAAACTATTCTTGAAACTGGAAGTAATTTCGAGTAAAATAATTCAGGTTTATATATTTATATTTGGTTAGTTGCAATTTCTGTATTAATTTTGACTTTAAAATCAAGTGTTCAATGATAATCTAAATACAATTAAAGTATAATTTCTTTATCGTGATTTGTTTCTCTGAATCATGTACAAAACATTCACAGACTCTGAAGTGAGCCAGGCCATTATTTTAAAATCAATATATTATTAAAATAGAACTTTCTAGTATTTTTATACCCATGGTTTAAAATATAGTTTTTATACATTAGTTCACTGTATTTTCCTATAAGACTCAAAGAAAAAACAATATACGCTAGATTTTTGCATGTTTAAATTTAGTATTTCATTGTTCTATTATTTGTCTTAATTAGTTATCTTCATAGCTACATCTTTATTTTATCAACAGTCATCTGAGACATTTTATGACAAGATTCATCTTGAACATCACAAGAGAAACATACACATACACTTGATTTTGTTAATTTTATGAAACATTACCTTCTTTAGTAATCAGATAACTAACCATTAGAAGGACACTTTCGTTTTGATTGTGTTATTTCAAGTGTTTATCACTAAATCTAATGACAAATAACAAAATAAAGGATATCCATAAAATAGAAATGTTTATAAAGCAGCTGATATTTTTTGTACTTCTACCTAGTTAAAACACACACACACACACACAGAGAGAGAGAGAGAGAGAGAGAGAGAGAGAGAGAGAGAGAGAGAGAGAGAGAGAGAGAGAGAGAGAGAGAGAGATATCTTGTGGAACATAGTGGGGAAGAAAATACTACATGATATAGAAATTTGTTGATGCAATTTTTTGAGGAAAAAGGGGTAATTTAGTTGTTCTCATATTATGTGGTTAGCCATCATATCTGAAGAAAAGGAGCCTTTTTAGCCACTGAATTAGACATAATAACTGTTAACAAACTCTGACAGGAAAGCTTCTGTTTAGAGTAAATCTAGGAAATGAAAAGTCCACCTGAAATCCATTTGAGCAACAGATAATTGTCTTAAACTTAATCTCCTGATGATGTTAACTTCATGAATTCTATTAAGTGACACCCTGTCCCCAGTGAAGTCTTCATTGGGTTAGGGCTGTCTATGTTTTAATATTTTGTCCCACCAAAATCTATACTGAAATTCAATTTAATGAGATAGTATTGGGACTTGAGCCTTGATGAGATGTACTCACTTCCTGGCAGTCCTATTCTCGGGAATGTATTCGGATTAGTATAGAAATGATAACAGAGATGAGTTCTGTCTCTTGTTCGTCTATCCTCTGAGGAATAGCTCTCTCTCTCTCTCTCTCTCACTTTCTGGTGGATGTAGCATTTATGTGCCTTGAAAATGGAGCCTGAGCTCGTTGCCCACATAAAAAACTCAGAATCTTTGACTTTTTAAACCTCTATTATATGTAAAATCATCTTCTAACATCTTGCTATAATAGCAAAAAATAATTAAAGTTACATTCCAGATATCTGGATTTAGAAAAAATTCTCTTTAAGAATGGCAGCCATATTGAATGATTTGATAAATATTTGGCCCAAGAATTTGGAGGAAAATACAAATCCTTGGAGCATGTTGTGCATCAATATCCTAAACTTTGATTGAGGCTTCCAGGAGCAGGACTGGGTTGCGGTCAATTGAGTCTTTGACCCATGGGGTCCCACGGAAATCCCCAAATAGCTCAGACTATTGCTAAGGCAAAGGGTTGGCTCCGCCAACTGAAAGCAATACCCCATTGCTGAGAACAAACTCCCACAAAACTTATTGAACATGAAGAAGTAAAACTGATGTCTACATGGAGCCTTCAGCCCTGGGTTCTAGTCTCTTTGGTGCAGAGAGGTACTCTGTATGCTACCAAAAGAGAAACATAAATATAAACCCAGCCATAAAAACGTTGACCTACAATCTGTCATGCCTGGAAAATATGGTAGGGCAATGGTGGCATAAAACTTGTGGAAGCTGCCAACCAATATCAAATTTGACTTAAAGCCATGTCACTAGCATGAACCCCTATCAAACACTGCTTGTATAACTAAGAAGCAGAGACAGGATAGCCCAGGACTAGACCAGACAATACTTGCCAAAAAAGTATTAACAAAAATGACTACTAATGAAATTCTGCTATACTCAATAAATCAACGCCTTATTTGGTTATTATTATTTGGTTATTATTAGAGAAGAGAAGCAAATAGCAACAGATGCTCAGGGAGCAGATAGCAACAGATACAAAAAAATTAAAAAAACAGCAAGACATTATTTGGAGGCAGTATAAATTGGAAAGCTCCATTAGATCGCCCCTCTTTAAAACTCAAGAAACCCCACAGAAGATAAGGCAGAAAGATTAGAAGAACCAGAGGGTATAGAGGACACCAGGAGAACAATACCTCCCGAATCTGCTAATCAAGTGCATATAAACTACAGCGACTGATCCAGCAAGAACAGAGTCTACATAGATCTACATCAGGTCTTCTGTATATTATATGTTAGATATGTATATATATATATATATATATATATATATATATATATATATATATATATAGCTTTTAGTACAGTATTTTTACAGAACTTTTGAGTATAAGGAAGAGTACGTCTCTGGCCTACTCTTGGGATTCTTTTCCTCTGGTTGGGTTGCTGTTTCCAAATTCAATATGATAATTTTTACTTCATCTTATTATGTTTTATTTTGTCATGTTTGGGTTGTTACCTTTTAAAAGCACATTCTTTTCTAAGGAGAGACAGAAATAAAGTGGATCTGGAAAGGAGGGCAGGTGGGGAGGAGCTGGGAGGAAGAGAGGAGGAGGAAACCATAACCAGGACATTTTGGATGAGAAAAAATTCTGCATTCAATAAAAAAGAAAAGCATTCTAATGCTGAACCACATGCACAAACTTTTTAATGAGACTGTTTCAATTATGATGAAGTGGTTATTCAACTCATAACCTGCTGTCAGGGGCAAAACTTTAATAACATCAAAATCTTATTGATCAAGACAGTGCTGTGGACAATTTTTATTTTTATAATAAAATTTTACTGGAACCAGCAGTAGATTGGGGTAGGATAATTTTGGTTTATAGTTCTGTGTTTTGTTTCTTACAATTTCTGTATTAATTTTGACTTTTAAGAGTTGTAGTAAATCTTATGTTTGCATATCACTGAGTTCTGAATCTTATGCACCTACAGAGAACACCTGACTTTTCCCCATGTTCTAACTCAGTTTAAAAAAATCTTTAGGGCATTATTGTTTTTTTTTCCATGTATTTCTGTGCACCATATGGGTACTTTGTCTGTAGAGGCCAGAAGAGGGCGCTGGATCCACTAGAACTGCAGTTACTTATACTATTTTGTCACCATATGTGTTCTAGGACCTGACCCAGGTCCTCTGAAGGAGCAGCCATCACTCTTAACTTCTGACCCATGTCTCCAACCCTTTTCCATTTTTTGATTTAGCGTTTTTATTCATGTTTTGTTCTTTCAAATGTTGTTTTGGTCAATATATTTGAACTTAATTTACATAATGCCTTGTAGAATTGACATCAATACTAATGGATATATAGTAATCTGATAAAGCACATTTATGGTTGATCACAGATATTATTACCTGTTCCTGTGACAACTTTATATTGTTTCAACAATTTCTTTGTTACAGTTTGAATGAAAGACTCATAGTGTGCTAAAATTATAGGTTCTCCCTTGAAAAGCTTAGATGTTACATAACACACGAACACTGTAATTTCCTTTCTATGTTGTGATAAGACATGTTAGAAGATCCCATATACATGATTTTTATACTTATATTTACTGGTTTATTCCTTTGTAAGGTTAAGGTTCTTGTTATTTAACTTCTTTGCACTTTTATGATTTTTCATATATTCAATAGTGTTTAAAAATACTTGATGAAAAAAAATTGATTTATAATTAAAAAGTTTTAGACATTGTTACTTACCTATAGATCATATGTTTAATAAACGCATAAAACAACCCCTGGCATGAAGTTATATGGATGCTGCAAAAATTTATTTCCTCACAGAATTTTATTTTGGAAAGTATTCGAGAGAAGACATTCTTTGGCATATACATCAGTTGGCATGTTTGAAATACTTCTGGTAGGTTTTTGAATAGTGGGGTGAATCATCTGATAGCATGATCATTCATTTAACCAGTGGTTACTGATAATAGTTGACTGATGCATCCATAGGAGCTTCTTCACTTGGCCTGTCCACATGACACTGATCAACTTCTAGCAATGGGAAGCTCAGCAGGAAAAGGTGCAGCTGGAGAGGTGATGCATGGACCAAGGTTCTTGCTGCCAAGCTTAAAGACCTTAGCTAAATCTCCTTCAAATTTTGTATAGGATCAAATTGATGAAATAAATATATTATATAAGAGCAATATAAAATTGTTTGATTCACATGCATGCACAGATTGAAATCCAAATGTAGACAGTACTTTTTGCCAGTTTTCAATCGACTCTTAAAAAGTCAATACAAGGTTACTGAAAAGGTGTTTGTTAAGTGGAAAGGAGCTTAATCCTACTTCAACTTGATAGGTCACATTTTACTGGCACTCATAGGAGGCTTTCCCATTCTGAACAAAAGTGGAGGTTTGGAGAGGTGAGGCAGCCAGGAGGAGTGGCAGGGGAAGTTGCAGTCAGGATGTAAAATGAATGGAAAATATTAATTAAAATAAATTTCAAAAAATAATCTTCCACCAATAAGAGACAATAACTTAAATCTTAATTCATCAGCCATGTACATATTACTTAGGATACCAGAAATGTCTATGTTTGAGAACTCATAATTTTAAAAAGTTTATTCAAAGGTTCTTTTCTAAGTAATCCTATTTTAATCATGTTTCTGTTCTACATCAAAATACCTGACATTAATTAAAAGCAGGAGAGGTTTATTGTGAAAAATCAACAGAGAATTTTTGGTTTGTCATCATAGGATACCTCTGTTTTGGTTTCTTTTGGTGAAACAAAATGGTATATGATGTTGGTAGTTATTATAGAGCTTTCTGCCTCACAGTAGCTAGGAAACAAAAAAAGAGCTGTGTCTAGGGTCCCAGTATCCTAACAAAAGAAGTCTCCACCTCACAGTAGCTAGGAAGCATAAGGAGAGAAAAGTGGCTAAAGTCCAAGTATCCTCACAAAAGTAGTCTCCCATACTAGGCTTCATCTCTTATAGAATCCTTAATTTCTAAAGGATCTGATGGATGTGGGAAACATACAGTCTTCAGAAAACATGCCACTTAGTATTAGCCCAAAATCTTCACTTAATGACAGTGAAATATAAAAAATTAGAAGTGATACAGCAACATTCAATGTAATTTTCCACTGAATTATCAAGAACCGAAGAAAATAGAAAAAAAATCAACATCTAAAGCTGTATACGCTCTAAAACAAGGTGGTTTTCTAGTCAGCTGTGTTAAAAATACAATTGTTTATACAAGTGGTCTTTTTACAAATGTCTAGCTGGATGACATTTTCTCTCGTTTATTTCAAAACCATTCATTTCATGTGGCCAAAAGAGAACCAGGATTTTGAAAAGAGTAAACTCAATATGTGGAAAAGGCTGTTTTCTTTTGCTTCCATCTATTGCCCATTAATCCAGTACTTCAAAGAATATTTCTGAAAACAATGTTATCACCCTGGAGTAAAGAATACAGTCACAACATCCATTCTGTTGCCTTTTAACATATAGTTGAGAGAACATAAATATATCAAAAGAAACAATCATTGTCATAAAAGCAGATAATTCATTATAATTCCCGAGAAGTTCATGAAATAAAACTCTTAAGGGCAGTCTTAAACTCAAACTCTACAACCTGCCACTGATTCACAGGTGCTGGACAGATGAGAAAAGGCAGCAATTGAAGCAGGGCTTTGGAGAGGGGCAGGGCACCTTTAAGGAATGTAGTTCTTATGAGTATGGGACTGCATATGTTTGGCCAAACGCATAACAATGACAACATTCTAAAAATAATAAGCTGGTGTTTAACTTATATTGCCTCAAGAATATCCTCCTGAGTTTATATCTGGGTAGGGAGAGGAGGAATATTTACATAGCAGCTGAGAACACTGCACCATTGGTCTACGTTATCCCCTTACACAACTTTGAAATAAAAATGTTTACCATGTTTAGAAAACTGAGTCCATAAATCTAGCTGCACCCGTTAAAGGTTTAACAAAACTGAGTGCTCATGCTAACCTCCCTCAAGAAGTTACCCACACATCTAAGTCAGTCACCGTCACCCCTGCTGCCTTCCCACCATGCTGGCCGAATTCCTAGACTTTGGAGAAAAGACACAAACCATAACTAACAGAGCCAGAGACAGCAAGCAATAGATCAGAATTGTTTTATGTCAGTAAATGGAGTAGGTTTGTTGGGTGTCTGTAACAGTAGGAGGAGCATACATATGGGAGGGTATTAGCTATAGGCTGAGTGGGCAGCAGGTGCAACCTTTCCCTTAAATTTCTTTTTAGTTAAATGAGCTCCTCCTGAGAGAAAGGGAAGTAAGAACAAAAATAGCTTTCCTTGTTTCCAAAGATAGATTCTGAATTTAAGAACTAGGCAGGGGTTTAGGATGGGGAAGAACATTTACATAAATGAGGAGAGATGAGACATCACATCCTAGAAGTTCTGGAATTTTCTAATGTTAGCTATTCTAAGAGATGTTAACTGAGAGACTGCTCACTGCTGTGCAGTGCAAGTGGGCAGAAGACAGCTGCCAGAGATGCATTGCCGGGGGATACTATGAGGAGTAAATGCGTGATGGAGAAAGGGGAGAGGAGGAGAAGCAGAGCGGTTCATTGGCTGTGGAGAGAGATGGAACTGGAGATGCTATAACAGTGAAGACCAGGCTGATGGAAGTGGCATGTACCTGAAGCCATGTCCATACCAGTGCTGCTGCCAAGGGCCATGTTTGGGTTCATAACCCTATTACAGCCAAGGTCTGTGTTGATGTCCATGGCCAGTCTTACCACCAAAGACCTTGCTGAGGCCCAGTATCTGGACTGCTGCCTAAAGTCATGTTGATGTTTCAGAGCTGTGCTGAGCTGGCTCCATTCTGTGCTAACACAGGAGGAACTAGTCCTGCTTCTCACCAGCCCTAGTGGCATGGGAAAGCTGGCCCTGGAGGCCTGAGCACAGGGAGGGTGGATCCCAATACCACTATGATGAACATGTAGGTGATGGGCAAATGAAGGAACAAAGTTGGTTGTTGTTATTATTATTTTCTTTTGGATGTAGGTTACAAGGGTGGTAGGCAGACATGGAATGACTGAGAAATAAGTGGGAGTAGGGTGAAGGAAGTGACATTCTCAAAGAACCAATAAAAATTATTTTAAATTTGAGAAAAATAGAAGTCGACTATGTTAAAAAATGAAAATAACAACATTGGCATTTATTGCCTAGTTCAGAACTGATCACACTAGTAACATATTTTATCATATGGTCAAGAGGTTTGTGATAGGAAGGAGAGACTGCTATGAAGAACCACATCTGATAAAACGCAGAGAATAAAGTACTGTGGGTGTATAGCCCCAGTTAGCACACATACAATACAACTCCTACACCAAAGGCTCAGGGGTCACCACAGAAGGGGACCAGGACATCTGCTGTGAGGGAAGACACACTCATGGAATCTCAACAATATGGTTATGTAAACAAGATCCACATGATGACCAGTCAGCATGCCATTGGGAATGGGAAAGATTTCATAGGACCCCCACTCCTCAATAAAGATCTGCACGCAAACAGTGGGTGTGTGAGAGGGAGAATCAGTTTCCTCCGGGGTCAAGCCAGATGATACACTATCTAATCCCAAGTGGTTGGCTCTAACCACATCACATGTGAGCAATGCTTAAAAGAGTTAGTAGGCTGTACATGCATGCACACACACATACACACACACACACACACACACGCGGGCGCGCAACAATGATAAATATACTTATGTAATAACAATTGATGTTGGTCATATTTAAGGCAGGGTTGGGGGAAATAGAAGACCTGGAGGAAGAGAGAGAGAGGTGTAAGTATATGAACAAAGATTAATATATGAAATTCTTGAAAACTAAGAAAAAATGTAAAACTAGGGAAAAGAATCATAAAAAGCAAAGCATTTGGGCAGATGTGTGTCCAGGAAAGGACCTGAGAAGACTCATACAGATGTGTGTGTTTATATCTTGCCATGGGTTTCCACCTGCGCATATGTATTTTGATTAATTTTTCGAGAAATAAAACTATTTCTATTTACTAACACAGATTCTCCCTTATAGAAAAATGTGTCACGATAGTGAGTTCTTAATTCTCTTTTAAAGGGCAAACAAGCATCTTATCAGAGATTTTGCAGACCAGAGCGTAGCAATATAAGAAAAAAAGCCATGCTCTGCTTTGCATGGAATTATTCCGATCCATGGTCTCTAGGCTTTTCGCAGGCTTGTGTTTCAGCTGCGATGAAGTCATTTCCATGAGAGACTGCTCTGATAGCTTAACAGTCCTGTGAAAATTAAGGCAGCTGCTCTTCTGTGACAAGCTAAAGCTCTTATTTAATCATCATTGCTTCTTTGTAAACCATGAATTCCTGAATCAAACATACAAATGAAAGGGAAAAGTCCAAGTTAAAGATTAACTACAGAAGGATTTCTCCTGAAATTTATCATTTTTTTTTTAAATTTCAAATTTATATTTTAAAAATGTAAAAAAAATGTAAATTCCCCTAACATGTATTGAAAATACAGTATAAACAAATTTCTGATCTATGGCTTTGATATTATCAAATCTGCAAAGTCTAAGAGGATAGAAACCATCATGTTGTAGATGAGGAACTGGGCCTCCTTGGTTGCAGTTGGCCAACCAGAAGAACCATTAGTTACAATTGATGTTCCAGGTGTCATCCCACCAGATAGATTCCTCCCATGGGCCAATCTCGTTTAGGGAAGGCCACGGGACTGCAGACCCTAGAATGTCTTTTGCTTATGCTCTGCCTTTACATGTTTGCTGCAGCTCTCTTTCACTGTGGTGTGAGTGGGCGTGAGGAGCTCTCCACTGCCTGCAATATAATGTGTTTATCTCTTAGAAACACATCATTACTGGGAATTTTTACCTGTGGATTGTCATGAAAATGGCCCCTCTCTAAGCAGTTCTACTTTGATAATAAATGATAGCTTATACAGAGTTTTGATGAATAAAAGGAAATACAAGGATATCTTTCACAGCCAGTGTCTGTGAGTCTCACCTAAGGAGCTGCAAATTTAGTTTGTTTTTTTTTTAACGTAAATGTCAGGAGATGTGTTCACAGGTCTCAGAGTGCATCACAGCTGAAACAAAGCATTGAAAATAACAACGTTAGACTAAGTTCTCTATGTTAAATAACTTGGAGCTGAAAAATGCAAGAAGACAATCTAAAGTTTTAGAAAGGCTCGTAGTTGAGTGTGCTACTTTTTAAGGTCAGGGAACAAGAACAAAGCAGCCCAATTATTACTGGCTGATGTGCTCTCCTTGCTAGGCTTGGTTGATGACCAAGGGTGATGATTGATTCCTTATACCGATTTTTGCCCTCGATCTCTTGATATCTATCTATCTATCTATCTATCTATCTATCTATCTATCTATCTATCTCAAAACAAAACTATTAATGAATGGATATGTACCCTAAAGTTTTAAAGTAGAGTTGACAGATTCTTTTTTTTGTGATTTCTTTTTTTCAGTGGGTTATTTTTAATATTTTATCATCATTTATTAATGTTATTATTATTGTTATTATTATTGTTATAATTATTGTTATTATTATTTTACATTCTGACCACAGTTTCCCCTCCCTCTTCTCTTTTTTTTTATTAAAAATTTCCATCTCCTTCCCTCCTCCTCCCCCTTCCCTCCCCTCCCCTCCTTTCCACCCATACCCCCACTTCCTCCCTCTCCAAGCCAAAGAGCCATCAGGGTTCCCTTCACTATGTTAAGTCCAAGGTCCTCCCAACTCCCCCTAAGTCCAGGAAGGTGAGCAACCAAACTGACAAGGCTCACAGTGAGCCCGTCCATGCTGTAGAGTTCAGGCTCATCGCCGTTGTCCTTGGTTTCTCAGTCCTCCTCCACCGTCAGCCACATTCAGAGAGTCCGGTTTGGTCCCCTGTTCCATCCGTCCCATTCCAACTGGACTTGGTGGTCTCCCGTTAGATCTGTCCCACTGTCTCAATGGGTAAACGCACTCCTCACGGTCCTGACTTCCTTGCTCATGATCTCCCTCCTTTTGCTCCTCATCAGGACCATGGGAGCTCAGTCCGGTGCTCCTATGTGGGGCTCTGTTATTTTCTCCATCCAATGCCAAGTGAAGGTTCTATGGTGATATGCAAGATATTCATGAGTATGGCAATAGGATCTGGACATTTCTGGCACCCTCTCCTCAGCTGCCCAAGGAAGACGCCCCCAGCTAGTTCCTTGGGCAGCTGAGACAGATTCTTTTTTTATATATAAAAGTTTAGATTTGTGATTCCTTTAAGATTCCATAAAAGATTACCTTTCAAGATAAGTAATAAAGTAATTGGCCCTTTCTTTGTAACTGAAAAATACAGCCTGGCATTAAAAGACCTGACAAGAACACCTTCCTTGCACACATGGTTAATCTATAAGAATTTACTTGGGTCTGAACGTGTGTGGAGTTTTCGGATATTTTGTTTTTTACCTGTAATACATAAAATGTTTAATCATGTGATGGAGATGAGAAACAGCTTTTCACCTTTAATCATTCATTTGAAAAATGGAATGCAACTGTTTTGACTCTTGTACTGCCTAGAAGACTGTGTTGGAGGATAAAATCTGTAAAAACATTGAGAGAGAGAGAGAGAGGGAGGGAGGGAGGGAGGGAGGGAGGGAGGGAGAGAGAGAGAGAGAGAGAGAGAGAGAGAGAGAGAGAGAGAGAGAGAGAGAGAGAATAAGGAAGGAAACTACTGAGAGAGTTTGTGAGTGCCATTTTCCATAACCCTCCTCAGATAGAAAAGTTTAGCCTCACTAACTCGGTGGATTCCTGTCAAAGCCCTGTGCTGCTGGAGGCTGTCCCCAACACCAGAGAGTGGTAACTGGGGAGTGGATATGGGAACAGGGAAGTATATATCTTAATTAAGGGAGCCATTTGAGGGTTGGCAAGATACTGGACTCTAGAGGGGTTCCCAGGTGTCCAAGGAGATGGCCCCAGCTTGTTCCTTGAGCAGCTGAGGAGAGGGCGCCTGAACTGGCCCTATACTATAGCCACTCTGATGAATATCTTGCATAACACTATAGAACCTTCACCTGGCGATGGATGGAGATAGAGACAGAGACACACATTGGAGCACTGGACTGAGCTCCCAGGGTCCAAATGAGGAGCAGAAGGAGGGAGAACATGAGCAAGGAAGTCAGGGCTGCGAGGGGTGCGTCTACCTACTATGACTGTGGGGCCGATCTAATGGGAACTCACCAAGGCCAGCTGAACTGGGTCTGATGGAGCATGTGATCAAACTGGACTCTCTGAGCGTGGCTTACATGGAGGGCTGACTGAGAAGCCAAGGACAATGGCACTGGGTTTGGATTCTACTCCATGTACTGGCTTTGTGGGAACCTAGTTTGTTTTGATGCTCACCTTCCTAGACCTGGATGGAGGGGGGAGGACCTTGGACTTCCCACAGGGCAGGGAACCCTGACTGCTCTTTGGACTAAAGAGGGAGGGGAAGGGAAAATTGGGGGAGGGGGAGAAATGGGAGGAGGGGAGGAGGTGAAAATTTGTAATAATAATAATAATAATAATAAAGAAAAAAGACAATTACTCTTAAGTTTCAAAGATGAATAAAAGTGACAAAGTCAGGTTTAAAATGTAGGCATTCTGAGAAGAAAATTTGTGATGCTAATTAGTTATCATCTAATCACTCAGTGTGCCAAAGAACTAAAGTTGCTATGAACTGATTAAGTACAAAGATAGTCTACTGTTATCAAATAAGTGTATGAATGTTCATGTGATCTATCATTTATCTACATAACATCTATCTCTATCAATCTATCACCTATCTATCATTGTATAGATTTTTTATTACTATTCTTTTGGAGCAAAACAAAATATGAAACATACCAGCATAGTGTTACTATTTGATTTATATCGTCTATAAATGTATTTTAAAAGGTATTTAATATTTGTATCAGTATTACCATTGGTAAAATTTTGTATGAGCAAATGAAGAAGAGCAGATTTAAGTATAAAACACCGTATCTAAACCTTTTCTTGGCATACTCACAATTTTTTTTTTTTTGGTTTTTTTCGAGACAGGGTTTCCCTGTAGTTTCTAGAGCCTGTTGTAACTAGCTCTTGTAGACCAGGCTGGCCTTGAACTCAGAGATCCACCTGCCTCTGCCTCCAGAGTGCTGGAATTAAAGTTGTGCGCCACCACCGCCCGGCCATACTCACAAATTTGCCACCATCCTAAAATTTAATGTCCCCAGAAGCCTGGTAATGATCATATGTAAACCAGATGATATATGGTAGTGTATGCTGGGAGTAAGACAAGTGAATATACAGTAAACTCATACTTATCATGAATAACTCCTTCAACACACAATGCAAAGGTAAACATCATAAGTGAAGTGTTCTCAACTCAGCACAACTATGAATTTAATGAAATCAACCTTAGTCTTCTCCATATAAGTTTAACTGCCGTGATCCCTTCAGTGCCCCATCAAATATTTCAAGTCCATTTGTTAATCATTCATTTGCATGTAACATTTACACATTTACCTCTCTATATATACACAAAAACAAATCACATTTATTGCTAAGAAATGAAAGACCAAGAAATTCAAATTCTGTATATTCTCTGTCCAGAGGCACATGTGATATGGTATAGCCTGTGGTGGTTAAATAGGAAATTATTATTTAAAAAATAAACAACCAATATCCTGGTACTGATTTGCAGTTTACCAGGGATATTGCTGAGGAGGCAGGGATGTGGGACAGGAAAATGGTGCAGGACAGGTGATCCTCAGGCAGGTCATAGGCACAGGAGATAGCAGTGTAGAAGAAGGAAGCTTCATATGTTCAAAACCATCAAGGAAGCTGAGGCACATGGAGGGAAGAGGTAGTGAGCTTGTGCATTTGGAAAACCTAAGCAGAGTCAGTTATGTGCACAACCTGAGAGAGTTCAGAGAAAAGAAAAAAAAAACAAAAACAAAAAACAATGAGGACTATGGTGGGGGTTAGGAGATAGGGTAACAGGACTTGATTCACCTATTCTTAATTTCATTAAATTTGCTGTGCATGTGCACTCTTGAGTCTTATTCAGTTTCCTTATCATCATGAGTTTCTTCTGAAAAAAATTACTTTTATACATGATATATTAATTTGCATGGAGTCTTAATTAATTAGTAAAATAAATATTCCTACATTCCTAATAACTTACTTAAAATCAAGATAATTACTTAGCCTAATATGATTTCTTTTACTGGTAGTTATTTGAAATGTTGATGTCTGGGAATTTAGAAATTACACAGTGGTATATTCATGAAATACTGATTCTGTGTTTCATTTCATTATATATTCTTCATGTAATGAGTTTAAGCAGCAAAGGAAAAACCACAAGATACTTAATATTCCCAAGGTTGTCTTTTATAAATTCCACATTCTCTTTATATATACTTATACCTCTATTTGAAAGATTATTCTGACATTTCTTCAAGTCAGAAAAACATAGGATGAAGTCAGACAATCTGCCCATAACAGGATAATTAGAGAATTTACATAATTCCATAAGTAAACATTACTTTCAGACAACTAAGCACATAAGCTGCCAGACAGGTTCCTTTCTCCTCCTCAAGCAATGCTGACAAATCCTGTAGCAAATTAAATAATCTAGAAAGGGGGTTGATAATAATGAAATAGTTCCAGGAACTTTTTTTTCCCTTTTTCTCTAGAACTGAGGGAGAATTTAATTATCTGATGGAATTAAAAATCAGCGAGAAGGAACCGTATTTGTGAAAGAAAGAGGAAGAGGTATTATGTAAAAACCATCTCAGAGACAAATGGCTCTGAAAGCAGGTGAGAGGCAGGGAAATACCTGGGTCTCTTTTGTAGTGAGGAGCTGCAGGCTGTATTCCTACTGCCTGGCTCTTGGCCTCCTGGCTAGCTTAGAACCCAAAATAACAACATACAAACTGTATTCTTTTAAACACTGTCTGGCCCATTAGTTCCAGCCTCTTATTAGCTAATTCTCACATCTCTTGCTTTAACCCATATCTAATAATCTATGTAACACCACGAGTGGTTTCTTACCGGGAAAGATTCGGCATGTCTGACCTGGTGACTGGCTTCATGGTGACTGGCTCAGAGAGGAGAGGCATGGCATCTGTCCCAGAGAGGAGAGGCGGGGCAATTGTCTGAGCCATCTACCTCACTTCCTTCTTCCGGTTCTGTCTACTCCTCCCACCAATGTTCTAACCTATTAGGCCAAGCAGTTTCTTTATTAATTAACAAATGAAATCATCAGATAGATAGAAGACACACCTACATCACTCTTCCTTCAGAACTTGGGGGCAGTGTTGGGGAGGGGAGAGGCGTGTTTATTCCTAATCGGATGACATTGAGAAAAACAGCATCTGCTTGGCATGACTTGAGACACTTTGCTGTATTGTCTAAAGCACAGAGGGAACCATGTTGGGGCAGAGAGGGCAGAAGGAGGGCAAAGTTGATAAAGACAAACATGTCAGATGGGTGGAACAGCGAAGACTTAGTTAAATCTAACTGTTTGAAGACGGTTTTTATTTGTTTGCACTAAATCCTAATCAATTCCAAGAATTCAAATGATATTTGGTTTGGAAGTATAAGCAAGGAGATTCTTTTTTCTAATTAAATGAACTTTGTTTGTTCCTTTACATAAAAGCTACTGCAAATCAATGGCTATTTCTGAACATCCAAACAACTGTCTAGCTCATAAACCATACAATCAAAATCTGTCTGTCTGTCTCTGTCTCTGTCTCTGTCTCTGTCTCTCTCTCTCTCTCTCTCTGTCTCTCTCTCTGTCTCTCTGTCTCTCTCTCTTGGTTTGTGTGTGTATGTGTGTGTGTGTGTGTGTGTGTGTGTGATGTGTTAGTACCTAAGATGTATAATCCTCAATTTCAAAGTATTTTAAAACCTTAAAAGCCAACTTTTTAATATTTTAAAGTATTCTAAAACCTTAAAAGCTAACAACCTAAAAACATAGACAAGACATATTATACAATCATCTGTAAGCTAAACTCATCATCTTTTGCTAAAACAATAAATGACCTAAGTAGGGAAGTTGTCATGTTCTCCAAAGCTGTGATGTAAGAAATGCTGAGTAAACTTGGGAGAAAGGTCATATTCTGCATAGTTGATGACCCAATGCAGAATGGTGGGTATAAAAGAAAAAGCAAAGATAGACAACTGGAAAAAAGTGAGTTATATTTTTGGCATCACAGATGTAGGATATCTGCAGTAAGGATTGTATGTTGGTGCCAGTAAACATACATTTCTAGGAAGAGTTAAAGATGATATTGGTGACAATTTAGTTTCAGATAATAAATACATAGTAAGTCACTTTCTGACTTTCCTCTCCCTCTCTCTGTCTCTCTCTGTCTCTCTTTCTGTCTCTCTTTCCCCCTCTCTTCCGTGCTTCAATTCAATATTGTAAATTAAGGGGCCATCAACCTAATATGAGGTTCAAACTGTAGAAAGTAAACTAAAATAAATTAAGTCTCTCAAATGCAGTGGTCACCCTAAGAGGTCTGGAGATATGGGCTACTTCTTTCTGTCTTCCCTGAAAGACTCGTTGTGTGTTCTGGGTTCTTTAAGAATGAAGGGGAAATTGAAGGAGGTGAGTAAGAGCTCGCCCTAGGTTACAGGTGCATCAGGGCTTTCCCCCTCCAAATCATGTTACTGACCTCAGGCCTATGGTGAATTTTCATAGCTCTCAGCAACATCCTGTCCAACTCCTCACACAGAAAGCTGAAAGATTAGGGATGTCAGATTCTCCTCTATTAAAATCTGAAATGCAGACAGATTGATTGTCAGTTAAGTGGCAAGTTTGAGAGAGACGAGTTGGAATAGGGGCTCCTCTGATTACCTTCAGCAAAGCAGAGTCCCTTAAATGGTAAACCTGTAATTTTGGTGGTTGCTCAAAAGCTTGGTTAGCAGAGACAGGGAATAATTATGTGAAGGTGTTGAACAAAATTTTCCTTGAAACATTATCCTCTTTATAAATGTATCACTATACCACATTTTCCTTATCCATTCTTCTAAAAATAGTGACACTATCAGTATTAGTTGAAGAAACTCTTTGTGTCTAGGACAAGCATTAATGACATTTCATATCACCAGAGACTCTACAGCATATTCTAGCTTTTCTAATTATTAAATTGCTTTGACTTCATTATAAATAAGCTTATTCAGGGCCTTAAAAATTGCCAGCAGCAAAATCATTAGAGGAGGGTCAGAAGGGAAAATAACTAACGTGTTAGGCAGGTATATCATTTTGAAATGATACACAATTCATAATGCAACCACTCACACAGTAAACCAGTCATGACCACATCTGTGACCAGATATGGATTTTTTTTTATAAAACATTGGCTTTTCCAGTCTTCATGGAGTGTATACACATGAAAGCAAGTCAATCTTGTTAATATCACTTTGTGTTCTATTTAAAATACAAATGTGATGAAGGATGACAGACCTTGCATCATAGTTTTAGATATTTCTGAAACCTGGGAGTCTCGCTACTTGCTTTCTAAACGACTACAGTTTGAATCTTTAAGCACATGGGTTGCAGGCTTTGTTCCCTTTTAAGGCATTATGGGGAGGTAGTTGAAAGGCAAAGGTGCCTGGTTGAGGGAATGTGGGCTACTTAGGAATGTCCTTGAGATGCATTTGAACTACAGCCCTCTCTGCTCTCTTTCTTTCTGGAAGCCATTAGGTGACCATCTTGCCCTCCTATGTACACTTCTCCAGGATGCCTTCACCTAGACCTACTCAAGCATGAATGAGAATTTATGCATCAAAAAGTTCCCCCTCTTCCCCCTGTAAGTGCACTAATTCCAGGCTTTGATTTATTAACACTGAAAAGTTACAGAGTTAAGTTCTTTCTTAAAAATGATGGAAATATGGAGAATTTTCTATTTTATCTTAATTAGGATTCCTGTTAGATGTGTATCATTTGCATATAGACTCAAGTGTAATTTGCAGAAACAGGACAGTTGGCATATAAAGTGGGAATCTTAGGGCTGTAAATTAGGAGAAAATGTATGAGCAATATCTCTTTTCAAACAACTAACAGAAATTTATAATGAGCTTAAATATCAATCAACTATATTGTAATTCACTTCTGATACTAAACACCAAAATTAGCATTAACATTGCACATTAATCAGTCAAGTTGCGCATGCTTCAATGTAAGCCATACATATGTAGTTCCTATGACATCTGAATTTCAGACCCCTTCGGATGAAATAATTTACTAAAATGACTAGAACACAAGACAGAGTTACAGAGTTATAGTTGGTTGGCTATAAATAGTACAGTCCAGAGACTGACACAAATAAATCCAGGTATGAGGTAGACTCTGAACAGGACTGTATAGCCTCTTTCCCCTGTGTCTGTAAGAGCAGGCAATCCCATCTTTAACATTAAGTTTTCATCAATATAAACTTGCTCTTTGTTATCTGGTGGTATATAAAAAGAGTTGCAAGCTATGGTCAAGGGGATTATGTCTGTGAGACCAAGTCATGACATGTATCAGCTTCTGAAAATTTGTATTAAATAAATTTTTATTATTTCATTGAGAAAAATAAATTTAAAATCAATTAAAATAGAGAAAAAAAGCATTTTGAAGCAGTGAACTTGCTTCAAAATTCTCTCCAAATACTATATTGGGATTATGGTCCTTTTCGATACATAGAATTATTTACTTTCTTAAGGACCTTGGTAATAGAATACTACATTCTTATTTTCTTTGGGTTGTTCATTTAGTGATAATTCTAGAATATAAATGTTATTTATAAGAAAATTTCTACAATATGGTGCTGGTATACTGATTTTCAAAAGTTTGAAGCTGTCTATAAAAATAGGAAAGGTAATTTTTTTAAGAGATATTATATTAAATACTCAGTTAAATGTAAATGAAATTATTGAGCATTATTTTAAATTTAAAGTACAAACTTGAAATAGAATTACCATATCTTATGTCTCAAGTTTCCAATGGTTTTTCAGAACCAGTTTATATATATAATATATACCTCATAATATGTCTTAAATGTTATGTACTATGCTCTTTATTTTTTACATCAATGGCTAGCAACTTATCTGACACTGAATATTTTGAATAACTGGAATACCCCCAAGCTTACAATCTGTTCTTCCTTTATAAAGAAAGCAAGGGACAAAATAAAGCATCATTTCATGTCATTTGATTACAAAATTTTGAATCTTGGCCTTAATTGAATTGTTGGCATTACTGAATTCAGATTAAATGTATTTGGATCAATGTTAATTGACTTAGCTAGGAAGTTCATATCATTGAGTCACTCATAGCTTTATGAATCACATCCTTTGCTGTTTCTTTTGGGGGAAAGTAATAAATTCCTTCTTGTATCATTGAATTGTATGAAATCTGTTATTGTTGAAATGATAGGTGAATTGAACTCAAATAATTTATACTTTGGAAACATTGTAGCCAGTTACATATTATAAACGATCATGTAGAGAAGAAAAGAACTGTAGAATTATTAGTTGTGTTTAGTCTATTATTGTTTAAATTTTCATTATGTTTAATTTCGGGGAGGAACATCTAATAAGAACTCTTGAATATCTGTCTTCTATTTTCTCTAAACAAGAGAAAAATTTGAAATCCACATCAGCTATTGTTTAAGAGGAATTTCAGTCAACTTCTCATGGAGAACAGTCATGCATTCATTGACTTTGTTCTCTCAAATTAGTGAGCCAGAACAACATTTGATAAACATAAGAATGGAATACAATATGCAGCTAATTCAACCTTCATTTACCGCATTCTTGATGCTATTCTAGTGTCTTTACATATTTAATATCGAGTATATAACAATAAATATGTTCTTGCTAATTTTATGTCAGTGTGACACAAGTCAGAGTCATTTGGAAAGGTGGAAAGCCCACTGAAGAAATGCTCCCACAAGATCCTTCTGCAGGCAGTCCTGTGGGGTATCTTGATTGTCGACTGATGTGGAAGGGCCCAGTTCTCTGTGGTCAAAGGAACCCCTTGGCAGGAGGTCCTGGGTGCTATAAGAAAGTAGGCTGAACTGGCCTAAAGGAGGAAGCGTTAAGCAGTTTCCTCCAGGTCTTTACCTTAGATCCTCCTTCCAGTTTCTTGGCCTGATTTCCTGACCTTCCTTCCTTCCGTGACGGACTGTGATGTAGTTATATTAGCATGAAACAAAAGCTTTCCTCCCCAAGTTTGCTTCTGGTCATGACGTTTCACCACAGCACCAAAAACCTTAACTAAGACCCATATCTAACATCACAAACACACATACATACACACACAACTCTCTCTCTCTCCATATATATTTGATGATATAGGTATATATATATATATGTATATATATATATGTATATATATATACAGAATATGTATCAGAATAATTATCATTAAATATCATTCAGTTCATCCTCCACCCTCTCCTTCTCAAAAATAACTACTAATCATATTTTGGAGATTAAATGAAATTATTCCCCTCTGCCTGAACCTCTTAAATGTCTGGTGATACTGACTCACCAGGGCATATTTCATTACAAAAGCACATGCATAAATTTTTATATTCTTGGAGAGCCAGTCAGAAATAAACAAAAAATAAGCACAGAATATATTCCAACATCTCAAAATTTATGTTTGACATAGTTTATGCTATCTAAAATATTTTCTTATACAAAGTAGTTACGAGGTACCAAATATTCCATTCTTGGTAAGGCTGTTGTAAATAGCTTGTTTGGTGTTTGATGAATGAGTTGTAAAAATAAATTTTGTTTTGGGATTACTTTATTTTCCTATCCACAACTTAAGCACAAGACATGTATATTCATGCCCTCTGGCCCCTGGACTCTTCTATATTCCTGGAAGCAAAGACAATTCCTTGTCCTGTGTAGCATGTGGCTAACTGTCTGTCATGAAATAACGCCACACAGAAGTTCTACTGAAAGAACAAGAAAACTTTATAACAGCAATAAACTGCTTTTAAAAGGTGATGTTAAAGGCCGGTTCTGTTTTCATGTGAGACCACTTTTCTGTGTTTTCACTGTATTTCTGAAAGCATGCATTATCTCCTTCCATTCCTCAGCCTTGAAGATGATGGGAGGAATCTCTGAGCTGCGTGGACACTTAGGGAAAGGATGATATTCTTGCTGGCTTTTAAGATGATGGATTCATTTGATCATCAAAACACATTGCCCTAATCCTTAACCTTGGTGTCTAAAATAAACAATGCAATCGTTAATCAGAGACCTCTGGCTAGAGTGAAATACACAGCTACCAGACAAGTCATATCACTCACACTAGACAAGTATTCAGAGGCTGTTTTCTAAGAAGACACTATCGTGGCACTGTCAATATAGATAACAGAAACTGACCAAAATGTAGTTTGCTGTCAGTTGCATCCATTTCCTTCCCTAAGGCAATTAATTACCAGAGTAATAACTGGTTCAAGAGTGTTTGAGGAGCCTCAAACATCAAGTCCTAGAAAAAAATTTGCTTATATTTTCTGCATTACTCAGTACTATACAAAAATAGTTTCCTTTATGAAGATTGTGACTCTGTTTCTCTTACTTATTTTCTATATAGGACTAAGTGTAACATTAAGTGCATGTAAAATGAATAATAAATAGATATTTATAGGATAGATGTTTCAGGTGACTTTGTCACAAAGGTCACAATGAAAACTGAAAACACAGCCCACATCTACTTCAGCTATAATTTTCATACGCTGTTGAGGTCTGTCATTATTACTTTCAAAGGAATACTAAATATATTGTGCAGAAGAAGAGTAAATTCACTGTTATTTTCTAATTATCTTAAATGCAAAAAATCAAGAATAATTTAAAATCATTTACAAAAGCAATGTGATTAGATCTGCCTCAAGATAAACCATAGTGCTGGGAGAAGTCTACTCAATAGCAAATTTATTAACTTGCCTCTTATTTAAATGTGTTTTAGAGAGCAACTCTAATGAAAGAAACTGAGAAAACATTTGAATTTAACCATCACTGTGAAATTCCACTTTCTTAATTTTTTTAACTTTTGTGTATTGCTCTTGGTATAAAGTAATAGAAGGAATAAAAAGTTACTTTCTAAAGCATAGGATGTGGGAGAGGGTGGGCTTTTTGGGTGCTATTTTGTTATACAGTGAGAAAGGTAAATTTTTTTAGTTGACACTAAATCCTAATCAGTGAAAACTTGTCTGAAAAAATAAATTACTGAACAAGTATTTTCTGTTTTCACTAATTGTGTGTGTGTGTCTACTGAGTCCATTTACTGTTGCTTACATGTATACAGATTTAACATTTGATACTTTTGATTATATAACTTAACAGGGGACTTGTTCCTGAAGAAAATTGACTGTATTTCCCTTAACAGACATTAACAAGTTGTGACTTTATAATTAATGGTGGGACCTTGTGAAATTTCTCCCTAGTGCTGACATATTGACTGGTGTTATCATTATTTCAGATATTGCTTTGGCAACCATGATGAAATTTTATGGGTGCAGATTACCTATCATGTCTAGAAGACATCATATATTAGCAGGAATCATATTTTTCTGTTTTTTACAATCATTCTTTCCCCTTTGTCTGCTCCATGAGCCATTAGTGTAAGTAAGGGTTATGTTGTAGATGTACTAATTGGGGTTTTAAATTTCACAATTACTTATTTTCGGAAGATTGACTGTTTGTAATCTCAGTAGTGAACTCTATTTGCTCCTAAAGTAAGGTCCTTGAGATAAGGATAAGTGTTCAGAATATAGTTAGATACTACATCAATTTAGAAAAAATGGTAGTCATAGGTTCTTCCCTAGCGCCGATAACCTGAAGGCATGGGTAGTTAGGTTAATAGAGCCAGGAACAAATCCTAACTGTATTAAATGGGTTTCAAGGCCAATTCAATTGTTGGTTGAGCTCATGATATAAGTGCCACTATTGCTCTGTTAGGATATCCAGCTGAGCTGGCTCACAAGCTTAATAATTGAGTAGGTATATTGATTATTATTGTCCTTGGAAGCATGTGTGTATTACACCTTCCAAAACCAGGGGACGTGACCCCTGGGGAGAAGAGCTTCTGAATCATCTTTTTTTTAATTATTAAAGCTTTATTGCAAAGAACATTTTAAAACAGTCATTCAATGAGATTAGTCAAATCCAAAGTCTATAGGTCTCAGCAGATGAATGTCTACACAGTTAGTATAGCCCCTCTGGAGCTATGTCATTCACACTGGATTTTGCACAATAACTATCAATCATAATTTTTGCAATTATATCCTTGACCCCCAAAATGAAAAGTTCATAACAGAACAACAACCAGAAAAATGTTAGCTTTATATTATTTTTAACCTTCTTTTATTTATTTAGAAAAGAATACAAACTATCTTTTTTATTTTACATATCCCAGTTCCCACTCCTTCCATTCCTCCCATTCCCTTCATCTACTAACCCACCCCACCCTGATCCACTCCTCAGAGAGGGTAAGGCACATTGTTTTGGGGAAAGTCCAATGTCCTCCCTACTATATCTAGGCTGAGCAAGGTATCCATCCAAAGAGAAGAGGTTCCCAAAAATCCAGTACAAGCAGTAGGGGAAACTCCTGATGCCACTACCAGTGGCCCTAATCTGTCTCGGTCATACAACTGTCACCCACATTCAGAGGTTCTAGTTTGGACCTATGCTGGTTCCTGTGGGTATCCCCATCATGGTCTTGACTTCTTTGCTCATATTCTTACTCCTCCTACTCTTCAATTGAACTTTGTAAGCTCAGCCCAGTGCTCTGCTGCAGGTCTCTGTATCTGTTTCCATCAATTACTGGATGAAGGTTCAATGGTGACATTTAAAATAGTCATCAATCTGACTACAGGGCAAGGCCAGTTAAGGTACCTTCTCCTCTATTGCTTAGGGTCTTAACTGGGGTCATCCTTATGGATTCTTAGGAATTTCTCTAGTGTCAGGTTTCTTGCTAGCCCGATAATGACTGCCTCAATCAAAATATCTCTTCCCTTGCTCACATATCTGTCCTTTCTCCATCTCAACTATCTTGTTCTCTCAAGTTCTCCTTTCCACTCCCCTTTTCACCTCCTCTTTCCCTTCCACCCTTTTAATTCCCCCCCCCTCCATGCTCCCAATTTTGTCAAGCAATCATGTCTAAATTTCTTTTTCTAGGTGGATCTATGTGTGTTTTTCTTAGGGTTCACCTTGTTACTTAGCTTCTCTGGGATTATGAACTATAGGCTCAATATTCTTTGCTTCATAACTAGTACTCACTTATGAGTGAGTACATGATATGTTCATCTTTCTGGGTCTGGGTTACCTCACTCAGTATGTTTTTTTTTTTCTAGTTTCATTCATGTGCATGCAAATTTCAAAATGCCATTTTTTTTAACCACTGAGTAACACTTTAATGTGTAAATGTGCACATTTTCTTTATCCACCCTTGTGTTAAGGGTCATCAAGGTTGTTTCCATGTTCTTGCTATTACATGATGCTGCTATGAACATAGTTGAACAAATGTCCTTGTAGTATAATTAAGCATCTTTTGGGTATATGTCCAAGGATGGTATTGCTGGGTCCTGAGGTAGGTTGATTCCCAATTTTCTGAGAAACTGCCATACTGATTTCCAAAGTAGTTGTACAAGTTTACATTTCCACCAGCAAGGGAGGAGTGATACTCTTACTCCATATCTTCTCCAACATAAGCTATCATTGATGTTTTTGATCTTAGACATTCTGACTGGGGAAAGATGTTATCTGAGGGTCATTTTGATTTGTGTTTACTTTATGGCTAAAGATGTTGAACATTTCTTTAAATGTCATTCAGCCATTTGAGATTCTTCTGTGGAGAATTCTGTTCAGTTCAGTACCCCATATTTTAATTGGATTATTTTATTTCTTGTTTTGATAATTTGGATGTTATCTTTCTGCCTTTTGATTAGTTTGGATAAGGGTTTGTCTATCTTGTTGATTTTCTCACAGAACCAGATCTTTGTTTTATTGGTTCTTTGTATCATTTCTTTGTTATTGGTTTCAGCCCTCAATTTGAATATTTCCTGTCTTTTCCTCCTCCTGAGTGAGTCTACTTCTTCTTGTTCTAGAACTTTCTGGTGTGCTGTTAAGTCACTGATGTGAGCTTTGTCCATTTTCTTTATATAGGAACTTAGTGCTATGAACTTTCTTCTTAGCATTGCTTTCATATTGTCCCATAGGTTTGGGTAATTTCATATTCATTTTCATTGAATTCTAGGAAGTCTTTAATTTCTTTCTTTATTTCTTCCTTGACAGAGGGGTGATTCAATAGTTCATTGTTCAATTTACATGTGTTTGTGGGCTTTCTGGGAATAGTGTTGTTGTTAAATTCTAACTTTAAACCATAGTGGTCCAATAAGATACAAGGGGTTACTCCATTTTTTTGTGTGTCTGTGGAGTTTTGCTTTGTTACTGAGTATGTGGTCAATTTCAGAGAAGGTTCTATGAGATGCTGTGAAAAAGGTATACTCTTATGTGTTTGGATGGAATGTTCTGTAGATGTCTGGTAAATCCATTTGAGTCATGACATCTGTTAATTCTTTTATTTCTTGGTTAAGTTTCTGTCGGATTTACCTGTTCATTGGGGTGAGTGGGGTATTGAAGTCTCCTACTATTAGTGCATGGGGTTTGATGTGTGACTTATGCTTTAGTAATATTTCTTTTACATATGTGGGTACTCTTGTACTTGGGGCATTGATGTTCAAGATTGAGACTTCATCTTGATGGATTATTCCTATTATCAGTACAAAATATCCTTCTCCATCTCTTCTGATTGATTTTAGTTTGAAGTCTGTTTTTTTTAGATATTAGAATAACTACACTTGCTTGTCTTTGAGGTCCATTTGATTGGAAAATCTTTTCCTAACCCTTTACTCTGAGGTAATATCTTTCTTTGGGGTTGAGGTATGTTTTTTGTATACAGCAGAAAGATGGATCTGGCTTTATGTACATTCTCTTAGCCTGTGTACTTTTATAGGTTAATTGAGTCCATGATATTAAGAGATAACTATGACCAGTGATTGCTAATTCCTATTATTTTTTGGCTGTAGTATTTGTGTGTTTCCCTTCTTTTGCATTTGCTGGTGTCAGGTTATCAGTTGCCTGTGTTTCTGTGGGTACAGTTGTCTTCCTTGGTTTGGAATTTTCCTTCTAGTACTTTCTGTAGACTGGATTTGTGGATTGGTATTGTTTAAATCTGGTTTTGTCATGGAATATCTTCTTTTATCCATCGACAGTGCTTGAAAGCTTTGCTGGGTATAGTATTCTGGGCTTGCACCATGGTCTCTGCAGGACCTTCTAGCTTTCATGGGTTCTATTGAAAAGTCAGGTATAATTCTGATATGTCTGCCTTTATATGTTACTTGATCTTTTTTGTAGCTCTTAATATTCTTTCTTTATTATATATGTGTGTGTTTTGATTATTATATGGTGATGGAACTTTTTGGATACAGTCTATTTGGTGTTCTATAAGCTTCTTGTATCTTCATGGGGATATCCTTTTTTAGGTTTGGAAAGTTTTCTTCAAAGATTTTGTTGAATATATTTTTGTGTCTTTGAGTTAGAGTTCTTCTACTTCTTCTATCTCTATTATTCTTAGGTTTTGTCTTTTCATGATGTTCCAGATTTTCTGGATGTTTTGTGTTAAGGATTTGTTGGATTTAATGTTTTCTTTGACCAATGAATGGATTTTCTTTATATTATCTTCAACACCTGAGATTCTTTTTTCCATCTCTTATATTCTGTTGGTTATGCTTGCCTCTGTAGTTCCTGTTCATTTACCCAGATTTTCCATATTCAGAATTCCCTTAGTTTGTGTGTTCTTGATTGCCTCTATTTCAGTCTTCAAGTCATGAACTGTTTGCTTCACATGTTTGATTGTTTTTTTATTGGTTTTCTTTAAGAGATTTATTAACTTCTAATTCTTTTGTTTGTCTTTTCTTCCATTTCTTTAAGGGAATTTTACATTTCCTCTTTAAAGGTCTCCATTATCCTCATAAAGTTATATTTAAAATCTTTTTTCTACTTCTTCTGGGTTAGGATGATCAAGTCTTCCTTTTGTATGATCACTGAATTCTGGTCTTATCATGTTGTTTTTTAGTTTGCTGTATGAATTCTTGCATTGATGCCTACCCATCTTTTCCTTCACTTGGTGTCGTCATTGCCTTTGTGTCTTGGTCCAATCCTTGCGGTCGCTCTCTGTATCTTTGGGAACTTTTATTGGTCTACTCTGTACTATCATTATCTGGGTCTCAAAGAGCCACTGAGGTCTCTCTTAGCTCTCTTTCTTGGCCTGCTCTCTTTGTCTGTTATCTTGATTCAGTCTCTTGGTCCACTCTGTGCTGTCACAGCTTGTACTTAAGAATTCCTCTCATGGTCCTCTCTGTTGGTGCTCTCTGTGCAGTTGTCACTTGTGTTTCAGCATTCCTCTGAGGTTGTGAGAGATAGGTGGGAGAGGAGAGTTGGGGGTTAGAGTGGAACTTGTAGCTTTCATGGTCTGATGGATAAGATGGGGATGTTGGAGCAGCCTACCTGCAGAAAATTCACCTTCTGTGCCTGTCATCTATTTTCTCTTCTTCCTCATCATGCAATGTTATTCTTTCTTGTTTTCCTTTCTACATATTATACTATGTACACTTGTACTGATGCATATATTGTAGGCTAGAATTTCTAAATGAGGAAGAACATCTGGCTTTCTTCTTGTTGTGATTGTGTGACCTATATTGATATCAAATAGTGCACATCTGTCAATACTTTCCCTGTACATTCAGTGATTCATATTTTTAGAGTTTATTAAGCTTTTATTTTATATATGTTCAAGATTTTCATTACCAATTCATTTACTGTTTGATTTCTAGGTTCCTTTCATTTTCTTGCTGTGGGGAATAAAACATCAATAAACAAGGGGGTGGACATATCTTTCTGTATTGGGTATTGTGTTCTCTGGGTATATGCCCAGGAGTGAAATAGCTAAGTTGCATGGTAGTTCTATTTAAATTTTGGCACAACCTCTAAACTAATTTCCATAATGATGTAGTGATATGCAATCTACCAGCAGTGAACAAAAATTCCTCTTTTTTTCACATCTGAATCATCCTTAAATTCTAACTTTCATGAAGCATCCCTTCCTAATTACATATTAGAACTCAAACCACTATGCTTAGGTATAGTAAGGGTATAACTGGAATCCATTATTCTAAAGATTAAAATCAGAATAAATAAGATGAATCATTCACGGAAATAATTAATTTGGGGAAATGCTGGAAGTATTGTGAAGTCCCTTCTGTTAAAGAATGTTTTGCATCTTATACCTTAGGGAAGATACTGAAAATTTTCTTTCAGAAAAACAAAGTTTATTTAAGGCTATCATAAGAATTTTTGATACTGTGTTTGGAAACTGCAACTACAGCATATGGTAATAAAACTAATTAACTAGACTCAGGATGATATTTGTCAAGTATTCCAAGGTTCTTTCTTTATTTAAGAGTTAAATAACTATTGAGTCACTATTTATATATGCAATCCAGAAAAAAATATTTTTGAAAATCCCCCACAGTGCATAATTTGGACATTGCCTTCATAATTTATTTGAATATTTATTTATTTAAATCCAGTTATTTTATTTTCTCTGAATATATAAAGCATTAGGTCTAATTTTGTTACAGTTGTTTGTAAGAAAATTATTTTTTTTAAATTAACTTCTCTTTTAAAGCATAACTCACATGTCCAGGATACATTTTATTCTTTTCTTTTTTAAATTTATTTTTTTGTATTTTACATACAAAACATAGTTCCTCATCCTTCCCCACATTCTGCTCCTCCAACTCAACCCCCATCTGCTCCTCAGAAATTGTAAGACATCCCATGGGGAGCCAAAAAATTCTGACATATCAAGTTGAGGCAAGACCAAGGTCCTCAGGCTTGAATCCATCCATAAGGAATGGGCTCCAGAAAGCCAGTTCATGCACTAGGGATAAATTCTGTTCCCACTGGCAGTGACCCCACAGACTGCCCAAGCCACAGAACTGTCATCCATTAGTCATGCAAAGGGCCTAGATCAGTTCTTTGCAGGTTTCCCAGCTGACAGTCCAGAGTCAGTGAGCTCCAACTAGCTTGGGTCAGCTGTTTCTGTGGGTTTCCCCATCATGATTGTGTCCCTTTTACTCACATAATCCATCCTCCCTCTCTTCGGCTGTATAACCAGAGCTCAGCCCAGTGCTTAGCTGTGAATTTCTGTGTCTATTCCCCTCATCTACTGGATGTAAGCTATATGATGACAATTAGGATAGTTGCTAATTTGATTAGAGGGGAAGGGCAGTTCAGGCACCCTCTCCACTATTGCTTGGAATCTTTGTTGGGATCATCCGTGTGGATTCCTGGGAAATCCCCTAGCATCAATTTCTCCCTAACCCCATAATGGCTCCCTCTAGCAAGATATCTCTTTCCTTGTTCTCCCTCTCTATTCTTCCTAAGTTTGATGTTTTAATTAAAGATTTTTATTTGTGTGTGTGTGTGTGTGTGTGTGTGTGTGTGTGTGTGTGTGTATATAAATGTATGGATGGCTATGGAAACCAGAAGAAAATGTTGGATTCCCTAGAGGTGCAGGTGGTTGTAAGACATGCAGTTTGGGTACTGGGAACACTAGAGAAGAAAGAAATTCTCTTTACTTATGAATCATCCCTCCAATCTCCAGGCAGCTGATATGTTTTAAAAAGTTTAACTATGTTTTTGAGGTTATTCACCAATGTTGATGGTCCATTTAGCTGGGTTTTAATGTTTTATGATAAAACATCACTGTTGTGATCGTGTAGATGAACCTGGATCCCAACCTCCATAGGGGTCAAATATCAGATACCCTGCATATTAGATATTTACATAATGATTTTTAACATTAGCAAGATCACAGTAATAAAGTAGAGAAAGAGTAACTTTATGGTTGGGGTCATCACAATATGAGTCATGCTAGAGTTGGCTTCCTCAATCACTGCACAGTTCTATTGAAACAGTTTCTTTTACTGTGCTCACCATTCAAAGGTTTTGCCTTACTAACAGGGAGATTGCAGAGAATGTTTTGGGTACTGGAAATGCTCATGATTGTTGCTATGCACTTCAATTACTGAGCCTCATATCAATTTTTGAGCCACTATTTTAAAACTTAACATTATGTTTGATTATTAGTTCTTGGTGATGGAACTTAGACTCCAAGCCTCACACATGCTTAGGCTCTACCCCTTTAGACTATACTCATCACCCAGATTTAACTTGAGCCTAACTTTACCTAATATAAACTGTTCTACAAAGAGCATTACTCCTTAAATAGGAAATGACTTTTAGAAACAAAACTCAAATCCTACATATTACTATTTACACTGAGGTATAATATTTTCCAAGGTATATCATTATGCAGAGTTGGGAATAATATTTTAACAAATAATTTATTTTTTCTGATTACTAAAATTGTGATTATTTACCAAAAAATTAATACACTTCATTATTGAATGATTTTTTGTCCTATAATGAGAAAATTGAGCCAAGAACCTTAATATATTTGTTTACTTAGAAAACCCTATAAATATGTTTTTATAATAATTATATCAATTACACCATCATCAAGAATTAAGCCATTAGTTTAAATTAAGTTAAAATAAAGTCATTTTCAGGATATTTTGTTAGAAAATATCCATCTGAGATGAAGCCACATATAAATTTTAAGCAAAAATTAAAATTATTTTCTTTATTTTTTTTCTTTTTTTGTTTATTAAAAATTTCCATCTCCTCCCCTCCTCCTTCCCCTTCCCTCCCCTCCCTTCCACCCATACCCCCACTCCGCCCCTCTCCAAGACAAAGAGCCATCAGGGTTCCCTTCACTATGTTAAGTCCAAGGTCCTCCCAGCTCCCCCTAAGTCTAGGAAGGTGAGCAACCAAACTGACAAGGCTCACAGTGAGCCCGTCCATGCTGTAGAGTTCATGCTCATCGCCGTTGTCCTTGGTTTCTCAGTCCTCCTCCACTGTCAGCCGCATTCAGAGAGTCCGGTTTGGTTCCCTGTTCCATCAGTCCCATTCCAACTGGACTTGGTGGTCTCCCGTTAGATCTGTCCCACTGTCTCAATGGGTAAACGCACTCCTCACGGTCCTGACTTCCTTGCTCATGATCTCCCTCCTTTTGCTCCTCATCAGGACCATGGGAGCTCAGTCCGGTGCTCCTATGTGGGGCTCTGTCATTTTCTCCATCCAACGCCAGGTGAAGGTTCTATGGTGATATGCAAGATATTCATGAGTATGGCAATAGGATCTGGACATTTCTGGCACCCTCTCCTCAGCTGCCCAAGGAACTAGCTTCCTCTTTATATTTATGCCAAATACTGGTGGTCACTTTTCTCAATATTTAAAGTTATATCTTTAGCTGACTTAAGATATTTTTCTTTTTATTTTTTCTCTTTTCTTTTCTCTTGTCTTTTTTCGTGTGTGTATGTGTGTGTGTTTGTGTGTGTGCGGTGTGTTTTGAGTCAATTATGTTTTACAAACCAAACGAGAAAACCAGAGTACTACTTACCAGAAAATAACTAATCATACATTATATAATATATAATATACTACATTATACAATGTAGTATTTTTCATAGTTATTGGCCATTAAGATTGCATCAAAGCTACCAATGTACTTCATTAGGATTCAGATAGTGTACTCATAAATTATTCTGGAAGCAAGACTCATCATTAATACATTAAATTAATGTTTCTGAATAAACATTACTCATTATTTATTTTATGATTAATTTTTCAAATATGCAAAATGAATTTATCAACTTACTTCTTTAGTTCCATTAGCAGAGGTTGGATTTTGCAGAGTCTGAGATTATTTTAATCAATTCATGAACCAAAGAAAGTCATTTAAATATATTTCCCTGGAGGTGAAATATGTTATTGTGAATGAGTATAAGGTAAGCTGAAAAGTTTGTCATTGAATTACTTTTCAGTAATGCCAGCAGTATAAACTTTGATAGAACCTATTTTCAATGAACTAAGAAAGTGTGAAATTTAAATATACTTGAAGATGGTTTCATTTCACATAATAAATCATGCATGTAAATGAATCGCCATGCTTTAAATAAAAACTATAATTTAATGGAATTCTTCACAAATATATTATATATAGGTATATTTGGTAATTAACTGAAACATTTTGTGATGAAATTTGTCTCGAATATAAAAAATCTATTCAACTATATAGTATATGTACATTCTGTTTGCCCACTCTGAATCAGAATCCAGAAATATTTGTTACTATTGGATAGTTTGCATGTTATTGTAAATAATTTGCCCTCTCTGCACACTATTTTATTTATTTTATTTTTTTTGACACATGAAGCTGTTTAATTAGGTTGTCAGCAATTTAGAAAACCAGTTTGTGAGGATACATCCCGTTTGTTTGTCAGACAAAACTGAGAACGCAGGTAGCCCTGCAGCTGAGAAACAGCTTTGATCTTTGGCAGAATCTGTGAGTCCACCATTTTCTGATCAGCCTTGCGCTGCTCTGTAATCTCATATTTCTCCTTTTCTGTGTCAAAGATCTCACCCTCCTGGTACCTGGGCTTACATTGCTTGGGTGTTATTGCTTTGGCACAACCGCACACTCTTAGCCTACATGTGAGCAGCTGCGCCTGCCCTCAGCACAGTCATGCACTGCCTGTTTTCTCTGCCCAGCAATATATCGCAGCCACAGCCAAGCTCATACTCCTCCCCACATTGAAGCCCCATCACTGCTGCAGCAGGCTACCCTTGCACATCTCTGTGTTCACTTTTACCCTCACACAGCTCCACCTTCACTGTTGTCAGCAGATCTGGTGGGACACCTGAGAATTGCTATGAGGTGAATAAGGTTTTGTTTTTCTTTTTAATGCATTCCCACATTGAATAGGGAGCCATATTATGATACAGCGGTTAGGTCTCTGTATGGTTCCACAATGGCTGGTTAGAAAAGGGAAAATTGAATGAAGGGATAATCAACTGTAATTAACTTAATATTGACTATAATTATTTTCAGTTTGTTGGTTCATTATTCTTTAAAAATTGTTTGATATCTGTGCCAAGAGCAAAAAGTTGATACAATCCTTAGAAAGATTTAATCGGACTCCCTGAACATGGCGGACAATGAGGGCTGCTGAGAAGCCAAGGACAGTGTCATTGGGTTTTGATGCTACTGCATGTACTGGCTTTGGAGGGGCCTAGCCTGTTTGGATGCTCACCTTCCTAGACCTGGATGGAGGGGGGAGGACTGTGGACTTCCCACAGGGCAGGGAACCCTTACTGCTCTTTGGACTGGAGAGGGAGGGGGAGGAGAATAGAAGGAGAGGGAGGAAAATGGGAGGCAGGAAGGAGGCGGGGAGGAGGCAGAAATTTTTAATAAAAAAAGAAATGAATCATAAAAAAGAAATATTCACACAGAGATGAATTTAGAGCAGAACCTACTACATTACATTATGAAACTGAAGAGGAGCTTAATTTTTCCAGTTACCAAAGAAGAACAACCGCCAGATGATAGATATCCCCAAAGCTACCTAGAAGTTAACTGGGCTCCTTAGAAATGCTAGCTTTGAAGAGATTTAAGAAAGCAGTAGTATGGTATGATATGAATTCACCTTTTGTGAAGCAGATGCTAAATTCATGGGCAACTCAGAACAGAATTATTCTACAAGACTGGAAAGATTTAACTGCAGCAATATTGAAATTTGGCCCTCAGTTACAATGGAAACCATGGTTAAAAAAAAAGAAGAAGAAGAAGAAACGAAGGGTCATAAAACAATGGAGTAGAACTAGAGGTATTGAAATTTCTAAGACTATTTTCTCAGGGAACACTATTTCTAGAATTAGGCTCCATCTAGCTTCCTGAACATGATTTTAGTCTTGAGTCCTAAGCAGTTAGCTAGGAATAAATTTGTGTACCCTGTATGTACTTATTATGTATTGGTTCTTTAACCTATCAGAGATCTGCTGCATATGGCATTTAAAATATTTCAGTTGGGGTTAAAGTGATGGTTCAGTGGTTAATAGCACTGACTGCTCTTCCAGTGGTCCTGAGTTCAATTCCCAGCAACCTCATGGTTCCACTATCTCTCCTGGAATCTGATGAACTCCTCTAGCATAAAGGAATACATGGAGATAGACTACTCATAAATATATAAATAGATCTTCAAAAATAAAATGTTTATGTTTTCTTTAGTCATCTGTGATCATTTCTTGCAGTGGCCTTTGATATCTCTAAGAAGATGATAGTGTCCCACAATGATTGACAAATGCCCCTGGATTGTGATAATGCCAATAAACTGACAAACACAACCCAAAGATCAGACTTGGACTACAAACTGCTCAGAAAAACTTCAAAGTATTTAGGTAAGATGGTCCAGCCTCATAGAATACTCCAGTCAGGACTTCAGATAAGTCCTGCACTTTCCCATGTCACCAAGACTGAACAATAGTGAACTCTTCTGGGACTTGACCATTATCTCAATTTTATCATAGTTCCCCAAAGACAGCAGGAAGGAATTTTAACAACACAATGTCCCCATTCCCAAGAGGTGGTGAGGGTGATTTTTACGTGTTTGACATGCACACACACACACACACACACTTTTGTTTAAAGTATTTTTGTACACTGATACATAGTTAAGGTTATTTTTGCCATACTATATATCTCTTTCTACTCTTGTCTAAGGTATTGTACAAATACAGCTCATATAACAGTATAAATCTCTAGTCCTTAAATGTTAATTATTTTTTTTGTTTTTTAGTTTATTAGTCTGTTTGTTTGTTTGTTTGTTTGTTTTGAGACAGGGTTTCTTTGTAGCTTTGGAGCCTTTCTGGAACTAGATCTTGTAGACCAGGCTGGCCTCAAACTCACGGAAATCCACCTGCCTCTGCCTCCCGAGAGCTAGGATTAAAGGCATGTGCCTCCACCACCAGGCTATTCAAAGTTATTATTACAAACTCTTTAGGACAATTAAGAAATTCAGGTTTATACAGGTTCATAGTCATTTATAACAGTCAGATTTGTGGCCCTGTTAGATATGTTTTCAAGGACAAACAGATACAATTTAAATAGATTTATGGTCTTCAAACAATTCAGAGATCTACAAAATATGACATTTAAGATGTTTTAATAACAATGTTTTTCAACACAGTGAAACATCTCTGCTCATAGCAGCACCAATTTTGAAGTAAACTTCAAAAAGGGATTTTGGGCATTGAAGAGCCGCCCTGTTCTTGACTGCCAACAGTATGCTGTCCAAATTAGACAAACTAAACACAAAACAAGTTTACTACCAAACTTTACGAAGAAAAAGTAGGACAGTCATTCAAAATTATTGCTTCACAGAAATGTCTGTTGGGTATTCTAGGCTTGTAGTTTGAATATTGATACCATAATATTGCAGAGAAGCCTTGGGTGACTGTCCAGTAGGTTAGCTGTCTCTTGCATTTCTGTAGTTTTGAAAGTTGTTTGCTTTATACTTCCTGTTACTCGGATAACATTATTTTTCTGAGGTCTGTATATTGATGGTGAAGTTGAAGACTAGATAATTATAGTTAGTTTTCCTTGTTATAAAATTTAAAAAGAAACTCAAGAAAAAGATGTAAAGTATAAAAGGTTGAAAGACATAAAAGCTGAAGTTTTTTACCCAAGAAAATGTTTTGAGGTCTAAAAAGATTGTGTTGCATTGATAATATAGGATGGAAAATTAGTTAGGTACAAAATTTTGGAGCCACCAAGATAAAATATATTATAGATAATTTTCTCTGAATTTGCCAAATGCAAATGAATTGGACATTGTGAATGCAGTTTTCACCTGATAATTGCTGTTATTGTATATTTTTTTACTGTATTAGAGTTAAAACCTTTTGTTCTTATATAGACAAAAAAGTAAAAGGGTATGGGATATTCTGATTATACTCTGACACTCCAAAGACTGACAATTAAGTTTATCTTTAATCAGAGGGCAGAGATATATACTAACTGACCAGCCAGAATTAGCCATAGAGGTATTGGAGGACCCAGAACATATGGAGAGACACAGGAAGTAGTAGGGAGGGATTTAGAAAGCTTGGTGTACCTATTTTAGGATCTCTGATCAATCAGGTTTTACCGTGATATCTGATTCCTGAGTTTTAATGATAAAAGAATAACTTAGATAAATGTTTTATACCATACATTTAATTTGAGTAAGGTATTGTCCCTTCATTATAGGTAACTTTACATACATTCCTTATATATGTATATGGTTTCTACAGTAATAGGATTCTCTATGGATTTTTCCAAAGATCCTAGTGTTATTTATTCATCATCTGTTTAATATTCAGAGAAACTTCTTGCAAATGACCCACAAGTGGTCAAAATTCAGAGAACTAAAGACTTCCAAGTGCTCAGTCCTAAGGGGTATTTATGTCAAATCTCTATTCTCAAGATTCAGTGGTCCATGAAAACTGGGAGTGGAAAGATTGTAAAGGCCAAAACTGATAGCTGAGTTCAACAAAACAGTGCTTTCCTGAACCACACGGACGATTCATCTATGAACTCATTGCAATTTCATAAGATTGCACAAACAGAAACCAGACATAATCCAAGTATGGAGGAGAGGAGTTGAGTAGGAAGCCCCATCCCACCCCTACCTAAAGAGCTGGATTGAAAAGCCACTGAAAGAGATAAAGTTATCTGTCTTCAACATTGTGGTGCTTGCTACATTGACCACACTTCACAGCCCATGATCTTAAGTGGTCAGCAGACACAGATTGGATCCTATGGGGTAGGGAAAAGGAGGAGGGATGGAGAGGGAGGGAGGGAGGGACATAGGGAGAGAGGAAGGGAGGGAGGGACGTAGGGAGGGAAGGAAGGGCAGAAGGATGGATAGAGAAGGAGAAGGAAAAAAGAGTAGGAGGGAGAGAAGAGAAAAGAGATGGGGAGGAAGAACATAAAGTTCAGTAGCTAGAGGTGGATATATGAGAAAAGTTGGGGACAGAAGGATAAATATAATTAAAAAATACACTAGATGAGGTTCACAGAAAATTAAAAAATAGCATCATACAAAAATGTACAAAAATAACAAATGTTGAAAATGCCAGATGTGTGCAAAAGTTGGTGCTGAATTCTGATAACTGTACTTGAGATAATTCTAAATGCAGTAGCATATTTTTTTCAACATCCCAAAAACAACCATTGCAAAAAATAGTAAACAAACATCACGAAGAATAAATATATTTAAGAATTGTTAATAATGAAAGTAATTCATGTATATCTATGATTATAATAAGCCTGAAATATTTGTATCTTATGATCAAAATACAGAAACAAAGTTCTGTCTCACTGAACAAGTCCTTCTGAGGGTATCAAGTGTTTTAGCACATTTGAAAACATTTTAATTTAAAAGATGTTTTACTTAAAAGAACTAAGTAAATGTTTCAAAAATTTCTGATTTTTAAAACATAAAGTAAAATTTTAAACTGTTTAGAATTTAACAAACATTTAATGTAGCATGGTAGCTGCAATTAATAGCCATGTGGGGTGTTATTAAGAATCACTGAGAATAGAATCTAACTATTCTCTTTTACATAGAATTTTTATTTTAGACTAAAGTATATCTTACTTTAAAGCTTTTGCACACCTAAAGTTTCTAGAATATTATCCAAACTTTTCAATCAAAATTGGTCTATAAATCTTCCTATAGATGGCACAATTTATATTTCCATTTCTGTGAAATCTCTTTTTAACATAAGCCAAAGACTGTGTCTCTGCATAAATGCCTTGGCAAGCGTCAGCAGACAAAATATCCCCTTGTATAAATCCTTCACTTGCAAGGAAAGTGTTCAAGAGGATCCATAAAAAGGAGTTTGGAAAGTTTTATTCAATCTTTATTGCCCACAGCAAAAAGCAACTAAAAAAAATAAGCTTTTATAGGTCTGAATATACCAGCTGTAAACTCCTCTGCACCCCACACTAGAATATTATACCTAGAAGTTTGGGTGGGGTGAACAGAGGTGAGGTCGAGCTGATGGTTGCAAGAGTGCTCCCCTCTCAGCTACAAGGGTACTCTAGTAATGAATGGAGAGCACCCACTTCAGCCTTTGCAAATTCCTTTTTGCCATGGTCTACTCATGGGTCTTTAGAAATGAGAGTTTGACGCAAACTGTTTTGTTTGATTTAATTTTACTTCTTGAATATACAAATTTGAAGAGAATTAATACCTCAACATAAGGACACCAACTCGTAGCATTAGGACAAATTAATAGTTCATCAAATTTATCTGCCCTCTTTCCCCCCTTCTATTTATGACATGCAATATTATTCTGACAAGAATGTGTTCTGAAGTTACCACCACAAAAATTTTTTTATTTAGAAACATCCTTCCTTTTGAGGAGAAAAATCAGTGAAATTATAAAACCGAAGAAAATTGGAGTCTCAATGGGAATTTTTTTCTTTTCCTGAGAACCTTTCATAAATTCAAATCTGTATGTAATTAACACACCATTGTCTGAAGGAACTGGCAAAGAATTCTTTGGTAATCATAGTACATCCAGGTAAATGCACTCACCTGTTCAACAACACTACAGTGCTTGATTTTTTTTTCCAGTTAGAAAAGAAAGATCCTATTGACAAAATGCTTCTTGGTTTTAGAAGCTGTTTTTAATTCTGGGTTCAACAACAGTTCAGGGCACTCACACCTATTGAACATTTCTGATAACCCTCTTAGATCCGGTCCATTTTATTCACTCCTCCTTTGTGCTTGTCTCATTACAGAAAATCCAAATTCCCCTGCATCTCTTTCTTTCCCTGTGTTCTGAAGTGATGTTGTCACTAGAAAGCACTTTCATTCATTCTATGCATTTCCCTTAAAAGTAATATTTACTGTGTTGTTGAAATGTTCAGGGACTGCTGTGATTTACACGTAGCGATAGTAATAGCCAGACTCCGCACAAAAATTCTGAGTATAATAATTTTACACCTTTTTTGAATGAAGACACTTTTTCATAATGTTTAAGTAATGTTTCTGTAACAATTAGGTGTATAACTCAAATTTTAATGCAGAATAATCTAATCCTAAAGTTGGTAATTTTTACTTGTGTACAAATACATTTGCATTACCAGTGTCTTTTCTACATCGGTACAAAGTCAATACTAGCAGTGGTCAAAGCCCACAGGCCCAGTGTCGGTCGCCATGCACTTTGCTAACACTGCACTTGTGTCCTATTATAGTCCATTTGTTTAACCCAGTGAAGTTTGTTCTTTTACATCCACCATGTTTGTGAACAATCCTTATTTTTACAGGAGTTTCACAGTTTCCCAGTTTCAAAAATTAACAAAAGTATAAGACTTAAATACAAGTATGGCAGGAATGTATCATAAATTTAGCAATAGTGAATAATTGTTTCTTTGTGGACCTGTGTGCATACCCCTTTCTACTTCTGGAAAAAGAAATATTATTGTTATTTCGGTTTACTTATTCATTGAATCTTTTCCTTTAGGGTGCTAGAGAGTTGAGCTGAGGATTTTGAATACATTAAGCCCATGTTCTGTAGCAAACCCAGTCTTTGTCTTTTATAAAAATAACAACATCATGAAAAAAGATATTTTCTGAAATGACTTTTTACACATAATGCCATATACAGTGTTAATCCATAATTAATGAGAAATAGTGTAGTATTCATAAAGAATATATAACCAGTCCATAAGAAATGTCTTAGTGTGCACTGAATGCACTATGTTGAAAGCCAATAGCCATGAAGTCTGGAGAAAGCCACAAAGATATTCTACTGTAGAGAATGCTGTTAGCTACTTCTATTCATGAAGCACATATGATAAAGCATGTATGATAAAAGAACCCATAGCTGATTATTTAACAGACATATCTAACTACCTTCTCAGAAAAATGTAGGAAGCACAGTATATAAAAATAACAATAAATTTACTTTTTGGAGATGGCTCACCATGATCCACTGATAGCTGTATTGTATCCAGTTGTGATGTTCTGTGTTGATCTCCATTGTTGTAAACTGAAACCTGTTGAAAAGAGTTGATATCTACACTTATCTGTGGGTATCAGATAAGGTTTAGAATGTAGTAAGGAACGATGCAGGTTTACAATAAAATAAAGAGAGCCTTTGAACTTGACAGTGAAGGAGAAAGTGAGTGATTTAAGCGAGGGTAGCTGGAAGAGGTTGGAGCAAGTATCGGGGGAATTGGGTTTTGTAAGCAAATTTGAATCCAACTCACACGTCTAGTTAACAGTGAACTTCAGAAGAAATACATGGATTTTTGTTCTTTCGAATTCAATCCACCTCACTTTGATCCATTAAAATTAATTCTTTAGAAAGTTTTCCAGGGCAGTATGACTCTATTTTCCAGACTCATCTTAATCAATGCAGATTATCTAAAAGTCACAGACAAGTGACTTATAAAGAGCCAATAAACAATAACATATAAACAAACCAATCAAATAAATAAACCAAACAAGTTCTATCTATTTTAGATTAAAACTTGAAAAGCCAACAACATTATCTAGTAACTATTCTGTGAAAATCCGGGCTGATCTATGCTGTGCATAGTGGTAACAGAGAAGCAAGCACTCCTGCAAGTATTGAGAAAAATATTTTATTCAACTGAAAAAAATAAAGGCATTGCCTCATATGATTCAATAATTCACCTTTATATTTTCTTAACTTATGATGTTATTATTAATTTATTCTGGAAGAAATGTATATACATATAAATTACAATAAATATATAAGTTGGATAATGATCATATTTGTGAAGAAGAGAGGAGGAAAGAGATATTTGAGGGTAATAGTGGTTTCCACTAAAGTGTAAAATATGTTTGTAAATAAATGACAGCCTCAGATTCTTGGCTAAATGAGAAGTGGCAAAGAATGAGTTCCATCTCATGGAATGCGTCTTCAATCAAATCAGAGTAGCTGGTAACTCCCTATAACATCTGTTTCACTTGATTTGAAGCTTGGTGGTTGGTTACTTTTCTCCTCTACTAACATGCAGAATGCCATCTAGTACCAAGAATACTAGTTAGTAGGTGTGAAGGCTCTGGTTAGGCACCAAATGTTACACATCTTACTGAAATTCTTTGTGTTCATTGAGATATGCAATTGTTATCTTCAGTAACAAGAACTTACCATCAGTTTGTGAAGAGCAACTGATAGCCTTGGCAATGGACAAAAGAGGAAGTAGAAAAGATCATAAAGGTAAGAGGGCTAGATTGATGCCCAAAATAAGATAATGTCTTCCAGAAACAACAGGACTTATCATATATGTAGCAAACATATATTAACTCACAAGGTTTGTAACATCATACACAGGGCCTGTGCAGTTTCAACCAGACAGGGCCCAGCACTGAAATGAATAAGTAGATAAGAACACCCCCTTACTACGAATCTATCTTTGCTATCTTTGGGATTTTTGTGGATTGGTGTGTGTGTGTGTGTGTGTGTGTGTGTGTGTGTGTTGTGTGTTCCATGTGTTTTGTTTGTTCATTTTTGTTTTGATTTTCTTATTTACCTCCTTGTTTTTTTAAAAAGGGAGAGAAAGTGCATAAAGTTAGATGTGTTTAAACATGAAGAAATTAAAAAATACAGTGAACTTAAAGCATCTTAACTGGTTGTTCTCTAGATCCTAGAGAAGCTAAATAAGAAGGTTGAACCCAAAGGAATAAACACCTAGTTATCTCCTGGGATATTGGAAGTAGACTAGATTGTCAGGCAGTAATTGGGATCTGGGGGGTGGGGTGGTAGAGTGGCGGTAAGGGTTGATGGGGAGATGTGGATAGAAAAGTGAGGAGGGAGGATGGGGAGACCCTGGGGGAACTGGGATGGTTGGGATGGAGGAGAAGTGGGTTATGGGAGCAGGGAAGAGATATCTTCATAAAGGTAAGCCATTTTAGGGTTACCAAGAGACTCACTCTAGAGGGGGTCCCAGGTATCCATGGAAATGTCCACAGCTAGTTCCTTGCAGCTGAGGAGAGGGAGCCTAAATAGCCCTTTCCTATAGCCATACTGATGAATTTCTTGCATATCACCATAGAAGCTTCATCTGGCGATGAAGGGAGATAGAGACAGAGACCCCCTACTGGATTGCAGGGACTGAGCTCCCAGGCTCAAATGAGGAGCTGAAGAAGAAGAGCATGAGCAAGGAAGTCAGGACTGCAAGAGTGCGCCCACCCACTTAGACTGTGGGGGCTGGTGTAATGGGAGCTCACCAAGGCCAGCGGGACCTGGACTGAAAAAACATGGGATCAAACCGGGACTCTCTGAACATGTCGGAAAATGGAAGGCTGGACTGAGATAGCCAAGAACAATGGCACTGGGTTTTAATCCTACCTCATTGTAATGGCTTTTGGGGAGCCCTAGTCTGTTTAAGATGTGCACCCTCCTGGGACCCAGATGGAGTGGGTGTTGGACCTTGGACTTCCCACAGGGCAGGAAACCCTGACTGCTCCTTGGACTTGGCAAAGAAGGGGGAGGGAGTTAAGGAAGGGGGAGGGAAATGGGAGGTGGGGGAGAGGTGGAAATTTTTAATAATAAAAATAAATAATTAATTAAAAAATCTAAAACATTAAATAAAATAAAATAAAATGTAAAAAAAGTCTAAAACAAATTGTAGAATTATTACAAAAAGCAGCATTGTTAAATAAGTTACTGTTTTAAACTTTTGGTTACCTGTTTAAAGAAAGTGAAGTGTAACTAGTGACTAATAGAAACATGGAAATGTTGGTGATGCCCTTTCCCTTTAGTGACAATTTAGTATTTTAAATAGCAAATAGCACTTAAACGGCTGAATATTCTCAAAAGACATCTATTATGGTACCCTACTACACTAAAGCTTATAAGAAACGTTTGTAATATTGAAATAACTGCAATCCAGGTCTTTTTGCTTTAAGCCACTGATAGCTTTATTCTTCCCTTTCTCCATGGCATAGAATATTACCTAAACTCTTATGCTGCAAGGTCGGAGAACAGAAACTGTGAAACTCTACACACAGTAATGGAGTACAGCCTTACTATTTCTGATTACCAATTAAGAGTAAACTCCCAAGAGAACACACACACTACAGAGCTGGAACTGAAATTGAAGCATCTCAACGTTCACTAAGGAATTCTATAGGTAAAAGAATTATATCTGGATAAATGTAACATTCCTTATGTGGTTTTTCCCAGTCCTGCAACTAAGTGTTCTGTTTCTGTGTGTCTTTTTTTTTTCCATAAATATCCAAGGGCAATCACTACCAGATTTGAATAGGAATGGCCCCCAAAAGATACAAGTAATGAATGCTTGATCATTAGGGAGTGGAGCTACTTGAGAGATATAGGAGGTGTGGCCTCATTACAAGAAGTGTCGCTGAATGGGATGTTTGGGACTTAAGAAGCCCAAGTCAGATCCAGTTAGCTCTCCCTCTTCCTCATGTCTGTGGATCAGGATGGAGAACTCTCAACCTCTCCTGCACCATGTCTGTTTTCTTGCCACCATTGTCTCTGCCATCGCAATAATGAACTAAAGCTCTGAACTATAAGCAAATTCCAATTAAATGCTTTCCTTCATAAGAGTTGCCATGGTGACGGTTGTCCTTTCAAAGCAAAAGAACGTTGACTAAGACAATCATCATAGATTGTAACAACTTGTTTTCTTGTGAACCAAACTAAGTACTTGTAGTTCTTCTTCATTTACGGTTCATCAAACAATAAATTACCTTCAGGTGGAAACATTTAAGAAAATTAATAAAGAAGAGATTACTATCATAGGTATAAGAAAAAATCAGCAGAAAAGTGGTTAGCAGCAAGATATCCTGCCCCTTAAATTTTAATATGAAAACAGAATAAATTAATAATAATAAATTAATAAGAAACAATAAACTTCACTGCAGAGTTGCATTCTGCGTGGAAGTAGAAAGTATCCTTTAATCCCTATATGGAGAGAGAGTAATAACTGGGTGGAAAAAAGTGGGAAAATTTCAAGCAATGTATGTTTTAGTTCGATCATAAATATTTCAGTGGACCCTAAGAGACTCAAAATTGTAAATAGCCGCGATTGATGATTAGGTCATCTGCTCGGAAAACTTAGAGAGTTCCTGTTTTTTACCCATCTATCAGAAAAGACAAGAATATCTTTCTCAACTAGCCTAATGCTGGAGAAAATCCCTCAAGATCCACCACAGAATGCTTAAACCAGGAGAAAAATTTAGAAAAAAAATTCTTCAATGAAGCCTCATTGAGTATATAAACCAGTCTTAAGGCCAGGCCTTAGGCTCAAAAGAAGATGGCCAACAGAAAATGAATTCAATGAAATTTTTGGAGGTTCTTTTTCTCATGATGCTTTGTGGGGGCTTTTCCACTACAGGTCTTTTGTATATACATTATAGTTTTGGGCTTTATGTTTTTGTGGTATTTCCCTGTTTACGAATAAGTGTATCTAGGAGTCTGTATATTATTTGATCTTCTCCTTTGGCTCTTTTTCTCATGCTAGCTTGTTTGGTTGGTTCTATTTTGGTTGATTTGTTTTTATTTCCTCTAACGTTAATCTACATAGAGTCTCCCTTGAAGGATATCCCTGTTATGGATGTCACTTCACTTATATTTTGTTTAGTTTAGCACTCCAGGATGTTTGGTTCTATATTGTGGAGGAATGTTGCCGTGCATAGGCTTCTAAAACCAACACAAGGTTTTAGGTAACAAAATTATCTTGAGGCTTAATTTAGTGCTGTATTTCTTAGGATTACTTTAAGTTGTTCCATATTCCTTCTGCAAATTCTGGGGCCAGCAAAGGCACTCTTCAAATAGGAAACTTAAGGGGACATGTACCAGAGTAGGTTATAAAGGTAGGCCAGAAATGATACAAATACCAACTGCTGTTTAAGATTCTTAAAGGTACAGACCTAATGCAAAGAACAGATAGCAATGCTACAAAAATAGCACTTACAGAGAATAACTGCCAAGAAAAAAAATATCACAGAAACACCCCCTCTCCCCACCACCTCTCTCCAACGCTCCCACCAGATGTCTGCCAATGTTTCCCAATAGAATCTCTGTCTTCCAGTGCTACAGCTCACTGTTCATCACAGCACCGTCCCAGAGATGAATACCTATCATCAGTTGTGTGGTCCTCTTTGTCTTCTTTGAGCTCCTGTTTTGTTGCTTCGGCACACTTTACATATAATGTCCTCTTTAAGGGATGCCTAGCTCTTGATGCTTGACTTTGCTGGTCTTGACTTCACCAGACATATTGTTGGTTGACTGGACTACATAATTTTTTTTCAGGCACATAATGAAAATTTATAAATGAATGGAAAAATTTGGTTATTAAGAATTTTTGTACTAATTTCTCTGCTCTCTTCTGTAATACCTGCAATTGTCACTAGTGGGAGTAGGATTCATTTATTCTGTATGGTCCCAGGTGTAAGGCCAACAATGGATGGAAACTGTAGGAAGAGTGTGGTTAGTTGAAATAACCAGTCTTCAAAACATAAAGATCTAAGCCTTAAAGCAACTTTATCTTGGGTATGAGCAATACCTTCTTCTATTTGGATGATTTCAATGATTTCCCAGGATTTCAAGCAATATCAGAAACAAGGACTTAATTGTGATTAATGTCTGCAAAGATTTGTATTATAGTAAAAACAATGTTCATATATATTACCTACATGATCTATGTACAGCTTCGGGAGATAGACAATATATTAATTTCTCATTTTATGATAGTAGATTTGATTCTCAGGTGGGTTAATTATGTTTAAGAAGAGAACAAATTTGGCTTGTAATGTACAGTGTTTGGAAGTCTGTCTCCTGATTCCAAATCTGTCGTTTTTTTCTGACTGTGCATAGTTTTGTAATATTATATTAAATTCCATAAATGCCCTAGTGATAATGATGTGTTGGAAATTCTCATGCAGTTTAATCAGGACTAACCTTTCTGAATCCTGCAGCATGCAGATATTTGCATTTTTAGAGAAAAATAGTTTTGTTTTCTATGAAATGATTGCCAAACTAACTGATGCATAAATTCAAAAAGAAAAAACACAAAATTAAGCTTCAAAAGAATGCCTGAGAATTACATTCTTTCCCCAGCAGAATTAGTATGAAAGTACTTGGTAATTTTGCTTGGTCTAAAGGCCTTAGAAATTAACTTTCAGTATTGATAAAATTTTATTTGAAATGATAAACATTGGCAGGAAAGCAATTTATCACATGATAACATTGAGAAAGCATATTCATCTTCAGTTTTTAATCAGAAATCTCTGGAAAGATGAAATTTTCAAAATGGTAGGTCTCTGACTTTGCAAAATAGCATTGCCCTAGGTGGTGAGTCCCATGGTTTAAAAGTCGTGCTAGAACTGAAGCCAACTGCTCAATGAATTAGATTAACAGAAGCCTAATTACAAATTCTAAATTTTTATTGAAAAATTATATTTAAAAAAGATACAATGTGCTTCTTTTCAGATGCATGCACCCTATGACCTCAAAACCATCTGAATCAAGGACGATTATGAAAGCAATTAAAACTCTACCCCGCAGTGCTCAATGTGATTCACATATGGCACTCCTCACCTGCAAAATTAGTTTCTTTCATAAAATTGGGTGTTTAATACTTTTTGGCTTGCAAAGGTTAAAAGAAATTTATTCATAATGACAAAATGGAATATTCCATGAATGTTCTCTTCAATTTGAGTGCTTTATCTTCTCAGTGGTTACTGATATATAAGTCATCCATACAATGGGCTTGTTTTTAAAAAATCTCCATCAGCAAATAACTAATCATGCATAATAGTGGTTTCAGCCCTACAGTGTGTTTCAGATGTGTAGGTAATGTGTTTTGGATAAATCCCCGTGATTTTCTTCTTCCAACCCACTAATCACCTTCCTCTTTCCAACTCATCTTCCTTATTTTCTTATAATGTTTTCTTTTCGTTCTCCAGTGCATTTTATTACTGGTGCTTAGAGGAAGATGGGTAAGTGATTCTATATGGGACCATGAGCAGTTTCTTACTAGCTATTCCCCTAGTTAACTACCTCTAGATGCTCAGGAAGGGATAGGGCAATGTGAACCCTCTCCTACCCTGACAGTTTGCCAACAGGTGAAGACATGTGCTTCATGAGATTTATTAATATTAAAATATTAACTAATATCAATTAGGCAAAAGAAAACACGTTTTAAGTTGGGACAAGAAATAAGATAATTAAGAATATTGTATCAACCCCTCTTTCACATGGGGTAATTAATCAGTTGCTTGATAATCACTCATTTATTTATTGTTATCCATGAAAGAGACTGATATCATCTTCCATTCTTAGCTATATCAGGTCATCATCTCATTAGCATTAAACTGAGTTCTGAAGATCACTTTGAAGTTGATTGGGCAACAACATAGAAGTTAAAAATGTGACCTGTAAGATCCAGAGTGCCAGGAGTCGAATATTAAAATCAATTAATATCGTTAGTAAACCTGTAAACTAACTTTTAAATCTTGCATTTCCTTATCTCTTTAATACAGACTTTTGTAGAACTTTACTCCCAGGGTTGTGGCTGTTGCTGTGTAAATGAGGATTCCGGAGGATGAACTATGTACAAAGATTTTGACACAGTGGTGCTCCGGAGTAAATTTTCCTGTGTTAACAGCAGCAGCAGCATGCTCACTTGCAGACATTTCCAAGAGGCATATGTAGCTGTAAGCTTATTCTTTCCATTCAGTAAAGACTAGAAATAAAATGTCTGCACCTTTTAATTTTCATACTATCAAAACTTTCCAACAGTCTACTCATCTTTTTCCATTTTTGATGTGGGTTTGTGTGGCATATGTGTGTGTGGACACAAATGTGTGTGTGTGGCTGAGCCTGCATGTGGTAGTCCAAGGTGGAGAGCAGGACTCATCCTCTGTAGTTCTTCTACCTTATTCATTGAGCCAGGTCCTCTCATTCGGTCAAAATCACTGATAGAGTTAGTCTTGCCAGGCAGCTCATTCAAAGGGTTGATAACTGCCTCTGAGGCTGGAATTACAGGAAGGCCACAATGCCAACCTGGCATTTACATAGTTTTCTGGGGATCTAAACGTCATTCCTCATGCTTATATGTAAGTGCCTTGATTACTGAGTCATATACCTACCCCAAGGCAGTTCATCTGTTCCATCAAATATATTTGACTGTGGTAAAAACTAACATATATATGTATATTTGTTCAGCCAATTGTGTACCAAAGACAGTTAAGTGATGACCAGTTCTACAATCACACTCTGATTTTAAACTGTGTAAACCTTTCGTTGAATCATTTTAAGTGGGTGGATATCATTAAAATTAACTATTTTAAAATCATTTTGTAGAATGGCTACTCTCTTCTTCTGAAACCATAGTTACAAATATTTTCTTTTTATCTATTCTTTTCTCAAAAAATACATCCTGAACTGCAGTTTCCACTCCTCACAATCACTTCCCCCAACCTCCCCCTCTTTACACTCCTCCCAATTCCCCCATCACTTCCCTTCGACATACCCAATGCTCCTCTCTTTCCCGCCAGAAAAGAGCTGGCTTCCCAGTACAAGCATGGCAAAACAAGATTATTAAGACTAAGAACATGTACTAAGCAGAAACTCACAGAAACTGAAACAGCAATCAGGGAGCCTGCACAGGTCTATGCTAGGTCTTTTGTGTATATTATGTGTTTGTTTAGCCTAAGGTTTATGTGGGAGTGGGGATCATTTTCCTGATACTGGGTTGCCTCATGCAACCTGGATACAAGTATTTCTTTCTTCTTTTTCCTTAAATCTTCCCACAACAATACTAATATACTGGGGTGTCTATAAAGTAGGTTCTATATGGCAAAGTTATGTAACTTTAGTCAATATTTTATGAATTTCAGAGGTGCAATTTATTATCTACTGACTTGATTAAAAGCCTTTGTTTTCTAGTTATTGATCATTTCAAAAAGACACTAGTTTTAAATTGTAATTTGTTTTGTATGTCTTTACCTCATTCACCTATTAGAGCATAATTTACCTCATATGACCTTACTTTTTAAAGTAACAATCAGTGAATCATTTTGTTTATTTATTTATTTACTTATTTATTTTTTGTTTGTTTGCATATGTGCACCCTTGGCACTTGTGGGAGTTAGCCCTTTTTTTCCATGATGTGGATCCTGAGAACTGAACTCAGATAACGGTCTTGGCAGCAACTGTCCTTATCTTTTGAGATATGTTACTATATGTGACTTAAGTTTTTTTAATACCTAACATAGCAAGTTGACTAATACCTTAACTCCCCCCCCCAAATGACATATGCCACTAGGATTTATTAACTTGGATACACATTCATTCAGTTATAGATATGCATTTAATTTTTAATTGTTCTCATTGATCATTTGTCTGAATATTATAAACCCATCAATATATGATCTGGCAAAGAAATTATGTGTTCACACCTTTGTACCCAGAAAAATGGTTGCTTTTACACTTTCTCAAGAATTAGATGCAGACACAAGACTTACCTCTTCCCATTGATAGACTTGCCTTCCAGAAGCATCACGAGGAAACACAAATAAAAGTAGAAAGTGGGTATAGGATCTGAGAAGCTCTGCTCCAGAATTAACCACTTTTTATCCCAGAGTAAAGACGTTTGACAAGCGTCTGGTAAATAATTAGCCTTCTTTCTTTGATGGGATGTTCAGTATCTACAAAAAGATGTGCAAATTACGAAAAAAATGTACAATCAGATTGTCAGAGTAGAAAAATGATTTCCCACATAAATAGATTTGTGTAAGTTAAATATTGAACCAAAATTGGATATTTTGGATTTCTACTAATTTAAATTCTCTTTTCCAAAATCACTGAAAAACCAAAATGAGGAAGTCAGTATTTCACATTCCATTGCTCACTATTGTGGCAGGTAGATAAGGGTATTTTCAAAATATTCCTGTTCTGATCCTGACAGGCATATTGTAAAAGCCCTCCCCACCAACATTAAAGGCAAACGACCCTCAATAAAAGGTGAATAAATGAATGACGGGCACTTCAAAATGTGTGTGGCCAAGTCCTACATTCCTCCTTTTCACTTCTGAAGTATCCTCAAAGCCGATGCCCAGACAGCAACTTCTGATTTCCAGAGAGCCCACAGTGTATACTAGAGACTTCAGCCAGGTTCATAACACTGAAATATTCTCATTATTCTAGTTGATTATACTGTGAAACTCATGGTTATCATTGCATTGTCATTCCTTATGCATGTGTACCCTCACCCTGTGTTGAATTAACACCGATATTTAACAAGTCATGTTCATTGTCAGAATGAATCGTTTAATCTACCACTCATGCACTATTCAGGGTGACAGGTATTTTATGCCTGTTTACATGTTGTATACAAAATCATACTAATGGGTCCTCTAAAGTGCATGATAGTATCTACATTTTGCTCCTATTCCTGTAAAGACTGAGTGCAGCAACAATACAGCAAACCCAATTCTAAGCTTGCTGATACCACCCAGCAGTTAAACATACTCAAAATCCAACTCGGGCCCATATCTGAAGGTTATGGTGCTATTAAACATTAATTTATACCAGAAAAAATGATAATATAGTAACTTCTGAGAGTGTCAAGGAAAGTAAAAAGAAGCCAGGAGTACGAAACAATTTAACAAGACACATTTCTGTTTTATCAGTTTTGAGGTGCCTGTCAGAACCAAGGCAATATTACTCTCTATATACAAGAAGAAAATAATTTTTTTTCACAGCAAAACCACTTTAAGTGATGTACATGGGAGTAAGGATTGTACGCAAGATCATTGCTCAGATAAGAGTTACAAGGTTTCCACTCTTAGTGACAGATATGGATTAAGCTGCACATGTCCAAGAGGGTTGCAACGACAGCACAGAAATGTCCCAGAGTGACAGCCAGCACAGCGTGCTTATCAGAATTAAGTCAACTGCATTTGGGAAAAAAGGCCATTTCAAGTGTATTCAATAATTTGATAATTTGCGAATAGAATTCATAGAGTGAGTTTAACTAATATTCTAAAGTATCTGGGGTGTAGTAAAGGGTTGACTTCTTATCAAGTAAGGGGTCTCATCCAAGTTTCTTTCTTTTTGAAGTAGGTTTTCCTACCGCATGTCACAAAAAAACAAGAGATGAAAGAAGCATGGACAGAATAAAAGGAAGAAAGGAGAAAGTATTGACAGCTAGAAAAACACGTATTTTATCCACGCAAACTCATTAGAAGATACATATGTTAGAAAATATATTGAATGTATATACAATATAATGTTAAATATACAAATGAAGAAAGATTTAAGCCTGCAAAAGTTCAAAGGGATTGAAATCTGAAAATGCAAATGACTTGGCCCCTGAAGGCATGGTAAAATGTGGAATTAAACGCTGTCTACCAACAATGTAGTTAGAAAAGGTTTAAGAAATTCATGGCATCAGAGGGAGTGATTTCAGCAATGTATCCTTTATGGAACAACTGAGAGCAAAAATGATATCTTTTTGTATCTTTAATATAAAGAATTCAGATATTAGGGGAAATATCTACCAGGGAATATAGTCATAAAATAGGATGCATAGCAACTCTCTTACAGTCCAGAAATAGAAATTGAATTAAATAAATTGAAGTTTAGAGAACCAAAAATCTATTAGTATTGAACGACAAAATATATAATTTCCACCAGACCTTTACTTCTTTCTATACAGAACTGTTAAGAAAATGACATAAGACACCATTGTCACCACACAGAAAATATTTAATAATTTTTTCATTCCTTTTCACAATTATTTTATCATTAGTCTTTTTAAAATGGAATCAATACAGATGATTAATTAATAAAAATCCTTTAAAAGGAAACATGATCTATTTTCTAATTTTATTGATTGCATCAGCTATAGATAAAGAAATAGAAACATTATAGAAATGTTATCTAATGATTCCAGGAGGAGATGCTATGTCATGAGGAAAGACATCTCAAACCCAGAGCATTAACAAGAAGTGAAAGTAAAAATATTTCAATAACATCCTTAATACATTATTTGAGCTTGAGAATTTATAAACAGGAGGGCACACATGCTCTGTATTTTTTTATAATACTAACCCTTATATATCAAAGACCCACAGTATGAAATGTGCTTTTTCTCTTGTCACTTATTTTGCATCAAATTCTAATAATTTGATTTCTTTTCACTTTGCAGGGATATGAAAAAACATTTACACTTTAACGTGATGAGTTTGCTAGTGTACACTTATAGTTGTACCTAATATATTAAAGAATTCATAGTAAATCTTTATTTCATATTTTAGGAAAATATAGTTCACAAAGTTTGTGTCTCTTGATGAAAATCATGGAACAAGGAAACAGAATTTTAATGTAGTTTTACCTGTTATTTGCTTATGAATTGCATTGAGGCTAATTCTATTCCACAGTGCATTTCTTAATTGATGATTCTCTGAACTGATTCCTGTTCCCTTATGTCATTAATAATTTTTTTTTTGGTTTTTGATTTATGAACCAAAGACAACTAACAGCTATTTAACTAAGAACATTCTAATGAGAATACTAGTGTGGTAACACACCTAGGATTTATGTTTCACGTCATATTTTGACACAAAGTAACAGTAGAAATTGAGTAAACTAGTTCCTGAGAACTTGTTTCAGATACTTATATAAAAAGGAAGAGCAACAATTGTATAAACCATGTGAGATCCTAGTTTGAAATGTGGAACGCTGCAAATTGCAAGCTTCCAGGCACACAGATAGAAATGGTAATCTCAGAACTGGTCATTATTCCAAGTTTTGCCTCTCGCTTTTAGTACACTGAGCAATCTGTAAACCATTGCTTTGGGAAGCACACTTCCGCATGCTACTTTTCAATGTTCTTCCAAGAGACGCAACTACAGGAAAAGTTCTAAAATGGCATGAGAAACTAATAACACTAAAATGTAGATTTGAAACATGGGAGCATTCCACATATTTATTATTCATAAATATACACTGTTGTTTGGTCTCAAAAACGGAGAAAGCACAGATACTTCAGTATCTGACTATTGTTTCTTAGCAAGTCAGAGCTGTATATTTGACCTGAAGGAAGAGTTGATCCCAATTTTATCACGCCATATCTTATTGACCTTGAATATCCCTAGAAATGGTAGGTGGCTCTGCTGAACTACTCTCTCCAAAGCTTCCACTTGTGGGTGGGAACCCCTTGCAAGCATCATGGAAACAAAAGTCAGTTAACCCAAGGAAAGTCAGGTCTGTTATCACAATCAAGCTGCTGTAGTTTTAATGCTGTGTTTTCTCAGGTACTCTGGAAATAAGTCTTTACAGATTAACTTTTATTTATTTATGTATGTATTTTTTTATTTTGCTTTCTAGTATGTGTGTGTGTTTATGCACACGCACACACACTTAATACTGTGCTCATGTGTGTAAGTGCATGGGAGGCCAGAGGTCATTGTTATGTGTCTTTCTCCACTTTACTTCTTTTGCTTAGATTATTTTTATTTGATGTGTATGAGTATTTACCTACATGTATGTCTATGCAACATGTAGGTGCCTTTTGCCCTCAGAGGCCAGAAGGGCTTGTTGAAGCTTCTGGAACTGGAATTAAATGCTGTTGTAAGCCTCTGTCTATGTGTTAAAAATTGAACCCAGGACCATCAAAATAATCATGGGTCTTCAGAAATGAACTGGGTCATCTGTAAGAAGCGCAAGTCCATTTAAGAATAGTGCTCTGTCTCCAGCACCCCCAGCTATGGAGAAAGAAATTCTCTCTGAACCTGGAACTCACCTTTTTGCTAGACTGGCAAGGAAGTGAATTCCAGAGATCATCCCATTTTCTTTCTCTATCCCTGGATTATAGGCATATGTCACTGTGCCTGGATTTGTAGTTGTTTTGAGTTTTTACCTTACTGCTGTTAATTTGATCTCAATTCCAATGCTTTCATGCCATCAAGCTGGGCTCTGGGAAGAAATAGTTTCTCAGAGGTTGAGCCTGTCCTTGCTGCTGCATCTGTGTGAGGCTTGTTTCATTCCCTTGGTGCTCAGTTCTGCTGACTTCTTTGAAGGGAGCACCAGTTAAGATCCTGGTCCTCACCATCTCCACCAGGTACCTCGTGGTACCTATACTAGTGACCTTCTCAGCTGGGAGCAGACTTTCTTTCCCTTTCTCCACTCAGAGCAACATTTTCTGCCTCATGGAGAGTTCCGCTACTGGTGAAGTGACTCTGTGTACTATGGGTAACTCTATGTCCCATGCCATTGATGCATCCTGGGCCAATTCCCAGATCAGACATCATTCAAGGTGCTATGATTGCAGTCACGTGACCAATCGACACCCCCCCCCCCCATGCAAGTTTAGGTTTAACTGTAGGAAGTACAGGGTTGGCCTGAGAGATTCATATCCTTCCTCAAGACTGAAGATGGGGGTATGTGACTTATTTCTTATGGATCTAAGTAGACCAAAATTCAGACATTGGCAGATATATGAATGAGACAACCTTTGGTTTCTCTCTCTTTATAGGTGCCCATAAAACTGGATGTTAGGATATTGCATTTAATGTGAATACTTTCTAATGCTGCTAAGGTAAAATAAAGAGAGAATTGAAGGAGGGAAGGAAGGAAGGAAGGAAGGAAGGAAGGAAGGAAGGAAGGAAAGAAAGAGAGAAAAAAGAAAGAAAGAAAGAAAGAAAGAAAGAAAGAAAGAAAGAAAGAAAGAAAGAAAGAAAGAAAGAAAGAGAGAAAAAAGAAAGAAAGAAGGCAGGCAGCTGAGAATGTCAGCGGAACCAAGGAAGTAACAGTTCCTCCATTGTTTCTCTATCAAGTCCTGCTCTGGTTCCCCTCTATTTTGGGCAATATCTATATGATGAAATAAACCCTCTTTTTCCAAAGTTGCTTTTGGTCACAGTGCTTATTACAACATCAAAAACCAAATTAGAACACTGTCCAAAGTCTATTCTTTTAATGCATAAAGAGAACATTTCAGAAATAGAAAATAAGCTATGAAATACATTTTCATCTCACGGAAAAGGATGTGTCTAGCTTTCAGATAGACTAGATCACCATAAAAGTAAACAACAAAAAATGAATAGAATATTTGTTTCTTAACTTTACGCTCACATTATTGCCAATCTTCCCATGGTGAATAAATAATGCAGTATTTACAGGGCTTAGGGATATGGCTCAGTCAGTAAAAGCTTGCCATGCAAACATGAAGTTCTGAATGAAATTTCCAGCATTCACATAAAACCAGGCATTGTGGTGTGTACCTCTAACCTTTGGAGACACAGAAGGATCATTGGGGCTTGGTGGCTACCTTCTCTGGTGAAATTTTCAAACTGTAATTTAAAAAAAAAAAAAAAAACTTGTTTAAAAATGATCAAAAGGGGTTGAGGAAAATTCTACACCAAAATTCAACCTTTGACATCCACACATAAGCACAAACACATGAAGACCCTATCCCTCTAAACATGCATACACACGGATAAGTACAAACAAACAAAAAGTAATAGAAAATACGTGCTGCTCCTTTTTCTTCACATTACTAATCTGTAAGATTAAATTTTCAACAAGAGTTATTTACAGTCTTGTTACAATTGTGAAAATTGTCAAATTCCACAAACTAGAATCCACATTCAAAGCTCATATGCAAATAAAGCATCCTTTCCTTGAAATAACACACACAGCCTCACCTGCTGTGAAAGCAATGTCATCAGACATGGGTTCTTACCAAGGGCAGTGTTACATTCCTTAATAGCAGAATGATTCCAAATTCTTATTTGTTTACTTGCTCATTTAGTTTTTATCTTTATTCAGTGTTGGGCATTGACCTCCGGCACTTTATGCATACCAGGCAGATACACTACTGTAAGCTACATCAAAGCCACAGACATTATTTTTAAGGCTCATTTTCAAAGTGAAATGCATTCTTTTAAATCTTTGTGTGTGTATGCATAAGTCTATGTATAGGTGTGTGTATGTCTACATGAGTGTATAAACAAGTGTGTGTGTGTGTATGCAGAACTATACAGGTGTGCAATTGAGCATGAGAAGAAGAGCATATCAGATTCCTGGAGCTGGACTACTTAGAGACATTTGGTTAACTTTCATCTTGTGCTGGTGCTCAGTTTAGAACTATTTTCCCAAAGATTGGGTAAGAATGGCTCTTTACTACTGAGCCACCTTTCCCACTCAACATCAATAAATTCTCCACATTTACTAGAAGAGTTTTAACATCAGACTTTAAAATTCATACCATTAAGTAAATTTGAGGCAGAATTATTCAAATTTAATGTTGTAATCATATTCATGGATTTTGTGAAGTCAATGATGCATCCAGATCTCTTTTATGTAAAATCGTGTAATATAAAGAATCATGATTACTGAATATATTAGGATTCTAGCCTATAATCAGGCACCCATGGGAGACAGAAAGATTCTGAAGTAAGGCAGGGCATGTTCCAGAGCAATTAATGCAAAACCTGCAAATTTTCAAGGCCTTAGATTCATATGATACTCTGCTTTTATCTTTTATCTATTTGTAGAACTAATTTTTAGTTTTGTAAAGTTTTATGTACTGACTAACAGACTAATAGGCTAGGAACACCAGACAATATTACCACATGCAAAGATCCTCATCTGTGCAACGTGGAATGTCCCAGTGAATATTCCTCGTAGATCAACATGTGAGCAGGGAAGCATGTATAATACTTAATGGAAGTAGCGTTATCTCTGTACATTCCTGTTTGTTTCCATCCGTGCTAAACACATTTCACAGCTCTAATCTTTCCCAAAATATTGAAGACAATTGCATTTAAAGAAGCTACAAATGATGGGGTCCTAGTAGTCTTCTGGTGAAGTGAGGCAAACACTGCTCTTTCTTGGACCCAAAACAGCCACTTTATCTTAGGCTTTTGGGTAATGAAAACTACATAGGTAGTGCTTGAGGAACGATAACAAAACATTTCTTTTATAGTTCTGGAGACTTGCATAAACTAGTTCCCTCAATTTAGGGATAAGCAATTCTCTGGCCTTTAGAAAGACCACTATTAACACTCTCCCAAATATTGCATACATTATATGTGCCTTTATAAATATGCATAAATTTATAATCCATGCATTTTGTCTTAGTATTAAAGTAAAAAGAGAAAACTTGTAGCCGTACTGCCCATGTAAAGTAATGAGTCTACAGTTATCGCTCTTTACAATGTTCACCTCCATTTTGCCATGTAATTCCCCTTCTGTCTAATATCTCTCAACTTTGTGTCCTCTTTAAAAATGTCTAGATTGTCCTACTCACAAACTCCTGTTTGTGTGGCCGTATAGAGGAACTTGCTGATCAAGGATCACAACCTTAAAGAAAACTGACTCCTCTCCTCCAAACCTCCTCAGCTGCCCACAGCTTCTCCGGGGAGCTAATGATTCCATTACCTTTTCATAACTGGAAGGCTGAACGGACCGATCTTGTCCATGTTTTATGCAGGTAACCACAGCTGTGGTGCGGTCACGCATTCACATTCCTGCTGTATCTAGAAGACCCTGTTTCACTGCTGTTCTTCCCACTTTGGAATCTTAGGATCTCTCTATCTCCTCTTCCAGGGTGGTTCCCGAGTCTTTTGGGTGAAATATAACTTTGATATTTCACTTGTGACTGAGCAGTGGAGTCTTTGCCATCAGCGTCTGTCTTTCATTTGACTCACTAGAGGGATTTACATCGTAGGGAAGTCACGGTAGTACATTTTCTTATAGACAAGAGCGTACATGTTTTGTGGAACATGTAAAGAAATCGCTGTGCAAGCTGGTAAATAGCATGTACACTTCAATACTGGTAAATTTTAGCCATGAAATTTGAGGTTCTGAAAATGTCATTTCTTATATTTTATGAGGTATTTATTATGAACAGATTCTGTTTTCTAGTGAGCAAGTGATGTCATCCTACTTGCTGATCTGATCTTATTTTGCTATGATTTGACATCTTTCTAAATGATGGAGCTGAATGAGATGAACACTGAATCTGGGATGAAAAGTCTTTTGTGTTTTTCCTTTAGACCACAGTCAGCGATAATCTATCCTGTTTCCTTGAAATTATCTTCCTCTGTCTATTTATTTTCAAGTTACTTGTTTCATCTTAATAAACTAATAACTTTTTATTTAATTCTGTTTTCTTTATTTGGCACATTCCTGTTCATTTCCTTCTGTGCTAAACATATTTCACAACTCCAATATTTTCAAAATATTAAAGAAAATTACATTTCTGAAGCTATAAATTATGGATTCCTGTTTGCTTAGCCAAGAAATGCTCTTTGTGAACTAAAGCTGGCCACTTTATTTCAGGCTTTTGGGTAATTAAAATGTTCACCACAAAAGACATATTTCAATACCTGGACTAGGGACCACTGTATGCTATTCTAGGAGTATGATTCATTTTTTAGAGTGTTTTGATCTTTATGTTATTTCTATGATCTCCATAGAACAAATTTTCATTCCTCCATATCCTACAGAGTAGGAATTACTAATCAGTAGGATCCTGTTTATATTCTTTTACTAGCAGAAATATTGGTGAATATTCTTTCTTCTTTTGAAAAGAATTCTTATAAGGGCTAGAGAGATGACTCATAGTTTAAGAATAGTTGCTGCTTTTGAAGAGGACACAGATTCAGTTTATAGCACTCACACTGTGCCTAGCAACCGTCTGTCACTCTAATTACAGGGCATCTGACACCCTCTACTGGATTCTGTAGGTACCAGGCTAAAAGTACACACAAACACACACACACACACACACACACACACACACACACACACATATATATGAAAAAATTGAATCCATACACATAAGATAGATAGTAATAATAACAGTAATCATAATAATCATAAAGCTGCTATGGAGCAATCTTTGTATACTATAAATAAATGTTACTGGCATTGGTTAATAAAGAGCTGACTGGCCTATAGCTAGGTAGGAAGAGATTAGGCAGGAGATCCAAACTAGGCAGACAGTGGAAAGGACAGAGGCTCAGAGTTGCCAGCCAAGAACAGAGGAAGAAGGATGTGTACCAAAGGAGGTGGCAAACCATGAGACATGTGGTAGAACTTAGGTAAGAAATATGGATTAATTTAAGTTGTAAGATCTAGTTAATAGTAAGCATGAGCTATCAGCTTAATATTTGTAATTAATGTAATGATTCAGTCTGGTTATTTGGGAGTGACTTCTGGGACACAGAAAAACTCCACCTACATAAAGCAATATCTGCAATGAAAATATTCAAAAATTCTACTGAAGAATTTATATTAAGTGATTGTTCTGTTCCTCTGAAGTATGATTCATTCATGGGAACAATTGCTTCCTCTTGTGAAATATAAGGTCCTAGAAAGACTCTGTGCCTCATTTATTAAATCACAGGAAGTTTAGACTAGTTATTTTGAAAAAGAAAACAGTTTCTAAACAAAATCTGGACAGCTGCCCATCTCTGGTCCCCTGGTGGAAAGGATGCAAAGGATTGTCAGAACAGTTTGGTTCCTCAAGCTATGAAGTGCAAACATATCCTGACACTTACTTGGCATTTGTGTGTGAGAGCAACAAAATGAAGCTCTTTTTCCTTACAATTACTTCAAATAAAGTTTGTTTCCTAGAAGCAGTAGCTAATGTTATTGACAAGATATAACCTACCCAGTTAGAGTGAATTAAAGTAACCTGATTTTTTTAAGGCCAAATGTAGTGACTGAGTAATTTGTTTTCATATACCTTCAGTGAGGTTATGACTTGAACATTACTTTCCAACTAGGAAAGATGAGATAACTCCAAATATTATCCTAACAATAAATATTGATGCTCATTTGGTGAGCAGTGATATCTAACATCTGTTTTTAAATTAACATTGCCAACCAGTAAAAAAATATATATAATATACATGATATAACATTTACATTATTATATATTACACATAATTATATATAATGCAAAATAATACTTCAAAAAGTTGGCAGTGAACATACCTCGACCATGTTGGAATGAACATAACAAACAGGTGAAATGACAGCTTTGGTACTAGCCATGATGCTTAACATTTTAAGAAGTGTTCCTGACCAGAAAAGGGGATATGATATAGAAATGAATGCTACTTTGGCATGAACTATGGTTTAATTTAAGGTCAATTTTGTTATATGTATATTTCTACTATTGTTTAAGGTATTATGCTTATACAGCTCATTTAAAATAATTGAATAATAATTGAATAATGCTTATTCAATTAATAGTGTTACAGATAAAACTTAAATTCTAAAAATAGCTTAGGTTATTTGATCTTTAATTCAGTGATTATATTATATTTTTACAATCAGTCATGAGTTTTATTTAAACAATGAATGACATCAAGTAAAAGAATGAGAAAGTTTACTAATTGACTTGCAAAGAGAACTGTGTAACTTCAGGTGATCTGTCTCTCATGTCTGAGATAAGACTGTGGAGTCTGATGGTAGGGTCTACATATGCAACAAAGGCTAGAAAGATACCATTTAGCTGTAAACCCATGATTCTACAACCATTAGCAGTCAATAACCACTGTGCTGCTAAAGTGACTATTTGGGAAAATAAACTTAAAGATTAAAATGAAAAAAAGTGAGTGGGCAACGGTAGTGCACAACTTTAATTCCAGCACTTGTGAGGCAGAGGCAGGAATATTTCTGAGTTCATGATCAGTCTGGTCTACAGAGTGACTACCAATACAGCCAGGACTATCTAGACATACCTTGAGTTGAAAACAACAAGAAAAATAAGTTGGCGCAAGAAAGATGAATCAACAGTTAAGAACACTTACTATTCTTGCAGTGTTCCCCAAATCAGTTTCCAACTCCCAATTCAGATTACCTGTAACACCAACCCCAAGAAATTCAGGGCATCTAGAGAATCTAATGTTGCAAGGGAGAGGGCCGCTTTTTGTCCCGGCTACCCAGCTAGCTTAACCCCAAATTAACCAGACAGAAACTATATTTATTAAATCACTGATTAACCTATTAGCTCTAACATCTTATTGACTAACATCTTTTTTTTTATTTTTATTTTTATTTTTTTTCTCATTTTTTTATTCAAGATTTCCACCTCCTCCCCCTTCCCTCCCCTCCCTTCTACCCATACCCCCACTCCACCCCTCTCCAAAGACAAAGAGCCATCAGGGTTCCCTTCACTATGTTAAGTCCAAGGTCCTCCCAGCTCCCGCTAAGTCCAGGAAAGTGAGCAACCAAACTGACAAGGCTCACAGTGAGCCCGTCCATGCTGTAGAGTTCATGTTCATTGCCATTGTCCTTGGTTTCTCAGTCCTCCTCCACCGTCAGCCACATTCAGAGAGTCCGGTTTGGTCCCCTGTTCCATCAGTCCCATTCCGACTGGACTTGGTGGTCTCCCGTTAGATCTGTTCCACCATCTCAATGGGTAAAAGCACTCCTCGCGGTCCTGGCTTCCTTGCTCATGATCTCCCTCCTTTTGCTCCTCATCAGGACCTTGAGAGCTCAGTCTGGTGCTCCTATGTGGGGCTCTGTCATTTTCTCCATCCAATGCCAGGTGAAGGTTCTATGGTGATATGCAAGATATTCATGAGTATGACAAGAGGATCTGGACATTTCTAGCACCCTCTCCTCAGCTGCCCTAGTGCAACCGCTTTGGAAAGCAGTGTGGAGGTTTCTCAGGAAATTTGGTATCAACCTACCCCAGGACCCAGCAATCCCACTATTGGGAATTTACCCAAGAGATGCCCAATCATATTACAAAAGCATTTGTTCAACTATGTTTATAGCAGCATTATTTGTAATAGCCAGAACCTGGAAACAACCTAGATGCCCTTCAGTGGAAGAATGGATGAAGAAAGTGTGGAATATATACATATTAGAGTACTACTCGGCGGTAAAAAACAATGACATCTTGAATTTTGCATGCAAATGGATGGAAATAGAAAACACCATCCTGAGCGAGGTAACGCAGGCCCAAAAAGAGGAACATGGGATGTACTCACTCATAATTGGTTTCTAGCCATAAATAAAGGACATCGAGCCTATAATTCGTAAAAAATCCTAGAGAAGCTATATAAGAAGGTGAACCCAAAGAAAAACATATAGTTATCCTCCTGGTTATTGGAAGTAGACAAGATTGCCGGACAAAAATGGGAACATGGGGGTGGGGTGGGATGGGGGGATGGGGGGATGGGGAGAGAAAAGTGTGAAGTGGAGGATGGGAAGAGCTTGGGGGAATAGGATGGTTGGGGTATAGGAAGGGTGGATATGGGAATAAGGAATTATATATCTTAGTTAAGGGAGCCATTCTAGGGTTGGCAGAGACTTGACTCTAGAGGGGTTCCCAGGTGTCCAGGAAGATGACCCCAGCTAGTTCCTAGGGCAGCTGAGGAGAGGGTGCCAGAAATGTCCAGATCCTATTATTGGCTAACTCTTACACCTTAGTTAAGCCCATTTCTATTAATCTGCATATCACCATGTGGCAGTGGCTTACCAGGAAATATTCTAACCAGCATCCATCTTAGGCAGAGGATCCATGGTGTCTCCCTGACTCTGCCTCCTTTCTTCCAGCATTCAGTTCTGCTTTCCCCACCTACCTAAGTTCTTCCCTATCAAAAGGTCAAGGCATTTTCTTTATTCATTAACCAATAAAAGTAACACATGAACAGAAGAACCTCCTACACCAATCTAACGGTCTCTTCTTGTCTCTTGGGACAGCTACACTCATGTGTACATACCCATTACAATAATAAAGAAACCTCAGTTTTTATTCCAATTTGATTTTATGAAAAATTGTCTAAAATCTATTGATCCTAATTCTTAAATATCCTAAATATTATATAATTATAACTGGAAGCTATCTTAGAATTATTTTCATCTTCATTTTGCAACAAAGAATAAGAGTTTTAAGGCAAAGGTATTTATGATGGTGGTTTATTTTTGTATCTCTTCCTTGATTGCTAACCTTAAATTGAATGTTGTTATAGTTCATAAGTTCCTTTAGTTTTTAATCACACAAAACTCCTCTATCATGACAGAGACTAGTTATTTGCTCTAAAACTACATTCAAATGATGGAGATTATATTTGTTTACAATCTATGAAAGATACCAGAAATCAGCTTGCTGTAATCATGGTTTGGAAAAACAGATAAATATATGTTTGGAGATGACCCTGAAAAAGGCTGGCATTGAACATCAAAGAGTACACAAGTTTATATCATGGAGAGGAACCTTCCCCCATCTACAGATGTCCTTGTTAGGATGACCTGGCCAGACTTTCAGCAGACACCTATCTTTTGACCAGGAGCCTGTCCGTACTCAGGGAATCATAACTCTACAAAGTGCGGGAGTACTACTGACACCGTGCCTTCAAAGCCCTTTTTTCAGTGAGTACGATAGCCAGAGGCTTTGATTAAAATATGAGCCCCCATAGGCTCAGATATTTGAATATTTGGTCATTAGCGAGTGGTGCTACTTGACAGGGGTTAGGTATGACCTTGTTGGAGGAACTGTGTCACTGGCATGGGCTCTAGGGTGTCAGATGTTCTTGTCAGTCTTGGTGTGTCTCCTTTCAGCTGCTTGCCAACATAGAACTCTGACTTACCTCTCCAGTACCAGGTATGTCTATGTGACTTCATGTTCTCCTTCTTGATGATGATGGGGTAAACCAAACCTCTGAATTTAAGCAATTTCCAACTAAATGCTTTATTTTATAAGAGTTACTGTAGCCATGGTACCTCTTAACAGTAGCAGAACTTTGAATAAGACAAGGTTGTATATGTCAAAGTTTTATATAAATCATACAAATTTTGTATATGTCAGTTAAGCCTCTCACCTCATTGCCAGAAAGGTAATGCTCTGATCTATCAAACAGAGAAGCAGTCTAGCAGTCTACACACACATACACACACACACACACACACACACACACACAGACAGACACTAGTTCATTACCAAAAGTAAATAAAAATATTCTTTAATAGAGATAAAAATTAACATAAAATGACATTTTATGAAAATAATAAATTTGTATTTATCAGTTGGAGTAATACTTAAAATATAGCACAGGATTATTTTGTCACATAATGTTTAATTTTCTTCTCTCTGGTTTAGTTTATATAGCTAATGCATCCTATTTCCCCTATTTACTTCTCTCTGTCCTGCATTTTTTGGACAGAACTAAAGTTAATGAAGGACACAGTGGTTTCCATTAGAAGCATTGATCTTTCAGTCAGTAGAAGGTAGTAATTTATACTTCCAAAGGCTACTGTATTGTAGATAAGGGCTGGGACCTTCACAGTTGAGTGGTTTCCATTAACTTTCCTCTGCCTATTTAGTCAGAACCTAGTTTTGAATTTTCTCTAAAGCATAAGTATTACCTTTTAAATTCTGACTTTGGTATTTTTCTTGTTTCAGCTAACCATATTTTGTGCACTGCTTATTGGAGGAGAGGCTATGCACCGTTTGTTCCCCTTGACAAAGGAACTTAGTCATCCCAATCAGGGAAGTCCTGTGCAATTGGCACTTCTCCTGGATTGTTTGTTGTTCAGGATGTCAGCTACCAACCTGGTACTTATTGTGATCTGATTTCCAGCCTCCATTTCTCTGTATTCAGAATTGTGCAGCAAACTAAATCCTAACCCCGCTCCTTGCTACTGCAGGATTTGTTCATTATTAATTTTGTACCTCAAAATTAACAGATATTGCGTAGTTAAATATTATAATCAACTAATGGATTTATAAAGTCTTGATTAATTTTTGATGCCCTTTTCTTCTTTGGATAGAACTAAATATTGATCTCTGTTTATTATTATACGTGATTTCTGTCCTAATGTCCATTACTCTTGGTAGAATATGAAGTCTATGGTATGTGGTCCATGGAAAACAATGGAAACTTTTAAACTGATTTATTGAAATATTCACTTGGTTTTACAATGCATTAGAATAACAGAATACATTAGTGCTTTTAATGAAACACACATACAAAATTGTGTTGTATAGGCCAAATTTAATTCTAAACGTCATTAATAATTAATTAAAATTTAGATTCTATGTGAATAGTTTTGTTAGACATCAATGGTCTTATCCAGTAATGGTTCGGTATGTCACAATGTTAACCAGCCTGGTAAATATGCCTACTGTGCAGAAGATGAGATGAAGTTAGCCAACTACTCTCATGACTGTATTTAATTCCTACCCCAAAGGCATTCATGCCTGGTCCTATAAACAAACCCACAGCTAAGAATGGCATAGGTCCTAGAGGAATGCCCATAACGTTCTTTTACTAAGTAGTCATGTTTTCAATCAGCTTTCTAAACATTTTACATATATCCATTGGCTTGTTCTGGTCACAACCTCGGTGAGATGTTTCTTAGAGCAGTGAGCATGGCTCATTGCAGAGATGTGTTGCTGTCCATGGTGTGTTGACAATAAGTGACTGTGAGTGTTCTGTCACAGTAGGGACATTATCACAGAAGAGGAGGCAGAGAGCAAGAGCTGTCGAATGGGAAGAGTGATCTGAAATGCCATCCTCTGAAAATGACGTGAACACTGCAACTTAAACTCATGGCAGCCCTAGATACCTAGATAAGATCAGAAGCACAGGAAGCAAATTAAAAATTCTAGCATGGATTGTACTGACATCCCAACCCCACCTCTAGTTGAGGAATTATGGAAGCTTATAACTGTTAGTTGAAGAGAAAGTCACTTTTCTTAAGGAACATGGTCCCTGGGAGGTTGTCAATGCCCCAGTGGGTGATCCCACACCCAGAAGCATGGAAGGAGCAGTAATTAGAGACAGTGGGTTAAAATGAATTACTTGATTAGTTTAAAAGGAAGACATTAAGTTGGGTAGAAATGCGATAGGGGTTCTAAGCAAAGTTTGGAATGGGATGAATACCATCAACAAACACTGTGCACATGTGTGGAATGTTTAAAAAAAACATTTTTTTGGGGGGGGGAATTTTAGTTTTTATTGATTTTTATTGAGCTCTACATTTTTCTCTGCTTCCCTCCCTGCATCTCCCCTCCCCTTCAACCCTCTCCCAAGGTCCCCATGCTCCCAATTTACTCAGGAGATGTTGTTTTAAACATAGAGCGAAGAAAACCAGCCCACAAATCACAATCCCAGAGAACCTAGACAACAATGAGGACACTAAAAGAGACATACATGGATCTAATCTACATAGGAAGTAGAAAAAACACATTTTTTCAAAACAAAAGCTGAGGTTATGAGCAAAGACAATTAGACTCTTGTCTTTTATGTGCACTGCATGCTCATTGCATTTCTTACCTTAGCCAGGCAATCACTATTCACCATTTTTGTCTTCTTTCTCAGTTTAAGTCTTTTGGAAACAAGGCACACAATCTAAACACATACACGTTTTGCAGAAATTCTTGTGCAACTAAATATATTAAATTTAAAAATGAATATAAAGAGCAAAAACAATTTGATTATTTTCATAATTTGTCATTGTTTACGAGGCTATTTTCAATCATATTTAATTCCAGAACAACCAATTGCTCACCTCAATTCCTCATTCAGAATATTATTCTTGTGTAAATCATTATTTCTATTTTAAAACACTTTTTATTTATAATTTGGTCGTCTCTCTCTCTCTCTCTCTCTCTCTCTGTGTGTGTGTGTGTGTGTGTGTGTGCATGCACATGTAACACACGTGTAAACCTCAGAGGATGACTTACCAAGTCAATTCTCCTTTGACTGTCCAGTGCCAGAGTTTGAACTTAGATCCTCAGGCTCAGCAGCAAGAGAGCTGGATCATCTTGATGGTCCATGATATGTGTGCTTTATTCTTCCTTTCATTTAGTCTTTTATTCTCTACTGAAATATGAACTCAGAAATGTAATAAAGCACATTATGTTCCTACTGATTAGTTTATACATTATCAGTTGTATTTCCAAGCTCAGTTCTTTTCATTATGTCTGTGAATATTTTTTCTCTCCTTTGTCTCTGACATTTCTTTCTGTTTATTTATATATCTCTGGCAGGTAAGGAGATGTAGATAAGAAAAGTTCAGTGCCAACAACAGTATTGTCTATATTCAAATTCCCACTTTAGATTCTTCCTACAAATAGAAGCAAATATTCTTCTTCTTTATAATTCACCATTTTATCCCATTTTAGAAGAAAAGTCTTGCCTTGAAATAATAAGTAACCCTGTAGGTATTCTATGCTTCAAAATATCATTGGACCAAATATTAATTTCTCATTGCTAATTACCACTAATTTTATTTCAGTATTTAATTTCTTCTGTTTTAGCCAGAATATTTTTTCTGTTAAAATAGATCTTTAATCCTTGAATATTAATTTTGAAAGAAAAGCCAAGTAAAGTCAAGCCTTCCAGTAGTATTTTTCGAAATTTCAGAAATACAAATGATACATTGTTCCTTTTCTAATAGATGCGATTTTACTAGTAATTTATCATATACATAAACATTTTCTCTTTAACATTTGCTATTAATTTTCATAAATATTTCAAATGCTAAACAACATATTTTGATAAATGAATTACAACAGAAAGAGAGCAGGATGTTGAAAATGACATGGAAGGAGGACATATTAGAGATAGCTAAGAAAGTTATCTCTGCCATGATGTAATATGAAGAAAAAGCAAGCTTAATTATTGATTGTTTCTGATATAGTTATTTTACATTTCAACCACTTTAAGGAATAGCAAATGGTGGCCAATGGGAAAAGCCAACTTGCCTTTATTCTACTCAGCCTCAGTTTCCCAATTATCTAACAAAATGCATATTAATCTATACCCAGACTTAGAATGTGATACGTAAATCTAATTTAGAGTTTATCTCAAAATATTTTCTTTCTTTGTTGTTTTGTTTATTTTTGTTTTTGTTTTGATTTTGATTTTTAAAGCTCAGTCAAGGTTTCCTACTCTCCCTACTTCCCAGTTCTCCCAACCTTCTCCCCTCTCCCCTTCCCAGCACCATCCACTCCTCCTCCATTGTTGAGGTTTGCCTGGATCTCACAATATTTTCTAATTATTCTATTTGTTTTATGATTATTAGGCCAAAATTTCTAGAAGTCTATTTGGCCAAGTGAATTCATATCACCAGCTCTCAATTATTTTTCTTCCTGAAGCCTTGGTGGTGTCTGGCAACCACAGGGCCGCCGAAATCATTCCTTCCTGGGTGGTCTTTCCTTCCACCCTGGACCAGGGTGTTATTCAGGCCTAAGATGCTGCCAAGGATCATGACTGGGCCCATGGTCCATCCGTAACTGCAGTCGGCTTTGGTGTCTATGGCCAGTGTCATCTTAGGAGACCTTAGGAATCATGGGAGAAGAAATCGGGGGCTACACTGAACCAGTTCTGCCCTTCACTACCCTGTGAAATCTGGCCTTGCCTCTTGAGGGCCACTACAGCAAAAGAGCTGGTTCTGCACTCAGGAGAGAGGGCCCCTAAGCCTCACCACAGGGGAGGATGAACATACCCTGGGGACATGCACATAGAGGAGCTGACTCTGTTCCCACACCTGAGGCTAGTGGCTCCAGTGGCTCGATCTGACCTTCCTGGCTAACACCCAGGCCCGCACCTGGGTCTTGGATTGAACCACTCTAGTATCTACCCCATCTAGGTCCTGCTGGAGCTCGTGAGGGGACTGGTTCTACAGAATGATACCCACAAGATCTCCAAGACACAAGATACCCCAGAACTCTGGTGAGGATCCAGTGAGGATGGTGTACCAAAAACCAGAGGCCTTGAGCCAGACCCGATGCCAGTCAAGCTGATGGGACAAAAGGGTATACTATATAACACACAGAAGCCTCCAGTGCCATCAGGATGGATCTTCAAAGATGTGATGGGGAGGCCGAAGAGAAGGAGAATCAGAGAGTTTTCTGTTTCAGGTGTTTTTCTTTCCTGTTTTGGCTTATTGGGTTTTTATTGTTGTTGTTGCTATTCTTGTTTTTGTTTGTTTGCTTGCTTACTTCGTTATGTTTTGCTTCATGGTGGGTATGAGGGAGAATATTGGAGAACTAGGAGGTGAACAGAGTTGGGGTGTATCGTGTGAACCCCCTAAATAGTCAATTAATAAGTATATAAAAAAGAAGATGTTTAGGAGAAAGAAGGTCAAAAGAAGTAGAGAAAATGAGCAGATATTGAATAAAGAAAATATAATTGTGTTAGTTTGAAGGAATAAGTTTAGTGATATACTGAGATATATGATGACCCATTAACAATATATTATACATTATAATATGGTATTATATTTTACATTTATAATTATAATGCAGTACTGCATGTATTAGCAATTTTCTAATTTATTAAATATATGTTTAACATGTTTGTCTGGAAAAAAATGATAAAATGATGGAGTTAAAGAATATGTTAATTAACCCCAGAGTAGTGGCATGTGTCTTTAATCCCAGAATTTATGAGGTGAAGGTAGAAAGATGCAGGTTTGGTCTACATAGTGAGTTTCAGGACAATAAGTGGATCAGAATACATAAGAAGAAACTTCAATTATAGTATTTGGAAATATTTGTGCTTACATATTTAAATAAAGATCAAGGTTAAATGAACTATTTTGAGGGAACTTTCATATTTTTATAACAATTAATTGAATAATGGTCTACTACATTTTAACTGTACTTTATCATCAAAAAGCTAAGAAAGTAGTATGAATCAGAAAAGAAAAAATGAAAGAATCCTTATCAAATTATAATTTATCCTCAAGTTGTTCCTATATTTGAAAGCGTACATTCCCAAATTTTTCAAGAAATTTTAATTCCATGTAGCCACACAAAGATGCACACATCACACACAAATAATCACATACAAACACACATACATACTAAGAGAGATTCATATACACAGTGTATGTATATATGTTAATCTACATATGTGCATATGTTTTCATAGCTTTATACTAGTTTTTCCTTATGGACCTGTGACTGTTCAAAGCATATTCAGATCTCACTTTAAAGATAATTTTGACTTAGATTTGTTTTCCCTTTTTACCAAAGAAAAATAAAAACAAATGCTTGTTGCATTTCAAGATTGATTGGAGGCAACTGAAACTTCTTTTCCATGGTCCCTCCCTTTGTTTGTTTCAATTAAGGAGTACAACAGAATCTTGCCAACTTACTGCTGGGTTTGACTTGGAGAATGAATTACGTTTTGCTCTCAGATGAGTTACTCTGTCAATGTCCATTGTGACAAACAGATGGTGCTGATATCCCAAGTAGGAGAGTTTGCATGCAGAATCCCACCTCTACAGTCACCCCAATTACTGCAAAGAAAATATGCCCCATGTGTCCTGCATTTGAACATTCATGGAGGGGAGGGACATTGGAAGAGATTTCCAAGATGATTATTGCTGCTGTTCCCACCTTCTCTTTGGGGATCTCCTAAGGCAGCATAGTGCGGGAGAATTGTCTGTAATCTGTCAATCATGTTTTAAATAAAACGCTGACTGGCCAGGCAGGTAGTATAGGTGGGAAAACCAGACAGAAAGGAGAAATGACGTAATGAGAACAGGAGACCTCTGGGAAGGAGGAAGTTGATTCCTCCCTCTCCTGTCCAGACCACTGAAGCAGCAGGATGTGATCTGCAACCACTGAAAAAAGGTACTGAGCCGCATGGTTAACATAAATCAGAAAAATGGGTTAATCAAGATGTGAGAGTTAGCCAGTGAGAGGCTCAAGCTAATGGGCCAATCAGCTTTATAATTTATACAGATCTGTGTGTTATTTCTTTGGGGCTTGCTGGCTGTGGGGTACCTGGCAGGACAGAAACCCAAACAAGCAGGCCCCGCTCCTTCATGTTACAGCAGCAGATACCCCACAGCTGCCGGTTTTACAGCTGCAGGATTAAAATGGTATTTTTCAGAGACCCATAAACATGAACTTGTTAGAAAACATAGCATTTAGGCTTCTCTGCATCTGGTCATAAAATCTGAACACAGTTAGTGTACAGAGAGATGTTAGAACACATAGAAAAGTGCCTTGTCTTGTCCACTCTCTGTTAGCTTTTTTGGTTCTGCTAGCTCCCAATGCTCTAGGCACTGTCACCGCCTTTGCTAGGCACTTCAAAAGCATTCTTAGTGCCTTTGCCATCCTCTTCCGAGCGCATCAAGCAGCAAGGGTAAACTTACAAATAAATATCTTCCCTTACAATAGACAAACAGTGTCCTTATTGCTGCACACTCCCCTCCACTGAATTCTTTATTTTTCTGGGACATAAAACAACATTTTCAGCTTCATTGTTAAAGATAGGGATTTAAGTCTTTCCACGTGGAGAATGAACTCACATGAATAGAGCAGGTTACTGGGAGCAGGATGCTGGAATGGCAGGAGGATTCAGAGAAAAGAACCATGTGACCCAGCAGAGAGAGATAGTTGATCGTAAGTAGTTCAAGGAGAGCTAGAAGCCAGCTGCATCCAGCGTTTTCTGTGTGAGGGCATCTGTTACAATGTCTGAGAACAATCTCAAAGAGCCAGGGAAGTCCTTAATGAAGTGCATTCAGTGTAAAAGTGTCGGGCTGAGAAATCATCAAAAGCAGAGGGGTGTTGAAGGTGAAGACAGAGCAACTCATTCGGTGTCTGTCTTGACTAGGACAGCAGTTGGTGAGGCTCAATGAATACTTCACTTTTCCCTGTATTAGATGTGGTGAAGTTAAGGCAGGGTCTCCACACAGGGCTCTTATCATTCTACCACAGATGCCCAGCTTATGCATGAGCTGGTACGTACATGGGATTTCCCTTCACAGTGCTCCCCTGAATCTGAGTATTAGCTTTCCACTGAATGCTCTCAACAGCTCCCTCCTGGTGGATTAAGCAGAGAAGGCCCTAGGGGATCCCAACCACAGCCTAGCAACAAATGAATCAAGCTGGCCATCAGCCTTCCTTCTTGAATTAGTTTTAAAGTAGGATTTAATTCAGAAGTACATCCCAAAAGACAAGACAGAAATCTCCACCTAGGGAACAATATTTCACTCCATGCTTACAGTGTCCTGAAGCTGAGCTGAGAGAGGAAGTGACCACAGGGCTCTAATTTGGACACTGCTCCATCTGCCAGGGACAGCCACCTTTGTGAGTCATGCCTGCTGGATGTTATTATTTTAGGGCTATTGGGGCTCGGTGTCTAGGTGTCTAGATAAGTCAATGGCAAGAGCAGAAGTGAGGTAATTAAACAGAAAACTAAAGGTGTGTATGTATGCTTTGCCCATGTGCATCTGCTAATTAAAAGACAGAATTCATTACCAATCTTATTGTAAATAATTAAGTTAAATAACAGACTCAGCAAAAAGCAGCATTTAAGGCTCAGAAAAAAAATGTTTTTTTCATGAGATGAAATGATGCAGTCAATATTTATGAGTGAAATATAAAGTAATTTAAAATGAAAATTTAAAAATTTTAATGACTAATTATGGATTGCACCATGGATAGTTGATTTTCCCATGCCTGAGGCTTTCTTCCATGATAAGACAAAGTAACAACACATTTGTCATAGCCAGGATTGAGTTTGGCTTGTGAATGGCTATAATAATATGAACCCGTGTTTCTAGGTAATAAATTATGATGATAACTAAAATTCCCTGATTTTCCTTACATATGTGATAGAGAGTTCAACAATTTTGTCCTTTTGTTTGCTTAACTAAAGGATCTAGAACTATCTATATGTGGACTAAAATAATGTTTTGTCATTACATAATGATGTTGAACAAAACCCAAAATGCTGTTTTTCCTGTGTGATCAAGTAATAAGCACTTAGTTTGCAAAATCCAACCTACTCTCGTGTTGTCTTCTGTGTCTGTTATTTATGTTGATTTTTACTTTTCTTCTATAAATGAAAAGAAATAGCAAAACTCTCATATTTTAAAACATATCAGCTTTCACAAAATCCTAGAAGGCTTGGCCTTGGACACCTAAATGCAGTGCCATGGGATAGCAGAAGTGTGTATAATAAGGAACTAGTAACTAACATTAGGAGTAATCGCCTAAGCAAGGAGAAAAGTCATGTTGATGCCAACAGTAGTTAGTAACAGCATGGAAACACAGTAGAATCTTATTTTCAAACATGTTCATAAACTTCTCTACAAGTTGGACATTTCTCAATATTTTGTTTTGTAGCAGAAGAAGATAGACTCAGTAAACACTTAAATTAAATCAACAATTTTCTTTTCTTTTCCCATCTCCATGAAAATATGGGGGATATACAATTAGTGAGTGCGGGTATAATTATATTCAGTGATGGACCTCAACTTTGAACCACTATCAGCTCTTGATGTCATCATTCTAAGGGAATAACTGTGCTCAGAATGCAGCGGGGGTGGGGGGAATTTTAAACCATGCATTGCAGAGAAGAAGGTGGCAACATGATGAGGGGCATAGATCCAAGGCATTCTTATTTTTTATTTTTTTAATTAAAAATTTCCATCTCCTCCCCTCCTCCTCCCCCTTCCCTCTCCTCCCTTCCACCCATACCCCTACTCCCTCCCTCTCCAGGCAAAAGAGCCATCATGGTTCCCTAAACTATGTTAAGTCCAAGGTCCTCCCAACTCCCCCCAGGTCCAGGAAAGTGAGCAACCAAACTGACAAGGCTCACACAGAGCCCATCCATGCTGTAGAGTTCAAGCCCATCACCATTCTCAGTCAGCCTCCACCGTCAGCCACATTCAGAGAGTCCGGTTTGGTCGCATGTTCCATCAGTCCCATTCCAACTGGACTTGGTGATCTCCTGTTAGTTCTGGCCCACCGTCTCAGTGGGTGAACGCACCCCTCACGGTCCTGACTTTCTCATGTTCTCCCTCCTTCTGCTCCTCATCAGGACCTTGGGAGCTCAGTCCAGTGCTCCAATGTGGGGCTCTGTCTCTATCTCCATCCATCGCCAGGTGAAGGTTCTATGGTAATATGCAAGATAATCATAAGTATGGCTATAGAATCTGGCCTTTTCTGGCTCCCTCTCCTCAGCTGCCCAAGGAACTAGCTGGGGGCATCTCACTGGAAACCCGGGAACCCCTCTAGAGTCAAGTCTCATGACAACTCTAAGAGGGAAATCAGAGAAGTATTACCTTTCATGATAGCCACAAATATCATAAAATATCTTAGGGTAACTCTAACTAAGGAAGTAAAGGATTTATTTGACAAGAACTTTAAGGCTTTGAAGAAAGAAATTGAAGAGATACCAGAAAATGGAAGGATCTCCCTTGCTCGTGGATTGGGAGGATCAACATAGTAAAAATGGCAGTTCTACCAAAGGCAATCTATAGATTCAATGCAATCCCCATCAAGGTCCCATCAAAATTCTTCACAGAACTTGAGAGGACAATAATCAACTTTATATGGAAAAACAAGAAACCCAGGATAGCCAAAACAATCTTATACAATAAAGGAACTTCTGGAGGCATTACCATCCCTGACTTCAAATTCTATTACAGAGCTACAGTACTGAAAACAGCTTGGTATTCCATAAAAACAAAGAAGTCGACCAATGGAATCGAATAGAAGACCCGGATCTTAACCCACAAACCTATGAACACCTGATTTTTGATAAAGGAGCTAAAAGTACACAATGGAAGAAAGAAAGCATCTTCAACAAATGGTGCTGGCATAACTGGATGTCAACCTGTAGAAGAATGAAAGTAGATCCATATCTATCCCCATGCACAAAACTCAAGTCCAAATGGATTAAAGACCTCAATATCAATCTGAACACACTGAACCTGTTAGAGGAGAAAGTGGGAAGTACAATACAACATTTGGGCACAGGAGACCGCTTCCTACGTATAGCCCCATCAGCACAAACATTGAGGGCAACATTGAATAAATGGGACCTCCTGAAGCTGAGCAGCTTCTGTAAAGCAAAGGACACTGTCACTAAGACATAAAGGCAGCCTACTGACTGGGAAAAGATCTTCACCAAGGCATTCTTTCTAGAATATGCCAAGAACTCTGCAGGGGCTGGGACTGCTCACTGAATCTGAAGAGCACTGATTTGAATGAAGTTCTAGGGTTAGGTGAGCAAGACACAACAAATCCAATGGGAGCTAATAGAGAGTTACAGTGTTCCAATTATGATGTGACAAATAATATTACTTATTTTTATCTGGGAGAAAATAATACGGGTTTAGTAAAGAGCAGAGAAGATGAACTAGTTGAAAAGAATAGACATTTTTACATAGATTATCCTAAAAACTCTCAATCTCTGGAATTTCATTCTCATGAAAGAGGCAGTTTCCTTCCTCAATCCTTAAGGAAATATTGTTGGGAGAGCAGAGACGACAAGACAACATAAATTTCTTTTACTAGAACTAGTGATGGTGATGTAACTTGTCCTTTCTGAAATTTAGAACTTCTTAACAAACAAGATAAAACAAGTTATACAAGTTAATACGTAGTATGTGGCGAGGGATGCATTGATATTCATAGAATAGTCCAATCCACAATGTCTGCATATATGTATTTATGAATGATGTATATTTTAGTGTTGATTTTATAATTGAAATACATAATTTATAAATTTTAAGTATGAGAATTAGGTTATTAGACTGATGAATGCCTTTTCTAATAATGTCTATTGTGCAATTCATGTTATATATGTGTATCCTCAGAATACATATAACTCATATCACTCTTCTTCAATTCTTTGCTATACTTGGTCTCATGGCACCCATTTATGGAAAATAGTTGATTTTTAATTAAAAATACACTATTGTGGCTAGAATATCTCATGTTGAAATCTGTAATACCCCATTCATGCATAGACATGTGACTAGAAAAGAGCACATTAAAGTATCCTTGTTTGGGAAAAACAAGAAGACTCTATTAACATGGACTGTGATGATTTAAAATGGAAGTTAAAGGATAATCCTCTTCTATGAAGGTGGAATAATAATGAAAGAAAACCAATAAGCATGCTGAACCAAGGCATTAAATTCGATGGGTAATATCTTCGAAGAGTGCATGGTGAATTAGTATTACACTCACTATAACCAGGTGATTGTTTATAAAATGAATTATTAAGGGGTCTATGAGTTTCTGTTGATAGTTAATGATTTGGAAGGACTAAGTATCCACAAACTGTTCTCCACAAGGGTTACAGCTAGACAATCTTCTGATTCCATGCATAAATATTACTGACATGTGGATAGCATGAAGTGAGATGTTACTTCATAACAAAAACAATATTGTTATAAAATTTTATCTGTTAGAAGGTAGGATTGTGTAGCAGGTGGATTGCTTATTCAAATAATGAAAAACTAGTGAGGCTTCTTTGAAAATTCTATTACATGTAAAACATGCTATAAAATTTAATTATTTTGGTAATCTGCTAAAATGAGATTTTAGTATTAGACCAATATACTCTATGGATTCTTTTAATATCAGAACATAGTTGTAATTATCAAAATTAGCATTCATTTTTCTACAATGCAGTTTAAGGGATTGCAGAGTAAGAGCAGGTGCTGCTCTTGTAAAGGACCTGGGCTCAGTTCCCAGTACCCACACTGTGTCACAGCAATTTATTATGCATCCAAAGGATCCAACACACTCTTGTGGTTTCCTTAGGCATCAGCTCTGTACATAGTGGACAGTGCATATATGCAGACCCTCACACATACACATTGAAATTAAATAAGTTAAAAATTCATTGCTTTTCTTATATAATCTACTACATCTCAACACTCTATTGGACATTATTCAGACGTTATCACAGCTCTCAGACTTTCTGTTGTCTCTTTGTATGATGCACGACACTCTCACTCTCTGATTTCTCTCACATCACACTATTCATAGATTCGGTCATTTTGTATTGCAGGCTTCAACTTCCGCCTCTTTCTGGAGGAGGTTGAGCAATCAGTCTGCTAAGTAGACCTTAGGAGGACAGCAGGGAATCCTCTTTGAGGGGCTTTTCTCTTTTATATATACACATTCCAGGGAACTTCTTTCTGCTGAAACTCCTTGGGGAAGTTTGGTACTCTTGACCACATGGAAGTTGTTGATTTTTGTCACCCTTAACCTTTTGTTCCTTTTTTTAAATGAACATATTCAGGTATAACCTGACCATCCACTTTTATTTTATTTTATTTATTTATTTATTTTTTTGGTTTTTCGAGACAGGGTTTGGGGAGGCTGGGAAGCCCAAAGCAGTTAGTAAGGGGTGCCTGGAATAAGAGGGGTCCCCAGCCAGAGCCACTCCAGCTGGACTGGGGTTTTAGGTCTTCTCGAAGGCTGAGGGTCCTACACCAGGAGGATGAGAAGCTGGATTCCCGGAGTGACCATCCACTTTTAAATGAAGAGATTATATGTGGGAACAGGTTAAACCTTGTCACAGATTTCTGACTACCAAAGAATGGTCCCTCCTTCCAGTCAAAATATTTTCACACTCATCTATTAAAGTGGTATGGCTTTGTCCAGTCATACCTGCTTCAACAACCAAGGAGATATCTAAAAGAGAAACCTGGACTTCAGACATGAGTGAAGTTTTATCTGGAGTAGTTAAACATCTTTATACCTAGAAATAACACTTTATCAACTAAATTTGCATCCAAAGTTTTTAAAATTGTATTTCTTTAGATTATATTTATAGTTCCAGGAGTTGCCATGGAATTTTTGTGAACCTGCATCCCCTGGGATCAATAATTATGGCCGTGAGATCAGAGGTGGCTGCAGCTAACTACCTTTGTTACTGAGATGGAGCACCACCTGTCCTCATCTTCAAATACTTCTTTGATGAGCATGCTATTTGGGACTTTATCATCCACTGATGAGATCAAACAGCAGTAGACTCGATAGAACTTGTCGTAACAACAAATGGGGTCTCAAAGGCAAAAGGACTCTGAACTCAAATCACACCTGCATATTTCTCAGAGGGCAACAAAGAGCTTATGAAATTGAGCTGCTGTAGCCTTTGATCAGAATCAAAAACCTCTTTCCCTGGAGGTCAGTAATCCGATATCCCGAGGTCATTTGTACATCTTAAACTTCATCAAAGTCTGAATTTCTGCCAGAACACTTTAGGGAAAAAAATGGCATTATTTTTATATTTTAGAAAGAGTACCAGTCTGGACTATTACAGAAATATGTTTCTAACAATTCGCAATTATATCTATTGTAATCTTGTAATCAGCTACGTTATTTCTCAGATTTTAGCATTTTGGAAAACTGCCTGTATTGAATTCTTCTCCAATTACGAGAATGGTAATTGGAGCTGCAGAATTCATCAGTGGTACATTGTACATGACTCACTACTAATTTTTAAAAGAGTGGCTCTCTGATTCCCCATCCCCAGCTAACCTCTGTCCTTTTCCTGCTGTCTCACTCCACTTTGTGACAAACACTACTGAAGGTAAACCTGTCTTTGCTGCTACTTCCCAGCCCTCCCACATTGTTCATTCAACGCTTTGTGTCTCTAGACCATGATACAATATTTGACTAATCTCTTGCCACATAAACTCCTATTTGGTGACTTATTCATTAAAGCCTAACAATTTATGAGAATGTTCTTAATAGTTGGTTTTACATAAGTTCTTACTTCTTCCATATTTCACAGGCCTAGAAAACATTCCAGTGAAAGAGACTTCACTCAAAGGAGATAAACATCAGTATTTGTGGCAATAATGGTCACCGACTTTCTTAAAACTGTGTCATCATTCCATAGAGTGGACAGTGCTTGATCCAAAAGAATAATGAGGGAAACAAATTAGATCAAGAACCTGGATTCAAACTATGCCAAATGCTATATATTATTTGATAGAGTAATGAAAATTGATAAGAAATTAGACATGCCAGCATTAGTAACATATTGAAACTCTTTATAATAGCATTTTTCTAGTTAGGTTTCTGCTACTGGGAAAATCATGGACAAAAGCATCTTGGGAGAGGGAAAGGTTTATTTAGCCATCAGGTGACAGTCCATCACCATGTAAGCCAAAGGAGGAACTGAACCAGAGACTGTTGTGCAATATTATTTTAATTAGGCCAAAGCATACTGCATTTGTTTAATTATTAAAAGATGTGTTGCTGTTTTGCCTTGCCTAACTAAGGCACCTGATTAGTCTAATAAAAACTTGAATGACCAATAACTAGTTAGGAGAGGGATAGATAGGGTTGGTTGGTAGAGAGAACAAGGAAGAGGAGAAATTTAGCCTTGAGAAAGGAGAATAACGAAGAGAAAAAAAAAGGAAAGAGAGGAACGGTTGGCAGACAGACAAGAGAAGTGGGAAAGTAGAACATACAGAAAGAGAATTAAAAACAAAAAGCCCTGATGTAAAATGTAGATACATAGAAACAGATTAAAATAAGAACTAAGCAAAGACTGAGCATTCAAAACTAATATTAAGTCTCCCTGTCATTTTGGGAGCTGGTTGGTGGCTCAAAAAAAATTCTGGTACAAGAACATTTCTTACCAGGTTGCTCTGCATGACTTGTTCAGCCTTCATTATTACACAATTCAAGACCACATGCCCAAGTCATTTCATATAAATCATTAATCACTCAAATGCTCCAACAGACATGACACCACAATGGAGTCCATTCTACAATTGTGGATCCATCTGTCTCTGAGACTCTGTTCTGTGACAGTTTTACAAAAACTAATCAGGACAGGTATGCAAAATTCTGTTCAATCAAAACCGAGGTAAGCATTTCTTATACTGCAAATATTAATTAAATTTGACAGATGTACTTTCTAAATCAAGTCGATAAAGACATGAATGAGGTATAAAGATAATGTTTTTGAATGGCTTCAGTATTACTGTTTATGATATGATTACATTATGATATATATGATTAGCACATTGATATGAGTGAAATTGGCTCTGTGTATGCACAAAGTATCAAATTACTAAGATATGTTCTGGGAATGAGGGTGTAGTTCAATGGTAGAAAGCTTGTTTTAGACACATTTGACAAACAGTATGATTAATGTACAACACTACAAAAGCAAAAAAAATGCCTGGTTTGAAAAAGATGGGCAGTGGGTCTAGCATTGATGAAATGTCATGTGATTGGGCATGTGTGAGCTTATGTCATTCTGCCTCTGCTGGAGTAGTCTCTTCATTGTCCAAACTGACCTTCCAAACACCAGCCCATGGGGTTCAGTTCTATATGACAAAGTAGTCACTCATAAAGGAGTTGAATGGCCACTTGCTGCCTCTGTACTGGTAAATCAAGCTTAGTAATAGAGAGACAATCAACACAAGGAACTCTGGGAAGCTTTGTCTTCCTTTGAGGTAAAAATGTATTTAGATAATTTGACACTGTATTAAAGAAAATACAGGAATACTTCTTTTGGATAACACATGCATTCTACAGCACGAGGACTTTGCTAGCAGATTCGATACAGTCTAGCTGCCAGGTTCACATCCCATTGCATGACTGGTTAATCTTTCATTGACATTATTGAAATTCAGGCCTTGGAAAATCACGTTTACTACCCCAAAAAGTCAAGCAACCTTCTCCCAAACAATTGTCTTCCCCGAGGAGGTAAAACAGCAAACAATGACATATTTTTCTAGATTTTATCACTCTACTCCTCATGAAATGCAGTGTTATTAAAGAATAATTATCTTACAAAGCTATTGCTATTTTATGTCTTTACAAATTTGAGTGACTATCTGATTTGCTGTGCCCATGATAATGAATAGCTCAGAATGTTTATTTGTATTTTTGATCAGGTGATGACTAGCATTATTAAACATGCTTTTCAAGGCAAGACACCTGGAAAGTGCATGCTTGTTCTAATGTGGAACAAGTACCCATCAATAAACATATCTCTCACATAAGCCAGCGAAAATGATGCCCTGCAGCTATTATGTCTCTGAGGATGAAGTAAATTTGCATTGTTGCATGTCCTTGAATTCTTGACTCCATTCTTCCAAAGACTGTGACCATGATGAGTGATTTGACCTGAATATAGATGATTTTCCTGATTAGTACAAATTTCTTAAAGCAGAGTTCACAGCAAATGCAACAATGCTCATGTATTTCCAATATTCAGTGCTGTCTTCAACATCCTTTAGCCCAGTGATTCTTATATCTGTAGATTTCTCACATTCTAACTTACTGAGAAGGAGCTTCTTTCTTAATGCTGTATTTTTATTATTGCATTCAATATGGTTAATTTCCTCATTATTAATTATATATATTTATTTAACATATTGAAATACTATGTATTGCTTTATGTTACTCTCTTATATAAATCTTATATGGCTTACTACTCATTTTTACTCTCATATTTCACTCTCAAAATAAAATCTCAAGAGCATTAGTCCCATTGCATAACATATTTTTAAAAACTTGACCATTTGCTATGTAACAGACAGAGAATGACCATTTTACCTTTATTTCCAATGATAAAAATTTTGCTTTTAGACAGGAAGAATTTTGCAGTGAAATTATAGAGATTAACACAAAGTCCAACCATCTACAACTCCTCACACATTCTCAGAACAGACACCATTTTGGTAAGCATTTTTTATGCCACATAAAGTACACCCTGGCCGGGCGGCGGTGGCACACGCCTTTAATCCCAACACTGGGGAGGCAGAGGCAGGCGGATCTCTGAGTTCAAGGCCAGCCTGGTCTACAAGAGCTAGTTCCAGGACAGGCTCTAGAAACTACAGGGAAACCCTGTCTCGAAAAACCAAAAAAAAAAAATAAATAAATAAATAAAGTACACCCTGACTTTGCAAAAAGTAAAATGCAAGAGACTTCAGTAAAATTTTTTTGTTGCCTAAAATCAAAAGGATAGTGTCGTCTTTCTACATGACAGAACTCAATTAATCAAAATCTAAATGATGGTGATAAAGGCAGATTGCAAGGACAGCTGCAATATTAGGCAAGGCACATAAAAAGGTATGTGTAACATGTGCATAAATATGTCAGGAAAATTACTATCTTTTGGAAAACTGTATATATTCAGATAAAATGTTCTGCATACAATGAGGGCATTTTTATATTGCAAAAGAATAAAATTTTTTTTATACAAAATTGGTACATCCATATTTTTAAGCCTCTCATATGTAGTTACCTTTTATGTATGAAGTGATAGTCTTTGTTTCTCGAACTAAAAATTATTTTCATTGCTATTTCATAACTGTAACTTTTACTACTGTTAGGCATGGTAACATAAATATTTTTGGACATAAAGGTCTGCCACAGGGGTCATAACACACAGGTTTTGAATCATTAGTTTAGAACTATGGTTTCAAAGGAATCTCAAGCCATTGTACCAGAAAAGGCAGGACAGAGTGGGCAGGGTGAGCATGGCACAGAAACATTCTGGCAGACCAGGAACAGAAACCAGAAAGAACTAAAAAGGGGGACTGCTGACCTTCTAAATAAAGCTCTAATGTCAACCCCTCCCACAATAATCACCATGGAAGAACATGTCCCATAGGCCATGTTCATAGACCAATCTGATGGGGTCGTTTTCTCAATTGAATGTTTCTTTACTCGGGTATTTCTAAATTATTTCATTGACAAAATCTAGCCAGGACACCATAATATTATTGTATAAGATAAGATACTTTTGCCAGGCGGTGGTGGCACACACCTTTAATCCCAGCACTCGGGAGGCAGAGGCAGGCAGATCTCTGTGAGTTCGAGACCAGCCTGGTCTACAAGAGCTAGCTCCAGGACAGGCTCTAAAGCTGCAGAGAAACCCTGTCTTGAAAAACCAAAAAAAAAGATGATACTTTTTTCCATAACATATAATTCAGTTCTCCAAAATCTTAAAAAAAAAAACAAACACATTAATTAAAAGAAGTAGGTTTTGTAGATTTATATTTCTTCTTTCCTATACAGAGTTGCTAATTTGGGTAATATCATTACAGTTCAAGACACTATTTTCTCTAAATGCTGATAGAGTTTCATTTTATTAATTTCCAGAGTGAAAGGGGAGCATTGCCCTTGACAACACTCCTACGTGAGAGTGGAAGAACTATGACATGTTCGGTGTGAAGAATAGATTTCACACAGTACATTTTAATTGACTTCAGTAGGAAGCCTTCAGAAGTAGGCAGTATATGGCATGGTGTGGTCATACTTTGTCTTCAGTGTGCCAATATTAATGCTGTAACCATCACTCATAAGAGAGACAAAAGATATTTTAAGTGTTAGCATTGGCAGGTTATAGGTAATTGTAGCTTGAAATTATTTCTACTGTTATTATTATTGCTATTATTGTTACTTTAAACGTCAACTTAAGCAACTTCAATTTATTCTGATATTCTTTCTAAAAAACTATTTCTCTTTCCTTTTCTATAAATTATGTATAATATTGAGCTTGTAGGTTTGAACAGTATATTATGTGCCAATACCTTACTGTGTATGTGCCCCATCATTCAACTCCCCTTTGGTAGTTCTTAAAGATATAAGTGTATGTGTACCATTGTATATATGCATAAAAGTATATATATGTATATATATATATATATATATATACACATTTATATATGTTTAAGACAGTTTTCTCACTGCAAAGATTTTATTTTCCATTAATGGGATCTTGTATGATTCAGGAAAATGACATACTATGAAAACCCACAGAATTATGCTAAAATGTTCAAAGAGAAAGAGATTCTCAGGGAAGAGACGAAAGAGATACCGTAAAGAAAAACAACTGTCAGCACCTGGTGCTGCTCTACCTGAATATAAAATAGCACTGCATGGTGAAGCCGCAGAAGCAACTGAAACAACTGTAATGCTATTACTTAAACAACATGAGCTCTGCATGCGTCCTTCTCAGCTCGAGACTCAGGCTCATTTTAATGACTTAATCATTCACAGAGGAAATCTATGTGCATGACCATGAAACACAGTTGTGAGGTATTGATTGAGGGTGTGTTCAATCCTTCTGGGAGCCATTCTAAAAGTTTGATGCGGAGATTAAAACATATGCTCTTATGATCAGTGTGGCACCCACTCCAGGGACGGCTCTGCCTTCCTAGTAGAACACAAATGCTCTTAATCCTCCACTAAGGAATTCTGGTGATCACTAAACACCCTGTATCTAAGGAAGAGTTTTTCCTCCATTGTTGCCTTCTCGGGGAGAAAGAATATTCAGTGAGATTCTAGACAGTTTATCTAGAAGTTTTTCTTGCTTTCTTTCTTTTTAACAGAGATATGGAAAGCAGATACTCCTGAAAGGTAGTAGATAGTGTGTTGTCTGTTTGGGCATTAAAAACAAAGTGAGATTCACATTGTGCATTTTAAAAAATTACTTCTATTTCTTTATTGATATTGTACTACAATAATATCACTTTCCCCTTCGATTTCCTTCCTCCAAAACTTCCCATATAATCTTCTTTCTCTCTTTCATATTTATATCTTCTTTTTTCAGTTATTGTGATAAATGTATATGTATATACATGTATATTCCTAAATACATAAATACAACCTGCTAGAACAGGAGAACTATTCTACTCAAGCAGCAGCACAACACTTGGTTATCCAATACCAAAATGTCAGGTGTTGTGCATAATGAAATTTTATGAATATTCACCAATCGGGACCATGTTCACGGGAACAGGGTGACCCTTTTCCATTTCAAATAATGGTGAGTCAGATATCCCTTTTAGGATCCTATGATCCTTTAGAAAAACTAATTGGTCCATCAGTCCCATTCCAACTGGAGTTGGTGATCTCCCATTAGTTCTGTCCCACCGTCTCCATGAGTGAACGCACCCCTCTCGTTCCTGACTTTCTCCCTCATGTTCTCGCTCCTTCTGCTCCTCATCGGGACCTTGGGAGCTCAGTCCAGTGCTCCAATGTGGGGCTCAGTCACCTTCCCCATCTGTCGCCAGCTGGAGGTTCCCTCACGGTCCTGACTTTCTTTCTCATGTTCTCTCTCCTTCTGCTCCTCATCAGGACCTTGGGAGCTCAGTCCGGTGCTCCAAGGTGGGGCTCTGTCATTTTCTTCATCTATCATCAGGTGGAGGTTCTATGGTGATATGCAAGAAATTCATCAGTATGGCTATAGGAACTGGCCTTTTCAGGCTCCCTCTCCTCAGCTGCCCAAGGAACTAACTGGGGGCGTCTCCCTGGAAACCTGGGAACCCCTCTAGGGTCAAGTCTCTTGACAACCCTCAGGTAGCTCCGTCTCTCTGAGTGTGGCCAACAGCGGGGGCTGACTGAGAAGCAAAGGACAATGGCTCTGGGCTCTGATTGTTCTTCATGGACGGGCTCTGTGGGAGCCTTCTCAGCTTGGTCGATCACCTTCCTGGACCTGGGGGGAGTTGGGAGGACCTTGATCTTAGCATAGAGTGGGGAACCCTGATGGCTCCTTGGCCTTGAGAGGGAGGGAGGGGAGGTATGGGTGGAGGGGAGGGGAGGGAAGGGGGAGAAGGAGGGGAGAGAAAGGGGAGAAGGAGGGGAGGGAGGGGGGAGGAGGAGGGAAGGAGATGGAAATTTTTAAATATAAAAAAAAAATAAACCATGAGAAAAAAAAAAAGAAAAACTAATTGGGGAGTGAGGTTCAAAACCACTGTACAAATCTTATAATTATCCTATGTCTTTTGAGGTGGCAAGTCCTCCATTAATATGTAAGTATAGCAATTGGGAAAGTGACATGATACATTAATTTCTGAATGGCTGTAATGACCTACATATAACAGCAAGGAACAATTAGGACTTAATCAAATAAGACAATTTGACCATCAGAAGGAACAACTACCAAGATTCAGCTGCAGCTTCCTTGGTTTCCTCATTTCTAATTTCCTGTTAAACCAAGTCACACAAGTACAGAGATAAAGCTTAAATTTTTATTGTTTGTTTCTAACCCTTTGTTTACATCACATCAATGCCCTATTGCAGCCACCACACCTTTCTTTGTTTCCTGAGTTCTGAAAAGCTGAATGCTTCTGACATTCGATTATTCTTTATTGAGTTTAGATGGGTTTAATGGTGTGTGTGTGTGTGTGTATGCATGTGTGTGCGCATGTCTCAGTGTATTTGCATGTATGTGTATGTGTGTGTATGCATGTGTGTGCGCATGTCTCAGTGTATTTGCATGTATGTGTATGTGTGTGTATGCATGTGTGTGCGCATGTCTCAGTGTATTTGCATGTATGTGTGTGCGTGTGTGTGTGTGTGTGTGTGTGTGTGTGTGTGTGTTCCAACTATCGATGTTTTTGTCTACCCAGAATCCTACTGCCATGCTATCTCCCTCTGAACTTGGGATCTGGACCCCTCTCCCCAAATCAACATACAAAATTTGCTTTCTGTGATCAAATAGGAATATTGTTGGGAGCATTACATTTCAATAATCTTAATATTCAGAGTCACACCTTTCTCATTTTATGTCCTTTGAACATTTTTCTTTATCAGTTTAAAGTGTGTCTGCGGTGTGCACGCACATTGGAATGCATGTTCACACACATTTATGTGTAAACACACATATGCATGCATGAGTTCATGCTGAGGCCTGACACTAATACCTATAGTCATCCTCAGTTGCTACTCCACCATGGCCATTAAGAAAGTGTCACATAATCAAACTCAGAGTTCCCAATAGTTATCATAGTCAACTTGCTCTGTGGACCCTGTCTTCACCTCCAACACCGGAATTACAGGGAGAACACTATTATACTAGACATTTTTCTGAATTCTGTGAATTGGAACTTCAATCTTCATGTTTCCATGGCCCCACTTAGTCATTTCCACATCACTTAATAAGTGCTTTCTCATGAATTGTACTCAATTTCTTCATAGAAGAAATATCATAAGCTTTATTTCCATGTATTTTGTATTTTATAAAACAATTGCCTAAAGGATGCTAGTTAAGCTCTTAAAAATACTTTGAAAATTCCTTTACCTTAGGCATTTCGAAGGAATTAGGGAAGTGAGAGGAATCTCCAAGCTCATCCTGTTAGCCATCTGCCTCATTATCTTCTGGGGAGCTTATTAAAATGCACATTGTACAATGTCATAATCTAATCAAAATCCCTAGGGCTGGGTCCAAATTTGGGCTTCTTTAGCTCATTATTATACAGATAAAAATGATTACAATCTCCTAGATTAGGAAGCAAATGAGAAAAGAGATGGTTTATACTTTTCTTATGTCTATAATAGGATACATATGTAATTTATTTATGAGAATATTAGAGAAATTTATGTGCTTGGCTCTTGGGCACCATAATTGATGATGCTATAAACCCAGAAACTAGAAACCTGTTTCCACTGATTGCTAAATATGCTATAAAACATCATAGGAAATGTTATAATGTTAAAATATGTGCAAGTTCACAGAATTGAAGAGCCCATGATACTGTCCACATTGTCTTCCATCATTTTTAAATTTAAATAGAGTAAGTCTCTTGCTTGCCATGAGAGCAGAAGGCTAGTATGGCTTGCTTATTCACTCAGCCCCTTGGAAACCTTTAAGTTAATGTAATACAATGACAATACAATGAAGTTCCTGGCTATTTATTCTTGTTTCCCCGCTTTATACTACACTCCCAACACACATGTGACATCTATGTCTGGTGCATTCCATGTCCAAACCAGTATTCAATAGATTTTGCTAGTTATTGATAACATGGTCTCTTTTGATTTAATAATCAACTGCTCAAAAAGAAAAATCAAGAGGATAAACTAACTTACGGCCTGAGACAAACTGGGTGAGAGGGAAACATCCCCAAACATATTATAGGAATAAAAATGTTAAATAAAAATAATTTTAAAATCATAGATATTATATATGCAGCTATTAACATTATAAAATTTGGAACGTCCTTGTCCTCTAGTATGTCAGAACTTGCATTTTTGAGAAAAATGAGGCAAAGCACAATAATTTCACGAGGTAGATAAGTTGTAAGTTGTCACTTGAAATGTAATTTTATTCCACTTGGTGTGTGTGCTCCTCATAGCACATAAAAATTGTCATGCACACCAATCTTCTCACATCTAACATTCCCTGAGTTACCCCCAACTATAGAGAGGAATCAACTAGAAGGCTTGATTAGAGAGATATGGTCATTCGGAAAATACAAATGAGTTACGTTTTCATGGCTATAGTAATAGTATCTATTTTTTCTTAAATGTGTACTATCTGACATCAGTTATGATAGAAAACTCTTAAACCAAGGAAAAAACAAAATCACCTCCCTATTAAAATTTGTCTGGATTTAAGGTCCTGATTTGGTGATGTTGCCTTAGAGAAATTAATAAATTTATAGACATGTGATTCCAGAGTTAGATTTTTTTAATATGGTTTGCAAATGAAATTAATATACATGACATAGTGGTGTACAAGTGTAATGAAATGGGGGATATGAGCATGGAGAAACCAAGACTGCTAAACAGGTGCAATCTCTGCTCTTGTCATAGTTTTGCTGCAAGTCCATCAATAGGAAAAACAAATATTTTATGCCTGGTTATTACACTCTATAATTCTCTTTAGTTTTAACATTGCCTTTCAAACTAAATATTGACTGATTCTGCATTTTATTACAATGGCCAGAACACTTCTCTCAGTTTCCTTTTTAGTAAAGGCAGAATTGATTCTTAGATCAGCTTTTGTGACCCCTGAAGTTTTGTAGACAGAGTAAAGATTTATACTCTGGCCTAATTTAAGATCATGTTTTGCATCTACAGTTCAGGAGCTGATGACTCACTGGTAACAGCCCTGATCCTGCTTAACAAATGGACTGCTAACTTTAAATTACATAATCATACACACAAAGAATAGAATAACTGTTTAATATGGAAATCAATGGAGTGTTTTATTTGGTAGCATATGATATTGGGATGGGATAGTTCCCCACCATCATATGAAAACTCCATTTAAACTCATTTTATCATGATACTTCCACCATATTAGGCTTCCATTTGGCTTCTCAAAAGGACTTTGCTGTTACATATACCCCAATCAGAGAAGTATCCTCATGTGGTAGATGGCAATTAACACAGAGACCCACAACTGGATAACATGCAGATAGTGAGTGACATTGGAGCATTCAGCCATAAATGAGATGACCTTAACATACCTCTTTTCTCAAGGCTCGGGCATCTATGCAGAAGAGGAGGCAGAAAGAATGTAAGAGCCAGAGGTCATGGAAAACTCGAACAAAACATGATTTTCCAGCTACTTTCGGTTTGATGTACATATGAACTCAGAGAGACTGTAACATTATGCATAGGACCTTCACAGGTTCAATACAGATTGGATCCCAGCACTGACAGGGGAAGTAAACATACCTTTCCCCCCCAAACCAAGAAGCTGTTTGTCATTGATAACTGCTGGAAGAGAAAAAACAAGTTTTCTTAAGGGATGTGTCACTGAGTATATCAAACACACTCCAGCTCTAGCTTCACGTTTAAGACAAGTTGGCCAGCACAGTTTAATTTCTGTGTTCTTTGTTTGTTTGTTGTTTACGATGATGTTTTGTTTTTTTAAAGAGATTAAAATATGGGTGGTTATGAAAGTGGGGGAGAATCTTGAAGGAGTTGGGGATGATGAAAGGATATGGTCAAAATATAGAGTCCATAATTTTCAAAATAATATTCATCAAAACCAAGGAAATCACATGAAATAGTTATTCAAAATTATTTCTATTAGTAAAACTAAAGTATAACATATAACACATATTTTCCTTAGCTATTTTCAAAGTAAAGAAATAGATTTTGATTAAGGTGAAAGGAAATAGTATACATTCCCCCTTGTCCACTGAAGAGTTTATTAGAAACCATACATTAAAGCCTTTTAAGAGGCTTGAGAAATTACTGGTTATTAGAGTCATGACTCTTCCAGTGCACCTAGGCTTGACTCCTAGCGTCTTTGTCAGGTGGCCCATTACTACCTGTAGCGCAAGTGTCAGAGGATCTGATGCCCTCTTCTGACCTCCACAGTCATTTGCATGCACCTAGTACTCATGCATGTACTCAGAGCACATAAAATAATGAATACATTCATAAATAATTAAAAGTTTTCAACAAAATTATACTTGTGGAAAATTATATGGCTTTCAAACTTTGTTTTATAAATATACTTGAATAGGTTTTCTTTTGTGTCACCATAAACACTTTTGCAATATAAACGTAAATCACAAGAAAGAAGCAGACAGGTCTTTGTGTCTACCATTTTTCTTATATGTACTCTCTTGTACACTTGTCATACAGAAAACACTACAGCATCATTGGACAATGTTTTCAAACAGCCATAAGGTTAGTATTTTTCTTATTCATCAACTCAACACCTGACAGTAACCAGAGAGATGATGAATGACACGCAGAGATCTGCTCCCAGCAGTATTTTTGGAAAGGGCATGCGTGTGTTCAGCATATTTTATGTCAAAAGGTACAAACTATACCCTCAGATTCTCTCTCTCGAAGGTCAGACAATGAAAATGGACTTTCTAAAATGGCACCTGCTATCCATGCTTCAATTTATGTCTTCCTTATGAACAGTGATTTTTGTAAAGAACTTAAAATAAGAAAGCAAAAGTGACCTGTTCAAAAATTGAGCTGAAAAATAATCATATTCAGTTGCCTTGTTTGCTCAGAAAGTCAGGATAACATTATTCCTTGAGAGAACGATTCTTTGCTGCATACAAACTTAAATAAAATATGTAGTCATTTAACAAAGAATAATTCTTAGCTATAAAGTATTCACCTTCCTTATCATTTGCTGAGGTTCCAACTCTTCATATTTTTCATTTTTATATTGATCTATCAATTTCCTAGTCTTAGAGATTTCCTATCTCTATTTCTTACATTTCAGTAATATAAAAATAACCCTGTAAGGTGAGTACTGTATAAACATGAATATTAAGGACGCTGTACGTAAACATTCACCATAGGATATGAATAACCTTACTTTCAGACAACAAAATGGTCCTAAGAGCTTTGGGTCCGCCACTAGCTTTCTATGTACTAGAACTAAAGTCTTGTATCATAACACTAGTTTCTCCAACCTACATACAATATATACTGGTCCCAGTCAGTTTATTTATTTATTTATTTTCTGACATTAGCAAAGTAAAATTTCTTAGTTTCATGATATGTTTTCATTCCCTTATTATCATTACTATTCAGAATCAGTTTTCTTCAATGGAGTGATACTGGGTATATCAACACACAGGCTTCATGTTCAGGGGTATTGACCAATGTAGGGAATCAGGAAGTTGGCCTGGCTTAGCTGCCTTTAGAGGCATGCATCATAGGTTTTTCAGGTTAGAGTCCATGACTCCTGGGACACTGTGTGTAGTTCTCTGAGAGACTGTCATATTCTTTCAGGTAGTGAAGCATTCAGGAAACTTTGTGTTTCTCTGTATGTTCCCACAGAAGTCAAGGAAGCATGGAAGCTTAACAGAACAATTGGTCTTTGATTTAATCTTGTATACCCTGTGAAGTTTGCCACTTCATTTTATCTGGGCAAATATAACTGCATTGGTCCTGGCAATTGCCATTATATTCTATTTCTGATAAAGGTATAAAATGTCTGATTGCTTTCAATAAAAATTGTCAGAGTCTCAGTCTTGCTGTGGCTTCTCCACTATCATGGTTTAATTTCTTGCTCAGTTTTAATATATTACTTTTGCCGAGTAAGTAAGTGTGAGTACTTACAGGCCACATATAATGTACTCAACCATTTTTGTGTACTTTTATTTGGCTGCAGTTTGTTGGGGTTTTTTTGTTGTTTGTTTGTTTTGTTTTGTTTTCCTTTTGGGTTGGTTCATTTGGTTTTCTTGGTTTGGGGAGGTTTTGTTGCTGTTTGGTTTTAGAAGAAGGACTTAAACTTGGGTGGGTCGAGAGAAGGAGGAAATCTAGAAGAACTTGTGGGAGGAGAAGAATATGATCAACATATATTTAATTTAAAATTGTTTTAATTAATAAAAATAATAGAAACAACAAAATTACAAATTAGAATAAAGCCACTTGTTTTTTTTTTTCCTGCTGGAGTATAACTATATTATAAGTTGAGTTCAGAGACAGTGATTTGGAATATTTTAAGAGACTAGAAATATGACAGGACAGCTGATGATATTCTTGAAGAATAATAAAATAATTAGTATCTATTACTGTAAACTTTGGTCATCTAAAGGAAAATATGCTGTTAGTCCCTAAAAATGTTTGTCAGTACAAACCCCTGATAGAAGCACATTATGCATGATTTTTTCTAGTGGTAAATCGTATCTGAAGCTTTACTTTCCAATATTAAATTGGTAATATTTCTAGATCTTAGTCCTGTATATGTGTATGTATGTATATATATATATAAACTATAGTGTAAATTAATATGTTTAACTTATGATATATAATGTATGTGTGCATATATATAATAAAGGACCTTATATATCACTGCAATACATTTTTCTAGGTTGCTGGTAGAAATGTGCTACCATAGCTACAATAATTTGATAACACACCCAGTTGCTCAGGAGCTTTGAAGCTGTCTACAGCATCTGACTGAACTGAGGCTTCAATTTACAAACACAGTTGGAAGCCTTGAAAGCAACTCTCCGATGGCAGGACAGAGGCCTTCCAGATTCTGAACAGCTTCTGTCAAGAGTGATGACTAGAAAACAGATACCCTCTGCCTTTGGGAAATCAAGTTTGTTTCTCATTTCGTAACTGGCAGCTTTACAGGTCTCATCAGCTAGGACAAAGGCTTGTAATTATAAATCAATCCTCTGTGATGCTGGTGGTGACACATTCTTATAAATTCCATGACTGCAGTGGCTCTCTCACTCTGATGAAACAGTATCGTTTGGGAATTCAGAAGTATGCAGAGGGATCATACTCGATCTCAGATACCAGACGCCATACGCTAGAGCAGAATCTGGAGACTGTCACTGAGACAGATGCCATAGCTATGGTGGAGATGGGTGTAAAACTGGGTGAGCATCTGTTTATTCAGTTATTAGCAGAGCCAGGAAAATAGTAAACTGAAGCGAACTGGAAGAATTTGGTTCACCAAAATGAGAATTCACTGTGTATTTATATTCAATATTTTTATTTTGCCTAAAACAGTCTAGATGATAGTAAATAGATTTTTAATATTGTGGAATAGAGCATATAAAACAACTTTTAGGGCATGGCAATTATAATCCAGACATCACTGTTAAAATAAATGATGGTATACTTTATAGAATGAAAGCAGAAGATTGAAAGTGGCAGGCTACTCAAACTCTTGAATAAAATGATCTGAATAAAACAAAGTTAGCCAACACATATCAGACTCAACAGTGTGCGTGTCTTTGTGTCTGCATATTCTGATGTGTATGAGTGTCAGTGTGTGTGAGTGCATTTGCATACATGTATGAATGTGTGTTTGTTTTTTTTCTGTTTTTTTATTTGCTTTAGAATTTTTTTAGAGAGAAAGAACCTGAAGTTGGTTTGTAGGGAGGTGAGAGAAAGACTGTAAAGAATTGGGAAAGAAAAGAATATAACCAAAATATAGTGTATTAAATTCTAAAAAAATTGGACCATAAAGTAAATTGGAATAAAGATTGTATTTTATTTCTCATTAACTAGTGGCATTCTTAACTGACATTCAGAAAGTCTTTGTGCAGCAATCCCAGGGTGTCAGAGATTTGTAGAAGATTGTTTTAAGATGTGTTATATTTGTTTATGATGTGGAATATTGTTTTAATGATGCAAAGATATGTATATATGTATTCTTTTATGCTTCATTTGTTTAACTCTGTGAACCTGTGTATCCTTGCCCATCTAAAACACCCGATTGTCTAATAAAGAGTCAAATGGCCAATAGCAAGGCAGGAGAAAGGATAGGTGGGGCTGGCAGATAGAGAGAATTGATAGAAGGAGAAATCTGAAAGGAAAAAGAAAGAGCAAGAGAGCAAGGAGGGACGACATTTGGGGCCAGACACGCAGCAACCCAGCCAATCATGGAGTAAGAATTTAAGTATGACAAAGAGAAGTAAGAAAAAACCCAGGAGCAAAAATTAGAGGGGATAAGCAATAAAGCTTGCTAGAAACAAGCCAAACTAAGGCTGGTCATTCATGATGAAGAATAAGCCTTTGTGTGTGTAGTTTATTTGGGAGCTGGTGGCAGGCCTTCCAAGAACAAAGTCGCAACATTATACAGTAATTGCTCAGCCATCTTTTCATGAGCGACTTATCAGAGCCAGGAGATCTGGTATAGGCTAAACCAAAAGACAAGGCATTTGGCATTACTGCTTTGTGAATAAAGGGGCTGTCCTTTGCTGTAGCTAAAATCCCTTTCTGTAATATATTTGGTAATTATTTCCCACTGTTCAGAACTGTTTCATGAAAACAGTTTTCCCACTGCCAGACCTTCATTCCTCTCACCTAGGTAACTGCAGAGACCTGCCTTCTTGCAATTATCTTTATCGGCAGGCATTTGGTCAGAGTTTATGGTCCAGGCAAAGAGCATCCCATCTAAGATATTCACAGATCTCCAAGGACATAGAATTACTACCTGCCCAAGCTGCTGCTCTGGTTTTAATCCACAACACCCACGATCAAAATGGTTGATAACAGCATAGCCCAGAAATGATAATTTAGAAGCCTCAGTCTCTTCTTTGCTTAGAGCAGTAAGTCTAACTCCAGACCTATGCCCGTAGAAATTACAGTGCCTGGTGTATGCTATCTGATCAAGAGCCATCAGCTTCTCCCTGATTGTTTATGTAGGTTTCCTAGTTACCTGATATTCTCTAAGTATACTGGGAGAAAAGAAGTGGCAAACTGAAAACAATTTGTACCCTATTCGTAATTTTACTGAAAAAAAAACCCTTTTAAACTTTTATTTACCACCTAAAAAAGCATAGTGCACTACCCTTCCCCTCTAAAATTCCCTGATGATTTAATTCTCTTTCTTAAATAACTTTCTCCATTAAGGAGTACACTGCAAATATACTAACCACTCGCACAGATCTATGTGTGTATGAGAAAAACCTTATCTTATTTCATATGGGGCAAAAGAATTCCAGCCCTGGAACCTCTTAGGACTGGGAAATTGCTGGTTTTCAGGGTATATATGACTGGGAACATTTGTAATGGGCAAGACAAGGAAGAACAACATAAAACTAAGAACTATACAGAACAAGGAAGAACAAGGGAGAAGAAGGAACAATGAGAAATGATGAATTGAAGAGATTAGAATGAAGAATTATGAACAGATGAAATCTGTTGTGATTAGACTTCTCTACCCTCACTCAGATCTTTAGGCCCCCTTTAGCTATTCATGATTTCTTTATTTGAATCCTAAAAGGGAGTCATAAAGCCTAAACCTTATAAGGCTCCCGTTATTATGCTGATTGACTGCTTGATTAATTGATTATATGTGTGTGCTTGTGTATACCCAAACAAATCTGCAAAATTCACAGTACCAGTTGTCATCCTTCTACCATGTGGGTCGCTGGAATTTAACTCATATTGTAAGACTTGGCAGCAAGCACTGTTGCCCACTGAGTAATTCTGTCTGCCTAATCCTTGCTTGTTTCAGAAATTTGGGGTAATTTACTTTGAGCTAAAGAGGTAGTATAACTTTAATTTCCTCTGAAACAAAGAGAAACGTACCAATGAGATTGAATAAACATAAGTTGCAATGTTATTGGTTCTTTGTTCTTGACATGTTAGTTTCACAAATTTATTATGCTTGAATATTTGGAAAAGTTGAAACTGTAATCAAATTTAATTACTATCAATATTCTGGGAGCACTTCTGCTTCCAGTCTGACAGAAATTCACATTTCATCCTATTCTTGCTGAGGGAAAATAATATATGAACACTAAATAAGACAAATGAGTTAAAAGTTACTATTGTCTTAGCAAGGCATGTACCCTGTGTCAACAGTGGCACAAATGATGAGGAACTAACCACTTTTGGTTGGTTTCAAGGTCCTCTACAAGACACAACACATTCCTGGCACAATTATTGTGCCAGGAACCTATGATTAGACAGATCATAAGTACTAGGAAAGAAGCTACTATTCTGCTAGACGACATAGTTTAAAACTGAATCCTAATGACCTATTGTTATACCGATAAGATTGAGACCTCTCACAACTTTCATAAGATAAGCTTCTGGTTTCTGTTTTCCATAGATGGGTGATCAACACAGAGATCTCAAATAATCAAAGTGCAGAGAATAAGAGACAGTAGATTATCAAGCCCCAGATGGAGCATATGTACGACATCCTTTCCTTGAAAAACTCAGGGGTCCTTGCAGAAGAGGAGGTCAGTGAATGCAAGACCACCACAGGCAATAGATGTCTACAAAACAAAGCAAATTGGTGTCTGCCTTCAGGATGCAGCATGGTAGTTTCACATGTAAACACACAGTAATTATGAAATGATAAAAATATCTGTACAAGCCTCAACTAGACAAAATCTCAGTATGGAAAAGGGAAGTGAGCACAAAGTCCCATCCCTATCCAAGGCACCATTGGAAATATTTTCCTGCTGGTACCATAAAGCTCAGGTTTTACAAAGAGTGTAACCACTGACAAGTCAACAACATTCCAGCAGAATACCATAAATTCAATAATATTTGGGGATCATGAATTGTCCCCAATTGGTTGTGACACAACGTTATATAGGATGCCAGTGAATGGGAAATAGAGTGTGTCTGGAAAGAATTAGGGCGTGAATATGATCAGAATGCTTAGTATGTAATTCTAAAAATACTATTAATTTTAAGTGTTTGGAGAGCAGAGAAAACCTAATCCACTGGAAACCATTAGAGCCGGGAAATGAGATGGCGGAAAGTTCTCTACGGGTTTTTGTTGTTTTATTTTGATGATTCTTTATAAATCCATGACATAGGCAGCGAATAAATGAGAAACAGCAATGGAAGCAAATGGAAAAGCATCTTTCATCCAAGCTTTATCTCTAAACAAAGCGCTGTAACCCCGAGACAATGTCAGATTGCAGAAACAGACAACTTGAGATAACCGCTGCTTCCTAAAAATGCCACAGTACCACCATAGCTGCAAACATGATCCTTGGGAGCAAAAACCAAAGATGAGCCTGATGTCCTGTCCATGTCTGACTGTTATGAGGTGCCCTTACCCACGTGTCTGGGATGTTATCGGAGTAGGTGAGTTGGAAACCAGGTATTCATCCATTCAGAGAGGTAGTGGGTCCCCATTCTGCCAAGTTTTCCACAAGTAGTAATTATTCTCCTCTCATTATTTTTCACTAAGATAGCTCAAGAGAACATGCATCAGAATCTGAGATATCCACTTAGAGTGAGGAAACTGGTTATATGTCGGTGACCAGGAAGGCCTAGAACATGGTGAGAAATTCCTTGTCTTCCCAAAGGAATTTGGAAAACCATTCTAGATTACAGGAACTGGAACATAAAACCTTGACTTTGACCTGCATATGACAATGATGGAGCATCGCCTACGACCCCAGCAAAGCGATGTCGCAGACAACTCTCTCAAACAGAAAGTTCAGATAATATCTTGCAACACAATACTCACATGTCCAGATCCTAACAGACAGCTGCTCTTTACTCCATGAACCAGAAAGATCACAAATGAAATGGGAAAAAGTAGACAATCAATACATGTCAGTTCAAGTGTTTGATAACATGATGGATTTTCAGTGGAAGGACAGAACACAATAACACTTTAGTAGATGAAAGACAAACCTCTCTGTTACAGTTACAAAGCAGCGATGCTCATTATGGAAAGTCCCACAGGGGGTTGTACCCTGGATCAGCAGCAAACCGGAATGCAGAAAACAGCGCCTACAAAGGAGAGCAGGCACAGTTAACTGTTTCTTCAGACTTAGTGACCATTGGCTAATTTGACTGATTTCAGAAGTCATGGGACACGGAAACTCATCCTGGTTGTTTCATGAGTGGTCCTGAAATGTAAGAATATGAGAAGCAAGAAGCACAAAGAAAGTGTATTTGAGGAGTACGATAACTGTTCCCGAACATTTGACTTCGATGAGATACAGTTTAGCAAACTCTCAGCAAAAAAGAATTGAAATATTTAGCTAGGTCAATACAGAATATGTGAGTACTGCACTACAAGGTGTGAAATTGAGACCACTCTGTAGACTAGACCCTGATTTGGGCATATCTTTGCAATGTTCTTGGAACTGGTCAGGTTATCATAAATGTCAGTGCCCTGATGAAGTTATTTCAACTGCATATTCTGCTGAATGAAACCAGCTTTGAATTTGGGTCACAAACAATAGTACTGGTACTGACAAAATCACCTCTGTGCTCTTTAGCTTATGAACTGCTAGGAGCAAGGCATGGCTGATAATTGAGCACATTAATCTTGTGGTGACAGGTTGCTCTTACTTATTACTTATTGTGTCTCCAAAGAACCATTTAAGACTGATGAACATAAGTCTCTCCTAAAAAGAGATAGGAAGTAAGGATATTTTATACTGTAAAGTTAATGTGATCTTGAGAATAATTGTAAAAATAAATATAGAATGTTCTTATGATTAAGGAAGATGATTTTAAAATCTTCCTAAAAAGATCACCTGTGGTGATTTTATCTTAATGAAAGGAGATATTTCAAAAGCAAACTAAGTCTAGATTCCAGAACACATATTGGAACCTGGTACTGTTGATGGGATTTTGTACATATCAGAGAGAGCTTACTGTTCTTTGATAATTTTGTTTTGGCTTTGGTTTTATTGTTGTTTTTAAGATTTAAGCTAATTTTTATTTTATGTATATCTATGTGAGTACCCATGGAAGGCAGGTGGTTGTGGGCCTGAGTATATGGATGTGCACCATATGTGTGCATGTGTCCATGGAGGGCAGTTGGTTGTGGTTCTGAGCATATGTATTGACCACATGATTGTATGTACCTATAGAAGGCAGGTAATTGCAGGATGCCCAATGTAGGCAATAAGAATTAAACCCAGGTCCTCTGCAAGTGCTGTTAAGGATCAAGCCATTGCTCCAGGCAAATCTCTTCCTGTTATTAAGGCTATATCTATTTTCCCTGGGAAAGTTAAATATATATCAATAATGGTGAGATTGCTAGGCATTGGATTAATATAAAAAGTATGCTTTAAAAAAGAGATAAATAGTAAATGTTTTTAAGGGAATACCTATTTAGTTATATTATTATTTATTATATTATTTATTTTATATTGAGCTATTAAATTACACAAAAGAGGATAAGAATATAATATTTTGTCTAATTGAAAATAGTGGAGAAGTTCTCTGGCTGTGGTATATATTATCAACATTGAAAAATATTAATTATATAAGAATTCCTTTTATGATTAAAATATTATTAGGAATGGAAAGAGATACCACAGTCTATCTAGAGCTCCTCAGCACAAATTTGGTTTTAATTCTTCTTAAGTTGTTTATTTGAAGCAACTCTTTATTATTCATGGTGTTCTTGAGAAACTTAGCATCAAGGAGATACATATATAACCAAGCAGCCTGTAAATCTCTTCATTGAAGATGATAAAGTATGTTAGGGAAACAACACTTATTCATAAGTAAATTTAATTCCAGGTAAAAAACTGAAGGTGGCACTTCAAGAAAGGAAAATGATAGACTGATTTATCTCATGCATATACATTAGAACTTTAAGATATAAAGGTATAGGAAATGTAGGTATACATAACTCATATACTTGAATTAAACATTTAAAAACATAATGTGTCACAGCCAAGGCAATTGCATTTCGAGGAAGATAAATTTGGATAACAATAATTATTATAATTCCACATATAATCAACGACTCTGAAACAAATTCGCAAAACTTTTGTGTATACAAATCCTGACTCAGTGATATGACTCAGTGGGCAAAGTTTTGTTAAGTAAGCATGAGAGCCTGAACTTGACTCCTCAGAACACACATAAAGTTGGATAGTGAGTGTTTGCAAGCCGTAGGGCCAGATGGGAGGTAGAAACACCAAGAAAATCTTGATAAGGTTGTCGGCAAGTTATCTTGGAATTCTCAGTAGTGAAACCACAAACGATTCTGTATCCGAGTAGGATTCAGTGGCAGCCATCCAAGGATGTTCCTTGACCTCACATGTACCTGCACTTAGAAACATGAAAAATGTATGTGTCATATAAACGAACATTGAAAACCATGACGAGTTCAAGATAAACTATACAAAGTAATGAACAAGAAAAATGCAGGTACCACCATTCTCAAAATATGATCAACACAAACCAAAAATATTGCTATACTTTTCTCCTGCCATCATTTAAAAGGTTTAAGCAGGAATCAAAATGTTATGACCAATCTCTGCTGAAGAAAGAGAGAGACTCCATCTCAAGATTACAAAACAAACATACAAATGAAGACATGACAAATCTATCCCCATAATCCCATCAGGATGGGCTGCACAAATGCATATGGTAATTGGTTTGTGGTTTTTTTTTTTTTTTTTTTTTTTTTTTTTTTTTTTTTTGCTTCAGCTGCTGTTTATTGACACTCAGGTGGGCACTATAGCAGCAGGCCTGGAGATGCTGCACAGTAGAACGGGAGGTGGAGGGTGTGACTGTAGTGACCGCTGAGAAGTGCGCAAGGAGCAGTGGGGGAGGCAAGTCCGGCCCGGGGCCAGAGGTTATTATCTATACAGGAACCTGGGCCCCATGCCTTAAACCCCTACTCTTGCTGTCTCCTGACTCCAGGCCAGGGCTGGGAGTTCTCTGGGCAACTTTCTACAGGAGCAAAGTACACAGAGATGTTGCTGCCCCTTTGTGATAAAGCCAGAGGGTTTCCAATTCTGCACTCCTCTGTCACCCCTGGCTTGGGTAGGGCCATATGATAGACACACAGCTGGGCTCTATTCCATGTTTCAGCGACAGTAATTTTCCCGGGTGTCCCAGGCCACCAGCGCCACACTCTGGCCCAGAGTGAGCACTACAAGCGTTGCTGGCCTAATGGATGGGATGGGGAAGGGGATGGGACAGGGGCTAGAAGAGGGGCTCCAGAAGGCCATCAAGGCACAGGCACTACACGCATGGTGTTGGTGAAGCCAGAGCCAGGGTGCCACCCAGTCAGCACAATGACCACATCTCCCTTCTTGAAGAAGCCTCGGGCCTTGCCAACATTCATGGCCAAATTCACACGGAGGCCTACATCCTCAGCCCAGGCGTCCTGCACTGCATCCTTACACAGTACAGGGAAGATGCCACGGTACAAATGGGCCTGGCGAGCTGTATGGGGATTGCGGGTCACGGCAATGATGGGCGCACGCGGGCGGTACCTGGCCACCTGGTGAGCTCTCCTGCCAGACTTGGTGAGCACGATAATGGCCCCACTGCAGCACTTGAAAGAGGCCTCCACAGCGCCCAAAGCAGCAGCTTCTGTGGTGATAGGCGCCAGACGGCGGAGTTCCTCGAATAACTGCAGGTGGTAGATGGCGGCCTCCGCCTCACGGGCAATCAGGTGCTGCATGAGAACGGCCTCCAGAGGGTAGTCCCCTTTGGCGGTCTCTCGTGACAGCATGATGCAGTCTGCTCCATCTAGGACCGCACTGGCCACATCACTGCCCTCAGCACGGGTGGGGCGGGGCTTCTTGATCATGCTCTCCAGCATCTGTGTGGCATAGATGACTGGCTTCCCGGCGCGGTTGCGTCGTCCAATCATCATCTTCTGAGCCAGGAAGACTTTCTCTGCAGGAATCTCAATGCCCAAGTCACCACGAGCCACCATGATCCCATCACTGGCCTCCAAAATCTCATCAAACCTGCGGACGCCTTCGTGGTTCTCGATTTTGCTGATGATCTTGATGTTCTTTCCCTTTTCTCCCAGGACCTTCCTAACCCCGTGCACATCAGCTGCCTTGCGGATGAAAGACGCAAACACCACGTCTACATCCTGCTCCACCCCAAACTTCAGGTCCTGGATGTCCTTTTCTGACACAGCAGGGAGGTCCGCAGCGGCTCCGGGGAGGTTCACCCCCTTTTTGCTGCCCAAGGAACCACCATTCTCTACCTCTGTCACCAGGAAGTCAGCGCCTTTCTCCTTCACCTGCAGTGAAATGAGCCCATCATCTACGTAGATCTTGCTGCCCACTTCCACCACCTAACAGATGTTCTTATAGTCCAGCCACAGCGTGTTCTCGTCACACTTTTCCATGTAGGCGTTGTCCAGGGTGATCTTCAGGGTAGCTCCCTTCTTCAGCTCCACTTCTGCAGTGCCGCTGCCTTTGATGAGTCCAGTCCGGATCTCAGGCCCCTTTGTGTCCAGAGCCACAGCAACAGACCGGTAAAGAATGGGATCAGAGGCGAAGTTTTCTGTGGCTGCACGCATGTTCTTGATAGTTTCTGCATGGTACTCATGAGTTCCATGAGAGAAATTGAGACGAGCCACGTTCATTCCCGACATGATCATCTCCTTCAGCATCTCCACAGACCGGGAAGCAGGACCAATGGTACAAATGATGCCAGGGTTGCGGGCCGTGATGGGTGCGGAGTCAATGTCCAGGCGGCACATATGTTCTAAGAAGGTGTCAGCAGCCATGGCTGTATGCAGCTGCTGGGTTTGAATGAAGGCAGTCCCTGATTCGCTGTGTGGTTTCGGCATGGTTCCTGAGGTCCTCGGGCGTACTCCGGATCCTGCAGCGATACCCAAGTCGGATGACTGGAGGGTCAGGACGAGTCTCTGCTGTGCGGGGGTAATCGTTTTCAATGAATATTTAATAAGAGGGAAAGAAGAAAGTATTATTAACTGATGAAGGTAAATATCCACAGTTTTGTTAACAATCAAGAGTCCCGTTTCTTGCCATAAACCCATTCTTTATTTTTGAGTTCCAGATAAGGATGACAAGAAAGGCTTTATATAGCAGGTCTAATGTGGAACATCCACTCTGCACAACAGATAGATGTGCAGATAAGGTCTGACAGTCTCTAAGGGCTCAGAAGTTCTCATAGGACCCTTAGAAACAACTTTTGGGTAGACAGAAGTTCAGTGAATAAGGAAACAGCTGCTAAGTTGACAATCCAAATTCATTGCCAGAACCCACATTATGGAAGAAAATAATTGACTCCTGCAAATTATTCTCTGATTTCCACACATGCAGATGTCCAAGCATCACACACACACACACACACACACACACACACACACAGAGAGAGAGAGAGAGAGAGAGAGAGAGAAACAGAGAGACAGAGAGACAGAGAGAGAGAGAGAGACAGAGAGAGAAAGACAGAGAGAGAGAGACTAAGCAATAACCAAGAAACCATCAAGTATTATTGAAAGAAAACAATGTAAAATTAGGGATAAGAACTGTTTGAGTTAAACACCTAAATAGTTAAAAACATTTTATTTATATGCTATTAAATTATATATATATATATATATATAATTTTTATAAACTTTCAAGTTGGTTCCTTGGCATATGTCTTAGTTGGGATTTTATTGGAGCAGCCCACTTACATTTTCAGAGATTTTATCGTCATGATGGGAAATACAGTTACATACAGGTTGACATAGTGCTGGATATACCTGAGAGTTCTACACCTGGATTCACAGGGTTCAGAAAGAAACAGTGAGACTTTGGGTCTGGCTTGAACATTTAAAACCTCAAAGCCCACACCCAGTAACACACCTCTTACAACAAGACCATACCTACTCCAACAAAGACATACCTCCTAATAGTGCCACTCCCTTTAGACCTATGGGGGAATTTTATTCCAACTACAACAGAATATTAGAAATATAATGAGGCAGGAAGTCAACAGAATTTTGATAATTTGAAAATTTTTTCTACAGTCACATTGCTGCATCGGTGGCCACAGGATAGAAGGCAAGAGAGAAGACATTATTGATAAAGGCATTCAGAAGAAATAAATACTAGTTATTCATTGTGCAACTTGTAACCAAATTTAATGAATTTATTGATTATCTAAAAATAACTACTAAAACATAGAGTCTTAGAAGTCTGACTATGGAAAATGATAAATACTTGTGATAAGGGATATACTAATTTTCCTAATAAGATTAATCTATAATCCTGATCTATCAATATAACACATTGCACTACATAAACAAATACACTTAGTATATCACACAGTACAATGTAAGTAAATATGAGTGTTATATTAGAACATCATTCATATATAGATATAGAAAAATGACTACTATATCACATAAAATATTTTAATTTTTTTAAATTTTAATTCTAAATTTTATTCCAAAATTCATTTTTCTATTAGATTTATTTGCTCTTATTTTCTGTATATGAGCACTTGACTGCAGGTATGTCTGTGTATCATATGCATGAGAGATGTTCTTTGAGTCCAGAAAAAGATGTTGTATCCCTTGGAATTGGGTTATGGACACTTGTGAGCTGTTTTGTGGTTGCTAGGAACTGAGCCTAGGTCCCCAGCAAGTGTTTTTTTTTTTTTTTCACTACAAAACAACCTCTCTAGCTTCTGATATTCCTATATTTAAAAGTCAAAATAATTAAGGTCTTAAAAATAACAATGAACAAGATATTTGTGATTTTAACATAGGAAACCGATAAGTGAAATACCAAGGTATGTACTAAGGAAAATATCAATAAAAAGAAATATGGTGGTAAATAGTTTTGTTACACATAATCTAACATGAGAGAACAGAGACTATTTTAATAGGTCAGGTTGGCTGTTCATGCATTCTGTACAGTCCTGTGTGTGTCTTAGGTAACAGCTCCATAGTAGCAACCTCTCACAGAATAGACAAGAACCTGGACTTGATCTCTCACACAGATATAAAGGTCTGCATTAATGCATATTCCAAATAATGCATATTTGGATAATATGTTCAACCCAAGATCATCCGATATAAAATTTAATGCTTTGAAAAATTATTACAGTAAAAATAATGAAATGACCTATACAAAACCAAAAAGGATTCAGCCTCGATGGCTGTCTTAATTATCTTTCTATTGCTGTGACAAAATACCATGATTTTATAAAGGCACCTTATAAAAGAGAACAGTTAACATAGCACTTACAGTTCTATGAGGATAGAGCTCAGAGCCATCATGGTGGGTAGCTAGCATGGATTCACGTATCCAGGAATGGTTCTCGAGCAAAGGCTGAGAAAGCTAGTGGAGAGGGCATAAATTTTTGAACCTTAACATGTGTCCCCAATGATAAACCCCCTGCAACAATATCAAACCTCCTAATCTTTCCTAAATGCTTCCACCAAAGGGGTACAAGTGTTTAAATATATAAACCCTTATGTGATCCATTCTCACTTAAATTACCACAATGACCATCAACACAAATAAAATTTCCTAATTGATGCTACCTGATAAGATCAGGTCAATAGCAATATATTTTACTTACAAATAATGCAATGATTAAATAATGTGAGTGACATACAAGCTGATCTTTTATAGTAAAGCTGTAATATTATTATGATATATAATAGGATTGGAATTAAAAATTTGTGAATTAGAGTACGATACGATGATTAAGTCATGACATACCTGCTTCAGTGTCTCAGACACTATTGAGGGAATGGTAAAATTTTAGGTAGAAAATGTAAAGATGTACCAGAAAAAAAATTGACTATGAATGTCAAGAAATTGTGGTATACTCCGCAACCTCTCCAGCAAAGGCTATCATTGGTGTTTTTGATTTTAGCCATTGTGACAGGTGTAAGATGGTATCTCAAAGTTGTTTTGATTTGCATTTTCCTGACCACTAGGGAGGTTGAGCATGACCTTAAGTGTCCTTTGGCCATTTGAACTTCTTCTGTTGAGAATTCTCTGTTCAGTTCAGTGCCCCATTTTTAATTGGGTTAATTAGCACTATAAAGTCTGGTTTCTTGAGTTCTTTATATATTTTATATATTTTATATATTATTTTGGAGATCTGTTGCAGGGTTGGTGAAGATCTTCTCCCAATCAGGAGGTTGCCTTTTTGTCTTAGTGACAGTGTCCTTTGCTTTATAGAAGCTTCTCAGTTTCAGGAAGTCCCATCTATTCAATGTTGCCCTTAATATCTGTGCTACTGGGGTTATACATAGGAAGTGGTCTCCTGTGCACATATGTTGTAGAGTACTTCCCACTTTCTCTTCTATAAGGGATACACTCATCCATTGCTGGTGGGAATGCAAACTTGTGCAACCACTTTGGAAAGCAGTGTGGTGGTTTCTCGGGAAATTCGGGATCAACCTACCCCAGGACCCAGCAATACCACTCTTGGGAATATACCCAAGAGATGCCTTATCATATTACAAAAGCATTTGTTCAACTATGTTCATAGCAGAATTATTTGTAATAGCCAGAACCTGGAAACAACCTAGATGCCCTTCAATGGAAGGATGGATGAAGAAAGTGTGGAATATATACATATTAGAGTACTACTCAGCGGTAAAAAACAATGACATTTTGAATTTTGCATGCAAATGGATGGAAATAGAAAATACTATCCTAAATGAGGTAACCCAGACCCAAAAAGATGAACATGGGATGTACTTACTCATAATTGGTTTCTAGCCATTAATAAAGGACATTGAGCAAAAAAAAAAAAAAGAAAAAAGAAATTGTGGTATACTTAGTTATGATAAATGTTTTAAAAGTTTAGGTTAAATTGTGAAAGTTAGGCAAACATATTAGGAATATAAGAGGTGAGAAATATGAAGAAACTATATCTTTTTGGGGTGTGAAATTTATGAACAATATATAGAACAAGTAAGAATATTTGAGAGCAAGGTGGCTATCTTACTGGTTATGCAAAGGACCAAGTTCACTTTCCAGAACCCACACAACAGCTCACAAACATCTATAACTTCAGTCCCAGGAACAACATCCTCCACCCGACACATACATGGTTCACAGACATATATGCACGTGAACACTCGTATTCACTAAAATAAGGATAAATCTTTCGTAAGGAATGTTTGAGTTACTAATAAGAACAAAAATAACACATACCAGAAGAAGCAATATTGGCTGTTTACATTCATATTTTTTACAGCTAACAAAAAAATACTAACACAAGTGAGCAACATCTATAGTTCTTTGAACAAAATTCATGAGGTTTTCTTTATTTTCACTTTAATTTCATTAAGTAAGTACAGTATTCATTTTCCCTTCTGACTCCATGATTTAGATGGTTCAGTGGTGCTAAATAGGCAGATTTTTCTTCAACCTGTATCCAGAAACTTATATCCATAAGCAACTTCCCGCTTGCTTTCTTCCCACATTGGACCACCATTGTTGTACGTGCTATTGATATGAACTTGGCTACTCCAGAAAGACACAGAGTAACTCAGAATCTGCCTTTTTATGAGTGGATAATTTTACTATCATTATTCATCCATGTTAGAGTATGTCAGAATTTCCTCACTTTTACTTCTGTGAACTATCATCAGCAAATAGTGAGAGATTGACTCTTTTTTCTTGTTTTTATCCCCTTGATCTCCTTTTGTTGTCTTATTGCTTTAGCTAGAACCTCAAGTACTATATTGAATAGATATGGAGAGAGTGAGAGAGTGGATAATCTTGTCTTGTTCCTTATTTCAGTGGGATTGCTTAGAGTTTCTCTCCATTTAATTAAATGTTGGCTGTTGGCTTGCTGTATATAGCTTTTATTATGTTTATGAGTGTTCCTTGTATCCCTGCCCTCTCCAAGACCTTTATCATGAAGGAATGTTGTGTTTTGTCAAAGACTTTTCATCATCTAATGAGATGATTAGATGGTTACTTTTTTTCCGGTTTGTTTATATGGTGGATTACATTGAGAGATTATCGTATGTTGAACCTTCCCTGCATCTCAGGGATGAAGCCAACTTGATCAAGGTGGATGATGATTCTCATGTGTTCTTGGATTCAGTTTGCCAGTATTTTATTTAGAATTTATTCATCAATGTTCATGAGTGAGATTTGTCTGTAATTCTCTTTCTTAGTAATGTCTTTGTGAGGTTTAGGTATTAGGTTAATTGTATCCTCAGAAAAAGTGTTTGGCAATATTCCTTCTGTTTCTATTGTGTGGAACAATTTAAGAGTATTAGTATTAGTTCTTCTTTGAAAATCTTGTAGAATTCTATGATGAAACCATCTGAGCTCTTTTGGTTGGTATACTTTTGATGACTGTTTCTATTTCATTAGCAGTTATAGGCCTATTTAATATTCTTATCTGGTCTTGATTTAATTTTAATAAGTAATATTTATCCAGAAAATTGTTCATTTCCTTTATGTTTTCTAATTTTGTGAAGTACAGGTTTTCAAAATATGTCCTAATGAGTCTTTGGATTTCCTCTCTGTCTGTTGTTTTGTATTTAACACTGTATTTAACATTCCAGTGTTAGACACTATCAATATTCCAGTGAATGATTACAAGATACTATTTTTCTACATTTCATAGACTCTTACATATTTTCTTGGCACTGGATGCTTCAGTTTCTTTGTATTACTACACAAGATGTAATTTTCATTTACAAATACAATTGCAAATACATTTGCTCTTTAGAAAATCTCATTTACAGGGCTAGAACTGTGGCTTGGGTATTTCGAGCACAAACTTCTGAGAACCAAAGTTCAGGATCCAGTACCCACTCACAACTGCCTAAATCCTTCTGGTTCCATTCAGACACCTGAACTCAAACACACATACCTAAATCTAGTCACAGATGTATACACATAATTAAACTTAAAAGAAAACCTTCAAAGAAAAACTGCTTCACTGTTATTTCAACATTAAATATTTGTTATGAAATTATTATCAACACTTTTTGCATGTGCATACTGATGCTATTGTTTGCATAAGCATGCATGTGTGTACTTGGGTATGCATGCATGTGGAGGGCAGCTGTTGTCTATGGGCTTCTTAGCCAATTACAGTCTACTTTATTTTACTTTGAGTCAGAGCTTACTGATTCTGCTAGCGTAGCTCCTCGGCATGTTTCTGGGAACCCTGTCTCTACCCCTCAGGGGCCAAGGCTCTAGATAGGCTGCCATACACAAGGCATTTACATGAATGTTGGACTTCCAGGCTTAGTTCTCATACTTGAGAAACAAGTTCTTTACTCTCTGAACCAACCATAGCCCAACTCTAAAAGTAATCATTAAAGTTAACAAACACAATTCCATTAGTGAGCTCAATATAGATGCTGAATGGATTATCAGTTCTTTTGAGAGAAAAAATAAAATTTCAGAAACTTGTAATAGAGTAGCTGATCCAAGCCAATATTTTCTGGCATTTTATTGTGATGTACTACAAGAGAATATATAAGACACACATTACTTGATTTGCTTTCCATTTATCTCTGTACAGTTTTCTCAAAGGAGCATACAAATATGGTTTTACAACAAAGACCTAGCAATTCATTTTTATGTAATCTTTTAAAATACAAATACTCTTTATGATACCTCTGAGTATAAAATTCACAACCCCTGTTTAGATTTCTATTTTGTTGTGTCATGAGAATTCTACAGAATTGTATAGTTCAACAAAGATCAATGATTAGATATGTTATTTTAGTATTTGTTCCTCTTTATTTAATATTGCAATGAAATTTAACCTCCAGCTAATAAATCTGTTTATATTTGGTTCTTCCTGAAGATAGCATCTAATACAGTAATCCCAAACCTTCCAAATGAACGTGACATTCTGTTAGAATTGGAAATAAAATTAAATGCAATTTCTGAGCAGGATCTGAGATAGTACACTTAATGTCTACTCTCACCCCTCCATAAGATCTCAAACCTAGGCATCTCCAAAGTCACTGTGCTGACCAAGACAATATTACATTTCCCCTCTGCCTGACAATTTTAAATAAATGTTTTTTTTTTTTTTTCTGACTGAAGCTTCCTGGACTTTTTTTTTTCTTAGACGCATATTTTAGAAAATTTGCAATGGTGAATTCTCTCTTTTTCTCTTTGAGGTCAAAACTCCCAGATTTCTGCTAAATGCTAAAACACAATTTCTTTAACTTAGGGACTCAGAAGTAATATTCATTTAAGAGCAATCTACAAGACAAACATTGCTCCTTTGTCCAGTTTTTTTGTGGAGGGACAGAGGCTAAAATCAAATAAATATCAATTATCCAACAAAGGAAGCTTAATTCCACTCACCAGGTTCTCCCTCACATCCCCAGAATTTTTCCACTGGCTTATATAGTACACAGAACCTCTCTCCCCCTTTGTTTCAGCGAATTGCCTTCAATAGCTCTCTTACATTTCATCAATCTTGAGTTGTTTCATTTACCTATGAACTTATTTTGACACCAGATCCAAGACCTTTCAAATTTGAGTTTAGTGTAAATCTCTTTTTATGGATTTATGAGTCTTAAATGTAATGACCAGGAACATAACCACAATTCACAAGCAAAATCCGTCACTGCTGTGTCTAGTAGCACAGAATTTCTAGTTCAGAGAACTTGACCAGTCTGTCATACCCTGAATTTTATTAAAGGGAGGATGTGTTCACACTTACTGGTCATTGCCATATTTATGAATGAAGTAAATTTCTCAGGCAATGCTGGTAAGAAGAGAGATGTGACTCTGCCATATGAGAAACATTACTTGTCTTCTTTTCATAAACACCCACATTTAAGAACTGCAATCACAAATTACTCTGGGCTCATTTTTAAATGTCAGACTACAAAAATTAAGGGGAAAAATCACTAAACTTAATCTGTGCTTTAGAACCCGAGTGTTTAATTGACTAAGACCTTCCCTATCTGTATTGAGGTCACAGGTCACACTCCATGTGCCTGTATGCTCCTGAAGGAAGGTAATCAAGCTAGAAAATAATAGACTCAGAAATACTGCACACAAAAAATAGACAAAAGAAATAAAAGTCTTCTTATGATTCTATGAGGAGGGAGAAAAAGCCAGAGATGTGGGAACAGGTTTGTAACAGAGTCAAACAGCAAAATTATCCCAGTGGTGTGGAAATCAGTGGCACATTGAGGGTTCAGTAACTGGTAGCACTGGGGATCTAAGATTGGCAAAATAATAGCAAGCACACAGGTATCTCTGGGGCTGAACTGAGCAGGTACTAAAAATCCACTACAAAGTCACTGGTTAAAGACATCAAATGCACAACCTAAAAGTGAAACTCCACACAGAGCTGTATTTTCCATTATTCCAGCAGCCAGTTGCATATCCATCAACAGATGAGGTCAGAGAGCTGGAATACCAGTACTCAAGGGCTTCAGATCTATGGTATCATTGCTGCATCCCCAAGATCCTTTTCTCACTCCTGAGGTATAAGACACCAAGTTTTCACTTACCAAATCTTTCTCTTTTGGTTCGTAATTGTTCCTCTTAGTGTGCATGTATGGGCAGGTTCAGTCTTGCCATCTTCTTTAATGAATTGTACCAGTTTGTTGTGTTGCTTACCGACTTTCATTCAAATTTTCTTCGTCTTCTTCTTGTTCTTGTTCTTCTTCTTGTTCTTGTTCTTCTTGTTCTTCTTGTTCTTGTTCTTCTTCTTGTTCTTCTTGTTCTTCTTGTTATTGTTCTTGTTCTTGTTCTTGTGTTCTTGTTCTTGTTCTTCTTCTTCTTCTTCTTGTTCTTCTTCTTCTTCTTCTTCTTCTCCTCCTCCTCCTCCTCCTCCTCCTCCTTATTATTATTATTATTACAAATTTTCACCTCCTCCCCTCCTCCCATTTCCCTCTGCCTCCCCCCATTCTCCCTTCCCCTTCTTCTCCAGTCCAAAGAGCAGTCAGGGTTCCCTGCCCTGTGGGAAGTCCAAGGTCCTCGCCCCTCCATCCAGGTCTAAACTGGCTTTCAGGGTCCACAATCTTCTTCCCCACCAGCTATCAATGTTCATAACCCTTAAATTGGGGGATGGATTAAAAAATCTAAATTGGACAAAGCAGAGCCTACAGAATAGGAAAAGGTTGGGTTTTTTTTAATAGTTTCACATCTGATAGAAGAGTAGTATACAAAATATATAAATAATTCAAGAAACTAGATATCAAAAACCCAAATAATACAATTTAAAAATTGGGTACTGATCTAAGCAAAGAATTCTCAACAGAGGACTCTCTAATGACTGAGAAACACTTAAGAAAATATACAGCATCCTTAACCTTCAGGGTACTACAAATCAAAATGACTTATACCTGTTAGAATGGCTAAGATCAATAACACAAGTGACTCATGCTGAAGTGGATGCAGAGCAAGGGGGACACTCTTCCATTGCTGGTGAGAGTACAAACTTGTATAGCCACTATAGAAATCAATATCATGGTTCCTCAGAAAATTGGGAATCGATCTACCTCAAGACCCAGCTAGATCACCCCTGGGCATATACTGAAAGGATGCTCTGTCCAACGACAAGGACACTCATGCTCACTGATGCTTTATTCATAATAGCCAAGAACTGGGAACAACCTAGATGTCCCTCAGAGATTTAAAAATAGTATAACTAAATTTAAAAAACAAAGAAAGAATGAGTAATGGAATACTTACCTAAGGGTAAAACATTAATATTGCTAAGTTCTGAAAGAAGAAAAGACTTTCATATCTTCCCTGTTGCTTTGAGAATGAAACAAGCAAATGTAAACATAAAGATATACTAAGTATTATTGCATTTAATTTTAATTTGGTTTCAGTATTTTCCATGCAGCTTTCTCTGTTGCATTGAATAGCTGAAAATGCAATATCAGGGATTAATTCTCTTAAACAAATACAAATAGACTTAAGGACATTTTCACATATTTTGAAGGACTGAAAATGTGTGACTTCAATTATGCACTGTTTAATATTTAATCTGTACAAACAAAAACCATTTCCATTAAAGTTGGATTTTATAAAATTCTGACTGTATTTTATTTAAATAAACTTATGTTACAGCTGGCATGGGAAGAAATTGTATGTGTTAAAAAGAGGAAAACTATACAAGTAATATAAACTAACAAGTATGGGGATTTTCTAATAACTGCATAGTGGGCCCTGGAACACAATTGGAAAAACAGAACAAAAGGCAAATTCTATAAAGTATATTTGTCTTTCCCAGTGGGAAATTGTACTTTTGTAGTCTAAAATAAGGAAACATTTATCAGCAGAAATATATTCAGCAATACACACTGATTGGGAATTATGCAAAAATCACATCTTACATGCTTGGCTGGGTGTACTAACTCTCTTTGCCACATCAGCATCTCTAGTAGAAATATTTCTCAAGATTATAAATAGTATTAGATGAGAGAGTAGCTGCTGCCTCATGTCATTTTCTCTACTCAAAAATTGGGAGGGGGGAGGAGGAGGGAAGGAGATGGAAATTTTTAAATATAAAAAAAAATAAACCATGAGGAAAAAAAAAAAAATTGTGTCTGAAATAGGGCTGTTCACAATTAATGTTAAGATTCACAAGCCGAAATTAGGTTATCTAAAGATTTTTGTCTACCAGAACTCTCCATAACATCTGTGTCACCTCCATCCAATCCACCACAATTTTAAGCAGTCACTTGCAGTGGTTGTTTGTATCTTCCCAATGCAGTTGACAATAATAAATGTCTAATCCTGTAACACTTTTAATATTTACATCTTTCAAAGGTTTTATGACTGAGAGGATGAGAAAATGGATCAGTTGGTAAAGTGACTGATACACAACGTAAGGTTGGTTCTCATCATAAAGGTAGGAACCTAGGCAAGGAGGAAGTACTATGCTTCTAGCATTCATGCGAGATTCCTAGTGTTTTCAATCTCAAAGGTGAGGAGGAAGATGCAAGGCTAGATGAACCAGTGAGCACCAAGTTTGATGACAGCCTCTCAAAAAATAGGGTAGAGGAGATGACAGTGGAACATAAGTGATATGAAATCTAAAAAGGATCTTCTGAGAACTGATGGAATAATGTAAGAAAGAGAGAAAGATATGGTAGGTATGGGAGAGGAGTTATGAAAATCAAGGAGAAGAAATTTTGTTTAAAAATGATAGCATGAAACCTAATACTATGTATACTAATTTTGGAAGTCAGGGCTGCGAGGGGTGCGCCCACCCACTGAGACGGTGGGACCGCTCTAATGGGAGCGCACCAAGGCCAGCTGGACTGGGTCTGATGGAGCATGTGATCAAACTGGATTCTCTGAACGTGGCTTACATGGAGGGCTGACTGGGAAGCCAAGGACAATGGCACTGGGTTTTGATTCTACTCCATCTACTGGCTTTGTGGGAACCTAGTCTGTTTGGATCCTCACCTTCCTAGACCTGGATGGAGGAAATATTTTGTGAAATTTCCTGGTACTAGGACAGAATTGAGGAAAAATGAAAGCATTTCTACCCTTGTATGAAAGAAAAAAATCAGGGACATATGTTTATAGCAAAGTGAGGGAAGTACCTGTAATCATCCCAGGTGCTCTCTAAGGAGTCCTAGTGTTGGAAACTGGTCATATAAAAGGATAATATATTTTTGATAGTTATAAGGACTTTGTCCATGACACAAAACTGGACAATAAATGACACTGTGTGATCTAAAGTAAACCCAAAATAATGTGGCTCTTTCATTTTGTCTGCCTCTTCTTTCTCAGTATCCCTTGAATTTTGGTAGTGAGAAGATTAATAAAGATACACACACACACACACACACACACACACACACACACACACACACTCACCTGTCACCAACTTCAGAGAACACTGTAGGAAGCACAAAGATTGTAAGACCCAGAAGTTGGGAAAGATTAGAGTGGAATGAGATTATCATCTAAACATAACAGGACTGTTGCACTAGAAATCTCATAACAGCCGTGGGTGCCTGCAGAATACCTGCACAAAATCAAGCCAGTAAACAGTCTAAACGGAAGTGGGATAGGGCTCATTAGCCCCATCCTTAACCTCGAGGAGTTATGGACAGTCGTTGGCTTCTTGAGGGGTATGTCAGTTTTCTTTAGGTTTGAAGTACTAATTGGTCAATCCAGTGAAAAGCTACCCATCTGAGAATACACTAGCAGCACAGATTATATATACTCTGTAGGTAAAGAAAGAGGAGGAGGAGAAGGTGGGGTTTTAATTTGGAAGAGAATGGGGAGATGGGTTCGGCTGTGGATAGAGTAAGGGGGAAGTAAGTGATTAATATGACCAGATTGCATTATTATTATGGTCAAAAATATGGTTCTGGAGAGATGTAACAGCAGTTAATAGCACTTGTTGCTCTTGCAAAGGATTCAATTCCCAGCACCCACATGGTTTAACTCCCTCTTCTAATTTCTGTGGCTTCCAGAATGCACATGATGCACATACATACACAGAAGCAAAATGCTCGTACACATAGAATAAAATTATACTTTAAAAAACATAAATTCTCAAGTAATTAATAAAATAATACATACTATTGAAAGATGTCCTCTTTAGGGCTGAGCATTCAGCCTCTTATCAGCACTGTGACAAGTTATTCTTCTTTCTATTGTTCTGACGTTTCTACAAAAAGAAGTCTCTCTGACAAAGAGTGAGAGCATTCAATGGCTATGAGTATAAATATAAGTCTTTAAAGGGCACTTTCATAACATGACTTTAAATATCTGTCTCTGTCTGACAGCTGTATGAGTTTCAAATAAATTACCTATAGAAATAAAATATATAAATAAAAGTTTGAGCCAGTGATAAAGAACTGCAAATTTTGGATATGCCGTGTTCTGAATACAATTTGGACTCTTATAATTTGGTCTGTTTCAAATCTTCAGCCAAATAAAGCAAAGGCCACTTGGTTGAGAACTCGTTCTGAAGAAAAGAATTTGTGGAGACAAGAAGCAACACGTCCATCCTTCTGACAGGTGTACTCAAGGTCAGTCCTGATCAATAGGGGGCCTGGAGACACACCGGAAATACCATGCTTTAAGAACTCAAGTGTGGGGAAATCACTTTCTATTATCTGAGGACAAGATGAGTCATTTTATACCTTATAGAAAAGCCATTATCACTGTTAGAGAGAATAATAAAAAGATAGTTTTTATAGGAAATAGGACATTTCTGAGACTTTAGCGCAAAATATGTTTTTCTCCAACATCTCAGATTTTATAAGGAACCAATTATCTCTTCAGCAAAACCACCAGTTTTAGGCTTTCATCCCTTATACCTGTGACTTTTCAGCCCCTTTCATCTGACAAATTCCTAAAATTTGTATAAATGAAAAGTTTTATATAAAAATTTCAGTTCTTATTTTCTTGTTTTGCAGCCCTTCAACTTATGTCTTATGTGCTGATGTTTTGCTAGATTAGATTTGTACTAAATTGAGCAGTAAGACAGGGCATTTTGATTATTTAAGATTAAAATACACTCATGATTTTAAATGACCAAATTTTCTTTGTTTATTCTATACCAGTAGGATATGGATGGAGGCATAGCTAATGGCCAGGACCATGAAGAAATCAAGACATCATATTACTAATGTTATTAAACATGCCTCTACCTTTCACTTCAAGAAGAGTTTTAATATCTACCATATTCTGAGTTGTTTGGAACCTCCTATCATTTCTGTCAGCAAAACGAACCGTTCATTTTTTTTTTTGAAATAGAAACACTCAACTCTTCAGTCCTTCCGTTTCATGAGTGTGATAGCAAAAATTGTGAACAGGTTTTAGGACTCTAGCCAATGTCACGCCCTGGGCTAAGTGTGCAGTAAGCCAACTTGGACAGACAGGCCTACATTGGCAGTCAAAATGGACCTCAAAATCAGATTTTTCTGATTTGCAAATTTTTGGTATAAGTGTGAATATACTATACTATTAATGTAATGTAAGGGACCCACATTTTCTGTAAGGTAAACATGGCAGTGACATGCCTTTCCCCATCAGTCACAGGAATTAAAACTATGGTATCTGAAATACATGACCATCTTTCCCGTTCTTTTCTCTCTCAATGGATTTTAAGAATGAAGAAATGTGTTTGTTAACCATTTCCTTTACCGTGGCTTCCTAGTGAACAAATACAGTTGGTTCAACTCTTCTGACTCACTAGACAGGCATACTTTTTCTTCCTTGGAGTTTTGATACTCGAAGGCTTTTCCCTAAAAGAAGATCTTATTTTAAAAACAGGGAGAATTTTCCCATTCCCATACCAGTCTACATTCTATTAAGAAAATGTGTGTAAATATCATATTGTTTATCTTCATTTTCTTCATGGTAGCCATTGTCTTTCCGCCTTCTCATAAAAAGACTTTTGCTCTCCAGTTCAGCTAGACTGTGGGTATTAAAAACTCTCATTTTCTGCTGCTCCTTATCATTCTCTAAATTCCAGGAGTAGCCTCGAGCTAATTCCCTACTAGTCAACTAAACCACACATCTCTGAGTCCTACTAATGTCCTTCGTACTCTTGCTTAATTGTAAAAGTGTTCACACGTTTCTGCCTTGATTCATTATTTGCCACCAGTGTTTGATTTTACTCTGTGTACATTAGATGTATATATCATTTTCACAATAGACAGACTTAATGCTTCTCTTCTCCTCAAAATTCGCGATACATTTTTTAACTGTCTGTTCTGTCTCTCTCTGTTTAATGACTGCTTTTCTTATAGGGTACTTACTTAACTTAGGCCTCTTATATTTGAAACTGGTGTGATCATTTGTTTAGTAGGAAGTTTTGTTTTTTTTTTTAATTCAACGCATATGTAAAGTGGAATCAACCTTTTCTGTTAAGTTCTCGGGGTCTTAGGAAGCTGGTATAATGTTTCATAAAATAGATCAGCTGATGCTAATGTTGATTGCATCAAATATATATTCCTACTTTTAAAATCCATCATGTGTTGTAATTATTATTTGATATATTATTCCATTCAAATAAAATGTTAAATGTCTATATCTCATTTTATAAAATCAGTATTGTCACTGACTGAATGTCTGTCAAATATATGACATTCATTTTCTTTATATTAACTGGTTAAAGAAATCTCAAGGCAGCCGGGCGGTGGTGGCGCACGCCTTTAATCCCAGCACTCGGGAGGCAGAGGCAGGCGGATCTCTGTGAGTTCGAGACCAGCCTGGTCTACAAGAGCTAGTTCCAGGACAGGCTCCAAAGCCGCAGAGAAACCCTGTCTCGAAAAACCAAAAAAAAAAAAAAAAAAAAAAAAAGAAATCTCAAGGCAATTTGCTATGACCAGTGTCATTCTTTCCATATATGTCAACAGTTTACCTGTCTTTAGATAATTTGTATGTTACCAAACATTTCTGTAAAGCTGTTCTAAAAGTTTATTATAAGAATGCCTTTTAATAAATGTTTTATTTATGTTCATATAACATTGTATCTGAGCACCCAAACAGCAAATAACTTATCATGACAAAAGTACATGATTCTTAGGAATTTCATAAACACTGGCTTTAACCTGTTGATCTCCATCTGGATGAGAAATAAACAATGCCAACACCATCTGACTAGCTATTTGCCTGGATGTCACTGGTTGGCTGTCATTGCCTACACCATCTCCCTAGGGACTTCTGAGAACTCTTTGAATTGCTAATGACAGAAAAGAGTTTCAAACCCAGATGGTGGTCAGGTGTATATTGAGATGGACCAAAAATTAAATTGAACTTGCTATTCATGGAAAAATAATATAAGAAATGTCATGGGCATTGAAATAAGTCATGTTTTGATTCCTTTACCACTGTACTAGGCACAGGCTAATTCTTCCCAGGAAGCATGTCCCCACCATGTGTCACAAAATCCAGTATTATTTACCAGTGAGGAATATGCTAAATGCAGAAGCCACAGGGAAGTGGTCACAGAAGTAACCCCAGCCCAAAGGGGAAAGAAACAGAAGGATCAGTATGGCTTGTTGATCAATGAGTCTAGACAGAAAAGCTTCACGGTCAACAAGACAAAATGACAGCCTACAGAATGGGAATACAACTTTACCAAGCCCACATCAGACAGAGGTCTAATCTCCAAAATATACAAAGAACTCAAGAAATTGGTCATCAAAAGAATAAATAACCCAATTTAAAAAATGGAGTACAGATCTAAACAGAAAAATCTCAACAGAGGAATCTAAAATCACTGAAAGACACTTAAGGAAATATTCAGCATCCTTAGTCATCAGAGAAATATGAATCAAAACAACTCTGAGGTTTCATCTTACACCTATAAGAATGGCAAAGATCCAAAACACTGATGACAACTTATGCTAGAGACGTTGTGGGGTAAAAGGAACACTCCTGCATTGCTGGTTGGAGTGCAAGCCGGAACAGCTCCTTTAGATATCAGTATGGCAATTTCTCAGAAAATTAGAAAACTGCAAGCTTTAAGTTCAACCCTGTCTAAAAAAAGGAATGTAAAGAAACTATTGAGAAATATATCCTTTCATCGACTCAGGACTTCATAGGTGTACTTACCCCAGCACAATATGTGTATGTAACATACACATACACAAAATATGTAGTAGATATAGCCCATTTGATGATTAATTTGAAAGCAGTTTCTTTAGGAAACATATGTTTAAGTCATATAATCCTATATTCCAATAGAATATTCCTATAGGATGATGCACCAGGTTAGCTGAATCTCTCTGAATCTCATGCTTACTTCAGAAAGTAGCTAGAATCCACCATTTTGTGAGTATTTAAATAGAATACAACAACAGAAGTGATACATGCTGATTGAATATTACATAAGACTTTTGTTATTCTTGGTGAATATATGTGATGGTTAGTTTTAATCATCAACTTGACAAAATCTAGAAAAATCTGAGAAGAGAGTTTTAGTGAAGGACTGTGTAGGTAATGTTGGCTGTTAGGTATGTCCATAGGGGATTGCCTTGTTATGTCAGTCTATGTGAGTAGACCCACAACACTGTGTATAGTGTCATTTCCTGGGAGCAGGTTCTGGACTTTGTAATTGTGAAGGCAAACTGAGTGGTAAGGATGTGTGTGTTCTTTTCTCTCTACTCCTGACTAAAGGTGTGAGGTGAGTCGCTGCTTCAAGCTCCTGTTCCCTAGACTAGCACACAGTGAAGGACTGTATTATGGGATTAGAAGCTGAAAGAAAATATTTCTCCCCAACATTGCTTTTTGTCTGGTTATTTTATAATATTAACAGAAGTTAAACTAAAATACCATCTAATGATCTTTTCCTATATATGACGCTTTGAAATATTTCTGTTGTAGAAACATTCATTTCATAACTGAAGAGATATCTCAGTGGATAAAAAAATCCTCAATATCCACATAAAAAGCCAAACTTCTCTTCAAAGACCAGTAAATCCAGAAATGTGAGGAGAACCCATGGCTTTTATGGTCACCAGCCTAGATCCAGGGTAAGGAAGAGGCCTGTTCTCAGTGGAATAATACAGACAGCAGTAGTACCAATCACATGACCTACACAGTTGCACACACTTATCCCACAAACTGGCACATAGAAATAAAATAAACCAATAAATAAATAAAAAATATTAGAAATAATAAGACAGCCATATATAAACTGTGTGTGAACAAATCTCTACAATGATAATCATTTCTCCTTTAAGTAGTTATGACATTGTTCTTATTCATCTATGTTCACAAGAAATTGGTATTTTTTTCTCTAAGCTGAAAAATCACTATTCTCACATATGGCTGCTTTAGAATTCAGATGGTGTACACTGAGTGTCATACTTGGAAGAATAAGGGTTCTATTTTTATCCCCTGTCAGTTCAATTATGAATCTAAGTGCTCTGGCCATAACTATATAATTACATAGTCAACATTTGTCTTTTATTGCTTGATGAATCTTTTTGACACATGATTTTAAAGGAAGAACAGACAAAAACCCCAGGGTGATGTGATCAATCCGCAAAATTTTATTCTGTTTAATAGCACAGAGAACTTGGGAAAATCTTTCTTCCTATAATCAGTTAGATCCATTCAGAAGACAAAAACTATACAGTCAAATAGCAAAAGGAAGATAAAATTTTAATTAGTGTAAGATCTTATCTATACTGTATCTTACCAAAAAGGAATATGCAAATACACAGAGATAGACAAATGGACAGACAGTTAGACACACAGACAGACAGACAGACACGCACACACACATACACACATACACACACAGCTTTAGGCCTTTAGAAAGAAACCATGATTGAAATCACTACATAAAGATGTGTCTAGAATACACATACTGAAAAGCAATAAATATTCCTTAGTATCAACAGAAAATTAAGGTTGATAAGCAACCTTTGGTACATATGCAAGCCTCACTGGTATGTCAGGAATGATACTTTCTGAGTGTCCATGGGAAACATTTCACAAATTGCTACTCAGTCTTAATGAAAATCTCACAAATGTCTTAAACCACATACTACAGACACATAAATAATATAAATAACATCAAGAATAAAAAGAGAAACCATTTCTCTTTTATTGTCTATACAGGTACTTTCTAATAGAAAACTCAAAGTCACAGCAGCTGCAAAGAGTTGCAATATTGAAGTTTTAAAGAAAATATAATGACAGGTATATTTTTAAATTCACTGATAAACAACAGTTTCCATCACTGATCAATTTTTTCTAAATAGAAAATATACTTAAAAATGAAGAAAATCAGGTATAAAGAAGTACATGCAACTTAAAATTATAGGCAAAGCTGAAAATGACTTGCCTTTATTAAATATAAACTGTCAAAAATAAAGGAAGAATTCCCAACTGAGGAAATAATCTACATATGATTATTTGACACTTTAGGGATTTATTTATTTATTTGTTGATAGAAAACGAATGTTTTTTCTTTTCCCATTTAAACCAATTTAGTAATATTTTCCTAATTACGTCTGTTTAGAGTTCAAATTTAGAGAAATTCAGTAAGAAAAAATAATGCACATTATAAAGGCAGAAGGAATAGTCTTGTTCCAGTGAGTCTTGAGTAAACAACCTCACAGAGAGTAATTAATTTGTTTACATTTAAAAATCAGTGTAAATCCATACAACTGTTTTGTCTTTAGACATTTATTGGTGATTAATAGCAGCTCAAGACAATTTGGTAACATCTATATCAGATTTTATACTGACGAGTGGACTTAATATATATGCAATAAATTGGCTTCTCTTACATCTTGACACCCAAAGATCTTGTTAAATATAAAGTTATAAATATAAATACAGGAAGAATTTATAAAATTATCCTGGGTATGTTTTTCTCTACATCTGTTTTATTGGGTTTTTTTTTTTTAGGACAATACTGACTTAAACAAAATAGGATTAGAGTAGTTTGTTTTGAGTAAGAAAAGAAATTTAAATAATATTCATTTAAAGTCTCCCCTCCCTTTCCCCCCCAACACCCCACCTCCACATCCACACATATACATGCACATTAAATCTCAGACTTTTAAATAGATGAGTTCAGTAGGCTAATCAGACACTTGGTGCCTCATAGATGATAGACTGTGTCTTAGAACCGAGACTTTGAGAAGTGAGAGCTAGTGCCCCTAGTGTTTGTTACCTTTGGGAAAGCCAAGAAAAAAAAAGTTTTTGGAATTCTTGAAATACCACAAAATGAACCTTGAGACTTCAGAATATTGTTGCCACTGTCAAGAGCTGATTTCTTCTGCTGCAGTATCCAGTAAGGGGAAGAACCATCTATCTCAGGGCCAATGAATGGTGCGACTGGATCAAGGAAGCCCTGGGATTTCTACACTTCTTTCTATGACCCGCTGTGGGAACACTGGCAATGGATAGCATCACAGACCCCAGCTGCGGCGGAGCCCTGGACCCAGATATGACCCTCTACAACCACTAAGTCCCAGATATCATCATGACCTTAGTGGCAGCACAGGTCACTCAGATCTATATGGCACTGGTGGCAGCGTGGCCCTTAGTCACCAACATGGTCACAGGAGGCTGACCAGACCTTGGACATCCACAGAGCCCTCAGTGGTAACAAGAGCCATGGACATCAACCCAGACTCCTGGTAGTATGGGTATGGTCCCAGACATGGCTCTTGGACATAGCCCTGGTCTAAATTACATCTTTGCCCCCAGATGAGAGCAGAGACCCACTGTCCCAGACTGTGGCAAGGCCCTGGACACTGACATGACCCCTGTACTCAGTAAAGATGGTTCAGTCCCTCATCGCAGGCATGAAACTCACCTGTAGAGAACACTAGAATTTTCCCTATTGTCAGGGACTCTGAAGGTGTGAGAACAGGAGAGCTGACCCCATCCCCATCCCCATCTACCTTGTGATGGCATGGGTGAAAGAAATATACCTTACCCCTCTACCTCTTGCTACCTGTATCAGGTGAGAAAGCTAGCCCTTGGGTCAGGAGAACAAAAAAAACCCTTTCCATTACCAGCTGAAGCACATGGGAAAATAGGCCCTGTACACAACCTGGAAAGCTCACTAGAGCTTACCCTGTAGTTGCGGCTGGCACAGGTAAGCCAGCCCTGAGGGTGGGAGATCAGAAGAGCTGACCCTGCCCCCTCCATATGCTTCCCTAGAGATGTCTGGTGAGAGGTCCCTCTACCTTGCCTGGGCAAGACAGTGTAGATGGCCCTGGTGGTGTAGGTGTGGGTGAGCCAGAGCAGAGAACTTGAGAACAGTAGAACTGACCCTGCCCTTTGCTTCAGGCTACATTGGGTGAGCTAGCCTGGGCAGTGCTGGAGAACTCACCTGGGGAATGATGACGAGGGAAAGCTGATTTGGTAGACAGACCAAATCAGCCACCACCCAGGCTATAAGTTGGCCCACCCGAACATCCACTGTATCTATTAACTGTTAGAGAATGTAAAGGGAATGAGCCTACAGATCACAAATTGTAGGATCTCCACGAAACAGGACAACCAAAGGATATCTAAGAGGAATCTCCGGTAAGAGCCCAGTATCAATAGCGTGGCAGAAGCCAGAGTCCTAGACGAATGACTCATCGCAACGAACACTTACAAGAAAAGATAAAAGGACTAAAAGATAAACGGCATGACAGTATAGAACCAGGAGAAGCTAGACAACAGCCAGATAAGGCCCAGGTGAACATGCTGTGCATCCTTCTGCTTCTAAGTCCTCCACAGTTATTTCCTCCACAAGTTAATCACACACACACACACACACACACACACACAGAGAGAGAGAGAGAGAGAGAGAGAGAGAGAGAGAGAGAGAGAGAGAGAGAGAGAGAGAGAGAGAGAGAGAGAGAGAGAGAGAGAGAGAATGATGGGTCAGGCACGGAATGAGGGTGTCTGAGTGGAAGTAACAAAGAACAATGACTCAGCCCATCAGGGCAGGGTAGTTTGGGAGTCTTGCTCCTAGAAGCAATGAATCCATCAGGATGGCAGATCCATCAGGATGGTGTATAACCCAATAAAAAAAAAAAAAAAGATAAACTGTGTGACTCCATGGGCCACGCTGCAGCTTCTACCATGATATTCTCCTTTTTCTTTTCCTGTTGTTTTGTTGTTGTTTGGCTGGTTGGTTAATTGGTTCATTTATTTTCTGGATTTTCCTTTGGATTTTGCTTTGTTTTGAAGTGAAAATTGCCTGGGCAGAGAGTGGAAGAAGGAAGAACAGGGAGATAAGTGGGATCAGGATGCATGATGTGAAAAACCAAGGAACCAACACAAGTAAAATAAGTGTGTTTCTTCTTTTTTTATTTTCCATTAAGTTTTTTTTTTGTTTTTGTTTGTTTTTTAAAGAGACAGAAAAAGGATGCAGAATATGGGAAGAATTGGCAGAAGCTTGGGGATGGGAAACAATGATCACAAGCTATTTTATGAAAAGGTATTCGGTAAGAAATAAATAAAATAAAATAAATTTTATAAAGTTGAGAACGGTCTTTCCATGGAGAGATGAACATGGAACAAGTCTTCTGGTTCTGAATATTGCCACAGTTTAATTTCATGTCATTTAGGTGTCAAGTCAGAGAAAAGAGATTTCAGGTTAGGAAGTCTAGAGTGAAGAATCAGTATTTCAATAATGTCCAGTGATTCTTTGTAGATTTGACATTCCTTGTTTTAACAAATGAGCTGAAAAATAGCTAACAGTAGAGAAATGTCAGATTTGCAATTTTTGTTGTAAACTGAGCTTCAATCCACACATTTGTCTCTAGGCCAAAAGCCTAGAATTGTCGTCAGCTTGATTGGTCTGGCCTCCTTCATTCAAGGTTAAACTTAGATTTCTACTCTGAAAAACTCTGTGCAAGAGTGGTATTAGTTAATCTCTCAACAAAATATTATACTTATAAATTCTACTACCATAAGGAAGTTCTTGTGTGAAGGCTTTTAATTATAGTTTCGGTGTCATTAATAAATAACATATCTCTTTGTGTGATGTATGAATACAGAGTTATATGTAATACTTTATAATACTTGAGTATTTATGTCAGAGTGTTAAATTTTCTAAATTTTTAATGTCAGTTTTACTTTCATTTTCAGCTGTTATGTTTGTGAAAAAGTTATTTCTATGAGAACTTGAAATGTTTTCTCAGTATCCTCTACATGGTGTTCTGTGATGATGATCCAGTGTGTGTAAGCCCAGATGGCAGAGGCAGATCTGCTCTGCTGCAGCTCTCTCTCCCCACGCTCCACTCTCGAAGGCTGTCCTCATGTTCCGGTCTTGCTCTTATGTCTGCTAAAATGGGCCTAGAGAACTAGGTGACTTTAACTGTGCCTCACTGTGAATTTCTCTCTTCCGGCAGCACGAGAACTCTGACTTCTGCTATGGTAAGGTTTGCCGGGAATGTGGAAGGGACAACTTTCTCATTAAAACAAACACTGCCAAAGATGAGTGAATGAGTAGCTGCCTCTGGAGATAGAGTCTTGGAAGTGGCATTGGCATAGAGGGGTTAGATTGCAGATCTGTTTCTAGTTCTGAACACACTTCCTTTCCAGTGTCCATGGTGGTTTATATCCCTAACAGTAAGGGTTCCTTTCACCCCACAAACTGGCCAGTATTTTTTTATTATTTTAGTTCTTTAAGTGACAGAAAAAAATTGGAAATGGTGACTACTTTGTAGAGTGAAATATATTTGTCTCAGTTTGATGTGAATACTTTTTTAAGCTTACTAAAATTTTGTTTATTTTTGAAATTTTTATGGCACTAGTATTTATATACATGCATATATACTACTATATATATATATATACATATATATAATCTACTATCACTTTTTCTACCCAGTAAGATACTAGAAGATTTTAAATGAAATAAAATAAAGTTTTGAAATATATTATTTGAAAAGATATAAATTTTTTTACCAACTCAAACATGACTTAATTGTATTGAGAAACTATCAAAACAGTCCATTAATAAACCATTAAGTTGAACCATGTTAAACATTAATTTTGAATATTTTATCTATAATAATTTCAGATTATTTTAAACAATATTAAAATTGGTGAATTTAGCAAGATTTTGAGCACAACTGCTACAAGGGAAAGCCCTTATTTTCTGTATTAGTCAAAAGTAAAAAAAAGATGATAGTAGATAGAAATAAGAAATTCTTGTGAGTTTCTGAACACCAGCATTTCTGTCAATGACAATGATGAACTAGGTATTTTAAAAATTACAAGAAAGTATTTGAGTGCCTTCAGCATTAAGAAAAAATAAATATTGAGAAGGAAGGTAGATTTTAGCATTAAACTATATCAAAAATGAGGAAAATAAAAAGGAAACATTGCCAGGGTAGGACCTTGAGGTACAATAGAGAGGGGAACAACAGAGTACAAATGAGCTGGTCAGGGAAATGGAAAATATGCATTAGGGAAAGGATAGGGAGATAAATACAGAAGAAGGTAAGATAATAGTAAGAATGTCTGAAAAATTCATAAACAATCATACTAATTATCTACATAGAAACATAGAATTTCTATAATACATGCAAGCATTTGTGCACACGTGCACACAAGCGCGCACACACACTGAAATTTTCTCATCTGGGGCTAACAATGTTCATTCTAAAGGCCAATGGCCATCTATCAAAACCCACAATACCAGGCATGAGAAGTCCTTTGTGAATTGTTGGACAGAACTGTTTGAGAGAACCCAGAAAATATACAGCCTACTTCTGTTGTCCTTGGTTGACCCCTGGAGGTGGAAGATAAGATCCTATTGTGGAAGGCAAGCTTGCACTTCAGAACGATGAAACAGCAACACACATACACATATACATGCATTCTGCATGCACACACACACATACACACACAAAAAAAATGCCCCTACATGATTTAATAGAGTGGCATACAGGTTGTGCAGGTTGTGGTTTCAGTAATCTAAAAATGAGTATTTACTGACAAATTCCAAGGATTCAGTAGCTGTTTAATCTATGAGACTGGATACCTCAGCATTCCTAGTCTGGTCCTAGAGCCTCAGAGAAGTCCTACAGAGCAGTTGCCAGTTAACATTGAGATTCTGAAGAGGCAGATTCCAGCACCCGCAAGTTGTTTCTCTGGAACAAGATAGAAGAACTTTTCAGCTAAAGTGAGGGAAAGCCTTTACAAGCATATTTCTTCCTTCTATACCATTTCATGCAGGTTATCACCAGAGAGTATGGCCTACCTCTACCTCTACTTCTACCTCCAAAGGATCTACATTTAGGATGAGTCTTTCAAATCTGGTAATGACAGTCCCTCATAGGTATGCCCCGCTGCTTGCGTTTTGGTTAATTATAAAAATGTAGTCAAGTTGACAGCAAGGATTAGCCATTAAAGCACCAAAGCTGGAGCTGAGCTGAAAACCTCCTCCATGAACACTGGTTTTTATGATGACAAAAGGTGCAAACACAGAAAGGAGAGAAGCTGACAATATTCCTACCCATCTATGATGCCTATAAACCACAACAATAACCCATAGAGATATAACTCTAAGGGTATAAAGGTGGCACACATACCTTGATGGAAATCACAGCTTATTCATTGAACTTAAGACCCTCTAGGCCTAGGACAGCAAACTCTACAAAAGCAGGACTGAGCCAGTGACCTGAGCTGGAGTCAGCCTGGAACCGTGAATGCCACCGGAGTAGGACTGAGCCAGTGACCTAGGCCAGAGCAGGCCTGAGACAGTGAACTCCACAGGAGCAGAGCAAAACCCAGAAGCACCAAGTACCTCCAGGAACATCGAGTGACCGACGTGATGACTGGAACCATTCACTGATTTCACCATGAGGAGCAACCATCTGAGCCTTGGATCCACTAGCACCTGGAAGATTGACCACCAGAGTCACAGACAGCTCCAACTACACCAATCATGGGAAAAAATGGGTAGACAAGGTAAGAACACATGCCATACCACAAACAGCAACATGACACCAGTAAAAACTAGTGACCCTACAGCAGCAAGACTTGAATAACCAAATATAAAGTAGACGAAAATGACCTAAAAATAACTTTATGAGAATGTTTGAGGCCCTTAAGGAGGAAATAAAAAAATCCCTCAAAGAAATGGAAAAAAGGCCAAACAAAAAAATTGGAAGACATCAACAAATCTCTTAAAGAAAACCAAGAAAAAACAATCAAACATATGCAAGAAACTATTTGAGACTTGAAAAGTAAAATAGACACAATAAAGAAAACACAGCTAAGGGAATTATAGAAATAGAAATCATGAAAAAAATGATCAGGAACCACAAATGCAAGCATAAACAAGAGACTACAAGAGACAGAAGAAAAAAAATCTCAAGTGCTGAGGATACAATGGAGGAAATAAACTCATCAGTGAAAGAAAACATTAAATCTCACAAAAGCTTAACACAAAATATCCAGGAAATATGGGACACCATAGAAAGACCAAACCTAAGAATAGGTATAGAAGGAGAAGGAGTTCAATTCAAAAGCACAGAAAATATATTTAACAAAACCATAGGAGAAAACTTACCCAACCTCAAGAAGAATATGCCTACGAAGATACAAGAAGCTTATAGAACATACAGAATCAAGAAAGAATACTAAGAGCTGCAAAGGAAAAAGGCCAAGTAACATATAATGGCAGACCTATCAGAATTACACCTGACTTCTCAATGGAGAAAATGAAAGCCAGAAGGCCCTGGTCAGGCATTATGCAGACATTAAGAGACCATGGATGTCAGCCCAGATTACTATACCCAACAAAATTTTCAATCACAATAGAAGAACAAAACAAGATATCCCATGCCAAAATCAAATTTAACCAATACCTGGCCAGAAACTGAGCTCTACACAAAGTACTAAAAGGAAAACTCCAACCCAAGGAAGTTGGCTACATCAACAAAACCACAGACAACTGATGATCTCACAGCAGCAAATCCCAAGAAAAGGAAAAACACAGAAAATAATATCACTAACAACAAAAACTAAATTAACAGGAGATAACAATCACTGGTCATTAATATCCCTTAATATAAATGGACTCAACTCACCTATAAAAAGACACAGGCTAACAGATTGGATATGAAAACAGAATCTATCCTTCTGCTGAATACAAGAAACATACCTCAACCTCAAAGACAGACATCGCCTCATAGTAAAGGGTTGTCAAAAACATTCCAATCTAATGGACCTAGAAACAAGCAGATGTAGCAATCTTATTATCTACCAAAATAGATTTCAAACTAAAATCAATCAAAAAAGACAAAGAAGGACATTTCATATTAGTCACAGGAAAAATCCATCAAGAGGAAATCTCTATACGGAACATCTATGCCACAAATTCAAGGGTACCCTCATATATAAAAGAAATACTTCTAAAGTTTAAATCATACATTAAACCCCACATACTAATAGTGGGAGACTTCAGCACTCCCCTCTCACCACTGGACAGGTCAGTCAGACAAAAAATTAACAGAGAAATAAGGGAACTAACAGATGTTATGACTCAAATGGACTTAACAGACATCGATAGAATATTCCATCCAAACATAAAAGAATATGCCTTCTTCTTAGCACCTCACTAAACCTTCTCAAAAATTGACCACATACTCAGTAACAAAACAAACTCAACAGATAACAAAAAATGGAATAATCTAATGTATCTTATCAGATCACCATGGTTTAAAACTAGAAATCAACAGCAACACTAATTCCAGAAAGCCCACAAACATGGAAATTAAACAATGCTCATATGAAGAATGAATGGGTTAAGAAAGAAATAAAGGGAGAAATTAAAGATTTCCTAAAATTCAATAGAAATGACCACACATTTCCAAATTTAAGGAACGCAATGAAAGCAGTGCTAAGAGGACAGTTCATAGCACTAAATGCATACATAAAGAAGCTGGAAAAATCCCATGCTAGTGAATCCCATGCGTGCATGTGCACGCACGCGCACACACACACACACACACACACACACACAGAGAGAGAGAGAGAGAGAGAGAGAGAGAGAGAGAGAGAGAGAGAGCATACACATCAGTATATCAGCATAAATAAAGACAAAATAAATCAATTAAAATATAAATTAGAAAGTTAAAAAGTTCAAACAACTGCAACATACTTAAGATGGTGGAAAGAAAATGACAGACAAAACCTCAAAAACTATGATACAATCATACTTGGGATAATTATGCAGTTATTAATAATTAACACAATCACTCATGAAAGATTTTATAGATTATATTTTATAATATGATAATAACCATTGTGTGAATCATCCATCTGATGATTAAGATATATGTGCTTTGCTACATATATACACATTTCTTTCTATATTTAAGGCTCTCAGGTTTTACAAAAGTTAAGAAGATCTATTAATGTAATTTTATCTAACTTTATGTGAGTCCTCTATATGCAGAGGGAGATCTCTTGTTGTCAAGGGACATCCTATTAGAATTGCTTCTCTCAATAGTGGTCTTTTGAAAGAGGTCAGTTTATTATCTTTAGCACAGAGAGTGTTGTTTGTTTGCTGAAAAGGGGTGAGTCAAAGTCAAGACACAATTCCATTGTTAGAAGCAATTGCAAAAATTCTGCTGTTGCATAATTGTGCCCACCTGATATAGAACAAAGGAATCAATAGGTAATCAATATGCATAAAAAGAATTTTAGACACTGATTGCCTTCTGGTTCCTGAGTGTGGGCACAAGTCTGTAAAACTGTTTGTCTATAGCTATGGCTGACCTGCCTCTCCTGTGTCACCTGACCATTTTCACGCTCATGTTCTATCCCTTCCTTCTCATTGACTCTCACTCAAGCCAGTGTCTCCTCTGTGTCTTCCCATACCTTTTTATTTAAGATAGATACTTGTCAGTGTGGTATTAGTGATAAAGAATGAAGGTTGAAGTTTTGGTAATGCTTAGGAATCACTACAAAGGACAACTGAAACACAGATTCCCTGGTGCTAATTGATCACTCAGAGATTAAGAGTATGTATTGCTTTCTATAGGGACTGGGCTTAGGTCCTTCTAAGGAAAAGATGCTAGTTCAAATATGTATAATTCTTCTTCATATCATATTGATTCATGGACATCAGTAAGATTGTATAACTACTATGATATCATGGTCACTAGATACAAGATATTAAATGTAAATCTTAATGTGGGCATCTTACAATTAAAGTAGGAAATATCCAGTGATTTGTGCCTTCCCTTATAAGTTACTAACATCATGAAGGTTTTAATAGGCCATTTTCTTAAACAGAAATTTCTCTGTAACATTTTGTGTGATAACATTGCAAAGCCTTCAAGTTTTCATTATCCATCCCCAGGTCTGTGTGGTCTAATTACAGGAGACACTTTGATTAATGCATTTTCACTTTGACTAGCTGGGAAGGCATTATTTTTAGAATGCATTAGCTTTGTCAAGCACAGTAAGAGAAAACAGTAATATGCAAATATTTAGTGTTACAGAATAAGAGAGGTTAACTGCAGCAGCTTCTAAGAAATGTCACATAAGGGACAGCAAGCATCTGCAGGAAATGCCATAGGATTTGTTTTTGTTGAAAAGAAAGTATGAGGTTTCAGTTTTAGAGATAGAAATGGTGAGTTTCCTGATCCATTGACTCTAGAATACTTTCTTTGGGGTTTAATGTCAATGCAGGAAATGAAAGAGAACACAGTAATCAGTTTGGGGGTCTCTGATAGTGACTGTATCCTTTAAAATTCTGCAATTATCTTTCAAATTTATAGGCACATCTTTAATAATTTTTCACCAAATTTAAGTATTTTTTACTTACCATTATAAGAATTGATATTTTACTTTATTTTATTTTATTTTCCTTTTCTTTTTTTTTCATGGTTTATTTTTTTATATTTAAAATTTTCCTGCTCCTCCCCTCCTCCTCTCCCTTCCCTCCCCTCCTCCTCCCCCTTCCCTCCCCTCCTTTTCCCCTTCCCTCCCCTCCCCTCCACCCATACCTCCCTTCCCTCCCTCTCAAGGCCAAGGAGCCATCAGGGTTTCCTACTCTATGCTAAGACCAAGGTCCTCCCAACTCCCCCCAGGTCCAGGAAGGTGATCGACCAAGCTGAGAAGGCTCCCACAGAGCCCGTCCATGCAGAAGAATCAGAGCCCAGCGCCATTGTCCTTTGCTTCTCAGTCAGCCCCCACTGTTGGCCACATTCAGAGAGACGGGTTTGGTCGCATGATCCATCAGTCCCATTCCAACTGAAGTTGGTGATCTCCCATTAGTTCTGTCCCACCGTCTCCATGAGTGAACGCACCCCTCACGTTCCTGACTTTCTTTCTCATGTTCTCTCTCCTTCTGCTCCTCATCAGGACCTTGGGAGCTCAGTCCAGTGCTCCAATGTGGTGCTCAGTCATTTTCTTCATCTATCGCCAGGTGGAGGTTCCCTCACCGTCCTGACTTTCTTTCTCATGTTCTCTCTCCTTCTGCTCCTCATCAGGACTGAGTGAGGTAACCCAGACCCAAAAGGATGAACATGGGATGTACTCACTCATAATCGGTTTCTAGCCATAATTAAAGGACATCGAGCCTATAATTTGGGATCCTTGAGAAGATAATAAGAAGGTGAACTCCAAAAAAAGATATAGTAATCCTCCTGGATATTGGAAGTAGACAGGATCGCCAGGCAAAAATTGGGAACTTGAGGGTTGGGCGAGACGCGGCCAAGGGAAGATGGGGAGAGAAAAGTGTGAAGGGGAGAATGGGGGGAGCTCGGAGGAATGGGATGCTTGAGATACAGGAAGGGTGGATATGGGAGCAGGGAAGCATATATCTTAATTTAGGGAGCCACCTGAGGGTTGTCAAGAGACTTGACCTTAGAGGGGTTCCCAGGTTTCCAGGGAGACGCCCCCAGCTAGTTCCTTGGGCAGCTGAGGAGAGGGAGCCTGAAAAGGCCAGTTCCTATAGCCATACTGATGAATTTCTTGCATATCACCATAGAACCTCCACCCAGCGATAGATGAAGAAAATGACAGAGCCCCACACTGGAGCACCGGACTGAGCTCCCAAGGTCCTGATGAGGAGCAGAAGGAGAATTGATATTTTAAAGACAAGACTTATCATATGTAGTTTATACATTTTATGTGTTAAATAATTTCTGTAAAACTGTACATTCATTCATGATCCAAGAATGGGGTCATGCAAGCAAAATTCTGAGTTCTTGTGAGTATACTCCAGGGAGAGTCTTGTGGCCTTGCTTTCTTCAAACATAGAATTGTTCTTGGGATGTGTTTCTGTGCCCCTCTCAGGCATGCTGGATGGAGTAAGTTCACTACAGACTGCTCATCACAACCAGACAGCAATACTTGTGCTTACACTTCTATCGAAAAGCATGGTTTTGCCAACTGAAGTTTGTCTTCGTGGTTGGATTCTCTACTCTTATGATTTTTCCTAACACTGCACAGCATAAATGGTCTGATGCTCTGAATAAAGCTGGCTATTCCAGGAGAATTTAGTCTGTACCATTTTTAGGCTCCAGTCTCCCAGGTTCACACAGCCAACTAAAGCAATAAAAAGTCTACAAAATCTAAGTAAAAGATAATAATTGCATCAGGTTATTTTCAATTAAGTGAAATAGTATATATGAAGTACTTATGACAGTGATTTACATACACTGAAACATTCTGCAAATATTTATTTTAGTTATGATTATTATTATGGAGGGCATACTGCTTTCGGTGATTCTTAGTCTCATTAATAAAACCATTTAATAGTAGACTCAAACAGAATTTCAAAGTCAATTTTATTAACAGTTAAAGTAAAAATGCAACAGGGAGGGCAAGTTGTAGACCTAAGCAGCTGTGAGAGCTGGAAAATGGAGAACAGAAGGAAACACAAAAATGCTATACACCTAGCCGGGCGGTGGTGGCTCACGCCTTTAATCCCAGCACTCAGGAGGCAGAGTCAGGCGAATCTCTGTGAGTTCGAGACCAGCCTGGTCTACAAGAGCTAGCTCCAGGACAGGTTCTAAAGCTCCAGAGAAACCCTGTCTCGAAAAAGCAAAAAAAAAAAAATGCTATACACTTGAGTTCAGTCAGAATGAAAGTCAGCAACAGCACAGAAATCAGCCGCAAGGTGGGGAGGGGGGGAACTTTAAATAAAGATAAACATCGAAAATGTAAGTGGAAGCATGCCTGGAAAAGAAACATAAAGATGGAATGAAATAATTCAGAAAAGCAGGCAGACTTATGAAGTAGCGTAACTATTCTCTGGAAGAAACAATTTAGCAGATAAGAATGCTAGAAGAGAAAACTCATTATCACTAAAGGGATAATTATTCCATTATGTACTTAGTATGATTTGAGGTTAACTTACTTAGATACAGCCTTTTGTTGGAATGACTGACCTGACCCAACTGGAATTTAGATCTCCATTTGGGACAATGATTCTATTCTTTTAGTCAAAAAGAGTTTTCTCTTGCTATGCCTATTTATTGCTATTCTTACATTAATATACCTTGATACCTCAACTTCTGACATGACACACAATTAGGGTTATAAGACAATATTAATAAATTCTACTGTTCAAGCATCCAGAAAATAAAATACAATGGTTCTTTTTTCTACCCTAAGAGGATTATAGTCCCAGCTTAAAGATTGCAGCCTTAGTTGTTTTATTGGTTGGAGAGATGGTTCAGTCGGTAAATTCTTACCACATAAACCTAAGTCATAAGTTTGGAGCTAAATAACTCACAGCACAATGCTGTAGTGTTTATCTGTAATATATTTTTGGGGGGTGGGGTTTAAAGCCTGGGTTTCTCGATGTAACAGTCCTAGCTGTCCTAGAAATAACTCTGTAGATCATGTCGGCCCCACACTCATAGAGATTTGAGTGCTGGGATTAATGGCATGTGCCTATACCACCCAACTATCTGTAATCTTATCAAGATGGGGGATAGGATAATTTCCAAAATTGCAAAAGTCTATTGCTATTTTCTCAAATGCAGTACAAAGCAGTAATCAGTAAACAACTCTGTCTCAAACAAGACAGAAAATGAGGATCAATATCTGAGGTGGTGGTTTGACCCATATGAAAAATGTGTCATGTACATTCACACACACAGACATACATACATACATACACACACACACACACACACACACACACACACACACACACACACCACATACAAACATGTCAAAAGACATAGGAGAGAGAGAGAAAGAGGGAAGTATTTTAAAAAGCATAGCTGTTTTAATGGTAGAATATTATTATCATCCAAAATCTTATCCACTTACAAACCCAATGACGGAAATGAATGCTAGAAAAAATAATGAAAAAAATAGACTCAACATTTGAAAGAGACCAAGGATGTTTATATGTGAAGATTTTGAGGGAAAAGAGAGAAAAGGAAAATTATGTAATTGTATTATTTTGAACTCCTCTCTCTCCTACACATTATAGCTTTCTGTTTTGTGTTTTTGTGGGATTCATGAGTATGATAGCATTGCCTTTTCTTTTCTTTTCCTTCTGCTTATTTGCTTTGTCTATTCTGATGTGTTGTTACTATTATTTTATCCTTTAAAGGTCTTTTATTTATTTATTTATCTAAATATTTATTTTGATTTTTCAAGACAGAGATTCTCTGTAGCTTTGGAGCCTGTCCTTGAACTCACTCTGTAGATCAGGCTGTTGTCAAAGACACAGAGATCTGCCTGTCTCTGCTACTCAAGTGCTATGACTAAAGGCATGTGCCACCACTGCCTAACCTGTTTATTTTCTAATGAGAGACAGAAAGGGGGTGGCTCTGAATGGGAAGGCAGGTGGGAAGAAACTGCGGTTGGGGGGCGGTGTAGTGATTTCTTTTACTATTTATTGTAATATAAAACTTAGAGACAAATATAAGAACCCGAGACAAACACCACTGCTCTGACATACCTGCTACCTTTCCCCTCCAGGCTCAATTAGAGCCCACACAAGCTTTTGACTCACCTCCCCTTCTTCAGGGCCCACTCTTTTGACCCAGGTATGAATCCATATACCTATGAACACCTAATCTGTGACAAAGAAGCCAAAATAATACAATGGAAAAAAAGAAAGCATCTTCAACAAATAGTGCTGGCCCAACTGGATGTTCTTATGTGGAAGAATGCAAATAGATCCATATTGATCACCTTCACAAAACTCAAGTTTCAGTGGATCAAAAACCTCAACATAAATTCAGTTACACTGAACTTGATAGAAGAGAAAGAGGGAAGTAGCCTTGAATGCACTGGCACAGGAGACAATAGAAGAAAATAAAGCAAATTTGACTTGCTGAAAAACAACCCACCAATTTGTCTAAGTGAAATTAAGGAATGTTATAATTTTATATAGAGGTTTTATGTATTTATTCATGTTTTACAGTGATGTATTTCACAATGACAACTGCAACAAAGAACTAAAACACAGGATTTCAAATTTCCCATTGAATTCTAGGAAGAATGAGATCCACTCTACTAACAGTGAAAGTCCTTTAATTATTTGTAAGCAGAGACTGCTCATTAATTTCCTGGTCGCCAAGACCTGAAATAATTACTCAGAAACTATATTAATTACAACACTGTTTGGCCTATAAGCTTATGAATATTTCTGGCTAAATTTATATCTTAAATTAACCCATTTCTATTATTCCATACTTTACCACGAGCTAGTGGTTTACTAAAATACTTCAGGGACATGTCTGTTTTCTGTGGTGGCTACATGGCATCCCTCTGACTCTGCCTATTCTCTCTAACTCTATCTGCTTGGAATTCCTGCTAGCCCTATTCTGTGCTGCAAAATGCCCAAAGCAGATTTTTTATTAACCAATAGCATTCACAGCATACAGAGGGGAATCCCACATCATCTCCTCTTTTCTGTATAAATAAATAGGAATGTTTTATATTTAACATAGTAAAATTACATATAACAAAACAGTTATCAAGAAAGTACTATAGTTATATTTATGTCTATTTTATCTACTATCATAACTAAGGAAAACTATAATTATAGTTATCCATGCTTCAACTCCATCAAAGTCTTCAGAAGGATATAATATTTCCTAAATAAACAAGAAGTGCATTGTAAGCAACTTCCCAAACTCTATAATTGACAGAGATACCTTACTACCTGGACAGTCACCCAAATTTCTTCTGTAACACTGGGGCATCCAGCTTCAGTATATAGGCCCATAATATCTGTCATACTTTTCCATAAAGCAGGAAATTTCAAAGACAGTTCAGCCATTTTAGCAATTTTTTAGTAACTTTCTTCTGTGTCCTGCAGAACGTCTGGCAGACTCTTTCATGAGGCAGGAACATTGAAGGATGGCCTCACCTTCTTTAGGCAAATTTAACAGTCATTTTTCTATAATTCCTTCATGTCCAGTTCATAAAGCACACTGTCAAACAGTCCAGGCAAAAACAGTTTCTTGCCTAAATGGCTAACCAACTCCATAAGGAACCTCTTTGATAACCATTGTCCTCTTGAAGTAGTGCTACCAAGAACAGATGTGTCTCATTGTCATGAAAAGTCCTAAACTCTTAAAACATTTTAAATACCATATTGTTAGTCTTTAAAAGGATTGAAGAATACCTATCCATCTGGAATATATCTCTGTGCATTTGGAAAAGCTAACTAAAATGACTACAAACTTGATTATTATAGATAATTTCTATTAACTTATATTTCTTAATTATATATCACATTTTTAAGTGAGCTGCACAAATGCAATACCTTAATCAAGAACAGAAATATACATACAACAAAGTTGACCTTAAATTTATATCAATAAATCAAGATCTATAGCAATGCAAAGTATTCATCTCTCTCCCACATAAATGTAAATAAACATTTATAAACAATATTTGGGAATTTGGGCCTAGTTATCTCCAGACTACTCCCTGTTTTCTGGGGGGAGCAAATAACTTTGGGGGGTTGAGAGAGACCCTTCAGGGGGTCTTGGTTCATCAAATCTCATTAGTCTGGTCGGAATCCACAGGTTCTCATCCTCTGTAAAAACAAAAGCAGAACATCTTTTCCAAGGCAACATATCCTTAGACCCACATTTTAAAGTCAATATACCATTAAAATATATATATATATATTTTAAAAATATATATATACAAATATATATATATTTAATTTTAATTTATAAATAAATATATATATATATTTAATATATATATATATATATATATATATATTGGTTTAGCTTAGAAGCCTGTTCAATGAAATGTCTCTCTGTATTTAGCTCATTCACATTCAAAAATTTAAAGAAAACACAATAATAAATATAATCCAGACTCTTTGTGTATATTCAATTTTTATGTGGCTTATTATTCTTTACTCCTTTAATCTATGATAGTATTCTCTCTTTAAAGACTTTGTTTTATTTTTTAAAGCCATTTACTTCTTTTTATAACTGTCTATATTCTTATTCTTGTCTCTCCCAAGCCTATGTACATTTATACAATACTGTGTTCCATTTTGAGGTTTTTTTCATCTGAATCTGCCTTTATTGTGTATCTGTAATCCTTTTCTAACCAGGAGCACTTCTTTTTTTTTTTTTTTTTTTTTTTTTTTGGTTTTTCGACACAGGGTTTCTCTGCAGCTTTAGAGCCTGTCCTGGAGCTAGCTCTTGTAGACCAGGCTCTTCTCGAACTCACAGAGATCCGCCTGCCTCTGCCTCACAAGTGCAGGGATTAAAGGCATGTGCCACCACCGTCTGACTCTTTTTTTTTTTTTCAGGAGCGCTTCTTAAAACACTAAAGAGTATGGTTAGAATTAAGGCTGCTTTGCCTTTTGGCAGTCCAAGATGGCAGAGGTCTGTTTAATGAGCCATGCTCACAGTCCAATTTTCAGGCACACAGTAGGTCTATGTTGCCATTAAGCAAGTTGTAGCACTCTGGTCACAAACCCCATTCAAATGCTCCATAGCTGGACCTCCTGAAATTGTTAGACCCATTCATGCTGGTAAACTTGTAAGCCTTAATTTTTAAAGAAGCCGCATGGTTTTTACTATGCCTCTCTAAAGAAGCGCTGTGCCCCTGCTCATTTTGAACCCATCTCGAAAAAAAAAATAATACAACTAACAGGTAGCTGTGCTAAACTCTGTTGTGTGTGTGTGTGTGTGTGTGTGTGTGTGTGTGTGTGTCTTGAATTCCATTTCAAGCTCTCTCAGGTTTTATGTGGATATAGTTACCCATATTGGTGCCAATTCTGTAGGGGAAGACAGCTCATTTGTTTCCCAGCCACCCAGACATGAAATAATCACTCAGAAACTATATTAATTACAACACTGTTTGGTCAATTAGCTTATGCACATTTCTGGCTAACTCATATCTTAAGTTAACCATTTCTTTTATTTTATATTTTACCATGAGGCTCATGGTTTACTGTCAGTGTTGGCATATCTGTCTCCTGTGGTGGCTACATGGCACCTCTCTGATTGCACCTACTTTCTCCTCCTCTATCTGCTTGGAATTCTTGCTTTACCCTAGTTTGTGCTGCAATAGGCCCAAATGAGCTTCTTTATTAACTACTGATACTCATAGCATACAAAGGGGAATCCCACATTAATTCCTGATAATATTATTTTGTTTCTATCCAGAAAATGTAGAACTTCCCTATCACTTGAGAAATGTAGTAGTAATTTCAAGGTTAACTGATTTGTGTAGTAAAATTCCATTTCAAAAGACAAAGAGAAGAGGATATGTCATAGTGATAGATTCTTCAGTTTGATCCATATCCATAAAATAACAGATAGACAGACAGAAAGACAGATAGATACTAGATTGATATTATAAGTAGAATATAGATCAATTGATTGGTAGATAATAGATAGATAGATGATAAATATAGATAGATGATAGATAGATAGATAGATAGATAGATAGATAGATAGATAGATAGATGATAAATAGATGATAGATAGATGATAGATAGATAGATAGATAGATAGATAGATAGATAGATAGATAGATAGATAGATAGATAGATAGATAGATAGATAGATAGATGATAGACAGATGATAGACAGATGATAGATAGATGATAGATAGATAGATAGATAGATAGATAGATAGATAGATAGATAGATAGATAGATAGATAGATGATAGATAGATTGGTTTTACCAAGGACACATGTGACTTTTCAAACCATTCCAATCTGAAACATTGTTATCTTTCTGAAGTAAGGTCCACTCACAAGGAATCAATACCACTTATAATACACAAATTTATTTTGAATCAATAAGAACTTCTATTTCAAACTCAGGTAGAAATGTCGTAATAATTTTAAGAGTAAATATCTAAGCCATAATAGAATGAAGATAAATCTTAAGTAGAAATTAATGTGTAGGAAGCCTAAAAGAAAATCCTTAAAAAGTAATAGCATAAATTCAGAAAACAAATAATGGCAGGTGCATAAATGTTGGCTGAATCAAGTCCATAGGAAGCTGGAGTGGCCAAAGTTTGTGACAAAAGCCAAAGTTAGAAAGAGGCCCAAAATTCAAAAACAGTAATGTCACAAAGCCTGCCAAAAATATTCCCGGCCAAGATGGCGCTGAAGGGGAGCAAACAGGGAGGAGACCTGACATATTTACAAAAAAAAAACAAAACAAAAACAAAAAACCATGATTGAAGTTAAAGATGGGATAAGATGACATAAAATGCCTGATGCCCTTGTGGTCTCCATTAGGGGCCATAGGAACCACAACTCATGCAGACATGACTGCTGATGTGATCGGCTGATTCCCCTTCTGCTTCTTCTGGGATTTGTGGATTTTTGCTTTATAAGTTGCATGTTGTGAAAAAAGGTAAATGAATTCCTGCTTGACTCGACTCCCTGCTGCGTCTGATTGTCTCCAGAACCTGGGGAAAACTGGGTAGTGAGCTGCGCAGTTCCCCTCCTCAGCCAGGGCCAGTCATAGGGGGTTGGCTCAATTCTTCAGTGGGGTCTACAGAGAGACCCTGCACATAAATATCAAAGTATTGAGTTCATAACATTATCAAAAGGAAAAGAAGTATACAATGAGAAAAAGAGATCTGAGATCCAGAGGTATGTACTTTTTAGAGAGTCAGGTAATAAATGTGATTAAATTTACAGATCTGTCAAATCTATCAGATTTTACATTGAGATTTCTGTTGTTCTCAGTATGAAAAATTACATGAGGATCCATAATATATGGCAGTAGAAGAAAGATACAAAAGCCTATATACCTTTACATTTTAATTATTTGTTTATTTGAAACAGAATACAAGCATCTACACTAGGTGGCACATGATAGTCTATAACTCCAGTTCCAGGGCATATGACATCCTTTTTTGGCCTCCATAGACACCTATATTTACATCCACACATCAGCAGACATAAGTACACATTATTAAAAAGAAAGAAAACATAGATTGATGAGATAGAAAATATTCACCTAATTTTATATCAACAGATGACAAAACTGGGGGAACAAAAAAGTGCTAAGAACTTAGTGGTATAAGCTTGTGTTAAAATTCCAGGAAGATCCACATGTCAGAAAACTATGCTTGCCAACTCTCCCCTTTACAGACTAAGAGTATGGTCAGAGGACCAGCCAGAAACTGAACATCATTGTCCCAGATCACAAGAGCCGAAAAGAGCACATGGATTATCTCAGAATCATTTGTGGGGTGGAGTTACTCGTGCCTGAGTAAAATCTGATGCAATTCATGAAAGATCTGAGTCTCTTGAGATATTTTTATCAGCAGGGATTTCTATCCATATGATCAACAGGGCAAAAGAATGGCAGAAAGCAGACTGGTACACTGATCTGATGAAATATATATATTACTTTTTATATAAAGGGAAGGATGCTCCTGCGTGACCAGATGGTGGAAACAGCACAGAGGGCCACACAAGATTACTTCTTGGACCTGAAATAGAATTCTAAAGCTTAACGTTTTTCACAGCTACCATTTCAGAAATGTTTCGATATGTGACTTTTCTTTTATACCCCATTCCTCTTTGTGAACCACAGCTCTTTAAGACTGTTCTTCAGTCTTCACCCTACATTTAATTTGGGGAGGTAGAGAGTTAAGAATTTGTCTCAGTTTCACAGATTCACAAATGGGGAAATTTTTTGCTCAGGAGCAGCAGTGTCTAATGTAAATGCACTTAGAAATATCTTCCCTCTCTTCTCAAGACACGGGTGATGTAATTGAGGAGACTGAGCAGAGACTGGGAATTTTAGAAAACTTAGGAATGGAAAACATATTCTGCTTTGGGAACAAATAAAAAATAACACTGGGATCAGAGGATGGATTCTGCCGTAGTCCAAATTTTGAAGTATTTCCCATGTTTCTCCTCTACAGTATTCTCCTCCTACATGACACTTAGTTTTATAAATATGGAGACTCTCACTTTTGTGGTTCTAGACGATTCTGTTATATACCCCTGAAAAGCAATAAAGCTGATTCTTTTCCAGCTGTGGTGAAGCATATGGTGGGCATACCATAAACCTCTGTGCTGCACCTGTCATTCTTCACATTATCCAGGCCCACTGTCGTCTTCATTTGCCCCAGGAGGCTGCTGTTGTGGCAGCAGTGGTCACCACAACACAAGCAGTTGTCTAGCTGCTGCTTTGGGAATTGTGTCCAGTGGAATAACATGGCAATTACACCATCTCATCTCCAAGTATCTATTGCTTTCCCTAGCCACCATAGCTCCAGGTGCCCTAAAGGATAGTAAAATCCCTGTTCTTTAAGCATGGTTCCTCTGTCAGTTCAGTCAGCATTTGAGAAACAGCACTGACTAAAGAAGAGCATTCATTCAAGAGGTGCAGAGGACATAGACATTCAGTACTAACTCTCTTAACTCTTCTTGCATTTAAAAATTTTTGGTTGTATGATTAGAAATTAATCTCTCTCTCTCTCTCTCCCTCTCTCCCTCTCTGTTGTTGTGGGATCTTGTATGCTGTGTATATGTAGTGTTCTCATTGTTTGGAAATAAAGTTTCTTTGGCCAATGGTAAGGCAGGATAGAGAAAATCAGGAAATCCAAGCAGATATACAGGGGAAGAAAGGTGGAGTCTTGAAGAAGCCAACAGCTGCAGAAGGAGCAAGATGTCAGACCACCGGTAAGCCACATACCACGTGGTAGTACATACATGAATAAAAATTAGTTTGTCTAAGATGTAAGAGCTAGCTAGTAATAAACCTGAGCAATCAGCAAAACATTTATTTATTAAGTCTCTGAGTTCAGGAACTGGCAGTTGGAGAGAATCCTCAGATTATATACACTCTCTCTTTATCCTTCTCTCCCTCATCCCTCCCTCTTTATTTATTCTTTAAAAAAATCAAATAAATATATACACAAAGAAAGAATCCCATACTTAAATATCATTTTGAAGAAATTCCAGCATACAGTAACAGTAAACACAAAGATTCTCTTGTTAATAAAAATCATTTACTTAAAATGCCTCAGTACTGAGATATTGATAACATGAGATTTTCATTGGGTTTAGGGACATGATTCTCCAGGGGTTTCTGACAGCCATCAGAGGGGAGAATATAAGCATCTTACACTGACATTCCTATGTGCTTGTGATTTCATCTTGATATAAGGTTTTATGAGTGGGTGAGATTTGTGGGAATTAGTTAAAAATAACTGTACAGACAATGACAGAACACAAAAGCCTAAGGTAGATTACTATTGTCAGAGGTTTCTGTCCTGCCTGATTCCCACAATTGTTAAGTCCCAAAGAAATTACACAGAGGTCTACATTAATCATAAACTGATTGGCCCATTAGCTCAGGTTTCTTATTAATTCTTATAACTTATATACTTATAACTTATATTCTTATCTGTGTTAGCCACATGGCTCAGTACCTTATTCAGCAGGCAGTCACATCTTGTGTCTTCTTTGGCTAGGATCATACTGCCAACCAGGAGTTCCTTCTTCCGAGAATTCTCCTGTTCTCATTGACCGACCTCTACTCCCTGACTGGTTGTCCTGCCTATACTTCCTGCCTGACTACTGTCCAACCAGCCTTTACTTAAAATATATAATTTACAGAATATAAACCACCGTCCCACACCAGATTACTGAGATGGATCCCATGCAATGTGCCATGCCAATTGACAGCCAGGATTTATTTGTGATAACATCTTTCCTCAGATGGACCACAGATAAAATTACTCACTTTTAAATTTTTCTCTAATAAAATAATAGCTATTTGCGGTAAACAAAAGTGAATTAATGTAGAAAATAATTAACTTCAAAGGGCACAATACAATAGACTCAGATTCCAGATTCTGGAGTAATAGTAGAATAAGATTTTTAAGAAATAAAGTATTGTAGATATCTTGAACTAAATACATGTAGAATGCTTGAAAAGCCATTGATTAAGCTAGAATATATCCAGATAATAAATTATTAGTTAATTTTTAAGCAACCAAACCATATATTTTAGTAAAGGAAGTAGATATAATGAAGAAGCTGAATAGTGAGATAAATTACAGAAATGAAACATTACAAAATAAAGAGAACTTTTCTGAGCAAAATGCAAGAAAAATATCAAAAACAGCATAATTAGAACAGCAATAATATCTATATTTGAAATTTCCTTAGAATGACAATTCCCAAAATACCTACTTGAAAATGAATAGACGTTGATTTAAATGAAAGAAAATGGTAATAATAGAATGCTATGCAGAAAAGAATTGCAAAACTGATGATTCTTAAATATTTAGAAGATTGTAGATACATAAAATCATCTGCATCATCTGCATATATTGCATATATGCATACATATAACAGAGAAAAATACATTTTATTCTTCTAAGTTTTATAATAAGTAATTAATAAACTTAGAAATGCCTGATTTCTGTGGAGAAATTACCTATTTTTAGAAAATTTTGTGGGGGCAATTGGAATTTAATGGTTGATCAGTACTATGCTTGATACTGATAACTGAGTTACAATGAGAAAATCAATGAAAACAGATGAACTAGGTAAATTTTGTCAGCTTGACAGACACAGACAGAGTCATCCAGAAGTAGTGAGTTTGAATTGAGAAAACGCTTCCACCAGATTGCCAGTAAACAAGCCTGCGAAGTCCTTCTTATGATCAAAGACTGATGTGGAAGAGCTCAGCCTACTATGGTTGGTATTACTCAAAGCAGGTGGTTCTTGGTTGTACCAGAAATGATGCCATAAGAGAATGGCAGTAATTAGTCTTCCTTCATGGCCTCTGCTTTTAGTGCCAGCCTCCAGCCTTGAGTTTCTACCCTGACCTTCTTTCATGATGAGCTGTGATAGGGTTATATAAACCAAATAAATCCTTTCTTTTTCAGTTGCTTTTGATCATGATGTTTACCACAGTAATAAAAAACAAACTAGAAGAACAAACATGAGAAATACCTAAAAACAAGAATAGTACATTATCCATCTGTGATCACAGAAAGTGGTATTCCTAATCATTTTATGGTCATAGTGTTTAACTGCTTGGCATTATTTTTTGATACAGTATATACAAAAATTAAAATTCAGAACCTTAAATGAAGTTGTACAACAAGGCTTTGTAATGTTCTTTAATCATCTGCATTCCCCCATAAACGTCACCTTCTTTGTCTTGAACTCACAAATCTTAGGCTCATTTCTGTTATTAAGCAAAATGACTTGCTCATGTCTCTGCAAGTATGTTCTTTTTTGTTTTACTGTCCCAAAACATTTTGAAATTTTTGTTACCATCCCCGTGAGACAACTACATGATTTAGTCATCTATCTCTAATTTTTGCCTTTCCACTTCTAAGAGAAACTTAAATATATCTGCAATCCCTGCCATAGGAATGACTGAACTAAATTTAAAGTCACTACCACATACCTCATGCGGGATTATCAGTGTATTTTGTCACACCATGTTTCTCCAGCGTGTTCATGTCTTACTCAGCTGCATTTGCCCATACCTTTAGTTTTTTTTCTCTTAAAAGTATTCCTTCAGAGTATATAAAAGTTTTCTGCCACCTCATGACCTTTATTCAGATTTTACTTAGAAAATACATGTCTTGTTACAAGGGATTGTCACCTTCTTTCCTTAATGTCCCATGTCTCCAGGATCTTAAACTATCTCTATAGTAACAAATCAGAGAACACAGAGTTCCACATTCTAGACTCCATTTCTTCTCCACTTCTCAAATCTTCTATATTTAGAACCATATAGCTAAACCCCACAATTATCAGAGGCTAAATAAGCAGTAGATAACTTGTCTAACACATGCAAATCTGTGAGTTTGGTCACCTAAAAACAACTATATTAATCTCATGCTGTATTAAAATGTATATAATATTGTATTTTTATGAAGACACATAAGTCTTGACCTTAGTCCAGTTAGGTTTCTAATATTATATGATACATTTTTGAAAGAATAAGATCTCTGATGCAAATCCATTCATTACAGTTTATTGAAAGCTTCAGTTTGACCAGTACAGATCCTCACACTCTGTTAGTCTCTCTCTCTCTCTCTCTCTCTCTCTCTCTCTCTCTCTCTCTCTCTCTCTCTCTCTCTCTCTCTCTCTCTCTCTCTCTCTCTCTCTCTGTGTGTGTGTGTGTGCTTTCAGATTGTGCCACCAAATATCATGAACTGACAACAATAGAAAAAGAGAAATTTAGTTCCAATAGTTGTGAGGACAGGAGGGTCCAATGTCAAGGCACCAGCACATTTGGTATCTTCTTAAACCCATTTTCTTTAGAGATGGGTTATCTCCTCTCTGTAATCTAACAAGGTAGTAAAGACTCACTAGCTCCCCATGCCTTTGGGTAGAGCCTGCGTAAGCTAAACACCTTACAAAGCACACCGTTCCCTAACACACAAGCTTTCAGACCGTGATATAGATTCCAGAGGTCACTCTTATTCTCTCTTCTTAGCTCTTTTTCCTTTTGCACACCTGAAATTAATAACTATCTTTTCCAGTTTTGAAATAGATATTACTTTCTTTCTAAAGATTCTATTGCCTTTTTAACGTCGTTTCACTTGTAGTATGAGTCTTTTTCTGTGTGCAGACAACTTGTAACTCTATTGTTCTGCCTTGGACTTTCTTCTAGGCTTAGATTCTTAGTTGATAATGTCCATTTGTCAAACTTCACGTTTGTGAACCTTGGTGTCCTTAATGGACATCACAAATTCACTCTCTTCTTAAAGCTCCCATCTCAGAACGTATCCTGTGAGATGTGAATTTTCTGTAGTAGGTGAAAATCCACACAAAGCTGCTCATACCTGTTGTTTTCATTGCTGATACTCTGTTGTGAATCTCCTTGTTTATGCTCTTCATTTTTCACACATATGCAATGGGTCACCAGATCTAATTTTCACTCATCCAGTGCATTGTCTAAATGGGATTCAGAAGGAATTAGTCATCTCAATCATCTTCCCATAATAATGCCAAAGCTTTTTATAGAATCTATTGTGTTCAGTCACAGCTGTATAGCCTGTCGTGCTCACTATAAATCTACGTATGTGACTTCGTCGTACATTTCACTTTTGACTTCTTTCTTCCATTAGAATAAGCCACAGGACCCTCTGTATGCTTCTCACTGTATCAAGTTGGCTCCAGCATGGAAGACTTTATAATGATTTGAGGTTTTTATCTGGCTTATGGTTCTGGCAGAGAGGGCCAAAAAAAGAGCCTCACATCTTCTTAGTGTATGGTCAGGACTGTCTTGCTGCATGATGTACAGCGGAGGACATCACAGTGTGACACAAAGCAATCATATTTGCTAACATTATTCCTCTACTCTTGGCAAAGTCACTAATAAAGCCAAATAAAGGCCATTTTTGTAGTGACCCCCATATAGTACTGTTTATCACTTAGATATCTCACCTGTAAATATCGTTACTGTGAATCTGAAGATTGTTTCTACCATGTGGGTTTTAATGGTTCTCTTTAAATCACAGCAATTGATCCCACTTAATTATCCTCTCTTGATGAATTCTCAATGACTTGAGAATGAAGATCAAAACTATAATATTTGTACTTCTCAAACTTTGATAAAATACGGTAACAAAATAGCTATGTAAGTCTTGAGGATTCTGGGGGAAATGACTATTGTGATGGGATATAGTGTGATTATCAATGAATCCTTTCAGAAAAACAGATAGATATGAAGTTCCAAACAGATCATCAAGCCAAAAATTACATTACTGTATCTCAGAAGTTTCTACATTACACCTATGATATCTGAATTTATACAAGAAAAAAATAGATAAGTAAGAGCCACATTTAAGTGAAGAAACAGAAAAATTCCAAGTTGAGTAACTATCTCTGAGTGGTTACTTCTAGTAGTGTCAATCACAAAATCTATCAAAATGACTGGCACAAAGCTTTGACTCTTGAGCCTGGTACTGCGGAGTAGAATCAGGAGTAGAATCACCGTGGAACAGAAAGGCATTTGGCAAGGTGCAGGAAACAATGTTGCAAGAACTCAGTAAAGACAGATCCTCTCAGGAGGTTAATCTCTCTCTCTCTCTCTCTCCTCTCTCTCTCTCTCTCTCTCTCTCTCTCTCTCTCTCTCTCTCTCTCTCTCTCTCTCTCTGACTCTGTCTCTGTGTGTGTGTGTATGTGTGTTCATTTTCTGAATTTGTGTGTGTGTGAGTGTGCATGTTTTCTGGTTTTGTGTGTGTTCTCTACAGTAGCAGATGGATTTATGTAAAATCAGAAAATCTACCTTAAACATACACACACATATAAAATTGTCTATAATTAGTATCAAATAATTCAACAAAAATAGTAAGATAAAAACAATATCATAATTTTCAGAATGAATCAAAAGCATTTAAAAAACCTCTTGTATGGTATGTTTCTTTCATAAGAAACTGACATTTTCCAATGATAATCCTAAAATACCAAACATAATAAGAAAGAGGAAAGATATAGACTATATCATTTAGGTCTTTTAGAACCATGGAATTGTGTCTCTTGCCAGACAACATGACTCTACAAGAAGAATGTTACTGCAGACTTGAAGGAGATACATACTGTTCAGAAAGAAATGTGCACATATGTCGCATGCATGATATGTGCACAGTATGCTGCTGGAATTGCCAGAAACAAAGTGGAGAATAAAGAGTCTTGCTAAGATAATGGATTTGTGTGCTCATCATATACAGAACTAAGAGCCGAGTTATTTTCCTAAAGTCAGAGGAAAAGGAAGCCAGAGAGAAAGTTCTCTGGTTTCAGCTAAGACACCAAACTGTTCTGCCCAAAAGGGGAGCCCTTGTGAGAACAGGGGGAAGAGGGTTGTGTGTTCACTCACAGCACACAAAGAAAACAGGAAAACAAAACAACATGCCTAGGGACTGTCAGTAAAGCCTGATAAGTGAAAATATCTTAACTCTCAGAAATGAATTAAAAATAGAATAGCATACACAGAAAGTATGTATAAGCACAAATAAAGTAGATTAAAAATCTTATAGGAAAGATAATAAAATTCATTATCCTGTATACTCATTTATAAAATATAGTTAAAGAGTTTTTAAATAAGAAAAATACAAACAATAATGTGGGAATTATAAGAGTGCTTAAGGAGAACAGACAAAACAAGACAGAATCATAATGAAAAAATGAAGACTATTATTTTGAGTTATAGAAATAAAAAATAACATAGGACTTCATAGAGTGTACTTTATCCCTAAGACATGCCAGGATGCTCAACAAAGACAGTCTTGTAAAATGACTGCCCTCATTGCTTTGGTGGCAGGGGTGGCAGAGTGAGGCAAGGTCTCAGTGTTGCCCAGGCTGTGCTTGCTGGTCTGTGACCCTTGCTTGACTCAGCTTCTCCATTTGGGGGACTTAAGTATGTTACATATATTTGGACAAATGAATAGATTTTAAAGAAACAAAACTCAATTTTTCATACAGGGATAAATGAAAAGTAATTTCTAAGGATATCCAGGGATCAGTACAGCTTGACTCAGGAATAAGGTTACAAAGTTGTAGGATGTCCCTTATGTGATTTCACAGACTGAACTTTCTGTTTGCAGGAAGACTTTTTATGGCTCTCTTAGCTGACACACTTTGAGAAAACCAACCATCCTGGTCTAATGGTTTCTGTTGTGAGGAACCCAGGGAAGCCTGAGCAGAAATGAGTTAAACTGGGGTCCTTTCTCAAGCAACAGCAAATTGAATTCTGTCAACAATTGTGTGAATTTAGAAATGAATCAACCCCAACTTTTGGCAAATGAGAGGTCTGTGGTGGCCTGAATTTTGATTATAATATGACAGGAGATTCCATATATATGTCTCTAATAACTAACACAAAGACCATAAGTATTTGTGACATAAATAAAGAGGGTAGTGTCTACTTTTGAAATGTATACAGTGAGACAGATATTTGACTTTTTGCATAGCTAGGGTTATATTTAATACAGCTTTAGTTCCCAATAAAGAATTCAGTAAATCTAGTTTGTTAAGAGTTAACTATCATATGTTACAGGTCAAATTTAGATTTTGTACTATTTTTAATATAATTATTATTATATTGATGATTACCCAAAGGGCAGGGCTATCTGGTGAGAGGCTAATTGCCTAATTATGCATTCCTTTCAGGTTTGTGGAGCATGTAATATCTCGCAGTATGGAGCCACTCCTAATTATAGACCCTTGAATCTAGGGTGAGTTGATTGACAGCTCATCAATGGGAAAAGTCAGAGGATGCGATAAGAAGTTAAGTGATGAGCACTAACAGACAACCAGGTGCACACAGGGCAACAACATACTGATAGCCAATCATAAGGGACCAGAAAACAATGTACTGAGACATTGTAACCACACAGTATTTTCAGCAACTTTTCCTTATGAGAATTACAAGTATACTTCATTTTGCTACCATTTTTCCCTTATCTAGATTCAGCAATGACTAAAGATGTACCTTTCAATTATCACCAAAAGGTCTTTGAAAATAAGGGTGATAGAAATGTATGGTTTATTACATCACATATGAGAATTGCATTGGTTATGACCAACAAACCTTTTTCAAAAAGGTTTATGGTAATTCAAACATTTAAAGGTACACATATTCCCATTGCTGGTGGGAATGCAAGCTGGTACAACCCCTTTGAATGTTAATGTGGTGATTTCTCAGAAGACCCAGTAATACCACTTTTGGGTATATATACAAAGGATGCTCAATCATCCACAAGAACATGTGCTCAACTATGTTCATTGCAGCTTTGTTTGTCATAGCCAGAACCTGGAAACAACCTAAATGCCTACATACATTTATCTAACACTGAGACCCATTTAGAGTTCATTTATGTCTGAATCTGTTCTTATTGTACTATCTGTAATTCCTTTATGTCTTCAAGAGCTTTTGTATGATTTATTTTTTTATATTTAAAAATTTCCATCTCCTCCCCTTGTCCTCCCCCTTCCCTCCCCTCCCTTTCATCCATACCCCCCTCCTTCCCTCTCCAGGCCAAGGAGCCATCCGGGTTCCCTACTCTATGTTAAGACCAAGGTCCTCCCAACTCCCCCCAGGTCCAGGAAGGTGATCAACCAAGCTGAGAAGGCTCCCACAGAGCCCGTCCATGCAGAAGAATCAAAGCCCAGTGCCTTTGTCCTTGGCTTCTCAGTCAGCCTCCACCATCGGCCACATTCAGATAGTCCGGTTTGGTCTCATGTTCCATCAGTCCCATTCTAACTGGAGTTGGTGATCTCCCGTTAGTTCTGTCCCACCATCTCCATGCGTGAATGCACCCCTCATGGTCCTGATTTTCAACCACTCAAGCCCTTGACCAAAGAATGGATAAGGAAAATGTGGTACATTTACACAACAGAGTACTACACATCAGAACAAAATAACGACATCTTGAATTTTGCAAGATGGATGGAGCTATAAAACAATACTTTAAGTGGGGTAACCCAGACACAGAAAGACAATTATCATATGTACTCACTCATAAGTGGTTTTTAAACCTAAAGCAAAGAAAACTAGCCTACAAACCACAATCCCAGAGAACTTAGACAACAATGAGGACACTAAGAGAGACTTACATAGATCTAATCTACATGGGAAGTAGAAAGTAGAAAAAGACAAGATCCCCTAAAAGAAAAAAATAAAGGTACACATATTTTTCTTCATTAGGCACAACTAAAATTTAATATCCTAAAATGTTTTTATTATATTTACGGAAACAGATTATTGGTTTTTAAATATTAAGGAAGAAAAAATGTCAATGTTTATAATTGCATAAACCTCAAAGTGTAAATGTTTTTTATATCAACCATAATAAATATATGATTATACAAATTATTAAATGGATTTGTCATACCTTGAGTATGAAGATAGGTATTTGAATTCTTGCTTTCTTGTTTATATTTTATACCTATTATTTGTCAACTAATTCTAAAGAACTATTTAAAAATCACTGATTCCCCAATTCTAAAGAGTCAAAAATATAAATGAGACATTATTCCCTTATTTGCAGTCTAAAACGTGTCTTCTCTTTTTTCAGTGAAATTCTCTGTGTGATGAATGTGGTTTGATCTTAGGGAAAGGGAAAATATTGTCATTTCATATGTTCCTCAGAATGAACATGATTTTCATTTTTCTCTGTGCAGGATATTCTGTTCTCTTAAGAACAATGAAGAAGGCATCTCAAATATGATTCTGCACAGGAATAAGACAAGTGACCAAGACATTCACAAAATTTAACTGGTCTTTGGTTGCTCAACTTTATCATGAAGGCCACAGTATGTGCAGGGATGATTCCTTAAAAGAGAATCTTTTCTTGACTGGTAGATGGATATCTTCTCTTCTTCTTCATGGATGTGTGTGCGCATGTGTGTGTATATGTATGTTTTTGTATGTGAATGTAAATAAGTGTGCAAGTATGTGTGACCATGTGAATGTGTACTTGACTAAATATGTGCTTGTGTGTGCACATGTGCATGTGTATGACTACGTGTGTGTGTGTGTGTTTGAGGGTGTGTGTTTACCTAACTCTAACCTTCTTTTTATCAGTTCATTGAGATTCTCCCTTTATAATCATTTGAAATGCCCTGGTTTTAGGAGTCAGGATTTTAATACTGGAAACATGCCATGATCATAATCCAGTACATAACAACCCAAAGGATTTATCTTTCTATAATAAAATCATTTAGAATGATAGAGCTCACAGTTAGTGATTCCATTACCCTGGAATCTGATGGTAGAATTAACCCTTCTTGACACAACTTTGGAGATTTTTTTGAACGAATTTCTTTGAGCTCAGTCATAGGGTGGTTTAGAATATCCTGTAAATCAGTTCTAGGAAGCCTTAGTTCTCCTGAAAGTAATCAAAATGCACCTGAGTATCTAGAGTAGATTATAATACACTGATATCCAGACTCCAGTTGATAATTTTAAAAAGTGTCATGAGAAACTGGTGGTAGCGATGTGGACACAGATGTGATATTACATCATTTCAATACCACACAAATATGTGATTCATTTTTCCAATGAATTTTCAGTTCTGATGAACACAGCTATTTATTTCTGTACTTTCATAGAGATAAATGCCTGATAGACTCATGGAGTAAAGCAAAGAGGATTTGACTAAATGGATATCATGATAAATGAAATAACTAAAAATATTTCATTAAATGTACATTATTTTCTTTTGGATTTGAATTCCTAGCCAGTGAAGAATCCAATTTTCAAAAAAAAAAAACTGAATAAAAATCTCTAGTATGTTTAGGAAGCAGCAAATGTCGGATTGCAGTTAATCAGCTGTGTAACAGTACATAGAGATTCAATGGTAAAGCATGAATGCCTTCGTTGTGTTTCCACATTTGCTATTTACCTTAAAACTCTTAAAGCCAATGTTGATGTCAGAGATTTTCTTTGATATACAAACACTCCTTCTTGATGACTAATAATATTTTTAAGACAGGAAAAGGTTTGCTTTATTTACCATATATTTTCACTTTTGCTACTCTGAAAAATTACAGGTTCTACCTGAACGGAGATATAACCCGTGTCATTTTGTTCTAAATATTAATTTGCTTTGCTATTCACGCTTCTGATTGTAAGCTTGCCCCCTGAGTTATGAATATGTGAGTGTTCTTAGAGATGAAACATTTCAATGAGGTCAAGTTTCAAAAAGTAAAGAATTAGCATCCTTTCCTTATAAAATCTGCTCTTTGGGTAAACGCACTCCTCCCATTGAGACGGTGGGACAGATCTAACGGGAGACCACCAAGTCCAGTTGGAATGGGACGGATGGAACAGGGGACCAAACCAGACTCTCTGAATGTGGCTGACGGTGGAGGAGGACTGAGAAACCAAGGACAACGGCGATGAACATGAACTCTACAGCATGGATGGGCTCACTGTGAGCCTTGTCAGTTTGGTTGCTCACCTTCCTGGACTTAGGGGGAGCTGGGAGGACCTTGGACTTAACATAGTGAAGGGAACCCTGATGGCTCTTTGTCTTGGAGAGGGGTGGAGTGGGGGTATGGGTGGAAGGGAGGGGAAGGAAGGGGGAGGAGGAGGGAAGGAGATGGAAATCTTTAATAAAAAAAATGAGGGAAAAAAATAAATAAATTTTTAAAAAGTGGAAAGAAAAATCTGCTCTTTGTATCCCTGTTTCAGTACCAGGTTGGCATAATTCACACACATGTTTTATTACATGACTACAAAGAATGCTTTTACTCTACTTTCCTGATGAAGTTATATATAATAGAGTCTGGAAGACTGAAGAGGTAGCTCAGCAGTTAAGACTACTTGTTGATTTTACAGTGGAACCAGGGTCAGTCCCCAGCACCAAAACTGAACTGCACATAATTTCCTCCAAATGCAGTTCTGAGGAACTAAACACCATCTTCTGGCCTCCATGAACAACAGCATACATATAGTACACATATATACACTAAGGTATACACACACACATATGTATGTGTGTATAATAAATTGATATTAAAACACTAAAATATATATAAAATAAAATGAGACTATGGGGATTTAATTTAAACAGAATTTGAAAGATATACTCTGTAATTTAGTAGAATATGACATCCCTATTGGGAATTTAATACAACAGCAAAACTTGCAGTATTGTGAGAGAAGATCCCACTTGGAAGAGATTGATAAAGAAAGTTGCTTATTAAATAATAAAGCTGAAAATACCTTGATTTAATAACTACTCGACTTGTACTACAAAATAGTTCCAGAGCATGATTTAAATCCTGATTCTCAATTACAGTAACTAATAGTGTGTGAGCTCAGGCTATTGTATTTTTTCAGTACTTTATTATTTGCAGGGCTTTGCAGTTTATAAAATAATTTTCATGCATTGGCACAGGAGACCACTTCCTAACTAGAACCCCAGCAGCACAGACACTGAGAGAAACAATTAATAAATGGGACCTCCTGAAACTGAAAAGCTTCTGTAAAGCAAAGGACACGGTCAACAAGACAAAACGGAAGCCTACGGAATGGGAAAAGATCTTTACCAATCCCACATCAGACAGAGGTCTGATCTCTAAAATATACAAAGAACTCAAGGAATTGATCATCAAAAGAACAAATAATCCAATAAAGAAAATGGGGTACAGACCTAAACAGAGAACTCCCAACAGAGGAATCTAAAATGGCTGAAAGACACTTAAGGATGTTCAACATCCTTAGTCATCAGAGGAATGCAAATCAAAACAACTCTGAGATTCCATCTTACACCTGTAAGAATGGCCAAGAACAAAAACATTGATGACAACCTATGCTGGAGAGGTTGTGGGTAAAAGGAACACTTCTGTATGGCTGGTGAAAATGCAAACTGATACAGCCACTTTGGATGTCAGTATGGCGATTTCTCAGAAAATTAGGAAATAACCTTCCTCAAGACCCAATAATACCACTTTGGGGTATATATCCAAAGGATGTTCAATCGTACCACAAGGACATGTGTTCAACTATGTTCATAGCAGCATTGTTTGTCATAGCCAGAACCTAGAAACAAAGTAAATGCCCCTCGACTGAAGAATGGATAAAGAAAATGTGGTCTATTTACACAATGAAGTACTACAAAGCAGAAAAAAATAATGACATCTTGAATTTTTGTAGGCAAATGAATGGAGCTAGAAAACATCATTTGGAGTGAGGTAGCCCAGACCCAGAAAGACAAATATCATTATCTACTCACTCATAGGAGGTTTTTAAACATAAAGCAAAGAAAACCAGACTGCAAATTATAATCCCAGAGAACCTAGAAAACAATGAGAACCCTAAGAGAGAAATAATTAGATCTAATCTACATAGGAAGTAGAAAAAAGTAAGATCTGCTGAATAAATTGGAAGCATGGGGACCTTGGGAGAGGGTTGAAGGCAAGGGGAGAGGCAGGGAGGGGAGCAGAGAAGAAATGTAGAGCTCAATAAAAATCAATAATAAATAAATAATTTTCACATAATATTCACTCTACAATATATGCTACTTATTCAAAGTGGTCTGTGAAAGAAGTAAAGAATGTATTTTATTTTATTTGAATTATTTATTATTATTATTATTAATTGTGTATCTAAGATATTTGTGAATGCATACCCATGTGTGCCATAGTAGACTTGGAGATTAAGGAGCCACTTTCAGGAATCAGTTCTGTCTTTCTATTGTGAGGTCTGGGGAATCACGTTCAGGCAGTTAGGCTTGTGTGACAAGTGATTTTTATCAACTGAGCTGTTTCATAGTGGCTCAGGGAAAATATTAAAGTTAACGTTCACTTAGAACAGCAATGGAAGAAAATTTCATATAAATGAACGTATACGAGATCTAAACCATTTTTCTAAGAACTTTAAGGACTCCCACTCCCTTCAGAACAAATGCTTTTGTTATCGTCTATAGCCCTATAATATGTTGCTAGATCCCTCAGGCTGATTTAGCTGGAAGGTCTGTCACTGCACATAGATGTGCACAGAGACAACTTCATAGTCATGGGAGAGTAAACAACTTCATATTCTGAGTCACCAAGATTTGATCTAAGTGAATTTTGTATCATGTTTTTTGTTCCCTCTCTCATGCCAGTAAGATAGATATTAAAGGTGTAAGATTTGTTTTATTGTTTTGCCTTTTCCAGACAAATCAATAAAGTTAATAGAAATTGAATTCAGCTTCTCCATAAAGATTTAACCCTCAGTGAAATTGGTTCCATTTTTAAGATCTTCACGTCGTTATCCACTCTCAGGACAACCACTTAATCAATAAGTGTCTGTTGAATTGAACATCAGGTATTTGCTGAGAATTCTGCTGCACTTGGGGATGCCTTGCTGAGTGTAGAGCAGTCTTTGTATGCGATGACTTGTCCTCTGGTGGCTGTGTCTGTAGGAACTAAAGACAAGGAGTATTTGACTCACAAAGACGAATGCCACTTTGGTTGCCATCGCACACTACAGCAAATTTCCTGAAATCCAATGAAAGAGTGACAAACAAGTACCATTTAGAATTCAGGAATCTTTGTGGCTAGCCTTGTGATAGGTTAATATGGTTTGGGATACTTTATCATTTAGATTTCTTACAGTTTTTAATTTAAAATCTTTTCAAATACTTTCAATTGCTAAAGCATAACTACTTACATATTTGTCTGGTTAGTTTTGGGGCTTAATGGTCTTAAATTTTCCCCTTTGTTCTTTTCATTCCTTCCTTTCAGAACTTGCAATGCCAAAAGTTATATGACTAGACACTCTCGCAGCTGCCATTCCTTTCCCATCTCTCTCTCTCTCTCTCTCTCTCTCTCTTTCTCTATCTTTCTTTTTCTTTTCCTTTCCTCCTATCCTCTTTTCTTCCCTTATTTATTTTCCAGCACCTCAAACTAGTTAGTCCACTGGGTTTTACATTTTACAAAGTAAGTTCTTTTTTCTTTTTTTTTTGCTTTTTGTTATTAATATTATTATTACAAATTTTCACCTCCTACCCTCTTCCCATTTCCCTTCCTCTCCCCCAACAGTCCCTTGCCCTCCCTCTCCAGCCCAAAGAGCAGTCAGGGTTCCCTGCCCTGTGGGAATTCCAAGGTCCACCCCCTTCCATCCAGGCCTAGGAAGGTAAGCATCCAAATAGACTAGGTTCCCACAAAGCCAGAACATGGAGTAAAATCAAAACCCAGTGCCATTGTCCTTGGCTTCTCAGTCAGCCCTCCATGTAAGCCACATTCAGAGAGTCCGGATTGATCACATGCTCCATCAGACACAGTCCAACTGGCCTTGGTAAGTTCCCATTAGATGGCCCCAATGTCACAGTGGGTGGGCGCATTCCTCATGGCCCTGACTTCCTTGCTCATGTTCTCTCTCCTTCTGCTCCTCATTTGGACTTTGGGAGCTCAGTCCAGTGCTCCAATGTGGGTCTCTGTCTAGATCTCCATCTATTGCCAGATGAAAGTTCTATGGTGGTATACAAGATATTCATCAGAGTGGCTATTGTATAGGGCCAGTTCAGGCGCCCTCTCCTCAACTGTTCAAGAAAGAAGCTGGGGACATCTCCTTGGACACCTGCGAACCCCTCTAGAGTCCGGTCTCTTGCCAACCCTTAAATGGCTCCCTTAATTAAGATATAAACCTCCCTGCTCCCATATCCACTCCTCCTCCATCTCAACTGTCCCATTCCCCCAAGTTCTCCCCATCCTTCCCATCTCACTTCTCTCTCCCCATCTCCAATTATCCCCATCCCATCCTCACCCCCAAGCTTTCCATTTTTGCCTGGAAATCTTGTCTACTTCCAATATACAGGAGGATAATTACATGTTTATTTGGGGGGTTCACCTTCCTATTTAGCTTCTCTAGGATCATGAATTATAGACTCAATGACCTTCATTTATGGCTAGAATCCACTAATGAGTGAGTACATACCATATTCATCTTTTTGGGTCTAGGTTACCTCACTCGGGATAGTGTTCTCTATTTCCATCCATTTGCATGTAAAATTCAAGATGTCCTTGTTTTTTTACCGCTGAGTAGTACTCTAATGCATATATATTCCACACTTTCTTTATCCATTCTTCCATTGAGGGGCATCTAGGTTGTTTCCAGGTTCCGGCTATTACAAATAATGCTGCTATGAACATAGTTGAACAAATGCTTTTGTAGTATGATTGGACATCTCTTGGGTATATTCCTAGGAGTGGTATTGCTAGATACTGGGGTAGGTTGATCCCAAATTTCCTGAGAAACTGCCACACTGATTTCCAAAGTGGTTGCACAAGTTTGCATTCCCACCAGCAATGGATCAGTGTTCCCCTTACTCCACATCCTCTCCAGCAAAGGCTATCATTGGTGTTTTTGATTTTAGCCATTCTGACAGGTGTAAGATGGTATCTCAAAGTTGTTTTGATTTGCATTTCCCTGATCGCTAAGGAGATTGAGCATGACCTTAAGTGTCTTTTGGCCATTTGAACTTCTTCAGATCAGTGCCCCATTTTTTAATTGGGTTAATTAGCATTTTGATGTCTAGTTTCTTGAGTTCTTTATATATTTTGGAGATCAAACCACAAAGTAAGTTCTTGAAGGATCACGTGAATTTAAATTTTCTGAATTAACAAGTGATAAAGTTTGAACACAAACTATATGACAGGTTTTAGTTTCCAAGGCTCCTGAATGATACATACAATACAGTAAGTAATTCACACAGCTTAAGAAGCCTCTAAATAACAAAACTTTTATATATAATGTTTTTGCTTATAGAAATGGTACCCAGAATTAAATACTTTTTTTTCAGTGATGATGTACCTGAATCTGTGTTTGCTTTTATCTTACCACAGAATTTTGCTGGAAAAAAAGCCACAAGGCAGCATTTAAAAAGCAATTTTACAGTTTTTAAATTACCACCTTTAGCTTTTCTTGGATGTTAGAGAATAATCAAGAAGGAAAAAGCACGTGTTGGTTTGAATAAGAATCCCCCACCCCCGCAGGCTGAAGTATATTTGGTCACCAGGGATGGATCTGTTGAAAAGGATGTTGAGGATTAAGAGTGGGGGCCATGTTGGAGTAAAAGTGGCCTTATTGGAGGAAGTTTGTCACTAATTGTAAGCTTTGAGATTTCAAAGTCTCTGTCAGCCCAATTGTTACCTGTGGATGAGAATCTAACTCTCAGTTACTGTTCCAGTGTCTCACAGGCTGCCATGCTCTTTGCCATGCTGATGATGGATGAATTTCTGAAGCTGTAAGCAAGCCCCAATTAACTGATTTCTTATCTGAGAGTTGCCTTGGTCATGGTGTTTCTTCACAGTGAGAGAACACTGACTAAGTTAGAAGTTTCATTAGTATATCTTTCCTTTCCATCTTCTAAGTCCCTAGGGGCTCTGATGATCCCTAACTTGTCATCCCCACTGATAATAAGATTGATCCTCTCTTCTCCAGCCTTCGTTAGCTTATATCTCTTCCTCCTACACATGCCTATTAGCTTTTCTCTGACTCAGCCAATTATTACACAATGTAAGGGAAAGAGTGGGTAGAAGTCATTTGTTCAATTTTTTTTGCTATATCCCTGCCTATAAACTTCATAAACTTATTTAATCCTAAAAATAAACCCTGATATATGCAGTTTTATGACAATTTTAGAAATTTGCAAAGCTAAATTCAATGAAATTAAAACTGTCATCCCAGCTATCATGTGTTAAATGTCAAGGCTAATGGGAAAATTAAGATTTTAACTGAGGACTCTGATGTCAGAACTTCTTCTCTTAACTCTACCTTGTCTTGCTTGCCTTCACTCTTCAGTGCATAGTGGAGCTCATTGATTTAGAGTGTCATTCACTAATTGTTCATGAAAAACATATTGATTTGTATATGTAACTATATATACATGTGTATATATATATAGTTACATATACAAATCAATGTATATATATATATATATATATATATATATATATATTTAGTTAGTTAGTTAGTTAGGTTTATTTGATCTTAAATACTTTCCAAATATATGGTTTGGATGTCTTGTGTGTTTGAATACTTGATAACCAGCTGATGGCATTGTATATGAAGGTTATAAAAACTGTAAGGAAGTAGGGCATTATTGGAGGAAGTATATTAATGAGGCATAAACCTTGAGATTTGTAACCCATCACATTTCCTGTATATTCTCTCCTTGACTGTGGATACAGTGTGACCACATGACTCCCACTCCTGCTATTGTGCTTTCTAAGACATAATGTAGGCCACTGAAGTACAGGCCACAATCAACTCTTCCCTACTTAAGTTGATTCTGGACAAGTATTTGGTAACAGTGATGATGAAAATAAATAATGAACCAACTATTTACTGATTTTTTAGAGACTTTGTAGACATTAATTGTGTTAATGTGATTTTCCAGGGTATCTGGCTATGTAACGTTTTGTCTTCAGATATCCTTGGATTTTGTTTTCTCCATAAAATTAAAGTTTCAGATAAAAAATGGTGTGTTATAGCAGCAAGCTGCTTGTTGGATCCCAGCCGCTTAGCCCTGAAATAATCACACAGAAATTATAATATTTAAATCACTGCTTGGTTAATTAGCTCTAGCTTCTTTTTGGATAACTCTTATATCTTAATTTAATCCATTTCTATTAATCTGTGCATCACCACCGTGTCATGGCCTACCAGCAAAGTTTCAGTATCTATCTCTGTCAGCCACTCCATGGCTTCTCTCTGTTTCTGACCTTCTTCCTCCCAGCATTCAGCTTAGTTTTTCCCGCCTAGCTAAGTTTTGTACTCCCAAAGCAGTTTCTTTATTTATTAATGGTAATTACAACATACAGAGGGAAATTCTACATTAGTGTGTTCATATTTTCTTATTAGATTTTTAAAAAAAAATACCAATCCAAGTTTCCACTCCTTTCCTTCCTCCCATTCCCTCTACATACCCTTCCACCTCCCACTTAATCCTCAGAGAGGGTAAGGCACATTGCTTTGTAGAAGGTCCAAGGCCCTCCCTACTATATCTAGGCTGAGCAAGGTATACATTAAAAGAGAATGGGCTCCCAAAATACCAGTACAAGTAACAGGGATAAATCCTCATGCCACTGCCAGTGGCCCATCATTCTGCCCAGCCATGCAACTGTCAGTCACATTAAGAGGGATTAATTTGGTCCTATGCTTGTTTCTTCCCAGTCCATCTACAGTTGGTGATATCCCATTAGCTCAGATAGACTATTTAATGGGTGAACCCATCATGGTTTTGACCTCTTTGCTCATATTCTCATTCCTCCCACTCTTCAACTGGACTTTTGGAGCTCAATCCAGTGCTCTGATGCAGGTCTCTGCCTCTGTTTCCTTCAGTTGCTTGATGAAGGTTTAGTGTAGGAGGTCCTTCTGTCTATGTGATGTTTTCATTGGTTGAATAAAGAAACTGCCTTGGCCGTTTGATAGGGTAGAACTTAGGTAGGTGGAGAAGACAGAACTGAATTCTGGAAGAAAGAAAGCAGAGTCAGGAGAGAGCCATTTTCTTCTCTCGATTAAGGTATTGTGGTTGTATAGTTAATTTAAAAATGTAATAAATAATTAGGAAATATAGGTTGCTAATGAATAATCAATATTAGTCAAGCTTGTAGTCATGTTAGTTAGGTTTTCTAGATGTGTATAAATATATTTCAAATGGATAGACATTCTTCATATCTTTCAAAGATTACAGGATATGGCATTTAAAATGTTTTAGTAACTTAGGACTTTTCATGACAATGAGACACATCTGCTCCTGGAAGCACAAAGCTACGTTGAGAGGAAGATGGGCATCATAGAGGCTCCTTAGCCATTTGGGCAAGAAACTGCTCTTTCCTGGACTGCTTCACTGGACATGAAGAACCCACAGAGAGATGACTGCTAAACTTGCCTAAAGGTGAGATGATCCTTTGGGGTTCCTTTCGTGAAAGAGTCTGCGAGACACAGAAGAAAGTGACTGAGCTGTCTTTAAAATTTCCTGCTTCATGGAAATGTCTGCTGAATACTATGGGCCTGTAGTTTGAAGATGGATTCGCCAATGGTACAGAAGAACTTTGAGTAAATGTCCAGGCAGCAAGATGTCTCTGTTAGTTCTAGAGTTTTGAAAGTTGTTTATAATGCACTTCCTATTTACTAAGGTAATATTATATCCTTCTAAAGTATTTAAAATAGTTAAAGAATAGATATGTAGTTATAGTTACTGTTTTTCTTTGATATGATAAAAGACAAAATAGATATAAATCTTGTAACTGTAATTCTTGCTTAATAACTGTTTTTGTTATATGTAATTTTACTATGTTAAAGCCTTACTTTTTGTAGAAACTGAAAAGGGGAAATGGTATAGGAGATCATTCTGTCTATTTGTTGCTTTCATTGGTTGAATAAAAAACTGCCTGGCATTTTGATAGGGCAGAACTTAAGTAGGCAGAGAGAAAGAAAGCAGAGTCAGAGGAGAAAGTCACCGTGGTGATGCCAGGTAAGACATGCTAAATATTTCCCAGTAAGCCACAACCTCGTAGTGAATACAAATTATTAGAAATGGGTTAAATCAAGATGTGAGAGTTAGCCAATAAGAGGCTAGAGATAATGGGCACAGCAGTGATTTAATTAATACAATTTCCGTGTGGTTATTTCGGGTGTAAGCTAGCTGGGAGGCCAGGACAGAACAAAGGGACCCCTGCACTCCATGCAACAAAGAATCTATGGTGAAATTTAAAATAGTCATCAGTCTGACTACAGGGCAAATCAAGATTGGGTGCCCTCTCCTCTATTGCTTAGGGTCTTAGCTGGAGTCGGCCTTGTGGATTCCTGGGAATTTCTCTAGAGCCAGGTTTCTGCTAAGCCTATAATGGCTCCCTCAATCAAGATATCTCTCTCCTTGTTCTCATCTCTGTCCTTTCTCCATTTCGACTATCCTGTTCTCCTCTCCCCTTCCCTTCTCCCCTCCTGTTCCCCTTCCTCTTTCCCCTCTCCCCCAACCCCTATGTTGCGAGGTAATCTTGTCTATCTCGACTTTCCAGGTAGATCTTTATACGTTTTTCTTAGGGTTCACCTTGTTATGTAGCTTCTCTAGCATCATGAACTATGGGCTCAATGTCTTTGTTTACACTACTATCCACTTATGAGGGACTACACACCATATTCATCTTTTGGGTCTGGGTTATGTCACTCAGGATAGTGTTTTCTAATTCCATCCATTTGCATGTAAAATTAAAGATGTCATTATTTTTTTTTACAACTGAGTAGTACTCTAATGTGTAAATGTGCCATATTTTCTTTATCCATTCTTTGGTTGAGGGGCACCTAGGTTGTGTCCAGGTTCTGGCTATTACAAATAATGCTGCTATAAGCATAGTTGAACAAATGCCTTAATGATTAATGCATTAATTATTAATTAGTTATTAATTATTAATTATTAAGCATCTTTTGGAAATATGTCCAAGAGTGGTATTGTTGTTTCCTAAGGTAGGTTGATTGCTAATTTTTAAGACACTGCCATACTGACTTCCAGAGTGGTTGTACAAGTTTGCACTCCCACCAGCAATGGATGAGTGTTCTCCTTACTCCACATCCTCTTCAGCATAAGCTACCATTGGTGTTTTTGATCTTAGCCATTCTGATAAGTGTAAAATGGTATCTCAAAGTTCTTTTTATCTGCATTTCCCTGATTGTTAAGGATGTTAAATATTTCCTTAAGTATATTTTGGCCATTTGAGATTCTTCTGTTGAGAATTTTCTGTTCAGTTCTGTACCCCATTTTTAATTGGGTTATTTAGAATTTTAATGTTTAATTTCTGGATGTTAACATGTAGAGAAATGAAAATAGATCCTTATCTATCACCATGCACAAAACCCAAGTCCAAATGGGCTAAAGACCTCAATATAAATCTGACCACACTGAACCTGATAAAAGAGAAAGTGGGAAGTAGACAGCAACACATGGGCACAGGAGACCACTTCCTACATAGAACCCCAGTAGCACAGACAATAAGAGCAACAATGAATAAATGGGACCTCCTAAAACTAAAAAGCTTCTGTAAAGCAAAGGACACAGTAAATAAGAGAAAAAGTCAGCCTACTGATTGGGAAAAGATCTTCACCAACCCCACATCAGACAAAGGTATATTCTTATTTTAAAGAGAGCATGGAGTATATATGAGAGCTTTTGGAGGGAGGAAAGGGAAGGAAGAAATGTTGTAATGATGCTATAATTTCAAAAATAAAAGAAATAAAAACAATTTTATATTAAAGCACTACTTATAAAAGTTATTTGAAGGCAAAATTAGATACTTTTGCCATACTAAAGGTCTAAACCTAAATATTTCTATAATATCTGGAAACACTGGGGATAATAAAGTGATATGGTGATTTGAAAGAAATTTAATTAAGATGAAAGATATTATGACATTATTTGGAGTCTATGAACATGAAAATTGGTATCCTGGCTAAAAATAATGAGATTTCCTTCAGATAGCATATCCCTTCAGATCTTTACTTACATTGTAATATCTATTAATATTTCTTTTGTTTTTTATATTCTTCTGTAAAATAGATCTTTCTCTCATTGATTACATCTCAATGACAGTTCCCCCACACCTACTTCTTCAGTCCCCCACAACATCCCCTTTTCCTAGATACAATCCTTCTCCTTTACTCATCAGAAAAGAGCAGACCTCCAAGAGAATACAGCCAAATTGGATAAAACAAGATACAATAAGACAAGGCCAAAGGTCTCATATGGGCATTGGACAAGGCAACCCTATTGGAGAAAAGTATTCCAAGAGCATACAAAAGAGTCAAAGACACACCAGATCCCACTGTTAGGAGTCCCCAAAACTACCAAGCTAATAATCATAACATATACAGAGAGGACCTGTTGCAAACCCATGCAAGCCCCATGCTTGCTGTTTAAAATGCCATGAACCCATGTGAGCCCTGCTTAGCTGATGTGGTGGGTCAATCAAATCTTTGTGTAAATGGATGACAGTCCATTTCAATGATGGACATATACACTTTGCTCATTAATACACCGGTGTACAATTAGGTCTTTTTGTTTTTATTATTGCAAATATGAAGATATAAACAATTGTATACATGTATTCATTTAAATACACTTCATTTATGAAAAATTACTTATTGATAGACATATTCTCAGAAACACTAAAACATACCAGTAGCAAATTCAGACTGGGAAAATATTTCTTAGTGATTAAAGTTTCTTTCTGGTAATCTAGTCTACTTCCAATATCTAGGAGGATAACTATATGTTTTCCTTTGGGTTCACCTTCTTATTTAGCTTCTCTATGATCAGGAATTATAGGCTCACTGACCTTTATTTATGTCTAGAATCCACTGATGAGTGAGTACATACCAAATTCATCATTTAGGGTCTGGGTTACCTCGCTCAGAATAGTGTTTTCTATTTCCATCCATTTGCATGCAAAGTTCAAGATGTCATTGTTTTTTACTGCTGAGTCGTACTCTAATGTGTATATATTCCACACTTTCTTTCTTTGGTAATAAGAATATCTTGAAATTGGACAAAAATTCCAATAGTTTAACATTGTGAATTCTATGGAAGCATATACTTTTAAATGGTTATTTGCCAATTTTATTTATTTTTTTTTCTTTTTTTTTTCTCATGGTTTATTTTTTTTATATTTAAAATTTTCCATCTCCTTCCCTCCTCCTCCCCCTCCCTCCCCTCCTTCTCCCCTTTCTCTCCCCTCCTTCTCCCCCTTCCCTCCCCTCCCCTCCACCCATACCTCCTCTCCCTCCCTCTCAAGGCCAAGGAGCCATCAGGGTTCCCCACTCTATGCTAAGACCAAGGTCCTCCCAACTCCCCCCAGGTCCAGGAAGGTGATCGACCAAGCTGAGAAGGCTCCCACAGAGCCCGTCCATGAAGAACAATCAGAGCCCAGAGCCATTGTCCTTTGCTTCTCAGTCAGCCCCTGCTGTTGGCCACACTCCCAAAAAAGATATAGTAATCCTCCTGGATATTGGAAGTAGACACGATCGCCAGGCAAAATTGGGAACTTGAGGGTTGGGCAAGACTGGGCCAAGGGAAGATGGGGAGAGAAAAGTGTGAAGGGGAGAGCGGGGGGAGCTCGGAGGAATGGGGTGCTTGGGATATAGGAAGGGTGGATATGAGAGCAGGGAAGCATATATCTGAATTTAAGGAGCTACCTGAGGGTTGTCAAGAGACTTGACCCTAGAGGGGTTCCCAGGTTTCCAGGGAGACGCCCCCAGCTAGTTCCTTGGGCAGCTGAGGAGAGGGAGCCTGAAAAGGCCAGTTCCTATAGCCATACTGATGAATTTCTTGCATATCACCATAGAACCTCCACCTGACGATAGATGAAGAAAATGACAGAGCCCCACCTTGGAGCACCGGACTGAGCTCCCAAGGTCCTGATGAGGAGCAGAAGGAGAGAGAACATGAGAAAGAAAGTCAGGACCGTGAGGGAACCTCCAGCTGGCGACAGATGAGGAAGGTGACTGAGCCCCACATTGGAGCACTGGACTGAGCTCCCAAGGTCCCGATGAGGAGCAGAAGGAGCGAGAACATGAGGGAGAAAGTCAGGAACGAGAGGGGTGCGTTCACTCATGGAGACGGTGGGACAGAACTAATGGGAGATCACCAACTCCAGTTGGAATGGGACTGATGGATCATGCCAATTTTATGTCACAAAAAACTGCACACTATTTAAAAGCCAGGCAGCAGTGGTGCATGCCTTTTATCCCAGCACTTGGGAGTCAGAGGCAGGTGGATCTCTGTGAGTTCAAGGCCAGCCTGGTCTACAGAGTGAGTTACAGGGCAGGCTCCAAATTTACAGAGAAACCCTTGATTAGAAATTTGTTTACACAACAAAATGGTGTATTTCGTAATAAAATAGGAAGCTATCAACAACCTTTCAAATTTTCTTAAAGCAAATTAATTTTAATATAAACCTTTAAAAGTCATCAATTATGACACTGTTCTCTTAGTTTACATCTGCATCCTTGCTGCCTTACTGCCATATTAAAGTGACTTTACAATTTCTTATGCCAAAATTTATACTATTAAACTGAAATTTTCTTGTAAAATCAAAGCTATTGTGCAGTATGTTCTAACAGTTCATTTATCCTGTCCAATGGAGAGAGTGCCCACTTGATGCTACAACTCACTGAACACGAAATTCAACTCTAACCCTATGTAAGCAATTAATTGTACTTAAATAAAAAGAAAGAAGGACACAGAGATGGGTGAATATGAAGTGGAGTGTGGATCTGAGGAGGGATACAATCAAACACAATGCATGAAATAGTATAAGTGTTTTAAAAGAATAAATGAATAAATATAAATACCAGTTACATGTGGTTAAGGAATAATAGCCTTGAAAGAACATCGTACACAGAGTTCATCTTTTGCTCATTATAAATCTATTTAAAATTAGAATTCTTAATTGACAGAGGTGAATTAATGGCAAGTATTAATGAAGCAGTAATTGAAATTTGTATTAGAAGCTGAACTGGAGTGTGTAAAGATAATATATCTCTATTCTAAACTCAGTAAGTGTGAAAATAATAAGTGAGGTTCAGGGCAATGTGGTTCTATGACTCAGCATATTGAGAAATGTATGCAAAATTAATGACACAAGTCACCTGAGCAGAGCAGAATTGACTACTCTGCTAGCTTGCTGGCATCCAAGAGGAAAGAAAGGGCAAACAGCCTTGAACTTTACATGCTGATTCCTGCTCCAGAGGCAACATCAGGATCCACCAAGAAGACTGGAGAAAGATGCAAAATAAAACAAGCAACAGTCATTACAGCAGAATGTGTTTCTTGACAGAGAAATAAGAGGCAAGGTGAGCTTCAAGTCAGGGTGTTGTGAAACAGCAGCATGAGAGCAGGGCATGGGAGAGACAGAAAAAGGAAAGAGGGAAAAGGAAATGGTTATGAATGGAAAACGTTTGAAACAAGTTTTACTACCACTCAGAGATGTTAGTAATCTAATACACTCCATGGTTTAGTAAATGTTAACAAAAGTTTCTTTTACTTGGAATGATCTTAATTCCAACAGCAAGAATAAGACCACAACCAAAATTTGAGCTATTTTAAGTCAGATTAATGAGAGTATGAAGGGGTGTGGTTGATCGGCAGTTATGATTCACCAGACTAGCTTTAATATATATAATTCAGTTTTAATAAAGGAAAGGAAAGGGAACTTACAAATCCAAGGTTCCAGCGAGGAGCGCAGGAAAACAAAGAGCAGGCAGGCCGCAGGCCCGCAAGATTTTATAAGTCAATATTAGCCTAAGGGGGACACGCCTTTAGCCCTATTCCATACAAATTTTTTTCTTAAGAACCCAGGAATAGAGGAATATTCTCTGACAAAGAAGAAGTTTTCTCCTTGGCTTTTTAGTGCTAGATGGAACCAGAGATTATATTCACATTACTAATTACAGACAGGGTTGCTCTGGGTACTTTAAATTCAATTGCATTGATTAATGACTCCTTCTGTCCCCTTCTTATTTTAGCACACTTAAAGAACCACTTAAAGAATATTTGGTTATGCTAAAGTCAGTGCTATTAAAAAGGGTTGGTCAGTTAAATTGTTCCATCCCAAGTATCCTCCATTCATCTGGCTAACGACTATTAATTCCCCTGGTGGATAAAGGCAATCCTTTGCATGAAGACACTATCAGGGTGTTTCCTATGATAGGATACTAAAAAAGCTATGATAGGATAGCTTTTTATCTCCCCTGTAAAGAATGCATTTAGGTTCTGTTTGCATAGGTTGAAAATAAAACAACAAAACTCTTATCCATAAGACAATCATCATGCAAATTTCAACAGCAAGAATACAATGTTAGACAGTCAAACCTCAGAAATTTTGATTTTTTAATGGTCCTTTTTCAGTCACTTTCTACCTCTGGGGGCTGGGTTCCTTTTCTATGGGTTTCTCAGGTGCCTTCTGGAGGTGTGAAGGACAAATCTGGGAAGAAATAACAGCAACATTAACAGTAGTAAGCTCCAAAGTCTCATTTTGTAAGGTAGTTTTCATCTAAGTTCTAGCTGGTCAGTTTTGTAGTGGTTGACTAATACAGCATTTCTCGGCCAGAAGGGGTGATCACGTGGATGGTTCACAACAGGTTAAGCAGTCTGGACCTGAGGGAGAATCTTTTCTAAAGTTAATTGTCATCATTTTAAGAACTCAGAGATTGGAGTGGGGCAATCTGACAACTGTACCCTAGTGATTACGTAGATGGTTACCCATAGACTATTTCATATGGGTTGAACATTTCTTTATAGGAGTTGCATCGAACTCAGAGAAGGGCAGAAGGCAAGAGGTCAACACAGCTGCCAGTTCCAAGAGGATATTTAGTAAAAATTTCCTTCTTTTTTATTCTCTTTACTTTTCATGATCTCTGAGAATGATACATACAATAAAGTTTCCAATTTATATGAAGAGCCTTAGGGAACAATTGAAATGACTTGGTTATGACTGTTGGACCATTGTCAGACCCTAGAGATATCAGGAGGCCAAATCTGGGAATAATTTCCATTATTCATTTCTTGGCTTGCACTTAGGCTGTTTTTGTTCAGGATACAAAGACCTCTCTCTACCCAGCCTGTAACGGTATCCACAAATACCAGAATTTGTTTGCAGCCTACATCCCTGACTTGATTTCAGTGAAGTCCATTTCCCTAAATTCACTAGGTACAATACCTTGACTCTGTTGGCTTGGGAGAAACACGTCCTTCTTTGCATTTACCTGGGCATAGGTCAGGCAGTGATCTGATATTCTCTGAAGTTTTTCGCAGTGTTCGGGTGTCCAGACATTAGTGAAGATGAGTTCTGAGATCTTCAGTGACAAGTGTATGACATGATAAAAGGCAGTGAGTCAGTTTTAGCCCAGTACCTTTGGCATGCAGATTCTTACATCAGGCAAGATCTAGCATCCATTGAGGCTCTCTTGAGCCCCCAAATCAGAAGATGATTTGATCTCTCCTGGATCATACTTAGAAACATCTTCATCTAGGCAGAGTTGGAGCCCAGAGACAGAAGATTGTTCCAGGGCAGTCTCGAGTTTAGGTTCCCCAAAAGCAGCCCTATTAGCAATTTGGGATCTTTTGGTTTTTTTGTTTTGTTTTGGTTTTTTTTTTTGTGTGTGTGTGTGTCCTGGTTCATGAATAATGGCCAGTTCAGCTGGTAGCCAGGTGACCTCTATCAACTGGAAAATTTTACATTTATTTTTAGTCATCTTTCCCTCATAGGTGAATAAGCTACTCTGCCTATACATCTGTCTGTGAACATGAACTGTGGTAAGAACATAGCAGTTGTCTGCGTAGATGTCCACATTTTTTCCTTCATCCCATCTTAAACTTTGTATCAGAGCAATTATTTCTGCTCTCTGGGTGGATGTGCCTCTGGAAAAGGCTTGTGCCAGATGACCTCCTTCTGGCCTGTGAACACCACTGCCCCTGCATACATGGCTCCTTTTTGAATGAATTTGCTGACATCCATAAATTTTTCATCCCTGGTAGTGAGAAAATATCTGTCAAGTCAGGTCACATACCTTGGGTGACTTTCAGCATCTCTAAGAAGTCATGGTTGGGCTCCTAAGTGTCATCATGAGGCATCAAAGTGACAGGATTAAATGTCAAGGATTTATCAGAACTCAGTTTGTCCTTATCTAAAAGAAAGACTTGGTACTGGTCAGACAGGTATTAAACATCCACTGGTTGGTGGCATCTCTCACCAGGGCTTCCGCAGCATGTGGAGCTGTTACGATTAGAATGCATACCTACATGAGCTTGTCAGCTTCTTTTACAAGAATTTCAGTGAGTGCAATGGCTCTTAAACAAGAGGGGCATTCAGAGGCTACAGGTCCAGTCTCTTTGAGATGTAAGCTATTTTTCCAGGGATCCAGGTTCTGAGTGAGGACTCACTTGGCAATGCCCTTTCTTTCATGGATGTAAAGATGAAAGAGCTTGGATATATCATGGAGAGTTAATGCTGGGGCCTATACCAGGGCATCTCTAAAGTTTTTTAAAAGCCTGTTACTTAGTCCATTCATGTTTCCCAGTCAATTCCCAAAGGGTAGTGACCCCAACTACATCAGAGTACAAGAGTTTGGCAATTTCAGCAAACCCAGGTATCCAAAGACAACAATGTCCACCAGTTCCCAGAAATTCTCTAACTTGTTTCTTGGTGGTTGGAGTTGGGATTTGCATTATTGATGCTATGCAGGCCTGGACAACAGTCTCTCTCAGCTCATATCCCAAATGAGTAACCTGAGGTGAGTAAATGTGGACTTTTTTTTTTTAGAAACTGTAGTTTAACTTGACAAGAGTTTCCAAAAAGCCTCTGGTGACTCACAGTCCCCCTCATCTTCAGCAGGCAATAATAAATCATCTAGATTTTGAAGAAAGATTACTGCAAGATACTATGGAAGAGACTTAAATCCTAGTAGATTACTTCATCGAAGAGAGTGGGAAAATTTTTGAACCCTAGAGGCAGACTGGTCCAGTTTAGTTACACTGATATCCATAGCTCAGGGACAGCCTGTTTAAATGAAAAGATGGGCGGCCTTAATTTTGACAGATGGATAGAAATTAATGCATCTCTTAAATCCAATACATGTAAACTTTATGCTCTGGTGGTAATAAACTGAGCAAAGTATAGAGATTTGGAAAGGTTGTGTAAACGGATTCTACCCTCTTGTTTGCTTCCTTCAAGCCTTGTACTGGTCTAAGGTCTCGAGTTCCAGGATTTTGGACAGGCAACAGGGGCTAAAGGAATAAGTACGTCTGCTTCAAGGAAGCACCTAATGTAAATCTTAATCCCTTCCCTGGCTTGTAAACTGATAGAGTATTATTTGACTTAAATGGGCATTGCCCCAGATGCTAGCTGCACTATTATGAGTGGCACATATTTTGCTAAGTCAGGAAGATTGTTCTCTGCCCAAACTGCAGTTATTTCCTAGATCAGAAGCTTTTCATTCCCCATCTTGGGAATGGGTTGAATTTTGGGAAGCAGATATTCCTCACTTATTGGACAGGTTATATATAGTTAAAGCCTTAGCATGGCCTCCCAATCGCAACATATGAGAATCTCCTCAGAACAATAATGTTGACTGGAGCTGGTTCAAGAGGTCCTGTCCTAGTGAAAGGTAGGGACATTCGGGAAATCAGTAAAAGAATAACTCACAGGTTAACAGTCTTAGACTAACAGTCCAGTCAATGGTCCATTTATATTTTTTGATATCCCCCGTTGCCCCTGTACTTTTATTGTTTGGTTGGTAAAGAATTTCAGGGGCTTCTGTAATAGTGAATGAATAACCTCTATGGCCACTAGAAATTTTACAGTTTCTTCTCCTATTGTGAAGGTTCTCATAGGCTCCTGGAGGCCTATTTGAAAAAGTCTCAGCCTTGCAAATGCTTCATAGTTGGAATTGTTTTAGATTTGGGGGAGACGGCTAGCTGTTTCCAGCATGAACATTCATTTTCCAATGACCCATTTTTTTGCAGTAGGTACATTGGTCCCTTTGTAAAGTGTTGAGGTGGCATGCTCTATCTTCTTTATCAGAAGATCTTTGCTTGCTCTGTTATCGAACACTTTCTGAATGATTTCTAATAGTTCTGACCTGATTTTTTTCCTGAAAATACATCCATCTTTTGTATCTTTCTGTGTATTCCAAGGGCTGACTGAGTAACTAAGACCAGGTTAATCACTTTGAGATTTTCCAGGTCCTCTGGGTCTATATAAATATATAACCAATAGGAATCCAGGGAGTACTCCAGAAAAGCTAAAGATGATTCATTCTATTTAGCATGTTAACTTAGATAGGTTAGTGGGCTTTTGGGCTGCCCATTTCATCCCTTTTAGCAGAACCTGGTGGAATTCACTGAGTAATGTCCTAACTCCCTCTGTATTGTAGTCCTGTTGGGGTCTCCTTGGAAGAGCATGATCAATTGTCCCTGCTCTCTCTTCAGTATCCATTAAATATTTTGGGGAGTGCTTTCATGAGAATCCATTCCCTTTCTTCGGTAGTGAAGAAGGTATGGGGAATTTTCTGACAGTCGAGGATGATTGAAAATGATAGGATCAATTAAAGAGATAAAGTAATGGGTACCACTGTTGAAAGAGAGGTTCTGGTACTTCCAGTAGTAGAGATCTGTAGTGGAGAAAATGGCATACAGGTAGTTATTGTCAGGAAATGGCCATATGGGAACAAGGACTAATGGAGGTTCTACCCCAAAACCAGAATTGGAGAAGTCCTTAGGGTCTTATGTGACTCCTTGGAGAGTGTGGGGAGGGAAAAGATAGGGGGAGGAAGGGAAGAGCTGTGGAGAAAGAAGATAGGCAACGATGGGGAAGAATTAGATGCTGGGGTAGAAATAGGTGCAAATGGGAGCAGAGGGAGGCTTTGGTGAGGACTGGGGTAGCAAAAGTGGAAGTTTAGGTGAGGAGGAGAAAAAAGGGTAAAGATTGTTATGTGGAGAGAGGAGTGATTCTTCCTCAGGTAAACCCTGACTAACAGTTTTCAGAATGGGCTTATTGGTCTCTTCTACAGGCCCTCAGAACATTCATCTGCCAACAACTATGGCTTGACCACTATTCCTGTTGTGGACCATACACACCTTCATCTAGGGGTGTGGGTTGAAAGTTGCTGTAGCCTAAGGCAAGATGTACCCAATCTAACCTGGGAGGCTGGGCTTACCAAGGGTGATATTAACCACTGTCTAAGCTATCTGAAAAATCAATAGTACCCTGGAAGACTAGTTAACCCCAAACATGGGCCATTCAGTTTCACAGAATATTTGGAAGTAACTCTTGGTAACAGGATAATCATAGTCCTCCCTAACTGTAGGGGGCTAAAGTTTATCAAAATTCTTTAGAACACAGTTTAGATGTTGTTAGGCTTTCTAGTCTTAATATCCATACTGCCTGTCAGTTCAACCTCCACAAGTCCAAAATAAACTCAAAATTAACACAGAAAGTACAAAAGACAGAAAGAGGACAGGAAAAATAAAGCCAAAGGTGATGACAGAAGTTACAAAATAATCCCATATTAGTTCGAATTATGTATAATAAAAGCTCATTTATTTAAACTTATTTACTTAGGGGAAACTCACAGATCACTGTCTTAGATCTCAGTCCTCTGCACAAATGGGGAACAAAAACAGAATCTAGCAGCTGGAAATGAGAGCCAGAAGCAAGAGAGCAAGTGCAGGCTTTACAGCTGCACTTATAGTATGAGACCATACCCAAGTGGGCTGGTATTGTAAAGGCTTTTGACTGAAGGAGTGGAAGAAGCTTATACAGCACCTCCCCCTTTGGTTAAATAAGAAAGTTCCAAACCCAAATCAAAACTATATATACTAAGAACAGATATCAAGTATAAGATTAGAATTATAAGCAGCATAAATGATATTAAACAAGGAACATATGCTAAATGTTTTAATAAACATTTTAACCTAAGGAGTCTAGTCTTGTTTTGGAAATGCCTTAGCTAGATCATAAGAGGACGGTAACTACGACTATCTAATCTTCAACCCCAATGAAGATCTGAGAAGGGAGACAATATTATTTGAGTAGGCAGGAAGTACAATTAAGCAGCTTCTAATATGTGCAGTAGATGACAAAGCTAAGAGTGCGTATAAATGACAATGCAATTGAGGGATTACTAGACAAAGGTGCAGATCTTAGCATCCAGATTGGCCTCTTGAAGAGACAGATATTCAATTTCTAGGAATTGGAACCCTATCTCAAGCACAACAAAGCACAAGGTAAGTTGAATACATAGGGACAGAAGGACAGAAAGGAAGGCTGAGCCCATATGTAGCTAATATTGCAGTGAATTTATGGGGCCATGACCTATTGCAGCAATGGAATACCCAGGTTAATATTCCTGCAGTTCCAAAAACTCATGTTTCTGGGAAGGATATTATAAGATATTTTGGTCTGTACCCTGTCACTTGTATTTAAAAAAAAAAAAAAAAAACATTGATTGGCCAATAGCCAGATAGGAAGTATAGGCAGGGCAACCAGGCAAAACGTAGAGGCAGGGCAACAAGAATTCTGGAAAGAGGGAAAGTTTCAGTCTGCAGTCGTCATCCAGATACAGAGGAAGCAAGATGTGACGGCCTTGCCAAAAAAGGTACCAGGCCATGTGGCTAACATAGACAAGAACTATGGGCTAATATAAGTTATCAGAGTTAATAAGAAGCCTGAGATACTAGGCCAATCAGCTTATAATTAATGTAGACCTCTGTGTGTTTATTTGGGACTAAAGAGTTGTGGGTGGTGTGGTTAACATAGAGGGATCCGGTAGCACAGAAACATCAGTCAACACAAAAGCATAACAAATAAGATATAAAACCAGACCAAGAACATCAGGTGGACAGTGTGATCTCTTCCTTTTTGCCCCAATGGAAGAATATTGGGCTTTCATAAAACTTCCTCCATGTTCTAGACAGGGATTCCACAAAACAGAAGCAGTCTATAACTCACAAGGGGGCCTTCATAGATCTTGCTTTTCTTGGCAGAAAAGTTTACCATGATAGTTTGTAAACTGAAAACAGTCCCAGAGCCTTAGAAAGTCTTAAGGCTTATGTCTAATGAAATAGCCCCAGCCCTACAGAGTTCTTAAGTGTAGGTCTGGATTTGAATTTGGGTGGGTGGTCTGAATGTTGATAGGGTACTCCTAAAAATGTTAATCCCAATGGTGACAATAAGACGACAACTATAAATTGAGTCAAATTGGAAGCAAGTTTGATTTTTCTTATTGAGGTACATGCAAGGGCTGCCTCCTAAGTTGATTTAATGAGAGCATCCCTGAATCCATTTCTTGGGCCCCTTTTAAAATTTAAAATCACCAGTAGTTTTACAGAAGAAAGACAATGAGGCAATAAGGAAATACAGAAAAAAATACAAAAAAAATTATGTGATTAGCAAAGGTCAGGAAGGGTGGGGTATTCTTAAAAACAAGCCAAGAGCAAGGGTTGGGGAAGGTCAGGTTCCAGGAAACAGGAACAACTCAGTAAATAGAAACTTATTTTTAATAATAACAGAACAAGGGCTCCTGCCTTCAAAATGGAGTCAGGAAGGCTCCTCAATGGTACTATGTTTTTTCTGATGTATGTTATTTCATTGATTTATCTGCCTCTATGAGACAATACTATCTGCTTTGTATGAAAGTGAGAGATTAAAATGACTTATTAAAACTTAATATTAAATAAATCTGGGCAGGAAAATTGGGATGTCGACTGTTTTGATTACTTTTATGTTGCTGTGATAAAATGCTCTGACTAAGGCAATTTAAGGGGGACTTTATTCTGGCTCATGGTCCATCATAATAGGTGAAGGCAAGGCAGCCTCACTGTGAAGTAGAATTCACATCATATTTGTAATAACAAAAGCAGAAAGTGATGATCATGTGCTTCTCTTCAGCTCCATTTCTCCATGTACCCCAGCCAGAATCCCAGCCAGAACCACCCCCCCAAACCTGCCCTTAAAGGTGGGTCTTCCCACCTCAGGTACTATAACCAAGATAACCCTCAGGCTCACACAAATGCCTTTTCCTAGGGTGTCCAGTTCTGTCAAGGTAACATTAACATTCACCACACTGAGTAACTCCATAGTACTTACTTTGTAATAAATTGATTTAGCAAAACTCTTAATAAAAGTTTTAGTAAGATATAAAAGCTATTAACGCTTAGGTTAACATAAAAAGGAGAACGGGGAATTAAAAAAGCAAATCATAATGACTCATATATGTACGATGCCATGAGATCCATAAAACATGTGTGCAAAACAACTGTTATTTTTATAATTATATTCTTATTTTAATGACTTAAAAGATTTGTACTTTTAACATTTTTTCAGACAAATTTACCATGTTCACTTACAAATAAGTTCATACCCACTAAGACACATACTTGACAATTAAGGCTTCATGTCTTAACTGACTATGCAGGGAAGAAAGTTCATTGCTTTACATGTGTACATCACATACTATATGTCCTGTATCACTTACATGCTTCTTCTTAGACTATGTTTATGCTTTATGTAACTAGACAATAGCAGAATTTTAGGACATTAGGATTCGACGGCCCCCAAATAAACATGTTAAAAATATAACAGGGTATACGAGACTCTTATTGGTCAGAGAAATGGGACAAGAATCCTACCACTGACCCTGGAGATGTGACACCTTGAGATGACCAATATGTTTTTAACTGATAGCTATCTAAACCTGAGTTGAGAAATTCTAATCTTATAAGATTACCATTTGATAAGAAACTTTATATATCTTGCCCTCCTTTTTAAGAGTCAATCCAATTGTGTTTGTCCATCATTTGGGACAGTAATCCACCCCTTAGCAAAGCTTTATGTTATGCTTTGTTCTTCATTCTTTTGACTTCCAAGTGGATGGTTCCATTGTGAGACCAAAAGCAGGAGCAGCAGGCCTTGCAAATAAAGGAACCCAGTGTTAACCCCCAGTGTTCACAAAAGAAAGGATTTTATTTAAGAATTATTTTTTGTTCTTTAAATCTGATGGAACCTGTAAGACCTGTGACTCCATTTACATGATGTGTATCCTTGACTTCCTCTTTCATTGTGATTTCTAATAATCTTTAACAGTAAATTCTCTCACCCCTGTAAACATGCTTATAGCTCTTTATCTTCTCTCCCCATAAAAGGCACCTCAGAAGGTCAGAAGGGGCTGTTCTCTAAAATCCCAATTTGAGGTGAGACAGTCCCAAGTGCACCTCTGAAATAAAACTTGTTCTAATTGGAGAATTGTGGGATTGGTTTTTCTCCTTGAGATTTTCAGGATTAACACAGTGTGCTGATTTCAGTAGGGTATTGCCTTCTGTATAAAATGGGTGAATGAACAGTCTTACTAATGTCAAATTTACTTTGTGTTAGTCCACGTAAATTTTTTCTTGGTGTGGACCAGGTTAATATGTCTAAAAGTTATCTTTTCATAAATTCAAAGAATTCTTGTAATCTCCAGGGAGTCGACTTAGATCCACCTCAGAGAGGTCACATGCACTGTCAGATGCATGCTACATAAGTACTGGCAATCAGCAGCCTAAGCCTCCCCGACTTTCCCATGTGTTGGGACCTTTCCCTCAATTATCAGGACCTAAGAAAAAATATTTCCCCAAGCTTTAACTTTATCCTCTGCTCTGCCAGCATTTTGCCAAATCCAAGAGGCAATGGACAGCCCCATATAGCCTGAACAGTGAGGTGAAACAGCCAGATATTCCAGGACTTGGTCAGCACCTCAGCTTTCTCAAGTATCTCAAAGATGACTGCCACTTCCAAGTCAGCAGGAAGCATTCTAGAGAACCTAGGACCTGCATTTCCTGCCCCCACTTGCTACCCCTAACTCACTCTTTATAATAAACAAAAGGTAGGAACGTCAGCAGTTCCAATGTCACCTAGCCAGCCCCAGGGTCCTAGTGGTCACACAAGTGTTGTCAGTATTCAGGCAAATACTTAGTCCAGGGTCCTACAGCTTTATGTCACTATGTAGTGTATGCACATGGGCTGTGTAGCTGTGTAAGTCTCTGTATGCATGCACTAAAAGCAAACCATTTTTTATTTTTTATTAAAAATTTCCAACTCTTCCCCTCCTCCTCCCCCTTCCCTCCCCTCCCCTCCACCCATACCCCCACTCACTCCCTCTCCGGGCCAAAGAGCCATGAGGGTTCCCTACACTATGTTAAGTCCAAGGTCCTCCAAACTTCCCCCAGGTCCAGGAAGGTGAGCAACCAAACTGACAAGGCTCACACAGAGCCCGTCCTTGTCGTAGAGTCCGAGCCCATCGCCATTGTCCTTGGCTTTTCAGTTGGCCTCCACTGTCAGCCACATTCAGAGAGTCCAGTTTGGTCGCATGTTCCATCAGTCCCATTCTAACTGGACTTGGTGATCACCCGTTAGTTCTGTCCCACAGTCTCAGTGGGTGAACGCTTCACGGTCCTGACTTTCTTTCTCATGTTCTCCCTCCTTCTGCTCCTCATCAGGACCTTGGGAGCTCAGTCCGGAGCTCCAATGTGGGGCTCTGTCTCTATCTCCCTCCATCGCCAGGTGAAGGTTCTATGGTGATATGCAAGATAATCATCAGTATGGCTATAGGATCTGGCCTTTTCCGGCTCCCTCTCCTCAGCTGCCCAAGGAACTAGCTGGGGGCATCTCCCTGGATACCTGGGAACCCCTCTAGAGTCAAGTCTCTTAATAATTCTAAGATGGCACCCTTAATTAGGATGTATGCTTCCCTGCTCCCATATCCACCCTTCCTATATCCCAAGCATCCCATTCCCCAAAGCTCTTCCCATCCTCCCTTCACGCTTTTCTCTCCCCATCTCCCCTTGCCCCCATCCTACCCCAACCCCAAGATCCCAATTTTTGCCCAGCAATCTTATTTTTTTTTTTTTTTTTTGGTTTTTCGAGACAGGGTTTCTCTGTAGCTTTGGAGCCTGTCCTGGAACTAGCTCTTGTAGACCAGGCTGGTCTCGAACTCACAGAGATCTGCCTGCCTCTGCCTCCCGAGTGCTGGGATTAAAGGCATGCGTCACCACCGCCCAGCTTTTGCCCAGCAATCTTGTCTACTTCCAATATTCAGGAGGATAACTATATGTTTTTCTTTGGGTTCATCTTCTTATTACCTTCTCAAGGATCACGAATTGTAAGCTCGATGTCCTTTAATTATGGCTAGAAACCGATTATGAGTGAGTACATCCCATGTTTATCTAACTTTTGTTATTTGCAGACGATATGATAGTGTACATAAGCGACCCCAAAAACTCCACCAAAGAACTCCTACAGCTGATAAACTCCTTCAGTAACATGGCAGGATACAAGATCAACTCCAAAAAATCAGTTGCCCTCCTATACACAAAGGATAAGGAAGCAGAGAGGGAAATCAGAGAAGTATCATCTTTCACAATAGCCATAAAAGCAAACCTTTAAAAGTAAGTCCTGCCTCTTCTTCTACTCTCTCTCTCTCTCTCTCTCTCTCTCTCTCTCTCTCTCTCTCTCTCTCTCTCTCCTCTATCTCTCTCTCTCATCTATCTATCTATCTATCTCTATCTATCTATCTATCTATCTATCATCTATCTATCTATCTATCTATCTATCTATCTATCTCTATCTATCTTTCTTCCACCACTTCTATCTCTAGATTCCGGGTTCACTCCTCCCCTTTACCTGTTTCCCATTCCCTTCCACAAATAAAAAAAGTTCTCCATATGAACCCTGTTGCATGATGGCACCTATCACTCTCTCTGGCACCATTTTTTAAATTATAACAGTCATGGTGACTGTTAATCCCAAGGGCTAGAATAAGAGCACTACCACAATTTGAGCCAAATTTGACTCAAATTTTTTATTGGGGCACACCCAAGAGCTAGCCAGGGACTACCTCCTATGTTGAGTTAAAGAGACTAGTCATGAATCCATTTTTGGCCTGTTTTTAGGGAGTAAAAATACAAGTAGTTTCACAGAAGAAAGACAATAGGGAAATATGGAAATACAGAAAAGAAATCTCAAAAAAAAAAATCATGTGGTCACCATGGAATTAGGGAGAGTCAGAAAGAGCCAGGGAGGGTAAGGGTATTCTCAAAAACAAAGCAAGGTCATGGCTTAGGGAAGGTTGGGGTTCAGGAAACAGGGAACAACTCAGTAAACAGAAACTTATTTTAACAATACAGCATAATGGCTCCTGCCTTCAAAATGGAGTCAGGCAGGCTCCTCACAACTCTAGCTGCTGGGCAAACTTCCAGCATTTTGACACTGTAAATCACAATGCTGACTCCCTTTTCATTTTTAATGATTCTTACTACTATACCGTTCCCTTCCAGAAATTTTGTGCAGGCTTTGGTGAAGAATGAGCATGTGTACAATGATATCCTCTCTAAACAAAACAATTCATTGGAAAGATCCCCACCACCATAGAACCATACAGGTGATAATTCTGCCTACTCCCATACAAGTTACACCAAGCTGCTAAAAAAAGATTTATAAATTCCTAAGATTTACTCGGGTAATATTTTCATAGTAATACGCATCTAATCTTGTTTTTGCTCACTTTTAAGCTTTAGCTATTTGGATAAACTAAGTCATACAAGAAAAAGCAATATCCTATAATGGAATGTCTGATCCCCCAAGAAAGCCCCTTTCCCAAGACCATGCATTTAGACAAGTCCTCATTTTTTTCAGGGGCTTGAAGAATGATCCTGCTTGCTAAAAATTGAGACAAATTCTTATCTCTGGTAGGAGGAACTTGTGGTTCTTTTATTAACATATGTCTGGTGCTTCCTCAACCCTTATTTCAAGTCACACCCCAGTTCACAAGCCTCCTTTCTCCCAGTTAATCTTATGAGCAACTACTAGAGTTTAAAATGTATATTCTTTTTTCAATAAATTTGCTGGTAGCCAATACCCTCAGATTGTGTCTGTCTCCACACATCCTCTTTGGGACCTGAACCCTGCCACTTTCTATCAAATTTACACTGTCTTAAAAGCTCTTGATGAATTCTCTGACTTGGTATGCACTTGGCAATTGAAATCTTATCCCTTTTAGGTAAGATCCAGTTCTAAACTGGAGTCTTATAATTGTATTTTAGTCTACATTCAATCTAAGTCTTATTGCAAGAAGAAGACAAGTTGTAAAAATTTTAACATCTTTGTTTCAATTCTAATATCCACAACTTATATTCATCCCAATAGTTTCTATATCTTGTTTCTGTACCAGGGTTTAATTAGGCAAAGTGCAATGATTTAATATGAAGAACTGCCACCTAAGTAAAACTGTCAGGGGTTGCTTATTTTAAGAAATGTATAATATTGAGAAAAATACCTCTTAAACAAAGCTTGCCATTTATTCTAAAAGGTTACTATAAATAAAAGATGCTACATTAACTCAATTTTATTCAGTACGTTTTTGCAAGAGGAAATCAGGAAAACAAAACAGAGAATATTCTATCTTGCTTTTTGCTTAGAAAGGGGGTAAAAGAATCTTAAGTATTAACAAACATTTTAAAGCCTGAATGAGTATATAATAGGTCCATAATGTATATCTAAATACATTGTATAGTCTCCATTGTCTAATACGTCTCTACCAAAAATGTATCAAGAATGACATGTTTGTCTAGGAATTCTATTATAATAGTCTATTCAATAGTTGGCCACTAACACGTTGATTGATATAATTTGGTCTGATCAAGTTCTCTGCATACCCAAGGAAAGAATGCATTTGTTATTGGTTTCTGGAGCTTGTTAGGGAATGCTGACATATACACTAAGAGAATTAAAAGCACAGTAATATTCCAGTAGTGATTTCCCAATTAATCAATTATTTTGTTTTCCTGGTGGATTTTTTTGTTGTTGTTGTCGTTGTGGTAGCAATAGTCACAAGGTACTTAGGGAAGTTTATTTTTTTTTAGGGAAGTTTTTGAATCACTCTTTCTCCTGTCTCCTGTTGGCAAACATGATCCATGAATGAAGCTGTGTGAGGAGAATTCTGACAGCTTGTGGGAAAACAAGACAAAGGTCAAAGGTCTTGTGACTTCTGTTCCTCCTTTAGGAGAGTTGTTTTTGAAATGTGTTTTTGTGCCCCTCCCAAGTATAGTAAGTAGAGTCAAACATACTTGTTTAGGGGAGTGAAAAATGTGTGGCTTGTTTCTGCCCATAAACTAGGCCTCCAGCATTTCAGGGACTGTCAGGCCTTCAGCAAGAGGCTGGTAGATCAGAGACATTTTTGTTTTATGGATCCTTTAGGAATAGTAATTAAAAAATGTAACTATGGCTCTTACAGTTCAGAGGCAGGAAATACTTGGGGGGTATTGAGAAATTTTGGCAATGAGATGCTGTCAGGTCTCCTGGAAGGTGGGAGACCATGGCAGATGGGAGACAGACAGATATGCCATGCAGAGAGAACTTGGATACAGACTATTTACTGGGTATTAGGAAGGGTATAAGGGTAAAGGGTTATAGAGGAGGGAGGAGAAAGAGAGGGTTGGGCTCAGACAAAGAACAGACAAAGAGAAGAAAGAAAGAGGGCATAAAGGAGAGGCAGAGATTGCCTCTTCAAAAGGAGAGAGAGAGAGAGAGAGAGAGAGAGAGAGAGAGAGAGAGAGAGAGAGAGAGAGAGAGGAGGAGGGGAGGCACAGATCAGCTTACCTCAGCAGGAAGGGGATATTTGGGGTAGGGCGAGTTTGTCTGTTAAAGTGATAAGACATTCAGGTAAGAGGGAAGGCCAGAAGAATTATAATATTCCCATATTTTTCTTTTAATAAAAAGGCAAGGAGTTAGGAATGATAGATTGAGGGTGTCGAGTTTTCAAGATTGCTTCCTGCTGAAATGTGGACATCAGAGTCTTGGGGGACCTGAGAAAAGTGGGTACTGGTCATGTCTTGGGATGGTTAGCTGTTTCACTCCTGTCTAGTATTTGTGGTGTAGAACTATCTGGTGTCTCTTGGACCTGGCAAGATGTTGGCAGAGCAGAGTACAAGGTTAAGTTTAGAAAGAAAAATTTTTTTCTTTAGGTCCTGGTAATTGAGGAGGATGATGTCAAGACCAGAAAACTGAGAGAGGGGTGTATCTGACCTGTTTAAGGCGAATCCTTAAATTTGGCTCCTTGGCACTCACAAAAATTTTTGGAGTTTGTAAAACATAAGTTTTAGACACATACATATTATAAACAGCAGCATATTTATGCCAGAATGACCATGACACAGTTTTTTTTCACAAAGAAAAGTATCTTTAGAAAATGACCAAAGAGAATTTAAAATATTGATTTTGCCGTATTTTACTCTGACAGAGTTAGATTATTAGCTTATCGGCATTTTATTGATAATGTTAAGACTATGAACTGCAGTATAATGAGAGAGAAATTTGATAACTGGCATTTGTCCTCAGACCTTTATAACTTGTACACACCTTAATAACTTGTATTTGTATATCTTAAAACACCATTTACTTAGAATTTTTTTATTTGATTTGAGCTTTTGCATCTTAAAACACCTTTTATTTAGTATATGTTAAGATGTTATACTGACAAAACTCAGCTGTAAAACTGCATCAGAGATCTTTGAGAAGGATAAAGTTTTACTTGAGTTATTATATTTAAAAAATGACAGAGAACTTACTCAATTAGCTAGAGCCACTTCTCAGGGTCCTTTATGGTCATTGACGGTAAGGACATCAAGTCTGTATTTGCCTTCTGCTGTTTAGAACAGGGACTGCCAGGTTTTAGAAGATCCTGTGGGTTAGGAAATCTGTAGGAAGACAAGCCTACCTTGCCCTGAGCAGCTAGGCCATCAGTTCTCGTTCCCCTTTGTCCACATCTGGAGACCTTCAGTTTACATGAAAGCCAGTTTTGCCCAGTAATTAGCATGTTCACTTGAAGAGGCTAATTGTGTATGCCCATTTGTCTTCCGTCAATTTTGAAGGAGATGGGGCGCTACTGCTTGGAGCCAACCTGCCTCTCTGTTATGAAAAACCTTTTAATAATTAATCATTTAAATGCCATACTCCCCAATTTTTTGAGCACTTGAGGACTGTTTATCGGGTATATCTTTAAAGTTATGACTACAGTATAAGATCTGTCTGGAGAGCTGGGCCCAAGCTTGGCTGTACTGGCTTTTAACTTAACAAGTGAGATTTATACTTGTAAAAGACAAAGAAGAAATAACTCTTTGCAACAGTAGAGAAAAGTTTATTTTAAAGCAGGATTGGCATATACAGTGTGTTGTAAGAGATTTTAAAGTATATACCAATTTAAAATATTTGAGTCTTATTGCTCTCTTAGACTGGAAAAGCAGGGCTCTGGGTGTAATGGATGCCTCAGCCAGCTCTGCCAAAGTGATCCATCATGCAAACCACCAAATATAGCAAAGCATAAAAGTAAGTTTTAGAAGCTTAAAGCAGGTCATGTGGGAAACCTTCTATCAGCATCGTCCACAAGATAACAGGGGCTGACTACGGGCAGTTGTGCAAAAGGCACCAGGCTGAGAGGTGAACTACACCCAAAAAGGATCTGTAGATCTGAGAAACGAAGGCACCCACCATTCAGATGGTGCTAGGGGGCCATGGGTCTCAAAAACGAATGTACCGCTCAGCTAGGGCAGAGTTCAGGAACCTGGCTCATGGAAAGTGCCAGATCTGATTATCAGTGAAAGCTGACCAGGAGGAATAGATCTAACCAATTGTCCCAGCAGACAGAGAGTTGGGAAGTGGGCTGGTAGCAGTTCCAGGATCCCCGCTTGCCTTGGACCACCTGCCCGTGGAGCAGTGGTGGCACAGACAAGGCTCCATGAATGGCAGAGACAGATTCCACCATGGATAGATAGCCTGGGGGAAGGGGAGAAGTGGTGGGGGATGGGAGGCAGCAGAGGGACAGAGTTTAGTACAGTACCAAGAACAAAAAACAGACAGACAAACATATAGAAAGGAGACTGCATTTCCAACTAACCATCATTGGCAGAATGTAAGTTGATGAGAGGCAGTTATACAGCTTGGTATCTAAGCGAGGAGGTACAGTCTTTATGAGTGAGGCAAGAAGAAGGTCCAGACACTGAACTCCAGTGTCCACAGGTTTAGCATGGACCACAGACAGTTCAGGTTGGCCTTGGGTTGTCACTTATAGGTCCAGGACCTTGAAAACGGATGGCCACACATGGGGAACCCCTATATCATCATGTGGAGTCGGGGGACCCAAGCAAGGAGCTTTAAGCCCGATAGATAGATAGCTGTGGTTGACCAGTACTGTGTCTTTTTACATGGGGGAATCACCACCAAGTGATTACACACTCACGGAGCCATGGGTGGACAGATTTGTAAAATTCTAATGATTTTAAGTTGGAAAAGTGACCATATAGAAAGGTTAAAAGTGACCTTATAGACGGATCCCTAGCAGTCCTCAGCTGCAAGGGAGAGCCTGCCGACTTCATATGGCACCAATGAAAGATTCCGGGCAGCTTCACCCTGCCAGGTCCCCCTGCTGGTGTGGAGGACGGTGGCAGATGGGAGACAGACAGATACAGCATGCAGAGAAAGCTTGGGTATAGAGTTTATTTAGTGGGTATTGGGAAGGCATTTATGGAGGACGGAGGGAGGGAGTGAGGGAGGGAGGGAGGGAGGGAGAGAGGGAGGGAGGGAGAGAGGGAGGGAGGGAGAGAGAGAAAGAGAGAGAGACAGAGAGAGAGGCTCAAGATCCGCTTGCCTCAGTGGGAAGAGGGAGACTGGGGGTGAGCAGAGCTTGTCTCTTAAAGATAAAGGGTACCCAGGTGACAGGGAAGACCAGTAGAAGTATAACAGATGTATGCTTGGCCATGATGGGAAATACTTAAGCTGCTGAAAACTGTGACTCAGAGCTAGTTTTCTGGAAAAAAAAAGAGATTGACCTAGCCAGAATGTCCATCAACTTGAACAGTATTTAATTAAAACTTGCTTCAAATCTAACTTTAAACTGTCATAGTGGTCTTCTTCTGAATCCATGGGATTAAGAAATCCTGACTGAGTCATACACGGCTTGCAGTCAGAGAAACAGCCATGACAAAACTCGTTCTGACTCATCACATAAACCCAGAACCTCCCAGACATGGGTGACTGTGTTACTTTACATATAAATCACAGTTTCTCCCAATGTCCCCTTCATATTATTGTCTCCCAGCCTCAGGCCTTCACTACACCTTGGGCTTCTATTTTGTTTATCTTTTTTCCACAGAACCTGCTTGAGAAAATCCTCACTGCTCTTAATTCTTTGCCTCTAGTCACAGAAATAGCGAGTGTCAATGACAAATGCTGCCAGTACTTCCTGCAGCCACCCTGGGGATGCTGAGTGAACACCGTGCGTGCACCATGCTGGTGACTGTGCAAAGGTTAAAGAAGAGTTCCTGTTTTGCCTTCTTTGTAAACCCAGAAAAACAACAGATACAACTAATTGATATTCCTATCACATTATCTCTTCCCAGATACATAAACTCCAATTTCTAAGAAGCTCTTTGAAAATTGTTTAATATTCATGTCTCTGAAAACCACAAAAGCATCACTCAGAAACTCTCAAATATTGCTCAGAAACTCCATTTTAGCCGGGTGGCGGTGGCGCATGCCTTTAATCCCAGCACTCAGGAGGCAGAGGCAGGCGGATCTCTGTGAGTTCGAGACCAGCCTGGTCTACAAGAGCTAGTTCCAGGACAGGCTCCAAAAGCTACAGAGAAACCCTGTCTCGAAAAACCAAAAAAAAAAAAAGAAAGAAAGAAAGAAACTCCATTTTAAGCCCAACCAAGAGGTAACTGATTCTGAGGCGTTGTGATGGTGCCCTGACCTGTGATGGTGCACTGCCCTGTGATGGTGCACAGCTTTGGGGTTCTCACATTGCTTTTTCAAGCACAGTTATAAGCAACCAAACTGCTTATTCGGTCCTGTCAATTTTAAAGACAAAAAAAATGCTAAACAATCAGTATAATAAAGCAAAAAAAAGAAGAAACTGAAAAGATAAATTGAATTAAACAACCAAACCAAAAAAAGTCCACTAAAGCTGCAATATAGCATATACTCACTTCAGTGGTTTAACATATATGTGACCATTAACATGAATTATATCAAATTCTGTCCAGAGTAGAAAAAAATGCCAGGTAATGCCCCTGGCAATGTGCTAAGTTAATGTGCTGTAATCTTTGAAAAGTGTTTTAGTTAGATACAGACTTTGAGTCAATGAGTCTAATTCAAAAGCAATAGGAATGTTCTTATCTAAGATTCGATGATTGCTAGACAAACCATCTCAAAAGAAAGAAAGGATAGAAAAAAAGGAAGGAAGGAAGAAAGAAAGGAAGGAAGGAAAGAAGGAAGGAAGGAGGGAGGGAGGGAGGGAAAGGTGGATGAAAGGAAGAAAGAAAGTATAAGCTGATGACATGACCATGGTATGGAAAGGTTGGATTGCGGTTATGAGAGCGAACACCCAGTGGCATCAGATGAGTCCACAGTAGAGAGAGACAGAAGTAGACGAAACACGGCCAGCAGACTGGACATCGCCAGGGCTATGGGTGAGAGAAGAGGTGACAGGGAACAGAGAGAGAATGTAAAGACTGGAAGGAGCCAGGGCAGGAGCTGGTAACAGAAGAGTCAGTATAGCCAGGTTATAAGAAGCTTGATTAGCTGTGGGGAGAGAAGGGCCAGGAGACTGGAGTGGGGACCTTAAAATCTGTGATAAGTACTTGTGAATAAGAACTGAGGGAGCTGAGAGGCTCACATGACCTTAATATGTTGATTGGAGCCACAGTTGTATGTTAGTTGGAGAGCCATATGACCCTTCATCAGAAGTAACGTGAATGACTTCTGGCAGATGTGAACCAAATTCACAAGTTCCTGAGGAATGCTGATGCACTGTTCAGCATTGCCACACTTAAAAACAAACTCATATACCCAATTTTACATCTTGTTTGCAGATAGCCTCACTGCTACTTCCAGAGGCTGGGGTTTTTGTTGATCTGGGAAGGCCTTTTTCAATAAACACCCTAAATGTCATATTTACCAGATTTCTCTGAGGACAGACAGCTAATGTATTAACTATACTAACTAATTTTTAGTTAACTTTTTCAGGCTTAACCTTGACAAGACATGCGGACAGCTAAAGCTTGTCCTTGTAAATGAATTGGTGTGACTACGGGTATAGTACTGAGAATATGGAAGAACTTGATCATGAATATGGTGACTGGCCATTAAGTTGATGCTTTATCTTTAGCAGTTTACAAGTCAGTGTCCTTTATAAGATTAGGATGTTATAGTTTTATTCCTGTTAGGTATAGGTTTTATCTAACTGCTGGAAACACTCCTACAGCCTAGCTTGAGCTCATTACTGGAAGTTTGGATTGAGTTTTGAAGTTTGGGGTTCTGGAATTTCCTTTGAACCTAAGAGAAAGCAATAAGTAGACACTATCAATGCTGGCAATTGTAGTCATAGTACTTTCTGCCACTGAAGAATGGAGCTGCCTCTTGTGCATTAGAAGCATTAAAGGAGGAGGGGAAGAAGAAGTGAAGGAGGAGCATGGAATGAAAGAGAAGAGGACAGGGAAGAAGATGACTAAGCGGATCCAGAGATCATCCTCTTAGTGATGGTGTGAGATAAAATTGCTCATGACCCAGACACAAACACGGAAGAAAACAAGACCTCTGAATCCCCATTGACAGAATATTGTGAGAGCCTGGCAAACCTACCAAACCCACATCTTAAAGATTCCATTATTTCCCAGTCCACCATACTATAGGGGAAGCCTATGCAGAACATAGACCTCTGATATATGACACCTCCACACAAAAACAAGTACTTTCACTTTTTCAATAATTGTTCTTTCCCCTAAAATAACCAGTGCTTATTTTCTCTGGAGTACCTTTCACTGAAGGAATGAGAGACTTTTTAAATAGATCAATGCCCCTGGACTAACTATCTGCTAGAAAATCTTAAGGAAAATAGAAATATGAATTATAAAATCATTGTGGCATTTAACTTACTAATCAATGCCAGACCTGTAAGCTGGTCTTTATGGAAATAATATTAATATTGTAATAGCAGGCTATCTTGCATGGTAGAATAAAAACTTGAAATAATAACCTTAATTACAGAAATCATAATTCATCTAACAAATACAGAATTGTCAAAGCATTAGAAAATGATGTTATGAGGTTGTTTTGAAGTGGAGTGATTGATAGACAAGTAGTACTGCATAATTTCTGTCCATAAGTCACTTTTAAAATACATTTTATTAGAAGCTTTATTGCTTAGGAAACAAGCTGTCTTTATGTTTCCAAGATGTGTAGACTGTGGTTGGTCACTTATATTTTAATATAGATCCAAATAACAATCGTAAATAGATCCATCTAGTTTGAAAAATTAGCTTTGATGATAGAAAGAAATCAAAATTTTATTAGGTCTTTTTTTTAATATGACTGACATTCTTCAACAGAATGATACACTGTATATGGGGTAGCTAATATCATTTCTTTCTTAGTTCTATAACAAAAACTCAAAACTTGAGGCAGGTGGTATAGGATGTCCTTCTGTCTATGTGTTGCTTTCATTGGTTTAATAAAGAAATCGGAGTGCAGTGGTTTGGCAGTGATTTAATTAATACAATTTCTGTGTGATTATTTTGAGTGTGAGCTAACAGGGCGGCCAGGACCAAAAGCAGGCCCACTCCTCCTGTAACAGGCAGGAGAGATGACTTCACAGTTAAGGGCACTTGGTTTGCAGAGGGTCTGGATTTAGTTTCCAGCATCGGCATGTCACCATTCAACCCTCAGTAGTTCTGGTTCCAGGGGATCTGATGTCCTCTTCTGACCTCCACAAATGCCTGGCACACAGGTGGTATACAGAAATATATGCAATAAAATGTCATGATATAAAATAAAATTAAATAAATATGTCTTGATAAAGCAATAAAAGTTACAACGATACTTTGAAATTGAAGAACCTGAAAGTGGGGTCATATCCGCTTTCTTCCTATAGAGAACTGAGTCTGCAGGATCTGAATCTGATTACAGCAGTCATGTTGGGATACCTTCAATTTCTCACATTCCCCCAAGGAACTTTGCCAGTTATGCCTTGGGCAGCAAATGAGTTTATAAGGAATGAGCCAACCATAAAGGGTGGTTCTCAAGCTCTCAAATTTGAATTTAATTTGAATGCAGGCGAACCACTGCTGTAAAAAAAAATAATAATTTGAATGCAGGCTTGCTCTCTTCTGTAGCAACAAAATTCCTATCAGCAGACTTGTAAATTACTGGATCTCATTACAGTATGTGCGCAGTGTTAAGGGCTGTCCACTGCTCATGTCTGCTGCTTCTGATTCCAGCAGACCATCTGAGAACCCCTTCCTGGAATTTTTAACTTTTTGTTTTGTTTTGTTACTTGTTTTGGTTTGCTTGCTTGTTTTTCTGAGACAGATTTTCTCTGTGAAACAGTCCTGGCTATCCTGGAACTCATTCTATAGACCAGGTTGCCCTCTAACTCACAGAGATCAGGCTCCTAATTGCCAGAATTAAAGATATGTGTCACTACCTTCAGCTGCTTGAATTTTTAATAAGATGATTTTTAAGATAGGTCATGTTTTTTGAGATAAGGTCTCACTATGTAGCCTCAGCTGGTATGGAACTCACTATGTAGACTATGCTAACCTGGATCTCAAAAGATCATCCTGCCTCTGCCTCCTGAGTTCTGGAATTAAACACATATGCCTGGCTAACATCCTTCCTTTAATGAGGATCCTTCAATTGGGATTCATATTCAAAACTGCATTCTCATAATAAAAGACTAGGCAGAACAGATATGATATTAATAAAAACAAACGAAAAACAAACTAACAAACACAGCAAAACATTCAAGCATTCTGGTTCTTCCTGCCTTCACTGTCACACATGCCAGTATTTGAATTTCAAGGTTCATTAGCCTTCTTGGGATTCCACTTTGTCGCACAGAAAATCCTTCTACTTGGAAGAGAGTTTGGGACCTTTTGTGAGCTTCCATCTTTTTTCTTCTACTGACAGCCTCACAGCAATGCAAAGGGTTGAAACTAACAGTGGAATTCAGACCAAGGACAAGGCAGATAGACTTTGGTTTTAAATATTTAAGTATAAGATAACTACACAATGCAGATATTTAAAACAACAGTATGCTTGGAAATTCCCTAAAATAGATGTGAATTTTGCCACATCTAGAATGCCAGACTGAACTGTTCTTGAGCAAGGCAAGTTGTTTGAACTGCTAATGTAGCATTATATAACAAATGGGGTTAAACTTATTCAACTTACTCTGAAAGATATTTTCTCTCTGGGAGTCTATTGTTCACTCATCGGAGTGCAGTTGTTTGGCTTTTCTGCTGTAGCGTGTACTCTAAAAGTTAGCTGGTCTGTGCCCATGTGAAGAGAGAAGTGGGGGAGACCTACCACAAAATCCCATAAAAACGCCAAGCTGGAAGCCATAGGTCCTGCAGAGTAAAAAAGAGAGGAAAGTATAAAATTTAACATTTTTTTAAAATTAATTTATTTTTTTATTAAAAATTTCTGCCTCCTCCCCGCCTCCCATTTCCTTCCCCCTTCCCCACTCCCCTCCCCCTCCCTCTCCAGTCTGAAGAGCAGTAAGGGTTCCCTGCCCTGTGGGAAGTCCAAGGTCCTCCCCCCTCCATCCAGGTCTAGGAAGGTGAGCATCCAAACAGGCTAACCCCCACCCCCCAAAGCCAGTAAGTGCAGTAGGATCAAAACCCAGTGCCATTGTCCTTGGCTTCTCAGCAGCCCTCATTGTCCGCCATGTTCAGGGAGTCCGGTTTTATTAAACAGATAAAAAATTTAAAACATATCCCCATGACACCTTATGAGATAAGAAACCTCCAAAGATTCCATTGAGTTAGTTTTGTTGGTCATCTATTTCTGGGCATATAGCCTACACTGAAGAGTATTTTGTATCGCAAGTGAGGTTACCTTGGAGCCTTGGAAGAAATTAAATTTTCATTTAAAAGTGATTATAAGTTAGAGATTGCTTCTAAAGTTATGGATGAGGCACGTGCATGTGGCTACTTGTCCTTTCAGTTCTAGCACCCTGTCCAGGACAGAGCATGCTGCCTCAGTCTCTGTGAGTTCACAGGGGCCTCAGGTCCCTTGACTGAGAGGGCTTTGTTTACTTGGTTCCGCCATCCCTCTGGCTTTTACACTCTTTCCACCTTTTCTTCTGCAAGGCTCACTGAGCCCTGAAGGTAAGGATTTGATGAAGGCATCCCATTTAGGGCTTAGTGTTCCAAGGTATCCCAGTCTCTGAATTATTGTATAGCTGTAGGTCTCTGTATTTGTTCCCCTTTGCTACAGGTGGAAGCTTGTCTGAAGATAACTGAGTGTGGTACAGATCTAAGAGTATAGCCGAATGTTATTTAGTGTCATTTTGTTGAAGATGCTGTCTTTTTTTGCCAGTATGTATTTCTGGTTTATCCAAAATCAGACGTTCATAGGTACATGGATTTATGTCTGTGTCTTCAGTTTGATTCCATTGACCAATGTGTTAGTTTTTGTGCCAATAGCATATGGTGGTATTTTATTTTTGTTTTATAAATAAAGCTTGCATGAAGACCAGAAGGTAAAACTAAGCCACTAGAGTCCAGGCAGTGGTGTCATACACTTTTAATCCCAGGATTTGGAAGTAAGATCTCTGTGAGTTTAAGGCCACCCTGGGCTACACAAAATCTGTGCAGAAACAGATCCGGGGGTGGCGGCTCACACCTTTAATCCCACTACTAGGGAGTCACACACCTTTAATCCTAGCACTAGAGAGGAATATAAAGACAGAGAGATGAAACAGGAACTCACTCTCTTTCAGTCTCAAGATTTCTTAGACATAAGAACTCTCTAGTGGCTTGGGTGCTTTGCTCTTCTGATTTTCAGGTTATACCCCAATATCTGTCTCTGTATTTGTACTATTCATGCTACAATAACATGCTGTTTTATTATAATAGCTCTATACTACAACTTGAAATCAGGAATGGTGATAACGCTAGCAGCTCTTTGATCATTCACGATTGTTTGTGTTTCCATATAAAGGTGAGAATTGTCCTTTCAAGAACTGTGAATGATTGTATTGGAATTTTGATGGAGATTGCATTGAATCTGTGACTGCTTTTGGTAAGATGACCATTTTACTATGTTAATCATATTGATCCCTGGGCATGGGAGTTCTTTCCATTTTCTGATATCTCCTTCAATTTATTTCTTCAATTACTTAAGTTATTAATCATATAAGTATTTCACTTGTATGGTTCCAGATACCCAAGATATTTTATATTACTTGAAGCTATTGTAAAGGTGTTGTTTCCCTGATTTCTTTCTCAGTACATTTGGTATTTGTATATAGGAGGGTTACTAATTTTTGTGAGTTATTTTTTATTTTATTGAGCTGTCCTTTTTTCTGTGCTCCCCTCCCTTCCTCTCCCCTCTTCTTCAACCCTCTCCCATGGTACCCTTGCTCCCAGTTTACTCAGGAGATCTTGTCTTTTTCTACTTCCCATGTAGATTATATCCTCATTGTTGCCTAATTTCTCTGAGTTTATGATTTGTAGGCTGGTTTTCTTTGCTTTATGTTTAAGAACTACTTACGAGTGAGTACATGTGATAACTGTCTTTCTGTATCTGGGTTACTTCACTCAAAATGATGTTTTCTAGCTCCATCCATTTGCCGGAGAAATTCAAGATGTCATTATTTTTTTCTGCTGTATAGTATACATTGTGTAAATGTACCACATTTTCCTTATCAATTTTTCAGCCAAAGGGATTTTAGGTTGTTTCCAGGTTTTGGCTATGACAAACAAAACTGCTATGAACATAGCTGAGCACATGTCCTTGTGGTACAATTGAACATCCTTTGAATATATACCCAAAAGTGGTACTGCTGGGTCTTGAGGAAGGTTGTTTCCTAATTTTCTGAGAAATTACCATACTGATATTAAAAGGGGCTGTACCAGTTTGCACTCCCAGCAGCAATGCAGGGTTGTTCCATCTACCCAACATCCTCTCCAGCATAAATTGTCATCAGTGTTTTTGATCTTGGCTATTATTACAGGTATAAGATGGAATCTCAGAGTTGTTTTGATTTGCCTTTCTCTTATAACTAAAGATGTTGAGAATTTCCTTAAGTGCCTTTCAGCCATTTTATATTCGTCTGTTGAGAGTTTTTTTGTTTAGGTCTGTACTCCATTTTTTATTGGATTATTTGTTCTTTTGATGACCAATTTCTTGAGTTCTCATATAATTTAGAGATCAGACCTCTGTCTGATATGGGGGTGGTGAAGATCATTTCCTGTTCTGTAGGCTATCATTTTGTCTTATTGACCATGTCCTTTGCTTTACAGAAGCTTTTCAGATTCAGGAGGTCCCATTTATTAATTGTTTCTCTCATGTCTGTGCTACTGGGATTATATTTAGGAAGTAGTCTCCTGTACCAATACGTTCAAGTGTACTTCCCACTTTCTCTTCTATGAGGTTCATTCAGTGTGGCTGGCTTTATGTTGAAATCTTTGATCCATTTGGACTTAAGTTTTGTGCATGGTGGTAGATATGGACCTATTTTCCCTTTTCTATATGTTGATATCCAGTTATGCCAGAGCCATATGTTAAATATGTTTTCTTTCTTCCATTTGATATGTTTTGCTTCTTTGTCAAAAATTAGGTGTTCCAATGTGGGGCTCAGTCATTTTCTTCATCTATCGCCAGGTGGAGGTTCCCTCATGTTCCTGACTTTCTTTCTCATGTTCTCTCTCCTTCTGCTCCTCATCAGGACCTTGGGAGCTCAGTCCGGTGCTCCAATGTGGGGCTCTGTCATTTTCTTCATCTATCGCCAGGTGGAGGTTCTATGGTGATATGCAAGAAATTCATCAGTATGGCTATAGGAACTGGCCTTTTCAGGCTCCCTCTCCTCAGCTGCCCAAGGAACTAACTGGGGGGCGTCTCCCTGGAAACCTGGGAACCCCTCTAGGGTCAAGTCTCTTGACAACCTTCAGGTGGCTCCCTAAATTAAGATATATGCTTCCCTGCTCCCATATCCACCCTTCCTGTATCCCAAGCAACCCCTTCCTCCGAGCTCCCCCCATGACTGAGCCTGATGAGGTCCTGATGAGGAGCAGAAGGAGAGAGAACATGAGAAAGAAAGTCAGGAACGTGAGGGGTGCGTTCACCCATGGAGACGGTGGGACAGAACTAATGGGAGATCACCAACTCCAGTTGGAATGGGACTGATGGATCATGCGACCAAACCCGTCTCTCTGAATGTGGCCAACAGTGTGGGCTGACTAAGAAGCAAAGGACAGTGGCACTGGGCTCTGATTCTTCTGCATGGACGGGCTCTGTGGGAGCCTTCTCAGCTTGGTCGATCACCTTCCTGGACCTGGGGGGAGTTGGGAGGACCTTGGTCTTAGCATAGAGTAGGGAACCCTGATGGCTCCTTGGCCTTGAGAGGGAGGGAGGGGAGGTATGGGTGGAGAGGAGGGGAGGGAAGGGGGAGAAGGACGGGAGGGATAGGGGAGGAGGAGGGGAGGGTAGGGGGAGGAGGAGGGGAGGAGCTGGAAATTTTTAAATATAAAAAAATAGACCATGAAAAAAAATAAATAAAAATAGATCTGTGATGGTAAAAAAAAAATTAGGTGTTAATAGGTGTTTGGATTAATATCCAGGTCTTTGATTTGGTTCCATTGGTCCTTCTGTTTGTTTTTATGCCAATATCAAGTAGTTTTCAGTATGGTAGCTCTGTAGTAGAGTTTAAAGTCAAGGATTGTGATTCCTCCAGAAGTTCTTTTATTGTACAGGATTGTTTTGGCTATCTTGGGTTTTTTGGCTTTCCATATAAAGTTGAGTACTGTTCTTTTGAGGTCTGTGAAGAATTTTGCTGGGATTTTGATAGGCATTGCATTGGATTTGTAGATTGCTTCTGGTAAGATTGCCATTTTTACTATGTTAATTCTACCTACCCAAGAGCATGGGAGATCTTTTCACTTTCTGCTGTCTTCTTCAATTTATTTTTCAAAAATTTAAAGATCTTCTCATACAAGTCTTCCACTTGTTTGGTTAGAGTTACTCCAAGATATTTTATGTTATTTGTGGCTATTATGAAGGGTAATGTTTCTCTGATTTGGATATAAAATTAACTCACTCACCACTAGACAGGTCAGTGAGTTAATTTTATATCCAACTACTTTGATGAAAGTGATTATAGGTATAGGAGTTTGTTAGTGGAAATTTTAGGGTCACTGATGTATACTTACATGTCATCTGTAAATAAGGATATTTTGACTTTTTCCTTCTGAATTTCTAGCCCCCTGATTTCCTTCAATGCCCTATTGCTCTAGTTATGAGTTCATGTACAATGTTGAATACTTATGGAGTGAGAAGACAGCCTTGTCTTGTTCCAGATTTTAGTGGAGTTGCTTTTCATTTCTCTCAATTTAAGTTGATGTTTAAAGTATGGTTTTGCTGTAAACTTCCTTTATTATGTTTAGATATGTTCCTTATATCCCTACTCTCTCAAAGACTCTTATGTTGAAGGGACATTGGATTTTGTCAAGGAACTTTTCAGAATCTAATATGATGATCATGTGGTTTTTGTCTTTCATTTTTTTTTAAATAGCAGATTACATCTATGAGTTTATATATTTTGAACGAACCCTGCACCTTTGGGATGCAGCCTACTTGATCACTGATCATGGTAGACTGAAGATATTCTCCTATTACAAAAAAAATCCTGAAACTTTTTATTTTGTAAAAATATCGAAAAATTGAAGAATTTTATTCATACTAGGACTGTAAATTTCTTTTCTCTAACAGAATCAGTATTTAGGCAGAAATAAATAATTTAACCACAAACAGTAAATATAAGAAATCGGTAAATTGTTTAAGAATTAGAAATATTTCATTTCATTGCTTGACGTCTGAAGTTTTAGTACACAGTGCCTTGACCTCATCACATTGGGCTGCTGTTGGTTTTTTTTATTTCTTTTTGGTGTTTTTATTCTTTGCTCTTTGGGGGGTCAGCTATCCAGCCCAAATAAATACACATATGGAGACTTTCTTACTTATAAATGCCAGACCTTACCTTGTCTTATTTCTAGCCAGCTTTTCTTAACATAAATTATCTCATCTACATTTTGTCTTTGGGCTTTTACCTTTCACTATTTCTGTATATTTTCTTTCCTTCCTACTCCATATCTGGCTGTGTGGCTGTCCTTCTTTTCTTACTCCTTAATCATCTTTTCCCAGACTTATCGTCCTATTTATTCTCTGTTGCCAGCCATAGCTATTGACATTTCAGCTCTTATTAGAGCAATCAAGTGTTTTAGACAATGTAACACAGCTTCACAGAGTGAAAAAGAAATTCAACCTGAAATAATGCAACACATCTTACACAATTATACAAATGTTCTGCATCATAAACAAATGTAGCCCATCTTCAACAAATATTCTATAACAGGTTGCTGTTAGTTAAAACATCTTAGATGGTTGAAGCTACTCACATTGTACCATCTAGAAATCAGGCAATGAGCAGTGAGCAAGGGTACAAGTCCCTGCATATGCTCTGAGGGTATAGCTCCAATGTCCTACTTCTTTGAACTTGGTCCCAGCTCCTAAAGTTTTGCCACAACCCCCAAATGTCAAAAGCCTAAAACAAAATAAATAGGATATAAGCCATCTGGTGACATTTCTAATCAGAAGTATGGATATAGAGATACCAAACTTAGCAGATGTTTCAGGTATATAAATTATATAATTATATAAAATGTTCTAATATTTGCATATAGTCTACACATCAGCCTCTATACATTAAATAATTTCAATATTATTCTTAATCATCAATACAATACAAATAACATGAAAATGTTATGGTATTTTCTTACAGAACAATAGGAAGAAGGCTAACCACATTCATTGCTTATAAAATTATTTTTTTTTCTTTTGCTTTTTTTCCCATTGACTTGATATCCACAATTAGTTTTAGTCTACAGAAGTCCTTGTGCAATCTGCAGGCCAATTTTATGTTTAATGGTCACTTATTTTTGGAATACAAAGTCATTTGTACTCTTTGATTTTTGCAGCAGGTAGAAAGATATACAATATTTTCATTTAATAAACAGCTTATAATTAATATTTGAGTGACCAGAAAGGAACAGAAGAACATCAAAATATTTACATTTTAAGACAAGTTTAACGTATCATCAAAGATACAACCTTTAATTAAAAGCGGGGCCTTAACACATTCTACCTCTCACAGATGTCATTGAAGCTACAGTCCTTTTATGAAGCTCTACACTTTTCACGGTGACTTGTTCACCCACCCACAAAACTATTACATAATCTAAGGCATGCACTCTCTTTCCCTCTCTTCAACCTATCCTGTCCTCTTTTATTTTCACTTACTTTTGTATTCACAATTGTAATTGTGAAAATAGAACCCAGGGCTTTGCAGCGGTTAGGCAAATCTTCTGCCATTGATCTGCATTCCCAAACAGGCATGAAATATTTCTGAAAGAGCATGTGAGGAAATACTGAACTAAAAAAAATGATTAGATACAAGAAAAAAAAACACAAATTCCTATTTCACCATATGAGGAAAAGCAAGAAAAATTTGGTTCACATTTCAAAGTGGATGGATGCTATAAAATATTTTATTACCTTTGTTTTGCATAATAGGGTGTGTGTGCATGTGTGTGTGTGTGTATGTGTGTGTGTGTGTGTGTGTGTGTGTGTGTGTGTGTGTGCACGTGTGTATGAATATGTCACATGTCCTGTGTGTAGAGGTCAGAAGGCAAATTTCATCAGTATCTCCTGAGATAAAAATTGCATGGTCAAACTTGGCAACCAGTGTCTTTGCCCAGTGTCCCATGTTACTAGCCCTAGAGAGATAACCAATTTTAAGGAAATATTCTACATATTTTCGTGTAACTCTTTTTGGAAATATACTTCATAATTCTCTAATACATTCCTCTACAGTGTAAACGTCAATGGATTTTACTGTGTTGTCTTAAGTTTGCCTTCATCATCACAGTCAGTTAGAGCTTGTCCATCACTTAACAAAAGCTGGTACCCTCTGAGCACTAACAGTCCCTTCTCTACTTGCCTACCTCCCTCCTGCAAACGGTAAATAAACTCTGACCCATCTCTATGTAAAATTTTGATCAGGGAATGATTAGGTCTTCTCTTGTTCTAATGAATGACATTACAGAAGGAATTTTTCCAAGGACATAAGTACTGTGTCAGATGTCATATCAACACTTCATTATTGCTCCTGGTGGATGACAGTCTACTCTATGCTGGGTCACACACGGACCTAACCCAACAATTCATTCATTAGCTCTGTGTATTCCTGTGGATATTATAAACAAAGCTCCTATGAACAGTTACAAAAACATAAGGGAATTTTAGGGTGGGAATTAAGGAGTTTAGAGAATTTAAGAGATAAAATATGTGCTGAGTAGTATGTTATTGAATTATATTTTATCTCTCTGGTGCTTTGTTGGTATCCTACTAGTCCATGGAGTAGGTGTTTGAAATACAGAGACTCCACCAACCCCACACAAGCCATCATCAGTTCTTGCTTAGTCTAGAAAAATACACTCCTAATTAGACTGTGCTTCTAGCCTTGTTTAGCTAATGACTTTGCTCCATTAAAAAAAAAAAACTGTACAGAGGCAATTAACTAAATTAGGCCATTTTTCTCCTTTGGTTTGGAATTTTCTAGTGCTTTTCTTGCTTAAGAAGAAATTTTGCCATTATTTCCACTGCTCTAATGCTGGACAGCGTTTGTTTCAGGACATTCCTCTGCCACCGTTCCAAACAGCTTGACCCTTGGGCTTCCAGGTTAATGCTACTCCTCAGATGCACAGAGAATGTGTGCTCTACAGTTGGATTCTTACATGTTTGTTTCAAATGAGATTTCCTCTCAGTAGCAACATATGTTGTCCTGCTCTGAAAGTAAATCTGTGACAGAGGGACATGGTACCTTCCTGGCAGATACATCCTTTCTCACTTGATGGGATATCCTGTGTGGTACAATGTCTTTGTTATCACTCTGACACCATTTATTTAATTTTTTAGTTCTTATCATCTCTGGTATAAACTTGATTTTAAACTTCTGTTTGTAGCAGATCTCTGTTGTAAAATGTGAAACATGGATTAAATATATTTTATTCATTGGTATATCTAAATGTCTGATAAAGACTGTGAAGTGGAGCAGCAAGATGTCTCAGAGGGTAAAGGTAAGTGCTGCCAAACCAGACAATCTGAGTTTGAGCCTTAGATGCACATGGTGGAGGCAGAGAATTGATTCCTGGAAATGGCCAGCAGTCATGTGCCTTAGGACATACATGAATATCTACTCAACACACACACACACGTATATTATATAAATGTAAAAAATAACTGTCAATCTGAAGTTTAATACTATTTTTGCCTAAGAAAGCTTTCAATTACCTAAAAGGAAATTGTTATAATTAACTGCACGAGTCTGTAATGAATTGAATTGCCCTGAAACTGTACAGTATTCAGCTTGCAGAATCGTACTGTCAAGAACCTTTAATGTCCGCTGCATTATTTTTAACACACAATGTTCAGCTTATCTTATAAATCAAAGATGTGATTAATATTCTAAAATGCTACCTTTGTAAGTCATTGCTATCTGTTTAAAAACTAAAGTAAAAAATAGTGTAGATTTATAAATAAAAAGTAAAGACTTCTTAAGTTACGAGTAGAAAGAGATCCCCTTAATCTTTTTAAAGGTTTTTACTTGACATGTTCATAGTTTTATTTCACTGTTCATAGTTCTGTGTTGTATATAGACAATTTATTTCAAGCATATCATTGAATTTGACCATGTGCATCTCATTTTCTTCCTTCACTCCTCCTCACTCCTTCCCTTTCTTGTCTCTTCTTCCCTTAATCTCCCCTCTACTTTCATATTTACATAAAGATATGAATAAATGGTCTTATGTTTCTATAAAAAGTCTAAGAACCACAAACTAATAAAACATGATTATTATCTTTCAAAGGCTGACTTAATTCAGTTGGCCTGATGAGCTCCAGTTTATATTAATCGTCTCCCAAATGGCATTATTGCACCTCCTTCCTATATCACATATTCCTATATCCATTCATTGGTTGATAGGCACCTAGGCTGACTCCCTAGCTTATCTGCCATGAACTATTGCATTGTAAGATAGCTAGGCTATATGGAAATTTTACTTTTAGGTTTTTTTCTTTTATTATTTTAGTAATAGTCAACATTGCTGGGGTGTTGGTGTCTACAAGTGTTTATGGATGACTACTTGGGATTTGAAAACCTGTCTGAGAGTCAACTTTAGAGAAAGCTGATTCTCTCATCAATCACTAATCATCTGTCTAGAGGTAGGGCTTTAAGAGGTTTTATTTTCCCCATTTATGAGGGTATATCCATGATTACTATTATTTTGCAGTTCTTGTTTAGGTCACCATATTTAACAGATGTCATGAGTACAACTTCTTTTTTCACATAGGGAAGAACACTATTTGACACTTGGGTCCGAGTACTCTGACACGTAACAATGTTTCTGTCCCTGTTTCATGTTGTGGGTTTTCCCTCTGTATGCTCTGATTACCATTAATGAATAAAGAAACTGCTTTGGACCTATAGCAGAGCAGAACTTAGGTAGGCCGGGAAGACAGAATTGAATGCTGGGAGAAAGAAGGGTAGAATGAGAGAAGCCATGCAGCCCCACCAGAGACATACACCAGAACATTAGCTGGTAAGTCACAGCCATGTGACAATACACAGATTAATAGAAATGGGTTAAATTTATATGTAAGAGTTAGCCAATAAGAAGCTAGAGCTAATGGGCCAAGCAGTGATTTAATTAATATAGTTTCAGAATGATTAATTCGGGAGGTTGAGCCTCCGGGAACCAACAAGCAGCTTCCATGTGATAGTAAAATAATTTGCAATGCATTCTACCATATCCCAGATCTCATGAAAGAAAAACTGCAATATGTGCCAAAAATTGTTCTACAAACTTCTGATTATGTTTGTGTTTAAAATGTTCATAAAGAAGAACAAAGGGAACTCTTTAGTCTGGAACAGGGCTCATCAAAAGAACAACAGACAATTTAGTTAATGGATAAAACAGAATGCTTTCACCTTGTATTGAGATAGAGTCATAGAGCAGTACATAGAAGCAAGATAAGCAGGGGTTCTTTTCTTATGAATGCAAGCCTTAAGCCCCACGAGTCCTTTCCCCTTTATGCAGATCCTATTCTATATTTCAGTTTGCAACCTCTCAACAACAGTGATGTTACCCAGTTTTACTCTCCAAATGCACACAACTGCACCATTTCTTCAGCGTGCTTAAGTGCTCAAAGCTCCTTCTTATTTGCTCTCATCTAGTCCTTCTTGACTGGGCTGCCATAGCTCCTGTAGTCTCTGTCTTATCTCATATATGAGGCATCATCATACAAGCTGCTTCTTTGTGCCTTTGCTTGTCTGGAGTCTCAGATGATGCCTGGAATCAGAACTCAGCCGGGACCCATGCGTCATCATCCAATGGCATTTCAGGAAAATGAGACAGCATTTTCGCCTCTGCTTTGTTGTTTTGTGGCACAGAGGTGTGTATTTGTGTGTTTTGCTTTGTTTTCAGTTTATGTCTTCAGGAAGGGGTGATAGCATGGCACTAGATGGAATAAAAGCAAAATTTCCCCAAGTCAGAAACATCTTCCCTTTTTGCCTCACCGACTAAAGTTTCAGATGTCTATTGTACACTGGGAATACAAAACAGGCATGTTTTGAGTTTCAGCCTACTGTCATTGAAGGAAGGGAAATTCCCTGTGAGAGACAGACGGGTACATTTTAATTTACAAAATGAAAGATGCAAATGTACAAGAATATTTTTCAGTACTCAGCACTGTCGCAGTTTGCTTAGACATGTCACTTCCCTTATCTTTTGACTATTGCAGCTGAGTTCAATCGTGGTGACAAAAGAAATACTTTCATTACTTTTGAAACTTGAGCCACGTATCTGGCACTGATTTCTGTTGGTAGAGGCTGCTTGTACATTTCTGGCTGCTCAGACCCAAAAGAATTACACAGAAACTATATTATGTAAAACACTGCTTGGCCTATAGCTTAAGAGTATTGCTAGTTAGTTCTTACATCTTAAATTAACCCATTTCCATTATTTTATATATTACCACAGGGCTCATGGTTTACCCATAAAGTTCCCAGGCATCTGTCTTCTTTGGCGGCAGCTACATGTCTTCCTGACTCTGCCTACATTCTCTCTACATCTTTGTTTAGATTTTCTGTCTGGCTCTACTTTGTTAAGCCATTGACCAAAAGCAATTAACCAATAAAAGCAACACACATACAGAAGGACTTCCCACAATGGATTTTGAGATGAATAAAATCTATCAAGAAGAGATATTATTTATGGAATTTTTCAACTTATCTGTTCCAATCATTTCTCCTCTTTCATTTGTCTTTGTGAACCATTTTTAAAATAATGCCTTCCTTATATAAAAAGATTCCTTGATTTTATTTTCACGGGGCATCCCTATGTCCATTGTATGTATGTCAGTAGTTATCAGGAAGAAATAAAAAACATGGGATATATACAATATTTTTCTCATAAAAAAGGTATCTCTAATAATCTTCTCTCTTCTTCCAAAGTTCACACAAATACAGACCAGGAAACTCTTCCTGTTTGATTACTTCAGAAACTTAAATGAAAAAAAAAACAATATTTGTTTTTTTTTCACTCAAAATATCTGATGTACTCAAGCAAAGTATGTCTCAAGAGATTTTCAAAAATACAATGTAACGTAATTACTTCTAGGCCCTGTGTTGTACATACAACTAGTGTACTCTAGCGCCGCTTCATCTTGTTTAATCAAAGCCTATGCACACTGACAGCAAGTGTCATCATCTGGCTCTCCCACACTTCCCTCACAACCTACAGGGGACTGTCTTTGCTGAACTCATGCTTTCTAGGCTGCTCATCTAATTAGAATCGTGCAGAATCTCCTTCATGACACAGTTACTTCATCTAGTATGATATCACCAATTCCATGTGATTTGCCCCTTTTATGGATTTTTTTCTTTCTACAGGATGACTAGAATTCCATTTTGTGCATGTAACACTTTTTATCTAGAAATCAATCATTTATGAGCATTTAAATTGTTCTTTCATCTTGGCCATTGTGGATAGTATTATAATGGACATGGGAGTAGTACTTGATTTCATATATTTTGGGAAATACTCACACATATCCCAACATACGTTTTCCTTTACTTTGTCAAAATTCATATTTTAAATATCTTTTACAACTGGGGATGGAAACTCTGCTCAGTTATTAGAATGCCTTTCTAGCAAGCACAGACACATATGTTGGAGTTCTATCACTGCATATAGAAAAATCGGGTGAGAGGATCACAAGATCAAGCTCATCTTCATCTATATTAGAAGTTAGAGATCAACTTGGAACACATAATAAATAAATAAATTAATTAATTAATAAATAAATACATCCAATACATTTTTATGAAATTATAGAATTTTAAAAATGCATACCACTGTGAGACCATCGCCACTATCAGGATGTGTAATATTTCCACTCTTCAAATTTTACTGTTTCATGCTTCTGTAACAATGTGCTTCTATGATTTTGATACCTGGACACCACCAACTGAGCTATAATTTTATCTTTTTAGGTCTGTCGCATAACCAAGCATACTACCTTAGAGCTTTTACCCACATGGTGGTCATAGAAGTAGTTCATCTGTTTGGTTTGTAGCTTTATGGTATAAAAAATATACCGCCTTTTTAAATATTTGTGTTCTGTACATCCTTGTGGGCATGTGGATGCCATGGCCTACAGGTAGAAGTCAGAGGTCAACTTTGCACATTGGTCCTTGCCTCCCCCCCTTTTTTTGAGATCAGATCATTTGTTAACACTGCCAATGCCAGGTTAGCTGACCCAGAAGCTATCATGGATTCTTCTGTCTCCACATCTCATCTCCCACTGAGTACTGGGAAGACACTGACTACTTCCACTGAGACTCATCTGGCTTTATGAAGATTCTGAGACAGTGAAGACAGGTCGCACAATTGACCTGGCAAGCCTGTGTTCACTAAGCAATCTCCCCAAGAAACCCACTCCTCTTTAGGGCTTTTATTCAGTGTAAGGTACTTAAAGTGCTTCCAGTTTTGGAACAAAATTCTAGACAGATTTTTGTATGAATGTAAGTTTCCATTTCCTTATGGCAAATATGCAAACTTTGGATCCAACAATAGACAGGCGTGCTCATCTTTAAGAAAATTTTATGCTGTTGTTTGATGCAACCACATCATTTCACATTCCCTGAAACAAAATATGTGACTTTCAACTGCTTTGCTTTCTCATAAACATTTTATGATATCAATATCTTTTTGATTTAGCTTTTCTTATAAAGCTAGAGTAGAATTTCATTTTGATATACTTTGCACTTTCCAAATGCTCAGACAGCACACATCCTTTTGTTTATTCCCAACTTCCCCTATTCTTTAGTGATGTATGTTTCAAGGCCAGTTCTTTTTAAAATTTAGATTATTCAAATTTTCCTAATACAAATATTTACAGTGAATTCTTATTATATTCTGAATAAAAAAAATTTGATCAGATGCATCCCTTTCAGATATATTCACCTACATATTAACTTTTCTTTTTAATGTTTAACAATGTGTTCAATGTGGTAAAATATTTTAATACCAATTAACTCCAATCTACCCATGCCTTTCATTAATAGCATGCATTTCTATGTAAATTCTAAAGCTTTGTCTAAATGCAAATGATGACATTTTCCTTCAATATTAAAACATCTTTAAACACACTATTACTTTAAATTAATGATTAAGCTTGTGTATTAGTATTTGTATAAATTATCCCTTCAAAAATATATACTTTTTTCTTTTATTGCTTTATAAATAATACCATTCAAAATTTCCACTTCCTCCCCTCCTCCCATTTCCCTCCTGCTCCCCCACTTACCCTCTCCCCTCCAGTCCTAAGAGAGGGCAGGGTACCCTGCCCTGTGGGAAGTCCAATGCCCTCCCCACTCCATCCAGGCTTAGGAGGTGTGCATCCAAATAGACTAGGATCCCAAAAAGCCAGTACATGCAGTAGAGACAAATCCCAGTGCCATTATCATTGGCTTCTCAGTCTGCCCCAATTGTCAGCCACATTCAGAGAGTCCAGTTTGATCAAATGCTAGTTCAGTCCCAGTCCAGCTGGCTTTGGTGAGCTCCCATTAGATCAGGCACACTGTCTCAGTGGGTGGAATTTTAATATTTATTTTGGAAATTTTTTTCTTCTTTAATTTTTTGACTTGTTTAATTTAATTTTACAGGCCGTGGACTGTAAAACAAAACAAATGGTTGTTTTTATTGTCCTGCAGAAAAGAAGCATAGTGCTGAAGGCCCACAGCAGCAGACAACAGTGTAGACTCTGCTATAAAAGGACGCTAAGCAGAACTAAAGCATGCTAGGTATAAAGTGGCACGCGGGCAGTTTTCTCATTTAACATGTCACACACACATGCTTCTGAGGCCACAGGGGATAATTCAGACCAGCTAATCAAACTTGAAATTCCTCCTACTGCTTCTGGTTGAAACTCTGGGCTCCATATACAATGCGCATCCTAAGAAAAAGAGAATCGATAGCTAATTTTCTCTTCATGTGTCTCGTCACAATTCCTCTTCTTAACACACACCTGAGAAATGTTTAAAGGTATTTTTGTTTTCATATATCAATGATTTCTTTTGATAGGTGTGATTAATTATAAAGAAAAAGATCCTTTATTAGCTAGTGTAGTTCAAGAGAAAGTAAGACACATAATCGCCATATATTTTTACTAAGAATATTATTAAAATAAATAAAAGAAACTATAATAATTCTGAAGTAATCCTGTGAAGGAAGTTTTACAGTTAGATTAGCAATTTTAGAATTTTTTTTTCAGCTGTGAAGTTTATTTTTTTTTCTCTCATGGTTTAGTTTTTTTATATTTAAAAATTTCCATCCCCTCCTCCTCCCCCTTCCCTCCCCTCCTTCTCCTCCTTCCCTCCCCTCCCCTCCACCCCTACCTCCCCTCCACCCCTACCTCCCCTCCCTCCCTCTCAAGGCCAAGGAGCCATCAGGGTTCCCCACTCTATGCTAAGACCAAGGTCCTCCCAACTCCCCCCAGGTCCAGGAAGGTGATCGACCAAGCTGAGAAGGCTCCCACAGAGCCCGTCCATGCAGAAGAATCAGAGCCCAGCGCCATTGTCCTTTGCTTCTCAGTCAGCCTACACTGTTGGCCACATTCAGAGAGACGGGTTTGGTCGCATGATCCATCAGTCCCATTCCAACTGGAGTTGGTGATCTCCCATTAGTTCTGTCCCACCGTCTCCATGGGTGAACGCACCCCTCACGTTCCTGACTTTCTTTCTCATGTTCTCGCTCCTTCTGCTCCTCATCAGGACCTTGGGAGCTCAGTCCAGTGCTCCAATGTGGGGCTCAGTCACCTTCCCCATCCGTCGCCAGCTGGAGGTTCCCTCACGGTCCTGACTTTCTTTCTTATGTTCTCTCTCCTTCTGCTCCTCATCAGGACCTTGGGATCTCAGTCCGGTGCTCCAATGTGGGGCTCTGTCATTTTCTTCATCTATCGTCAGGTGGAGGTTCTTCTTATTATCTTCTCAAGGATCCCAAATTTATAGGCTCAATGTCCTTTAATTATGGCTAGAAACCGATTATGAGTGAGTACATCCCATGTTCATCTTTTTGGGTCTGGGTTACCTCACTCAGAATAGTGTTTTCTATTTCCATCCATTTGCCTGCAAAATTCAAGGTGTCATTGTTTTTTACCGCTGAGTAGTATTCTAGCATGTATATATTCCACAGTTTCTTCATCCATTCTTCCACTGAAGGGCATCTAGGTTGTTTCCAGGATCTGGCTATTACAAATAATGCTGCTATGAACATAGATGAGCATATGCTTTTGTTGTATGATTGGGCATCTCTTGGGTAGATTCCCAATAGTGGAATTGCTGGGTCCTGGGGTAGGTTGATCCCGAATTTCCTGAGAAACCGCCACACTGCTTTCCAAAGTGGTTGCACAAGTGTGCATTCCCACCAGCCATGGATGAGTGTACCCCTTACCCCACAACCTCTCCAGCAAAGGTTATTATTGGTGTTTTGGATTTTAGCCAATCTGACAGGTGTAAGATGATATCTCAAAGTTGTTTTGATTTGCATTTCCCTGATAGCTAGGGAGGTTGAGCATGACCTTAAGTGTCTTTTGGCCACTCAAACTTCTTCTGTTGAGAATTCTCTGCTCAGTTCAGTGCCCCATTTTTTAATTGGGTTAATTGGCATTTTACCGTCTAGTCTCTTGAGTTCCTTATATATTTTAGAGATCAGACCTTTGTCAGTTGCAGGGTTGGTGAAGATCTTTTCCCAGTCAGTAGGCTGCCTTTGTGTCTTAGTGACAATGTCCTTTGCTTTACAGAAGCTGCTCAACTTCAGGAGGTCCCATTTATTCAATGTTGCCCTTAATGTCTGTGCAGCTGGGGTTATGCGTAGGAAACGGTTCCCTGTGCCCATTTGTTGTAGAGTACTTCCCACTTTCTCCTCTATCAAGCTCAATGTGTTCAGATTAATATTGAGGTCTTTAATCCATTTGGACTTGAGTTTTGTGCATGGTGATAGATATGGATCTACTTTCATTCTTCTACAGGTTGACATCCAGTTATGCTAGCACCATTTGTTGAAGATGCCCTCTTTCTTCCATTGTGTACTTTTGGCTCCTTTATCAAAAATCAGGTGTTCATAGGTTTGTGGTTTAAGATCCGGGTCTTCTATACGATTCCATTGGTCAACTTCTCTGTTTTTATGCCAATACCAAGCTGTTTTCAATACTGTAGCTTTGTAATAGAGTTTGAAGTCAGGGATGGTAATGCCTCCAGAAGTACCTTTATTGTATAAGATTTTTTTGGCTATCCTGGGTTTCTTGTTTTTCCATATAAAGTTGATTATTGTCCTCTCAATCTCTGTGAATAATTTTAATGGGACCTTGATTGGGATTGCATTGAATCTATAGATTGCTTTTGGTAGAATTGCCATTTTTACTATGTTGATCCTCCCAGTCCACGAGCAGGGGAGATCCTTCCATTTTCTGGTATCCTCTTCAATTTCTTTCTTCAAAGACTTAAAGTTCTTGTCAAATAAATCCTTCACTTCCTTGGTTAGAGATACTCCCATATATCTTATGCTATTTGTGGCTATTGTGAAAGGTGATACTTCTCTGATTTCCCTCTCTGCTTCCTTATCCTTTGTGTATAGGAGGGCGACTGATTTTTTGGAGTTGATCTTGTAACCTGCCACGTTACTGAAGGAGTTTATCAGCTATAGGAGTTCTTTGGTGGAGTTTTTGGGGTCGCTTATGTATACTATCATATCATCTGCAAATAATGAAAGTTTAACTTCTTCCTTTCCAAATTGAATCCCCTTGATTCCCTTATGTTGTCTTATTGCTATTGCTAGAACTTCAAGCACTATATTGAAGCGATAAGGAGAGAGTGGACAGCCTTGTCGTGTTCCTGAATTTAGTGGGATAGCCTTGAGTTTCTCTCCGTTTAATTTGATGTTAGCTGTCGGCTTGCTGTAAATAGCTTTTATTATATTTAGGAATGACCCTTGTATCCCTAATCTCTCCAAAACCTTTATGATAAAAGGGTACTGAATTTTGTCAAATGCTTTTTCAGCATCTACTTTAGATTTTAGCTCATTATTATAATTGAATCACATTTGAGATTAAATACAAACCATCTTTCTTTTTAAATGTCACATACAGTTTTACATTACTGTAATACAAAACTTTGTATAATCCAATTTTACAAAGCACATATTAAACTACTGTCTAAATTTATAGACAGTATAATAATAATACAATAATTTATAAATCAATTACAAATTGATTAATAAAATATGGAAAGAAGCCGGGCGGTTTTGGCGCACGCCTTTAATCCCAGCACTCGGGAGGCAGAGACAGAGGCAGGAGGATCTCTGTGAGTTCGAGGCCAGCCTGGTCTACAAGAGCTAGTTCCAGGACAGGCTCTAAAAAAGCTACAGAGAAACCCTGTCTCGAAAAACCAACAAAAGAAAAAAGAAAAAAAAAAGAAAAAAAATATGGAAAGAAGAGGAAAGTGTTATTCTGTCTCCCAGTGTTACAAGTTTCAGGGTACAGTCAGTTGTCCCATTGCTATAGGCCTAGGATGCAATGTATGCTATCAAGGGTTCAGGTATAGGAAGCTTCTTACTTCATCATAGGGACAAAGCAAAAAGACAAATAAAAAGGCTATTATTCCCATCAATGGCACTCCCAAATCCTACCAGCCCCCAGTAGAGCCTATCCCTTAATGTTTCCACCACCTCCCAGTAATTCCAAGCTACAGATAAAACACTTAACTCATGGGCCTTTCAGGACATTTAAAATCTCAACTAGAGTATCCTTGATAATATTTTAATCTTTTCATGCTTCTCAAAAAGATGTGAGGACTTCTCAAGACTGAATTGAATGGTCTTTGCTCCTAAGATACACACTGAAGTAGATATCCTGAAGGCTGGATTCAGTTTTGCTTCCTTAGAAGGATAGATGAGGTCCCAGATGAGTATCCAATGTTTTCTGGAGTGGCTGTCAAGATGGGTCATTACAAACATGCAGATCTTCACTCTAAATTAAGAGATACCAATAACTAATAGCCCTGACAACAAAGGTGACACTGTGCTTTTAGAGAAAAAATTAAAATGTAACAAGAATAAACTAGATTTCCATATTTCATAATTTTGAAAAATATGACTTATTTTAAAGTGAAAACAAGAAAAGGAAATAATCTTCAATTCACAGCCAGAAAATGTACATGAACATGCTGTGCTGTGAGATTTCCCTCTGTATGCTGTGATTACCACTGATAAATAAAAAAATTGCTTTGGGCCTATAGCAGAGCCATAGGGGAACAGAGCTAGGTGGGGAAAACTAAGCTGAATCCTGAGAGAAAGGAGGTGAATCAGAGAGAAGTCATGTATCCCCGCCTGACACAGACGCTGGAACTTTTGCTGGTAAACCACAGCCTCATGGCTACACACAGATTCCTAAAAATGGGTTAAAGTAAGGTGTAAGAGTTAGCCAATAAAAAGCTAGAGCTAATGGTCCAAACAGTGTTTTAATTAATATAGTTTCTGTGTGATTATTTCGAGGCTGAGCGGATGGGAACTAACTAGTGGCCTCCTCCAACAATGCTGGGTTACGAGAAATTCCTAAGTAGGACTAAGTCACTCTGTGTATAGTGGCACAAGAACAGGTATCTCATTGAAGATCTGAACACACATGCTCTGGCATCACAGGGAATGTTTACCCAAATTAATCTGTATTTTAGTCATATTTAAGAGAAATATATTTTCTCTGCTTGTTTCTTTCCATTATGTGGTTTAATACAGCATAATATATAAAGCATTATACTCATATTTTCTGTCGCTCTATTTTTCTCTCACAGTCTCCTAAATTTGCATATCAATTCCTTTTTAATGTCAAGGAAAATTCATTCTATTTAATCCTAAGTGTGAAGTGATTGACCACAAAACAGTTTTACAAAGTCATTGGAGAATCTAGTAACAAGTTTGAGAATTGGTTTTAAATACTGTACAACTGTTAAGTAATGCAAATAATGCTTTTGCAACTTTCCTTGCTCAACCCTTTAACCAACTAAAGAACTTGGCAGTGCTGAGAAAACATCGCTTGTATTTTCAACTTTTGCCAACACAGGACTCTATTAATTTGTTATTGAAAATTCTAGTGTTGAAGTAGCATCTCAAGTCAGCTGTTGCAATTCTAGACAAATGATAAAATGGAAAAAATATATAAAATTAACATTCCAATATATAAAATTCTGCCATGTTTCAAGATTAAGATCTTATTTTGGTAAGAGTGAGCACCCATGTGTGGGTGGCTGTGGCACTGAGGTGCTGACCCCTTTGCAGCTTCTTGGACGCCTTGATGAAAGAATTGGAACACGGACTTGAGTGGGACCTCAAATATAATTTATTGGACTTAGGGGGCAGACAATGGAAAACGTGTGGGAAAATAGATATAGAAGGGGAGAAGCTAAAGTTATGATTAACACACCTTAGAGAAAGAAGTAGGTACATTGAGAAAAGAACAAGGAACCCAGTGGCCTTTGTTTCTAGCAGATTCTATTGAAGTGGGAAAAGCCATGGTTCTTTGCTAGCTAGGACTTTCAGCGTGATGACAGCATTCCACACTTTCTGGATGAACAAGGAGGGAGTATGAGTTAGAATCTGATGGCTTAATATTATTGACAGCTATGAGTAGCTCTAGGCCTTCTAGAACATGGAAAGAGCTCAATGCAAGGAAAAAAATAAGAGCTCCTTTCATGTATTATTGGGAATCACTCCTTAATGTCATGAATGTTCTAGTAAGGAATAATTGGAAGTCAGTTTTTCTGCAGTCAGTTTTGCTTTCTCTGGGCAAATTTAATGCTCCTGGTATCTTTATCTTTAAGTTTGCGGTAGTTAAAAGTATCCTGTGATACCTCATTGCCTACTGAATGACCAACACTTGTTCCATGAATACAATCATGAGTGGCTGGTGTTTGGGAAGGAGTTATAAATAGTTTGGGATTTTTCATTATAGTGTTTGAAACCTGCTTCCCTGCCACAGAAGAGACTACCACATTGATATTTATATATTTTAAATGATGCCTTTCTTCTTAACTAGCTTCCTTGGTCATATTTGTGTGTCTTTCTCCCAATCAGAGTTGTTGGGCAGTACTTTATTAACAGATGATAGTCTCATGTGAACCATAAGTTATTAAATATTGTACAAAGTTGAAATGTACAATTGCATGTTCCCAAAATGAGCAGTTAAATTGGCCCCACAAAAATTTTAATGCATCTCCATAATTGCACTTTTCAATGATACTTTTATGGACTATTTATTCCAACTGCTTACCCATCTGTACACACATACCTTTTTTATTCTCTCCATGCACATGCATATGATTTTCTGAAGATGTCTGAGTTATTTATAAGTGAGTACAATATAATACTGTGTTGGCTCTATAATTTTAGCTAGAATTTTCACTCATATTATCTGCTATGCTGAGCAATACATGTTTATGTGAATACACCTAAATTTAACATAACATATTGGGTTTTCATAAACCCATGAAAGTATTGTGCCTCGTGTGTATCTGAAACATACCAGATCTTTAGTAAATATCACTTTTTTATTCTACCCTACCCTTCTATTTTCTTATTTAAATACCAATTCTGAAGTTTTTAGCCATTTTATCTTACCTTTTGTGAATATATCTATTTTTGTTACTTTTGATTATAGTTTATTTTTGAACTCTGGAGTCCTAGCTGTGTGGTGGCCATGTTTTCACTCCGTCCACCTCCACCCCATGCTGAACATGAGCATGGACACATAGACCCTCACACTGGGATCAGTTTAGTTCCATACATGAGACGCAAAGATCAATCATCTGAAACCACCAACTCATAGAAGCATTAAAATCTTAAAATCTAAGGGCGTGTGAGTTTCTTATATCATGCAGGCTTATAATGTTTAAAAATGGAAAATTACTATTGGGTAATACTCTAGATAAAATAATGTTTCTCTTCCTTTCTTTAACCCTTTCTCTTCTTCTCTGTGTCCTCTTCACCCTTTCTCTTTTTCTATCTTTTACTCGATTTTATAAACATTTGATATTAAATAATGTAATTTTTTCTTTATTGTAGAAGAAACAATCATTTATTTGTCCACACAAGTGTGCAGACCATTTCCTGTTTCTGGTATGGATATCATATCCTTTCTTCAGAGGTTCTTCCAATGGGCATTTTAGGGGTTCAGTCCTTAGTTTCAGAGACTTATCTCTCAACCACCAAGTCTAAAGTCAATTTCTGGAAACTTTAAGTTTCTCTGTTCAGCTGTGCCTTCCCAGGCTTGGTTACAAGAATTTGCATTTTATTCTACATTTATTTGTTTTTCAAATTAAACTTTTCATTACAAACAACTGCATTTCTGGGGGGCAGGGGCTTGGTCCTGTGGGGGGCAGGGGCTTGGTCCTGCCCCAATTTAATGTGCCAGATTTTGTCGACTCCCAGTGGGAGCCCTTAACTATTGGGAGGAGTGGATGATCAGTTGGCTGAAGAAATGTAATGCAATTTACATTTAGGAATATATATTTAGGAATGTATATAGGATATATATTTAGAATATATATATATATATATATATATATATATATATATATTCCTAAATCTAACCCGTTCAGTCTCTATAATGTTACCCATGTGTACATTTTTACCACTAACCCTTTGGCTTTGGATAACCAATTGGTGTGTCCTTCCCTAAAGACTATTTCTTCCGTGTCCAATATTCCTTAGTGGCCTATAGTTCATTGTAAAAAACTGAGGGACTATAAGCTTTTCATAGTCCATGTTTGCATAACTATTTTGTCCTCATCACTCAGGTCACATTTGGACCCTCATTTTGGTGAGATGCTATATTAATTCATGTAATTTCTGACACTCATAGGAGACATAATCTCACAAAAAAGTTTTTAGTCCTCTGACTCTTACAGTCTTTCTGCCCCCTCTTCCTTGCAGTGTTCCCTGAGCCTGAGGTCTACAAATACTACATAGATGTATCCATTGGGACGAGGCTTCACAACAACTCTGCATCTTCACTGAGTATGGCTTTCTGCAGTGCCTGTTGCAAAGAGAAGCTTCCTTGATGAGGGGAGAGGAATACACTTACACATAAGTATAAGGAAAATGTTTAATTGTTAAGGATTATGTTTGTTTTATTTGTCTTTTTGTCCACCATTTCTTATTTATCTAGATAAAGGAAGATGTGTTTATTGCAGCATAGAACAAGCGGTCAGTATCCATGTGCTAGTCTGAATTCCCCATCTCCTCCTGCAGTTACACATAGCATGCAATCAGTACATTCCGATGGAATGTGAGTAGAAATGCCATGTGGCATGTCTGAAGCAAGAATTAGACATGGCTTCTGGAATCAACACTACCAATTGAAGAGATACCAAAGTGAGGTGTCCAGGCAAATTGATGGTGAGTATGTCCATTTTATTTTGTTAATTAATTGTATGTGCAGATTTTCAGAACTGCTACTGTTAATAAACACTGATGAAAACGTTATTAAGTTGTTAAAATTTAATATAATAACAGAATTCCTATGTACCCTCATAAACTGAAACTGATAAAATTACTTTTCTGTTATATGTTACCTTTTCTTCCAGTAAAACACTTTTTGTAATAATTAATTTTTCTATGTATTACTATGTATCATGGGTCCTTAAGATTTAAATTGCTTCAAAAAAACTATTGTTGTGATTGACTTGGTAGTTGTGATTGACTTTGTAGGTTCTAATTGACAAATCTTGATTAAGGAAATAATGTGTTTGAAGTTATTTTCTGTGTACTTAAAAGAATCACTCAAACAATTACTTAGCTATCAACAGGAATTTATTGCCTATTTGATTGTTCAGAGATTTGGGATATGCCATTAGCCATTCATAAAAAACACATTCCTTTTAGTGTGAAGAAAACAGGTTACAAGTCTTTAAGTTCCAGAAACAAATCTTTATTTACAGAATATTAATAAGAAGCATCAGAGTTAACATTCCTACAATAATTTGAGTGGTATTCTATACATATTGTACTTATTTTATGTGTAAGTCAAAATGTCATTGACTTATTTTGTGATTCTTTTGTCTATCTCTGTCTCTCTTTCTGTGCTTATGTTTGTTTGGGTGTGGATACATAAATGGATCCATGTATATATGTATGTGTGTATTTTATGTGCACATGTGTGTGTATTTGTTCATGTCTGTTTTTGTGCAATTATTTTGTAAATATTTTTAGGATCCACGTATATGTGTGTGTGTTTTTGTATGTGCACATTGTGTATATATGTCTGTTTATATGTAGGTTTGTCTAATTACTTTGTAATTTTTGTAATTACTTTTATATATCATTTACTTCTTTTACTTTGGGATTCTTTCGTCTTTCACTGTCTCTATGTGCTTATTTTTGTTTGGGTATGCATATATAAACAGATCCAGGTGTGTGTGCACAAATGCGCATATGTATATTTGTTCATATGTGTGTTTGTGTGTATATATATGTGTATGTGCATTTGTGTGTGCTTACGTGTGTGTTTATAGGGTTATGTGTGCTTGTGTATGTATGTGTTTGTGTGTGTATTAGTGTGTGTATCTGTGTATCTGTGTATGCAGGTGTCATTCATTAGGAGCTGTCATGCACCATGTGTTTTTTTTTTTAAGACAGCATCTCTCCTTTGAGTATGCCTGACTTGGTTAGACTTGCTAGCAAGAAAGCTCCATGGATGCTGCTATCTGCTCTCCAGGACTGATATTAGTTGCTTACACCATACTTGGACTTTTATGTGGTACTTTGGGTTAGGCTCAAGTCTTCATGCTTGCCATACAACACTATGCATACCGACTGGGCCACCTTCACAGACTTTCATGGTTCTATTTCAGTCAGTTTCTATTTACTCTAATAGTAAATTTGTTACAGTAGACTATGACTTGGGACAATGGTCTGTACTCTGCCACTTGTACTTTAAATAAATGCTGATTGGCCAGTAGCTAGGCAGGAAGTAGAGGCAGGACAAGGAGAACAGACGAATTATGGGAAGAGAAAAGCTGAGTCTATAGTCATCATTGAGACACAGAGCAAGCAAGATCTGACTGCCTCACCAAAAAAGGTACCAAGCCACATGGTTAACATAGACAAGAATAATGGGCTATAAGAATTAACAAGAAGCCTGAGCTAATAGGCCAGCCAGTTTACTATTAGTGTAGACCTCTGTGTATTTCCTTGGGACTGAATGACTGTGGGACCAGGCAGGACAGAAACCTCGATCAACAAGTCTAGATAATAAAAGCAATAATCTTCCTCACCTATTAAGTTCTCTCTTTCAAAATCATATGAACACTTTCACCAGAAGACTACAACCTTTACCACTTTACAAAGATTCCTTTTAAGGAAAATTAATTTGTCATAGGCTAGTCATGGCTACTAAATTGACACTTTTTTTTTCATTTTTTGTCCTATGAGACTGGCTGACATTTTAATTTTGGGTTTCACATATACTAGAAGTATAGCTTGATTTTCACCGTCATATTTTACTCAGTAAAGTGTATTTGTTATATTTCTGTCATTCAGTCCAACTTGGGAGAAACAACTTAATGGGAAAAAGACTCATTGTTGCTCACAGTTAGGAAAGTGGAGCAGAGCACTGTAATTAACACCATTGCATCCAGGAATCAGAGGTAACGAAGGTACTGAAAAACCTAGCATGAAGTGTAGCCTAAGGAAAATCTCTCATGACCCACTCACCTAAGTAGACATTACTACCAGTCTTCACTACATCCTCCACTATGCTGTCATATGGCCAAACAATTGAGGAATTATGCCATCATTAGGTCAGATCCAACATGATGCAGTGGTGTCTGGCAAAACTATGACAGATGCATCCAGAGGTGTCTTTACTAATATCTGTGTATCTCTTCATCCAACCAAACTGATGAATATGGTAACTCATCATACATAATTTCTTTGAATAAACCCATATTATTTCAGGTTGAAGAGTTTCTCTTTTGTATGGAGGGATGAATAATACACATCATCATATATTATACCTTATACATTCTTGTGCTCATAGTGCTTATACTGTTGGTCTATTTTAGCTATCATGAATAATGCTGAAATGAAAATGAGGATGAAGACGTTGCTTTGAGAAACAGATTCCATTTTATTTGGACTTGTACCCAGAAATAACTAGAACTAGGTCAGGTGATAGCTCCACTTTTAATGAACTGAGGAAACTTACACAGTTTTCCATAATGTCTGCACCAGGTTTCATTTTTGTTAACAGTGTACAATGTTGTCCTTAGCCCCACATTCTTGCTAACATCCACAGTCCTTTGTCTTTTAAAAAATAATAGTCACCCCCCAAAATTTTGAGCTTATTTCATTCCTGTTACCTGATTTTTGCTCAAAGAATGATTCCATGCAGCTATTGCTCATTTATTTATATGGCTGGTTTTATTAGTAAAATTCATTCTAGACATGTGTCCATTTCAATGTTGTTGGATTCTGATTTTTACTTCTTTCATTGTTTGTGTTACATAAATTTTGTGGGTATTAAGTCTTTGTGAGTTGAGCAGTTACAAGCATCTTCTTTTCTATAGGTTAATATTTTATTCCTTTGACTGTTTCCTTTACTATGTGGAAAATTTTTACTTTGATGTAATATTGTTTATCTAGTTGTGTTTTTGTTCTACTGCTTCTGGATATATAGCAAAAAATATTATGGTTCAGAACAATGTCCAGACACATTTTCCTTATATTGTTTTCCAGTGGTTTTAGAGTTTCAGGTCCTACATTTAAATGTTTAATCTCTTATTTAGATAATTTTTGTATACAAAATTTAGAGATGAAGATCCAATTCCATTATATTCTGTTTATCTCCAAACCAATTACTGAATACACCCTCATTCACCAGTATCATGATGTTAGTTGATGAATGTGTTTATCAGTGGCATCTCAAGGTGATAATGAATACATGTTTTTATCGGTAGCCTCGATGTTCCATTGGTCTCTCTTCTGATGGTAGCATGATTATTATTTTTTCTTTCCTAAAAATTTTGTTAATTAAAAAAATCACATCAGTGTCCTTCATTCTCCTCCTTCCAAGTTTCTCACAGAAAGAAAACAAATGAAACCATAATTATTACAATACAAAGTACTATTATAAGGACACAAACAGCAGAACAACAGATTGGCTCCAATCAACACCAATTTTCAATAATAGCATTAAATGATAATGGCCTTAACTTTCTAATCAAAAGATACAGTTGAGTTTAATAGTTTAGGAAGCCAAATTTATCTTTCTGTTGTCTATAAGAAATACATCTTAGGTTTAAAGTTAGGTATCATTTTGATGTGGTCAGATGGCAGCCTACTATTTTGCTCACTATGGCATATTTTTATTGCTCTATCTTTTGTTTGATTTAAATGCAAACAGGGGAAATGCCTGTAACTTTTGTTTCCCTACCCCATAGACTGACTTTGATCTTAAAAATCATTGGATTCAGTTTAATGAGTACTGGGAAATGCACTCTTTTACTGAAGATTACTTTAGTTATTGAAACCTTCCATAGTCTGATACAATGCTTTTTTTTTTCTTTTTGGATGCTTTTATTTCTGTGAAAAAAAAAATGACATCATGGCTTTGATAGTGATTCTGCTGAATCTTTGGGTTGTTTCGGAAAAAAACATGGATTTTAAAAATATAATTCAGACAGTACATGAACATGGGATGTGTTTGATTAGTTTATTTCTCAATGGTACCTTTGATATTTTGAAGTTTCCCATGTGAAGATCTTTCACCTCATGTTCTAAATTTATTCTTAGGTATTACATTCTTTTTGATGTTATTGGGTGAATGTTTTTATAAAATTCACCTTCAGATATTTTACTTTCTGATTATTTTAGGTATTTTAAATGGAATAAAAATACTGGTAGTCTTAAATGGGTATAAATGTAAATAAATGAAAGTGCAATTTGGCTAGGATATTTAGATATTAGTATTATGTGAATACACAAATATGGTACCTGCAGGTTATACATTTCTAATCTGCTAATATCCATCACTTGTAGCTTAATTAAGAAATATTCATAAGAAGATTCAAATCTAACTTCCAGAAAGTAGAATATTTTATAATGAATTGTGATGAAAAACAAGATATTTAAGATTCTGGCAATGTGGAGGGCAAGGGTAAGACATGAACAAACCAAGGAAATCTGCACTTCTGCCTTGGTAGCTGGGTGTCCTAATGGTCAGGAATCCCTTGGCTGTTAAGTCACCTTGAGACTAGAGTTACATGTATCCTACATTATCAGTTACATGGGCACTAGGATACTTTTCCAATTGCACAATGTACACTAGTGAAAGATGGGCCTCTGCAAAAGACCCTGACACCATTATGTGATTACTCTATAGTTTTGATGTTCTGTCTTTACAGGGTTTCCTTGGAGGATGATGGGAAGAAATGACTTTAAAGCAAGTCCCTATCCATTATTATATGAGGAGAGGAAATATGTCAATTAAACTCATGAAAATGTCACCCATATCATAACCTCATATCACACCCCCACAAACCATGGAATGCTGAACTATGCATGGGCAACCCATATATGGCGGTTCTGTTGAACTTGTCCATATTGGGTTTCATGGTTTAAGCTGATGAGGGTAATTGACCAGGTCTCTTCCTCAAGAGTGTATCAGATCACATCACAGTGAGCCATCATCTGGGACTTGAACTAGAGACCTTTGGAAGAGCAGGTAGTGCTCTTAACCCCTGAGCTATTTCTACAGTCCCCATACTCATAACATAACTGTTCATTAAATATCCAAAATGCAATGTGTGGCTTCTCCTTTCCCTTTGGGTGGTTCACTCCAATTTTTCACTCCTGTTCTCTGAACTTTTCTCCTCCTCAAGTTTTCCTCTATGCTTCTCTTCTTTTCTCTAATCCTTTTTCTTCTATTACTCTTCCTCATACTCCTCCTTTTCCTCCTCCTTTCCTCTCATTCTCTGAACTGTAACATATGGTATGGCTTTGCTTAGTATGTTTCTACTTAAACTGTCAAGGGTTTTTCCATGAATTCTTTGAGAAGACTAGGAAAAAAGAGGAATCTTTACCTGATAATATCTTGCATTGTTATCTTGGAGAAATACATTGAAAATTTTGAGCTATAGACAAAATAATGACTTATCAATGAAAAGTAAATCATACAGTGTTTAAAGGTATAATCACTGTAAAGAAACTTTTAGACCACTTACCTGGTAAGGGTTAGAAAAACAAAATCAACTATATAAAAATTTGTATTGTTTACCAGTGTCACTATTTCTGAGGTACTCTGTATTTAGAAGAAACAATCTCCATCACCTTGGCAGTTTGCAAAGATTCAGGATATTGAACTTTCATAGGTTGTAATATAACCAAACTCTCTCTCCTTACATCCTTTCTAGTAAATTAAGGGTATAATGGAAATTTCAACATTTCTCTTGATTGGACTCTGGGAGGTTCTTCATAAAGGACTTTCATCTCTACATCAAGGGCAAAATATGACCTAATTGTTCTAAGACATGACAGGGAGGCACTTCATCTTTTGTAAGACATACAGTTACCAAACTAAAATTACATTAGCCCAATAAAATTAACATGCCCATGGAAGAAAATACAATAAAATAATCTCATTAGTTTAAGAAGGTGACCTGTGATAATTTCTTATACACTATTTTGCCCTAGAATTATATAGAAGTTCTTTTAAAACCCATAATGATAAAATAGTCTCTGATTTTATTACAGTTGGAGGCCCTAGGTCATAAAAGCAATTTGTAATTTAAATAATTTCTTACAACATTAACCAAATATTCTGAAGAAAGTCAGGAAAGTCTACTTTTCGTTGTTCCTTTCAATGTGACTATTCAAACCACATTTAAAAAGGTGCATTTCTTTCCAAAACGTAAATGTTTATATCTTTGGTGTGTAAATATAGCCAGAAGCAACCTGTCCCTCTTTCTCTACTTCATACATTCATATCTGAAGCTATAATATTCTTAATAAAGGATGTTTACACATTTAAACTTTTACAAGCTAATTCCTTTCAGTTCACTTAGCTGTAGAGTTCTAGTTCCAGTCTATTCCTAAAGGAAATGGGCATTAGGGGAAAAAACAACACTGCTTGGCTGAAAGCTTAGATGTATTCCTAGCTAGCTCTTACATCTTAAATTAACCCATTTCTATTATTATTATTTTTACCACGAGGCCCGTGGTTTATTACCTCTTGCTTCTTTGGCAACTACATGCCATCTGCCTCCCTCAGCAGCTACATTGTGTCTCTGTGACTCTACCTACTCTCACTATATATCTCTTCCAGCCTGGTTATATTCTGTCCTGTCATAGGCCAAAGGAGTTTTATTCATTAACCAATAAGAGCAGCATATACAGAAAGACATCCCACATCAGGGGCAAGTCTAAAAATAAAGGTTTAGAATTCAGTTTGTGTTTGGAAAGTCTCCTTTGGAATAGAGTAGATCAATGACCAAGGCATGTACAACAGATGCTCAAGATCAAAGCTGGTGGGAAGTGATAAGGAGATATGGGAGAAATTCCTTCTCCAAATAGGGCATTCATGGGGAGCACTATGCTGTGCAATTTATGTAAACTAAATTTCTGTCTTTAGTCTTCATGTAAGGTATGGCTTCCCCCATTTTGGGTTTTTCTTTCCTGTGCCTTTTTTTTCTTTTGCTGAGAATTTTAAACATGGCAATAATGTGTTTTCATTAAATCCATCCTTCTCCTTTTACCTCCAGTTGTTTCCTTATTGCTTCGAACCCTTCACTCTCAACTCCATGTGCTTTGTTTTAAAACCACTGAGTCCACTCAGTGCTGCCTATTGTACATGGGTTTAAGGACATCTACTGGAACATGAATAATTTCTTACTGGTAGCCTCTCTAGACTGAGTTAACTCATATAGTACTAAGACTATATGAGCTTCTCTCACATCAATATTGGAAGTTTTACTGGCTTGATCTTGTACATGTCTTGTGCATGTAGTCACAGGTGCTATGAGTTTATGTGTGCAACGATCCTGTCATGATGACCAAATACTGTTTGGGCTCCAGATGTTCATTAACTCGGGTTTTTACAATCTTTGCCTCCTTTTGATAATGATCACTGAGTTTTGGAAAGAAAGAATGTGATATAGATGCCCCATGAGGAGATGAGACCTCCTTAGTCTCTTATTCTGCGTTTATTAACCATTGTGGGTCTCTATATTAATCAGACTCTATTTAAGGAAAAGAGTTTCTCTTCTAAGGTTTGAGAGACACACTTATCTATGAGCATAAAGATAAGAACTTACTGGGTAGTCTTCGTGCCCATTTCAGAGAATAATAGTATTGGGTCTTCCCTGTTGTATGGAGCTGCTTGTTTCATTCCCAACCACCCAAACCCAAAATAACCACACAGAAAATGTATCAATTAAATCACTGTTTGGCCTATTATCTCTAGCTTATTATTGGCTAGCTCTTATATCTTAATTTAACCCATTCCTATTAATCTGAGTATCGCCACATGACTGTGGCTTACCAGCAAAGTTCCATCTGGAATCTCTCTCTACCAGGACTACATGGTTTCTCTCTGATTCTGTTTCTTTCTCCCAGCATTCAGTTTAGTTTTCCCTGACAAGCTGTGTTCCACTCTGCTATAGGCCCAAAGCTGGTTTTTTATTCATTAACCAATAAAAGCAACACATATACAGAAGAACTTCCCACATTATTCCCCTAAGATCTGTGAGATGAGAAAGATTTTCTTTGTAGCAGATAGAAAGCACTATAGAAAATCACAGTCAAAAATCAAAATACAGAGTTGTGAAACCTAGTCACAGTGGACATATCTACGATATACTCCCATACCCAAGGCTTAGGGAACATTACAAAAGGGCTGTAAGGGCAAGTTAATCAAAAAATTTTCTATGAGATTGTGTCTCCTACTAAGCTATAAGATATATTCATAAGTTCTCAACAACATGATTGCCTAAATGAAAGCAGAACATCAATGACAATAATGGACATGCCAAGTGAACAGTGCAAAACACATGAGGTCTTAACACTACACATGGAACTACAGGCAACTGAGAAAAATTGGGAGTGGAAATACTGGTCTTTCTCAGAAAAGAGCACACAAATTGGTTCTCCAGTGACAAATAGTGAGCCTTGAAAACACACAAACAAGTAACATTATATAGACTGAGTTAGTTACATTTAGAAATACATATGTATACACATATACATATATACATACAGTAAAAGTTATTGACAAAACAGCCCATTAGTTGTAAAAATATATGTGAGTGCTTGAGGGGAAGAATGGGAAAGGAAAAATGTAATTATATTATAATCTTAAAAAATGGTCCAATGAGCTAGAAGTCCTATCATTGTACTTTAACTATGTCATTGTGCCTTAACTATGTCAAAACCCATGACTGGCTAGGTCATAGTCTCTATAGTGATTTTATATGTAAACATATGCATTTTCCATGTTGACTACCTCCTTACTCAACATATTTAAGTTATTTTGTTTTTCAGACCTTATTACCCACCTACCTGTGACACATACCTAAATGTTTTTAGAATTAATGCTTTAATATTATTTTGTTGGTTTTGTTGATAAATATTGAGAATGGATTCTACAATTATCCTTATGAGAGAATATTGCTGTCAGTTGGTCTGGTTTAGATCCCTCTCACTAGCCACTACCAAGAGAAAGTTCTTCAGATAGGCATTGCCTCAATTTCCTCTACTTAAAAAAATGATGGCAATGAGTTCTGTCTTACATAATTGTTTGAGAATTAAATATTATCCAAAATGAGACTCTAGTAAATGGTACATGCTAAATAGTAAATAGTATATGCAATGTTAACTTCAAATTATAAAAATGTCTTACATTTTCTGAGGGTGTGTATGTGTGTGTGTGCATGTGTGCATTTGCACATGTGTGTGTGTGTGAACACATGTAGGCTAGAGATTGATGTCTGGTGTCTTTGTCACTTATTCTCTACCTTATATTTAGGGACAAGTTGTCTCATGACATGGATTTTTCTCTTTACATAATTTTACTAGGTTCACTTGGCCAATGAGCTTTAGGGTTCCACCTCTTTCTTTCCAGAGAGTATTGGGGTAACAGATACATGTCACATCACCTAGTTTTCACATGAGTGCTTGGAATCCTAAGTTAGGTATTTGTACTTGAGTGATGGCACTTTAGTTACTTTGCAGACTTGAGTATTACTTCTGAAGATAGTTCAGAGGATAGAAAAGAAAGACAGAAAAAAACAACAACAAATCAATTACTCCACTAAATACAAGGCCTTTGTGCTCTTTTTGTGTCAATAGAAATCATCACTTAACAGAATAAATGGTCCTTTTCAGGTTTTATTTGATTTACTCAGTCAAAAAAGCCCACTGTTGTTGACTGAGGTTTCTGTCCTGCTTGGTTCCTACAGTGATTAAATCCCAAAGAAATCACACAGAGATCTACATTAGTTGTAAACTGATTGGTCTAGTAGCTCAGACTTCTTATTAACTCTTATATTAGCCCATTATTCTTGTCTATGTTAGTCACATGGCTCTGTACCTTATTCAGTGAGGCAGTCACATCTTGCTTCTTTGTGGCTGGGTCACAACTGTAGACTGAACTTTCCTCTTCCCAGAATTCTCCTGTTCTCATTGCCCCTCCTCTACTTCCTGCCTGGTCACCCTGCCTATATTTCCTGCCTGGCTACTGGCCAACCAGCATTTTATTAAAAATAATACAAATTATAGGATAAATGACCATTGTCCCACAGCACACCATCAGTCTTTGGTTTTCATCACTCCTCCTTATGTTCATTAAAAGCTTTAATTTTAGAATTTCAAGGAAGCAATCTGCAGCCAAACAAACTGTCCTGATCTTTGTGTGTGTGTTTTATATTTTTTGAAAAGAAAACAATCTTTTTTTAAAAAAATTTTTTGTACCAATTCCAGTTTCCACTCCCTCACCTCCTCCCATTACCCTCGCCTTTTCTCCCCTATCCAATCCTCAGAGAGGGTAAGGCACATTGCTTTGGAGAAGGTCTAAGGCCCTCCCTACTATATCTAGGCTGAGCAAGGTATCCATCCAAAGAGAATGGGTCCCTCAAAAGTCAATACAAGCAATAGGGATAAATCCAGGTGCCACTGCCAGTAGCCGCACAGTCTATCTTTGCCATACAACTGTCACCCACATTCAGAAGGTCTAGTTTAGTCCTATGCTGGTTCCTTCCCTGTTCAAATGGAGTTGGTGAGCTCCCATTAGCTCAGGTAAATAGTTTCAGTGGGTGTCCCCATCATGGTCTTGACCTCTTTGCTCATATTCTCACTTTTCTCACTGTTCTATTGGACTTCGGGAACTTAGCCCAGTGCTCCAAGGGTTTCTGCCTCAGTTGCCAGATGGAGGTTTTGTGGTGACATTTAAAATAGTCATCAATCTGACTATAAGGCAAGGCCAGTTTGGGCATTCTCTTCTCTTTTGCTTAGGGTTTTAGCTGGGGTCATTCTTGTGAATTCCTAAGAATTTCTCTAGTGCAAGGTTTCTTGCTAGCCCCATAATAGCTCCCTCAAATAAGATATCAATATATCTAAATAGAAACTTATTGCAAAGTCCCCAGCTGTCTTGATTGTGTAAATACTCTGGATTCTAACTGTGAGGTTGTATGGAACTCTGTAAGAGAAAGCTTTAGAAACAAACACAGTGAGACTGTACCCATCTTTGTGGACCTTGCAACCTTTGCTGTCCTGATTTCTCCATGCCCCAGTGTTTCTGCTAGTAAAAGGTAATTTTTCTAAGCAGTAATTTAAAATGCTTAGCTCAGTTTCTGGCAGAAGCCAGGCCTCAGCAAATTGTGGCTGTCATTATTCATATCCTTCTCTTGGAATTTCTGAATTATAGGCATACATATGAATCTTCCCAGTTCTGTCTCCTATATCACAGTGACAACAAGTCACAATGAAAATGTCAACCATGACTCCTTTATTCTGCCTGTATTTTCCCTAGCTTCCAGCATCTGCATCAGATAAGCAACGAGATCAGGAAGTTCGTTTTCAATCTTGCCATATTTTGAGCTTGTTATATCCTTCATATATCATTTCTTAAATCTCTGGTTCCTTTCTCTATGAGCAGAGTCTTGAAACTGACCTCAGTTTTGCTATACACACACATACCCAGTCTGTTTGTTCCTGTTTATTTTTTCTGGTTTCTCTTTCCTAAATTACTGGCAAGTATCACAAATATCTGATTTCTTTACTGGTTGTTCTCTGTATTTTACTTAACTTTTCTGTACTCTTAATTAAACCACCACTATTGTATGAATCACTCATCACCCTCTCTGTATGCACCACCGTTAGTTCCTGCTTCTAATGACAAGATTAAATTCTTCCACAGACCATCATTAGCAATTAAGGGCCCAGAGACTCTTTCTTGCATTAGAATTTATTTACTAATTTTTTTCTTGAGTTTTTTTTTTTTGCATTTTCAGATGTTTTGTCCTATTTACTCAAACTTCAATTCTAGATTTTGACTCAACAATGATTAAACTTAAATTCCATGTGAGTTTGAACACACATGCATCTCATCAAAGATCCAAAGAGCCAAGGAGAGAATGAGCATAAAAATTTCTAATATAGAAACTGACACTGACTTGAATGCATTCTCTGAAGAAATTTCAGTATAAACTAAATCCTAATGTATGGATTCACTTTGAGGTAAATATGCACAATTTTTCATATGTCAGTTACCTTGTATTTCTTATAATCTTTCAAATATTCTTCAGATTTATTGAAAATAACTTTTAATTTTCTGAGACTATAATTAATCTTCATCATTTCTCCTTGCCTCCCTCTAAACCCTGCTATATACCCCCTTTGCTCTCTCTTGAATTGATAACCTAATTTTCTTTAATTTTGTGCGTGTATAAATAAATGTGTGTGTGTTTGTATGTGTGTACCAGAGAAACAAGGAGTTTGTTGTGATGTTATATTTACTATAAACTTCAAGAGTTATTCCTATTAAGTCTTACCAACATGGTGCCTAAACATGAGGTGAACAAGGACAGAATCAATAGACATTCAAACACAAATGTGGGAAATTTCATAAGGCAAATTTTAACCTTACACAAAGAGCTACAGGCAACTGGCGAATGCTGAATGGGTATAATGAGAGTATTCTATAGATTTTTTAAACAATTAGCATTTAAGAAGTTGCCACCATGCTAGTAATGAAACTGAAAAACTTAGAAGTAGGGACAAACAGGTCATGATGTTTTATGGTGTGGTGTTTATACTGTTGAAACTAATTATTGGTTACACTCAATGGTGAAAACTGTAGCTGTGATTTATGTATCATTCATTCATCAAATCCCACATGCCACCCTAATGTAACCTAATGTAACAAGGACCTCACATAACTACCTTTGCATTTGTGCTCAAATTTGCATTTGTTCTGATGTTATTTTTTATAGATACTTTACTTTCAGAAAAAGTATATTGTTTTAAAACAACTTCCACCGAGTCTTCAAGATGACTGAATTACAGAATGCATACCAAAGATTCCTCTGCATGCCTGACTCTTTAAAAATGACTCTGCTTTTGAGAAGACTGTCAAGAGCAGAACTACACATCTGATCCTGCTTCTGCCTCAAGGTCAAGGGTTTCTTCATTATGAGCTAAGAGAGCCAAACGTTGAGCAGTATCCAGTGCCTTTTAGACAAGGTTAGTCTCCTGTGTCAGCTCCAGTAATGCTTTAAATATGGAGCAGACACTGTTGCTTGAGACTAAGAAATAGTGAGTCTATTAAAGAGAGGTTAGTATCTCTTTTTTTCTTTTAGTATTTCTTTTTTTCTTTTAGTTTTGAGTACCAATGTGTAAGTAGCAAAATGGCAATTCAACCAGTTTGAAAGGATTCAAATAATAAGTATCAGAGAAAAAGGTTTTACTTGACACAAATGATACTCATATTTTTCAGAAATTATCACGCATTTGCATTTCTTAAAATGGGCTTGTTTCACTTTTCTAATATAATGAGTTCCAGAAGCAATGAAATAAGCCTGACTATTTCCCACAGGATACACAGAACAAAATTAATGAAATCATATAGTAAGGAATGACTATTCCTTCTACTGGCATAGGCAAGAAAAGGGGTTGTTAAGAATAAGTGTGTGTCTTTCAATTCCAGTTTTGTCAATTGCCCGCCATATTTGTTCATGGATGGAATAAATATTTTGAGTATGAATAATAAGTTGGACGAGGTCAGTATCATTTAGTTTGTAATTTTTAGGACCCAATTTTGTGTTCAATCACATGTATAGTTAATGTATAGTTAATGTGTAGGAATGACTTCCAAATATATTCCTTTAGCCATGTGTGCTGACTTATCTGCATTTTTACATTAAGGTTCAAAGATACAGTTTGTCCATATCAAAACGTGAGGATAAAGTCTCTAGATTGTCTTGTTTGAGGTGGGATGTCCTTCTGTATATGTGTTGCTTTTATTGGTACATGAATAAAACTGTTTTGGTCAAAGGTTTAGCAAAGTAAGTAGGGAAGAACAAGAAGACACCATGTAGCTGCCAAAGGAGAAAGATGCCAAAACATTACCAATAAGCCATAACTTGTTACATTAACAAATGTGTTAATTTAAGATGTAAGACCAAGCTAGGAATATTCCTGAGCTATTGGCCAAACAGTGTTATAATTAATGTAGTTTCTGTGTGTTTATTTGGGACAAAATGGCTGCAGAACCAGGCAGGACAGAAACTTCTGTCTACACTAGTTCATGACAATTTTACCTTTTAAAATTGGCAAGTATTTATAGTATCACCCTAGGTATGTATTCATATCAATTTTGCAATATAATAGTAATTCAATTACTCTTACAATAAAATTGTGACTTCAAATTTTATTTGTATAATACAATTGTGATTATTTTAAAAGATAGTTGACTATTAATAATGATTATATTTTTATTATTTGTGGTAGGGTATCCCATGTTCACCTTAATATGCAAATCCAACTGCCTTAGCTTCCTGAGAGCTGGGACTGGTGGCATGTGCCTTGATGCACAGGTATTGACTTAGTCATTTTAGTTATTTATACTCACTATTTATTAAGTGTTATCCAATAAAACTTTTAGCTATCTCTGAGTGGCAAAATATGGATCAAAAACGGGAGCTATTTGCTAGGTGCAATGGCAAAAATGGCAAAGCTGCTGATTATGGAACTGCTATAGAGACTGAAGGAAGAGAATGCTTGGATAATGAGGAGTTTTTTATTGATTTTTATTGAGCTCTACATTTTTTCTCTGCTCCCCTCCCTGCCTCTCTTCCCTTTAACCCTCCCCCAAAATCCCTATGTTCAAAATCCCAGCAAAATCCTTCAAACACCTTGAAAAAATGGTACTCAACTTCATATGGAAAAGCAAAAAACCCAGGATAGCCAAAACATTCCTGTACAATAAAAGAACTTCTGGAGGCATCACAATCCCTGACTTCAAGCTCTACTACAGAGCTACAGAACTGAAAACAGCCTGGTATTGGCATAAAAATAGACAGGAGGACCAATGGAACTAAATCGAAGATCTGGATATTACTCCACAAACCTTCAACATCTGATTTTTGACAAAGAAGCAAAATTACCAGATGGAAAAAAGAAATCATATTTGACAAGTTGTGCTGGCATAACTGGATATCAACATGTAGAAGAATGAAAATAGACCCATATCTATCCCAATGCAGAAAACTCAAGTCCAAATGTATCAAAGACCTCAACATAAAGCCAGCCACAGTGAATCTCATAGAAGAGAAACTGGGAAATACACTTGAATGCATTGGCACAGGAGACCACTTCCTAAATATAACCCCAGCAGCACAGACACTGAGGAAAACAATTAGTAAATGGGACCTCCTGAAACTGACAACCTTTTGCAAAGGACACAGACAAGACAAAACAACAGCCTACAGAATGGGAAAAGCTTTTTACTAGCCCCACATCAGACAGAGGTCTTATCTCCAAAATATACAAAGAACTCAAGAAACTGGTCATCAAAAGAACAAATAATCCAATAAAAAATGGAGTACAGGAGGGAGGGGAGGGAAGGGGGAGAAGGAGGGGAGGGAAGGGGGAGGAGGAAGGGAGGGAGGGGGGAGGAGGAGGGAAGGAGATGGAAATTTTTAAATATAAAAAAAAATAAACCATGAGAAAAAAAATAAATAATAATAAAAAAAAAACCAAAAACCTTCCTTTTCAGGGGCTTATTATTTGCACATGACCCTACAGTGCCCTGAAGGCCATGCAGCAGAAGCCCTAGAGTCGAGCTATAGTGAGAATTTTCTTAGAGATTACCAAGTTGCTTTCCTCAGTGCTAGCTAATTAAAAAAAAAAAATGGAGTACAGACCCAAACAGAGAACTCTCAACAGAGGAATCTAAAATGGCTGAAAGGCACTTAAGGAAATGTTCAACATCCTTAGCCATTGGGTCATGAGTTTGAGGAGAGCTTGGGTGACATAGTAGATCTTCCCTCTGTCTTTGTTTCACTCCTTGTATAGCACAAGCCCCCACATAACATTAGTGAATATTCAGAAAAAGGCATTTATTCCATAATGACCCACATTATGAATTTATTTTCCAAGCTTTATTTCTAGTTATGCCAATGAGTTATTTATATTGAACAAACTTTCTGATTCTCTTTTAGTTTGTTTTGCCTAACAGATCAGGCAAATATCTGAAGCAGTTCTAGACTTAGAGCCTTAAGGAAGATAGGCAAACCTTTTGTCTTGATCTTAGTTGCAGACATGGAGTTTCTCAAGCTACCAAAGCTTTTAGAAATCTAGTTATTTCTGTTTTAAAATAAGGGAGTCCTTTTGCGGCATGCTGGTGGATCCCGGTTGCTTATCCATGCTCTGCTGGGTGACCCTCATGCTCAGACTAACTGGTTAAAGAAAAGGAACATGAAATTGAGAAAAGAACATGTTGTGGTGGGGTTTTGGAGGATTTTGTGTGGAATAGTCAGGGGTATATATAATCACAACACAAAATATATATATGAAAATTTGAAATAATAGAGTAAAACATTTTATTAAATGGAGATATTTTTATTCTATCATTATAGAAAGTTCTAATGAACTGTGTTTTTAAATGTTAACACAATATCTACATGGAAACGGTGCTCATTAGATGCTAATGTTAGTACGTAAAAATCCTGAATCTCCAAAACATGTTTTTGATTACCTATTAAAGTTGTGATGCTAAATATGCATTGTTTTCTATTCTCTAGTGCTGATGAAGCCAGCATGCTTACTCCCTAATTTCTGTTTTTACTGTTTTGACCTTTTGTGAATAGAGAGACTCTTTTGTGTTTTTAATAAATGCTCAACAAAGAACAGTAGAAAGCACATGAGGAATGGAAATGAGCATTTTATACAATTTATGTAAGGAACTGTGGGGAACACATACAGGCCAAGAAAGCTATTCAAATACCTGGCAAGATTCCCTCCTCTCCATCTGCCTAACTGCTTTTCCTCTCATGGGAAATCTACATTGGCTGCAGAAGAGGAGACCCTGTCTGGCCTTCAGTCAACAACACTTCTGGGCACACAGTATATGTTCAACCTGCCTACCAGGAATAGACAGCTTCAGGGGACAAGAACTCCTTGTAGAGGACACACTGTGGACAGGGCAGACTCTGAACTCACCACCAAAGTTTGTTGGCCCACAAACTAGAACAACTTCCAAAATATTTTCTTTCTATTTTGAAATCTCCTAAGAAAAAAAATAAGACAAAAATGAAATTTTCAGAGAATAAAAAAGGAAACATAGGAGAATAATATTATCAATGGAAAAGATTCTCTGGCTAGTGACATGAAAAATATTGTATTTCTCAGAATATCAAGATTGGAATGCTGGTGACAAATTACTTTCCAAGATGATTTTAAAACAAATGTTATCTAAAATTTCTCAAAATATGTTTTAGTACAATTTCCCATTTGTGTGTGTGTGTGTGTGTGAGAGAGAGAGAGAGAGAGAGTACAAAATGACTTTAAAGTTTCTTAATTTAAAAAAAAGTAGCACATTCCTTTTATTACACAAATGTCTTCATTGGAAAAAGTTCCTCGGGCTGGGCTTGTTCATGCATGATTTTAATTCCAGAATTTGAAAGTCAGAGGCAAGTAATCTTTGTGAGTTCCAGGCCAGCCAAGGTTGCATCATACCTTGTTTAGAGAAGAAGGAAGATAAGAATATACAGATGAAAGTGAAGAAGAAGTTGAGGAGAAGGAAGAAGAGAGGGAGAGAGGGGGGAAGGAGAAAGGAAGGAAGGAAGGAAGAAAGGAAGAAGGGAGAGGGGGAGGGAGGGAGGGAAGGAAGAAGGGAGGGAAAGAGGGAGAAAGGAAGGAAGAAGGGAGGGAAAGAAGGAGAAAGAGAAGGAAGAAGAAAGAGAGAGAGAGAGAGAGAGAGAGAAAGAAAGAAAGAAAGAAAGAAAGAAAGAAAGAAAGAAAGAAAGAAAGAAAGAGAAAATACTGATGTTGATGTGTGTAATAACATGGTATGTGATATTCTGCTTCTTGCTGGGAAATTTTAGAGGGATAAGGTTTATAAGGCCACATTTGGGAAAATAAGATCCGTTCCAATTATAGATGTAGAACATGTTGAGGCCAAATATTAGCAGAAAGTCCATAAAACAGTACCGGTAAATTTTATTTTATAATATTCAGGAATTCTAAGAGAGTACCCACTAATAGATGTGAGTTTTAATTTTATTTTTGAGATTATAATATATTTACAATATTTCACCTACTCTTCTTTTTATCATTTTTTTTTATTGTTTGTTCGGTATTTTGGGTTTTTTTTTTTCAAGACATGTTTCTCTCTAGCTTTGGAGCCTGTCTTGGAACTAACTCTTGTAGACCACACTGGCTTCAAACTTACAGAAATCCACCTGCCTCTGCCTCCCGAGTGCTGGGATTAAAAGTGTGTGCCACCACCACCCGGCTTCTTTTCTTTACTCTCTTTAAACCTTCCCTTATACACCTCCCCATTTTTCCTTCAAATTCACGGCCCCCTTTTTTTTCAATATTTTTTTATTTTGCATGTGTGTGTACACAGTTCTAGATATAACCTGATCAACTCATGCAATGCTATTTTTATGTCGTTTTCAGAGCTGCCCACTTGGCACTCTGAAAAAGACTCCAGTTGGTCTGACCTTTCCTGGAGAAGACCTGCTCTCCTGCTCATAGTTTTCCTCAGTTGCCTGTAGTCCGTGCACATGGTTGAGGCCTCACGGGCTTTTCCCTCATTCATTGTGGCCTGTCCACTAGTGTCCTAGGTGTTCAGCTCACATTTTTTAACATAATTTTTTATTGATTCTTTGGGAATGTCACATCATGAGCTCAATCCCACCCACTTCCCAATCCCTCCATATCTGTCCTTCACCCTTGTAGCATCCCCCACAAAGGAAATCATAAAAGGAAATTAAAAATAAAATATCATTTGAAAACAAACAAACATGAAAACACCAACCAACAAACAAAAACACTTCTCTCCTCTCTTTGCTGCTTCTCCATCACCTCTTCTTTTACCTTAGTGGGCCTGGGAGCTGCCATGTGTCATGCAGTATACCCTTTTGTCCAAACAGCTTTGCCTGCAAATGCTCACTGTGTAATGAGTAGTTTGTCAGGTTCAAGGCCCCTGGCTTCTGATATATCATCAATACTGGTCCCTCACCAAAACAGCTTCTCAGACATCCTGTGGTTGTCCTGAGTCATGGAGATCCTGTGGCTGTCGTTTTGTAGGACCAGCCTCAAATGGCTCCAACATGTCATCCACGGGGTTGATGTTGACGTATGCCAACTCAATACTCTGGATGTGTACCTGGGTAGCTAAGTTTGTCAGTCCAGGCCACTGGATTGAACCCACTCATGTGAGAGTTGGGGACAGCTATCCCAAGTGATGGGAAGGGCATCTCTTCTGTCCTATGAGGGGCCAGGCCAGCTCTGCCACGTTAAAGGTCATCAGTCACTATACGAGGGCTGGCAAGGAGTGAGGCCAGCTCTCCCAGGGCCAGTGAGGGGTGTTACAGGCTCAGCACCCCCCCCCTTGGATTTCAACACTAATGGCTCACATGGTCCTCTTGTAGGAACATGGGCAAAGGACATCAACGCAGACCTTAGCTATTGCTGGACATGGACCCAACATGACCCTCACCATCAGGTTGGGCCTGAAGGTCACCATGATCATGGATGGCAACTCAGTCCACTCAGATTGGTAAGGACTCAGTGACAGCATGGTTCTCAGACACCAACATGGTCCCCTGAGGTGTCCCAGACCCTGGGCATCTCTACAACCTTCAATGTTAACAGGAGCTACAAATATCAGCAGTAGGGGCACAGACCCAGACATGGCCCTAGGCTGCAGCTTGGGCCCAGACATCATCGTGGCACTGGGTGGAAGAGCAGGCCACTCAGATCAGTCTGGTCCCATTGCCAATGTGGTCTTTAGACTACAACTTGGCCCCACGTGGTAGATCAGCCACCCCCTCCCACTCTCCCCAACCCTGCCCTGGCTTCAATGTGGCCCTTGGTGGCAACATGGATCATGGACATCAAACAGACCAGGGTTGTAGTAGGACCACAGACCCACACATGGCCCGAGACTGCAGCTCAGCCTGATGTTCGGTTTACATTTGGGTCATTGTGTTAGTAAGACTTTATAGGTGTAGTCTAATTTTAGGAGGAGACACAATCTCACAACAAACTCTGTGATTCTCTGGCTCTTACAATCTTTCTGCCCTTTTATCCACAATGTTCCTTGACTATTACATGTGGGAGTGTGTTTAATATGACTTGTTCTGGTATGTTTTAACTGCATATCATAAAAGTGTCTCATAGTCATTACTTCTCTATTCTTGTGGTAAAACACCATGGCCAAGACAACTTAGACCAGATAGGGTTTATTTGGCTTATGGTTCCAAAGTGGCAGAGTCCATTATGATGGAGCAGAAGCAGCAGCAGGTGGCAGGCAACAGAGAAGCAGCTGATAGTGAATGTTTTGAATCACAAACAGAATGCAAAGAGGCTAGACTCAGTTGTAAACTGCAGAAGGCTCTTGGAACCTTCACACCAGTTCCCAGTGGCATACTTTCCCCATTTGAACAGTTCCTAAACTTACCAAAACAGTGTCTCCACCTGCAAAGTAAGTTTTCAGACACCCAAGAATGCCAAGAGGCATTGTTCTATACTACCAAATTTCAAGATTGTCCATAGAATTGTGTTTTCTAGTCTACTGCATGGTTGAGTGGGAAAGATCACTATATAGATCAACACATTCCAATACCATTTTCAGCAAAAGGTTAAAGAAGCAAAATATTAAAAATTTACAGCCTGTAATTAACATTGAAGAGCTAAGAGGGGATGTTTAGAGAAATTTGTAATTGCATTAGACCTCTAAGGTCAACTTATATTGGCATAAAAATAGAATAATTATCAAATTTGACAGGTGACCCGTAAATTAACTGACTAGGTCAACAAACTGCAGGACTTAAAGATATATACATACACATGTGCTTTTATGTGAATGTGTGGGGAAGTCATGAGCAAACAGTAATTCATGCCAAAGAAAGGACTCTATCCAAGTATAGCTTAATGAGTCAGTAGTTTTCTTTGGGTGACTTGATTATGTGGGTACCTTAAGGGCAGCTGTATCAATAGCCTGGGTGGTTATTTGGGAAAGTTGTATACCTGGAGCTTCGTGCACAATTTGTAGGCGTCTTTACCATGCAGAGTCTCCTCTTCACAACAAGTGATTCCTGATTCATAATGTTGGAGAGGGGAATGCAGAATCTTGGACATTTCATTTTCTTACTGAGTCTGGGGAGACTTGTTTATTTCTGGAGTCTTAGTAACCTGCTTTATTCCTCCAAGAGGAAATATTCCAATTCATAGAAAATAACTATGTAACCCTTACACATGGAAACTTGCACACACACACACACACACACACACATGCACACAAACATACATACACACACACACATTCAGCTTCAACTGTATAGATTGTGGATATATGCATCTATAAATTCAAACATAAAAATATATACATACATAACACATTATATTCTAACAAGATGGGATATATACATATATACATACACATACAATATATGCACATGTTATATAATGTTATATATACAACATACGTATACACACATATGTGCATATATATGTATGTGTGTGTATATATATATATATATATATATATATATATATCAGCCTTGTGGAAGGAACCAACCTTCTGAAACATAAGTATAATACATATTTTATTATGAAAATGTAGGATATGTATATAGGACATATATATGTGTACATATTTATATAAATTCCAATTTCATAAGCCACACAAATCCTCACTAGAAGCCAAAATAAGTGTTTGTGCTTACACCATGAAATTTATGCAGTTTTTATAATTCAGTCTCCCCCAAACAACCACTGGGTATCTCAAATTAGAGAAGAAAGTAAAGTGTAAAGTATAAATCTATGCAATTCCTGATGGATCAGCCTTGCAGTTAATAACTCCATTGCTAATTGTACTCCAGTAGCCTCTCTGTTTAGGTAAAATGATTGGCAATTTTATATAATTGATGTTACTCTGCACAAATTGCAAACATCAGAGAACTTATAAGTCCAACCCTATGCTGCTCATGGACTATTTATGGCTTTGCCCCATAATTGTACCATAAACATATCACTATGTTGGCTTGTTTCACAGCAGAAAACCAGAACTGATATCCAATTCTAGTAGAGCTATGTATCTCTGGGACAACCTGGCACACACATCAACACTTTTCAAATGTAAATGTCCTTATGAATTAGGAGCATTGTTTAAATATGAGCCTGTGACTGCACATTTGTATCAAGACTGCAAGTGATTCTTCAGGGTTCCTGCTTCATGAAAGAATCTGCCAGACATTCTGCAGGACACAGAAGAAAGTGGCTGACAAACTGCCAATATAGGTGGAACTGTCCTTGAAATTTCCTGCTCTGAGGAAAAGTCTGATGGATACTATAATTCTGTAGGTTGAAGATGGAGGCCCTAATGGTACAGAAAAACTTTGGGTGAATGTCCAGGCAGTGAGATGTCTCTGTCAATTCTATAGTTTTGGATGTTGTTTACAATGTACTTAGGTAATATTATATCCTTCTGGAGTCTTTGATAGAACTGAGAATTTATAGTTATAGTTTTTCTTAGTTATGATACAAGATAAAGTAGATATAAATATTGTAACTGTAATTCTTGCTTGATACCTGTTTTGTTATATGTAATTTTACAATGTTAAAATTAAAACCTTCCTTATTATTTAAACAGAAATGAGAGGTGATGTGGGATTTCCCTCTGTATGTTGTGATTACCATTGATAAATAAAGGAACTGCTTTGGGCCTATAACAGAGCTATAGGGAAATAGAGCTAGGTGGGGAAAACTAAGCTGAATGGCGGGAGAAAGGAGGCAGAGTCAGAGAAAAGTCATATAGCCCAGCTGGAACCGGACAGAACTTTACCTGGTAAGCCACTGCCATGTGGTGATACACAGATTAATGGAAATGGAATAAATTAAGATATAAGAGTTTGCCAATATGAAGCTAGAGCTAATGGGCCAGGCAGTGATTCAATTAATACAGTTTCTGTGTGATTATTTCGGTTCTAGAAGGCCGGTACAAACAAGCAGGCCCCTGCAACAGGTTTTTTGGGGTTACACCTCCATATTGTAGTCCCTCTCTGAAAGAACTCAGGACAGGAGCTTAAACAGGGCAGGAGCCTGGAGGCAAGAGCTGATGCATAGGCCTTGGAGGAGTGTTGATTGCTGACTTGTTCCTCATAGCTTATCAGCCTGCTTTATTATAGAACCTAGGACCACTAGCCTAGGGATAGCCCTGTCCACAGTAGACAGGGCCTTCTACCGTCTATCATTAATTAAGAAAATGCCTTACAACATTTTACAGAGACATTTTCTTACTTGAGATTCTCTCTTTCCATATAACTCTAGCTTGGGTGCTAGTTCCTTGGGCAGCTGAGGAGAGGGTGCCAGAAATGTCCAGATCCTATTGCCATACTCATGAATATCTTGCATATCACCATAGAACCTTCACCTGGCATTGGATGGAGAAAATGACAGAGCCCCACATAGGAGCACCGGACTGAGCTCCCAAGGTCCCGATGAGGAGCAAAAGGAGGGAGATCATGAGCAAGGAAGTCAGGACCCTGAGGAGTGTGTTTACCCATTGAGACGGTGGGACAGATCTAACGGGAGACCACGAAGTCCAGTTGGAATGGGACTGACGGAACAGGGGACCAAACCGGACTCTCTGAATGTGGCTGACCATGGAGGAGGACTGAGAAACCAAGGACAACGGCGATGAGCATGAACTCTACAGCATGGACAGGCTCACTGTGAGCCTTGTCAGTTTGGTTGCTCACCTTCCTGGACTTAGAGGGAGCTGGGAGGACCTTGGACTTAACATAGTGAAGGGAACCCTGATGGCTCTTTGTCTTGGAGAGGGGTGGAGTGGGGGTATGGGTGGAAGGGAGGGGAGAGAAGGGGGAGGAGATGGAAATCTTTAATAAAAAAAAATGAGAACTCAGAGATCCGCCTGCCTCTGCCTCCCGAGTGCTGGGATTAAAGGCAGGGAAACCCTGTCTCGAAAAACCAAAAAAAAAAAAAAAATGAGAAAAAAAAACTGACATAGGTCTAGCCAGCACCAAGTGAGGCTTCTGTGGATCACACTCTGAGTTTCTCTCTACATCATCCCTCCCATAAATATGTCGGACAATATAGACCCTGGGAGAAAGGCTTTGAGCATCCCTCGTTGAACTGGAAAGCACATCTCCCTGCTCTCCCATCTATCATATTAATTTTGCTACTCCTGTGTTCCAACCAGTGTTTCAGTGTGGCCAGCTGAAGAACACAAAGTAAAGAAATTCTAGTGGAGAAAAATAGTTTATATTCAATGCTTCGGGGAAAAATAAAATTCTGTAAAATCAATTTTCTGTTCTTTTAACTTCCAAATGAAAGCTTAATGAAATTCTGTACAAGATATCCTATCAATAAGTGATTTTTATCTTGTCTTGATTGTTTATGAAATAGATATTTGTGTAAATAATCAATAAATGGTGATAGAGACATCATTCTTTATACAAGATTAGTTCTCGACCCACATATTAAAAATAAGTGATAGGTAAGTAAAAATTCATTCTATATATAAAATGTGCTTCTTCAAAAGTCTTTGTCAATTAATGAGTATTTAAGTTTGAGAGACATAAAGAAACTTCCTTTTTAGTATATCTTTTAGTGTGTGCTATGAGATAACATGAGGAGGAAAAATTGATTTAATTTTCTCTATATTTTTGCTAACCTTGATTTTATCTTATTCTTTACGACTCCTGGAACTGAGTCTCAGGAAGCTTACACTGAATCCTGATTCCAAAATAATTGTTGCCTCTTCACCTTGGCAAACACAGACACCAGAGTAGAATGACATTATTTAATCATCCTAGGTATGACACAACTAATTAGGGCTTTTCTTTAATATATTTACTTGTCAGCAGGAAAAATATAGTCATGCTTTTCAAATTTGTTTATCTGTTGTGAAACTGGAAGTATACAGGACTTCATGAACACTGATAAAGTCATATGTTCAGTATGGTTCTATGAAGACCCTCACCAAAAAAGTATTTTTGCTCTTTAATCCAATCATGTGAGTCTGAACTACTTATTTATCCCTGGCCTTCCATGTGCATGCTCTTTTGTGGTAGCACCCCTGTCCTCGAGTGCCTAAAATACTTGCACAATGATAATCAAGTGCCTAAATCCAAATGGTCGCCAAACTTGGCTGACAAGAAAAGAAGCTTTCCCTGCTACTATTCCAGAAAAAAAAATGGATAGCTTATCTAAAATTCAAAGAATGGGAAATTATATTTTTGCTAATATGCTTTTATTTTTTCAGGTTTGGAGACTCAGCAATGACATTGAGGAAATAATATAGAAAAATCCTTCAAATATTCATTTTTTAATAATTGACTTCTGGAAGTTAGATATCTCAGTGAACAAAGTGCTTGCTATGCAAGCCAGACAACCTAAATTCAAATCCTAAGACTGCATGTGCCAGCCACACATGGAGCATTCATCTGTAGTTCCAGTGCTGTAGCAAGTTCTGGGATGAATGTGGCACATGCCTGGAGGTCTGTACAATACTGTAGCCATTATGTAATAGAGTGATGTGAGATTCCCCTCTGTGTGCTGTGAATACCATTGGTTAATAAAGGAACTGCTTTGGGCCTATAGCAGAGCTATAGGAGAACAGATCTAGGCATGGAAAACTAAACAGAATGCAAGAAGAAAGGCGATGGAGTCAGAGAGAATCCATGTATTCCTGCCGGAGCCAGACGGAACTTTACCCAGTAAGCCACAGCCACATGGTGATACACAGATTACTAGAAATGGGTTAAATTAAGATATAAGTATCAGCCAATAAGAAGCTAGAGCTAATGAGCCAAGCAGTGGTTTAAATAATATTGTTTCTGTGTGGTTATTTTGAGGCTGAGCAGCTCGGAACCAACAAGCAGCCACCTTCTCGCAACAATAGAGTATGGAGATTTCTCAAAGAAATAAATCTGGAACTAGCCCAGGGTATTCACATGCCAGTACTCAGTGACTGTACTTCAGAGGAAATGAAAATAGCTTGCCAAAAAGAGATACCTTCCCTTCCCTGTTCATTATGGCATTAGTCACAACTGCCAAGAAATAAAGAAAATCCGAATGTCCATCAAATGATAAATGAATGAAGAAAGCATTCACTTAGAATAATATTCTACATTAAACAGTAATATTATTATTCTACCATTTACAACAACATTCATGGAACTAGAGACCTCTGTGTTAAAGTGAAGTAATAATAGTCCAGGCACAGAAAGGCAAAACCACATTATTTCCTTCATTTTGAATGTAAAACCACTGGTTTCCTTGAAGTTGGAATAGAACTTATCAGAAGCCAGGAAATATTGGAGAGTACTGAGAAAGAAAAAGATGCATTTAGAATTTCAAAGCTTTGGTGTGCCATTATAATAGTGATTATGTAGCACTTTTTTACAGCACATTTTTCTTCATTAAAAGGAAAGAAAAGGGTAGCAGTTAAGAGCACATACAACTCCTGCAGAGACTTGGGTTGGTTTTCACAACACACAGCTCACAATAACTTATAACCCTAGTTCCAGGAGTTCTCACTTAAATGGGTCTTCATGGACAAGCATACATGCAGGCAAACCCTTCATACATACAAAAAATATTTTTTGCAAAAACATAAACTAGAAGATTATGGAATGTTTTCAATATAAATGATATGTATTAAAAATAGATACATATGGTTGATAGGAATTAGGTATTATATATGCAAAAAATATAGTACTCTATATGTCAATTTATAAATGATTTATATTTTGTATATTAAATAAAATTTATGAAGATAAAAGAGAAGAGATATCTATCACTAACCTCCTAGTGCTGTATCCTATAAAGATTTGTTACTTGTATTTTAATAAGATGCTGATTGGCCAGTATCCAAGCAGGAAGTATAGGTGGGGCGACCAGGCAGAAAGTAGAGGTGGGGCAGTGAAATCAAGAGAATTCTGGGAAGAGGAAAGGCACTGTCTGCAGTCAAAACCCAGATGCAGAGGAAGCAAAATGAGAATGCCTCGCTGATAAAAGGTACCAAGTCATGTGGCTAACACAGACAAGAATTATGTGTTAATGTAAGTTATAAGAGTTTAAAAGAAGCCTGAGATAATAGGCTAACCAGTTTAAAATTAATGTAGACCTCTGTGCATTTCTTTGTGACTGAACAATTGCAGGACCAGTCAGGATAGAAACCTCTGTCCTCATCTTAGTGCCTTCCAGTAGCCAGGAGAGCAGCCACAATGTTTTGAATTCAACAAACATAATCAGAGACATGAAATATTGTAATATCCATCCTTCTCTCTGATACAGATACTGAACCATGGACATATTTGATTCTGCATGCAATTCAGTAATTCAATGGGACAGACTACCCGATTTCACTCTGCATGGTCACAAAAATAGCAGTGTGCATGAAACAGGCCAATACATAGACCTTGTGCCATAAGTTTTTGCATCATTTTATATGTTTCTGGAATTTTTTTCTTTTCACGAAGTATATAGCAGGAGAAGTTTAGCCATATACAGCATACCGTCCTTGTAACGGCAAATGCCATGTGCTGTGTCTCTGGTGGCAGGCATTTAGTCAAACATTCTGGATGTTTCTGTGAAGATGGTTAACTTTGTTTTTTACTTTTTTTAAATTTTTGTTTCTTTTGGATAAATTCAGCACTTAAATGGAGAACGATTGAGTAAAGAAAATTAAACAATATAAAAAACACAGGCAGACAGAGACAAAGAGGGTGAGACAGAGAGAAGGAAACCCCATGTCTGTTCTTCTGAAGAAGTTTAATTATACACTCATGAGAGGTTTTTCTAAAAATAAAAGGGGGGGTTGTTTTTTTTTAAATCTGCATTTACTAGAAAAAAAAGAAGTTGTAGATATATAGAGTAGACGCTGAACTTGGAAGATGGCTTCTAAGTGTTTGGCACTGAGTAGTATTCACCAGAACCTACATAAAACACATGGGCTTGTAATGCCAGCCTGCTTAGGGTAGTATTAGAGGTGGAGACAGACGAACCTAAGAAAATTGCATTGCACAGTAAGAGGCTGTTTCAAACAAGGTAGTAGATCAGGACCAAAACTTGAAGTTACCCCCTCACCTTCCACAAAGTAGGCACGTGTGCAAATTCACACACACACATATTCACACTCACAGTTGTACAGACATACACATATTATTTATACACATCATAATCACTCCTACAAAAATAAATGCACTTATGTATAAATGAAATAAATATCAATATCATAAAATCTAGTGAAACTCATATCTGCTTTGGCATGCATTGGAAATGAACTTGGATGTGGGCGTACTTTTATTGTTTTGTCAACCTTGAGCTTTATTTAATAAGTTAAACTTTGCTGACTGCTTCCTTGTACCAAGACACTTGCTTTCACGTGAGTTCTATATCTGAGTCAGGGGATGTGCACAGTTCTGCCTCTATGAATTTAACTCACACCTTGATTGAGGGTAAAATCTCTACAAATATTATGTATGAATATAATTGGAACATCTATGGGAGCATTCTGATGCCCAAATCAGGAATTCAGTTCATTCACAGAGAAGGAAAACTGATTAATATTTTATTTGATATGAATCTACCATTCTCTGTTTCAGGTGAATCTCCAGTGGAGCAGCCTCTACTCAGAGGCACCCATCTTCTCTCAAATGAATGTACTTGATGAGGGGCCACATTCACTCTGGCTGTGATGACTGAATTAGAACTGTCTTGATGATATAATAGAAGCAATGACAAATGTGCATTCAAATGGCTTAATTTTAATTAACTCTAATTAATGGCTCATGTCTGATTTCTTTCCAAACACCACACTGAATATTTTAATTTGGGCACGGAATAACTTTCACAAAATAAAAATTTAAGCTCTTATTCATAAATCCAATTTACTTGACAATTTCTTTGCTACATCTTCACCTGGCTACCTAAAATATGAATAAAAATTCAGAAAGTATTAAGTTTATCCACTTTAAACATGTTGGAAATATTTTAAAACAGTATGATCGCCTATTTATTTATTTATCTACCTATAGGCTGATTCATATGAATAAAAATTCCAATATCTATTTATTTTTATTTATAGAAAATTAGCCATGTATGTGCTTATATTGAATTCCCAGTTACATCCAAGGATTATGGCAATTAGAGACAGTTCTACCCTAGAAATTTGTTAAGAAACTGTGAAAATCAACTCATGACTCTTATTTTATTGTGAATACAAGAATATTTTCGCTTTCTCTTATGTATTTAGCTCAATTATAATATATGCTAATTAGGTTATATGCTTAGAATCCTTTCCCCAAAATTTGAGAAACTGGAAAATAATTTACTATAGCTTTCCTTTCCTGTATTTAAAAATACAATTGTTACCTCCAATAAAACTCAATTTTGTGTTATTTTATTATTTATTTAAATGTTAAATATTATCTATAAAATTGAAGTTGTAAAGAAAGATAAACACTGCTAAGTAACATATTTACTTAATATTTTAAAAATATTAGTGTCTTTTAGCTTACATGCATTTCCACCTTGGTTTGTTAGAAAGAATGCTTTGGTATTTAGTATCATAGTAGATACAATAAACAGGACATTTTTAAAGCTGGTCTAGGGAACATACACTAATTATAGGTCTTGGTGTTACTAGGCTCCTTCTCTAAGTTCTACCTTGATTCTTTTATACCTATTTTGGCCCTGAAGATGAAGATACTCGCATCTCCAACAGTGAAATCACCTGGTTGAATGCCTAGTGCTGAAGGCTCAGAAATTTACTAATCCCTTCCTTCTCTCCCCTTCCTTTTTTCCTGGGATACAGTCTCTTGCTCCTTGCCCATTTAGTTGGCCATCCCAAATAATCCCACAGTCTGATACTTCACTCCTCACTGTGAAATTATCTCCGTGTCGTTATCATCCATCTCTATTAGCCAATATCAGGTGACTCTTCTTAAATTACTCAGTTTTCTTGCGCCTCAGAGTGTACGTATAGATTGAGATCATGAACAAACAAAATCAGCTACTGTGTGATGGAAGAGTCTCCAATGGAGTCTTTCCCCTGACGAGGGGAGCCAATTGCTTAGATAAGGCAGATAGCTTGTTAAATGAATAATTTGGAGTTTATAACAGACTCCTCTATACTATTGGGTGCCATAAATAATACGGCTGAACAGGTGAAGTTCAAAGTCAGATCCCTGGGAAAAGAAGCCATTACATCAGGTGGAGTTGATTTATTGGGCCACTTACTGTAAATCTCATAAACCTGCATGGCAAGCCATGAGGCATAAAACAAGAAAAGGTCCTAAATCTTTCTATTATCTGATATCTTCTTAAGATCATAGCTTTATCCTCTCTACCTTTAAATAGAACTGGAGTTTCTGACTCTTCCTTTCTGTATTTCAGAGAAGACAGCCCTGGCACCTGATATGCCAATCGCTGTCTTCGATATATTCACATCCTCTAGACCCATCTGCACCTGAGCCCCACCTCGTAAACATGTGATGGGTGTATTAACTTTCCTCCCTCCTCCTATCTTCATTTTTCCTCTCATTTCTTCTTCTCCTCCTCCTCCTCTCTTTTCCCCTGCACTACCCTTACCTCCCCCTTCTCTCTGCACACAAACTCATGTGAAGGCTAGAGTTCAACAGTGGATGGTGTGCTATACCACAGTATGGTTTCATACTGACATTTTTTTTTCCAATTTGGAGACTATGTAGCCTTGGCCTTGAGCTCATTATGTAGGCATTGCTGGACTTGAACTCACAGAGCTCTGCCTGCTCTGCCTCCTGGGTGCTGCCATTAAAATTGTATGTCACCATGCTTGGTTGCCCACCTTGAATGTCTCACTGGTATTTGGACTAAAGGATTTGGGTAGACTAGCAGGCCTACAAAACCCAGAGACTTACCTGTATTTGCCACCCTACTGCTGTGACAACTGAGTTCACTGCAACTTCCAATTCTGTACGTGGGAGCTAAAGCTCAGATTCGGGTCCTCAGAGTTGCTCGGCAAGGACTTTACCAACTGAGTCATTTTTCCCAAGCCTCTGCTTTAATTTTTTTCTTAGCTATATCTAGTAGTAAAGAATTCCCCTTTTTTCAGTTTAATACTTCAGTAGTTTAAACCTCCTTAAATACCACGTGTGATTCAAGACTGTGTCCTTTGTATCCTTCTGCTGGTTCTTATAAGCCTGGAGAGTAGTGCGGAATATCCTACAGGGACACCTGTATCCCTCATGAAAAAAAGTTTTTCTTTTTAATCAAGAAGCAAAGTAAACCTTCCTAAATTTATGTGTTATCAAATCATAATTAAGTTTAGGTCAATCTGATGTAAACTGATCATTCATTTGAGACTGCATATATTTAACGCTTTCAGTTTATAGTTATGTTGTCTATTAGTGCAATCTAACATTTCATTTGCTATCTTAGGATGCATTTAAATAGATATGTTTAAAGTTAAAAGCACTTCTTCCACATTTGAAGAATTTTGTGACTTTCAAGTACCTTTTGTAAAAATGATAAATGGTCTGTAATTTTCTGTATCTATGATGCACTTACTATTTATCAAATAATGTGAACAACCATATTTTACCTTCAAAATTTACAGGAATAATTTCTTTGTCATTGAATGTCAACAAGTATACAGGCAAATAGCCCAAGGTCAAAGTCACATGTCTTGTTTAAGAGCCATTCAGTCACATGGTGATCATTTATATGGACGCTTACTGGAGAGTGCCTAAAACTACCCATTGTTCTAATCACACTAGTTTGTAGTTTTGCACACAGATACCCCAAGGTCTTCCCTGAAGTTCCCCATGCTCCATCCCTTAATCCTTTACAGCTGTGTTATTCCTAGATTCCTTGATCAATGCCTCTTTTTCAACTTTTGTACCTGAAGTTTTTTTTTTTCCAATACTGGAAACAATATTGAAATCATACAACTCTTTGGTTTGGGGAAGAGGTAGAATAATTACCACTGTCTGTAAGTCATTCTTGATCAATGTTACTCCATGACATCATCTTTAATTCTCCTCTGTGCTTTGGTTCCCTGAATTCTTATCTGCAGATGCCCAACTCTTACCTCTAACCCTCCTGACCCTTAATCTGTGACGTCAACATCTACAAGGCAGTGCTTATGTGCAGGATGTAGAATCCTCTTTGTGGTATCACATGCCAACACATTTCTGGAATTTGCGCTCAAGGTCTCTTTTTTTAGAAATTCTATACAGCTAATACTAACTAGCATGATCAACTCTTTAAAAGTAATAGCATGACACACCATCTTATTATGTTTTTATTCTCTAGTGAGAAAATGATAGCTGATACTTGATTATACATGAAAGAATATCAAGAAAGTCTTGTGGCATCGTTCACATCCTACTTTATTTCTATAAGTTGAGAAATCTCCCTCTTGTTTGTATCAAGGACATTTTTCAGATTGCACTGGTACTGATTTTCAGGAGAGAAGAAATATGGCTTAAATTTAGAGTGAAATTGTATGATGAAGTTGTCCATTAGAACTGATTGGCAAAGTCATTTTTATTAGTTTAGATAAATAGACATCCATATACAGTGAAAATGCATAAAATTAACTCAAGAGTTGGCTGATCCATCAAGAGAATGTGAAATGCAAAAAGACACACCATTAGCAAGCACATTTTATAAATGATAATGAAAGTCATGTTGATTTGGATAACATAAACAGATATTGAGTAGAAATTAATTTCAACCCACCAATATGGAATTATAAACAATATGACTACATTAGAGAAGTGAATGTTTTCTGCTATTTTATTTCATGCCAACCAATACTTTGAAAATCAAGTGGAAGATTTTACATTTGGGAGCTACATATTAGAACTTTCTGTGCATGCCTTTGTTGGGATGAAATATGATCGTGCCAATTTTTAGCATCCCATTACATCTGACGGATGCCATCCTAACACAATTGCTTGTACAGCATATGTCAGAAATAAGACACACTTGTCGAAAACAGCTATTTCACTAGGCAAATTTGGCTTTCAGTTATATTCTAAATGTGCCTCAAGTACATTAAAAATAGAACTAAGTTATGTAAATATAGTTCTTTAATGAGGAAAAATACAGTAGTTGTTCTTAATATTGCTTAGCAGGGACAATAGCAAGAGTAGTCACCCATATACTTAGAACAGGGAAACAGGTTGGGGGACATTAAGGCCTCTGATTTTTGTTTGAACTTTACTTTTACTTTTGGAGGATTTATGCAACTGCAAATCATTTTCTAAAATAATTCATAAGTAGTGTTAGAAGACCTTGTGTCCAGTTGAATGCTTTTTTTCAAGGGATGAGAATAGCATAGACACTTTTTAAATTCAAACTATTTCCTTCCAGTCAGTAGTATTTGCATGTTGAATAGCGATGTGCTTAAATTTTTAAAGTGTCATTTGCATTTAAATGACCAATTTTCAGTGTGTATCTTTCTCCTATTTTCTTTCAGGTAAGATGTTTGCAGTCTCCATACCACCTTAAGAAAGCACTGAACCCATGATCAAAGCTCTCTGGCAATTGTGGAATTGACTTGAAATAAAACAGTTGATACATTATGTTTTCCAGATTTTTTTATATAAAGCTGTTATGGTAGTCACAAAGGACCAAAGCAAGCAAGGCGTTCACTTTAGAGGATTCCGGAGCTTGTTATTCCACATTCACTTGCTGTGAGCATGTTCTTTCCCAGGGCTCATTGGATCTGCTCAGACCCTCTTTTCTGTCTGCACCTCGTCTGGGATCCTAAACTCTCAACTCAGTGTTTGCAGTTCACATATTTGTGCAGTCAAATTCTTTCCTAGCACAAGAAATTTTTTAAGTATCATCCTCTCTGCCTGGGAAACTGTTTTGCCTTGAGTAATAACTAATCACTCTATTTTCTGTCTAATATGTGGCATCTACAGAATGCTGAACCCTTGCCATGTTTAGGAGAATTGCCAGCTATTTTAAGAGAAGTGTTCCTTCTTTTAGTATCCTTCCTATATTTTTTTGCTATACATACACACATTTTTCAATATGGTATTTGCTTATTTTTTGTTTTCTCAGAAAATAATAAATGTGGTCCATGGCTGAACTGGGAGATGTGCACCCAGCATGAACAATAACTTTTCTATAGTGAAATGAGTGGAGTGTGCTCCCCTGGTCTTTCCACACCCACATACTCTAGTACTCCCCATGGTCAAGTGCAATATGTACTACAGGTTAGGAAGAATAGCTGCACACTCAGGTGAGGGGCCTGTCACCCTCTGACTCTTCTTTCTATGAAGGAATACGAACAGTCAGCTCATCTATGAATGACCTTTTGCAAGTGGACATAGCTGACCCGTAAATTATGGTGGCAGTTTGATTCAGAGGATTGTCACCCATCACAACTTCCCACCTCCCAATTATTAGCAAAATATGTTCCCTTACCAAATAAGTAACTGTGTGTTCCATTTGTATGGTAACAAAAAGCAGAGTGATCTGGTAATTATTACTTTAAAACATACATTTTCTTTCATATCAGACACTGAGATCACAACTAATACAAGGGACAAGGATCTTTGTCTACTGGCATGGTATATTGGTCCAAGATGGGGTTTCTCTGTTGTCCCTTAATTACCTTTGTTTGTTTGTCTTACAATTAATATTTTTAAAATTATGTACATAAAAGTCCAAATTTTATTTTTGGCTTACTCTGCTTAGGTACATATCTATATGAGCCTATATACCCCTATAAATAAAGTCTCTCTTAACAAGCTATCTCCCAGTTTTCTCTGCCTTTAACCTAATACTACAGAGTTATTAGTTCTGCAGGACATCCCTCTCTTCGTAGCTGTTGTTTTTTTATTTCACTTGACTTATCTTCCTACCCTTCATATATTGCAAGAACAGATATGATCTCCAGAAACATGCTGGGTTCAATTTCAAGTTTTATTATCTCATTTTTTTTATTAAAAATTTCCATCTCCTCCCCTCCTCCTCCCCCTTCCCTCCCCTCCCTTCCACCCATACCCCCACTCCACCCCTCTCCAAGACAAAAAGCCATCAGGGTTCCCTTCACTATGTTAAGTCCAAGGTCCTCCCAGCTCCCCCTAAGTCCAGGAAGGTGAGCAACTAAACTGACAAGGCTCACAGTGAGCCTGTCCATGCTGTAGAGTTCATGCTCATCGCCGTTGTCCTTGGTTTCTCAGTCTTCCTCCACGGTCAGCCACATTCAGAGAGTCTGGTTTGGTCCCCTGTTCCGTCAGTCCCATTCCAACTGGACTTCGTGGTCATCCGTTAGATCTGTCCCACTGTCTCAATGGGTAAACACACTCCTCACGGTCCTGACTTCCTTGCTCATGATCTCCCTCCTTTTGCTCCTCATCTGGACCTTGGGAGCTCAGTCCGGTGCTCCTATGTGGGGCTCTGTCATTTTCTCCATCCAATGCCAGGTGAAGGTTCTATGGTGATATGCAAGATATTCATGAGTATGGCAATAGGATCTGGACATTTCTGGCACCCTCTCCTCAGCTGCACAAGGAACTAGCTGGGGGCATCTTCCTGGACACCTGGGAACCCCTCTAGAGTCAAGTCTCTGCCAATCCTAGAATGGCCCCCTTAATTAAGATATATAATTCCTCGTTCCCATATCCACCCTTCCTATATCCCAACCATCCTATTCCCCCAGGCTCTTCCCATCCTCCACTTCACACTTTTCTCTCCCCATTCCCCCATCCCCCCATCCCACCCCACCCCTTTGTTCCCATTTTTTGTCCGGCAATCTTGTCTACTTCCAATATCCAGGAGGATAACTATATGTTTTTCTGATAACTATATGTTTTTCTTTGGGTTCACCTTCTTATATAGCTTCTCTAGGATTTTTTACGAATTATAGGCTCGATGTCCTTTATTTATGGCTAGAAACCAATTATGAGTGAGTACATCCCATGTTCATCTTTTTGAGCCTGGGTTACCTCACTCAAGATGGTGTTTTCTATTTCCATCCATTTGCATGCAAAATTCAAGATGTCATTGTTTTTTACCGCCGAGTAGTACTCTAATATGTATATATTCCACACTTTCTTCATCCATTCTTCCACTGAAGGGCATCTAGGTCATTTCCAGGTTCTAGCTATTACAAATAATGCTGCTGTAAACATAGTTGAACAAATGCTTTTGTAATATGATTGGGCATCTCTTGGGTAAATTCCCAAGAGTGGGATTGCTGGGTCCTGGAGTAGGTTGATCCCAAATTTCTTGAGAAACCTCCACACTGCTTTCCAAAGCGGTTGCACAAGTTTGCATTCCCACCAGCAATGGATGAGTGTTCCCCTTACTCCACATCCTCTCCAGCAAAGGCTATCATTGGTGTTTTTGATTTTAGCCAATCTGACAGGTGTAAGATGGTATCTCAACGTTGTTTTGATTTGCATTTCCCTGATTGCTAAGGAGGTTGAGCATGCCCTTAAGTGTCTTTTGGCCATTCAAACTTCTTCTGTTGAGAATTCTCTGTTCAGTTCAGTGCCCCATTTTTTAATTGGGTTAATTAGCATTTTAAAGTCTAGTCTCTTGAGTTCCTTATATATTTTGGAGATCAGACCTTTGTCTGTTGCGGGCTTGGTGAAGATCTTTTCCCAGTCAGTAGGCTGCCTTTTTGTCTTAGTGACAGTGTCCTTTGCTTTACAGAAGCTGCTCAGCTTCAGGAGGTCCCATTTATTCAATGTTGCCCTTAATGTCTGTGCTGCTGGGGCTATATGTAGGAAGCGGTCCCCTGTGCCCAAATGTTGTAGAGTACTTCCCACTTTCTCCTCTAACAGGTTCAGTGTGTTCAGATTGATTTTGAGGTCTTTAATACATTTGGACTTGAGTTTTGTGCATTGTGATAGACACGGATCTACTTTCATTCTTCTACAGGTTGACATCCAGTTATGCCAGCACCATTTGTTGAAGATGCTTTCTTTCTTCCATTGTGTGCTTTTAGCTCCTTTATCAAAAATCAGGTGTTCATAGGTTTGTGACAAGCTTGTTTTTTAATGTACTATGGCCTTCAAATTACATCATGACAAGAGACACTGATTTCTAAATTTTTAAAACTTTTTATGTCTTTTAATTTTTGAGATCATAATATAATTAGAATGACTGATATAATATTATTTTATCTATACTTTACATTTTCCTAATTTAGCGTCTGCTCAGGGGCTTTTCAGTCCCTAACCCTCTGAATAGCAAGTCCTCCTGGGCAGCACATTCAGAACTTTCCATGACTACAACCACGTCACAGATGCACAACCAAACTAGCTGTTGAATGTGTAACTGAGACAAAATTACCGGGTTATCTTAACCTACATATGAGAATCAAGCCATTGTAATTTGTGAATTTTGTAAAAATTTGTACCTCTGGGCTTCAGAGCCAAAAATTCTTTGGGGACAAGGATCTCCTGTCATTCTTTGGCTAATAAAGGACTGTAATTTGGCCTTGTATGTGTGGTGGTCTGTAATTTTCTGCCTGAATTGCAACAATAATTGCATTATGTTCCCTTCCCTTTCCTCCTTCCAAACCCTTCCGTACAGACTTCCTTTCTCTTTTCAAAATTCAGGCTCTCTTTATTGTTTTTATTTATTGTTATTCCATACGTGTGTGTGTGAGTGTGTGTGTGTGTGTGTGTGTGTGTGCATGTCTGTATACTAAATATATGCGTTCAACCTGCTCAAGTCTTATTCACGTTATTCATGTTTATGTTTTCAGGACTGACTAGAAATCTCACCAACATGACTGCACTAACATACGCTGGACAAAGACAACAATATACAGGCTTTATGGCGCTGGAAAATCCCATGAGACTGCATCCTGATTCTTATGAACCTTAATGAAATGTAGACAGGTGGTAGCTTCCGGATAATACTTTTTGAATTTTTAATTGATAGTGATGGTTGCTAAAGTCAGTTCCCCTGATGAAGTTTCAAAGTGGAGTTTTTCTTTTAAATTGTTATCTTTTTCTGCACATTAGTTAGTTGACTTAAGTTGGTTTTGCTCTTGGGGGACATTTCTTACCTATTGACTTGTCTTAATGGTTTCTAAAACTATTATGTTGATATATTTAAAAAATACTATGTTGTACTTCTATTTTATTCTGCCTTTTTTTCCTTTCACAAATTTTCATTAGGCTTGTTTATTGAGAGAAATTTCTAGAAAGCCAAAACCCCTGTGTGGCTGCATTAGTAACCTTCAGGTCTTCTCTCTTAGGTCCTCCACGAGGCCCTTCCTTCTCTATCCACCCAGCCTTCCTTTCTGCTCGTCATTTATATGTCTTCTAAACATTTATGGTGCAAGTAGCAATTTTGCTCTTTATTAACAAAGTGGAAGGCCACAGCTGGTTTTGTTTGTGTAAACTGCAGTTAATTACACAGCTGTGGGCCAGGGCTCTGTAGACTCTACTTTGTGAAAAACTAAAGATTACTTTTCCAGTTGAAAATCCATCCCAAATGCCATTTTAACTTGTGAAGGGGAAGGGACCCAGAATAAGTTCAGGGTTCAGACAGTCCCTAGGTATTTCTTGAAGCTAAGTTTCTTTTTATTTTTTTTTAACTGGAAATCACATTGATTTTACCTGACAGTTTTGGTACATAGCAGTTCTTTCAAAGTCCTTGGAATTTATTTGATTCTCAGGAGATGGCTTTAGATACAAAATTATTTGAAGAGTTAGATTTTAATTCAGTTGTATTGTTCAGACATCAAACTCTAACCTTGTTAATTTTTGTATGTGTCCTGTCCTGTATACAGTCCACTTTAGTAAGAACACAAGGGTTGTACTAGGCAGACTCTACAGCTCATTCTCACTCCCATGTCTTCCTGGAATAAGAGCAATTCATTCTGGGATAGTTTTATCTAAGTGGACCTAAGTAAGCATCCAATGTATATATCCAACATGCAGGCATCCAATGTATGTATCCAACATGCAGGCATCCAACATGCAGACATCAGCTGGTGACATTTTATGATTTTTCTACAAACAGTATCTTATACATAAAAATATCAAAAGATTCTTAAAAGAGGCCTTAGCAATGAGAGGAAGTCTAGCCATATACTTTAGAGTTGAGGATCTCATCATAAATTACAAAACTCCCTCTATACTCCTCCTATCTATCCCACCTGTCAGATGCAAATTGATCCTCTCTGTGTTTGCCTCAACAACATAAAGATAAATTTATAAATAGCTGAATGATTGTACAAAACCTCACATAAATCACAAGACTGAAAGTTCTAGGTCATAGTGCCATTTTAATTGTAGAAATAGTCAGATATAGTAGATAGAGCTTATAGAAGATTTTATATATATTAGGTAATTGAACACTCAGTCATCTTCGACCAGCAGAGTGTTATCTGGAGTTCATCCCAGAGGCAAATGAGCCGCAAAGACCCCATCCTCGATGCAGCATCTGTGATTCTCTACACTGGAACTGCTATCACTAGGTTTCCACATGTCAGCCTTTTCTTGACTGCTCTTGTATAAATATGAAGAGTTTTCACTCCTTAGCTGTGATGAAGTCATGATACTGAGTTAGCCTGTGTTGGCACTCAAACCGTATGTAAGATCCCTGCAACATCCAAATGGCTGGACATGGTCGGTGCAGATGGTGCCCAGTGACCTAATTTAGGTGAATCACCATAGTGTAGTGAGTGTGTGTGTGTGTTACTAGGATCCAGTTTATGAATGTTTGAGTATGTCTGAAAAGGTTGTTTTTGTTGTTGTAGTTTTTGTTTTATTTTTTGCTTTTGTTTTTCGAGACAGGGTTTTGCTATAGCTTTGGCGCCTGTCCTGGAACTAGCTCTTGTAGACCAGACTGGCCTCAGACTCACAGAGATCTGCCTGCCTCTGTCTCATGAGTGCTGGGATTAAAGGTGTGTGCCATCACTTCTGGGCTCTGGTGTGTGTGTGTTTTATCATGTGGTGGTGTATCCACAAGTGAAGACTGTTGAGACATGGATTCAAACCAATAGAAAGTCTTTATTAGCCATCTGACAACCATATTGGTCTTCAAAATCTCAGTGTAACAGGAAGCCTTCCTCAGGGTGTACTTCTAAGCATGCGCGCGCGCATGCGCGCGCGCACACACACACACACACACACACACACATTAAATAAATAAAAAAGACATATTCTGAGTTGATATACTTCAGTTAACAAAGAACAGTTAGCCAGAAGTGAAACTACAGAAGCCAAAAAAGCAAAGTTAGTACATTTAGAGGTTTCCAGAGCAATAGACTTTGATGGATTAAGTCTTGGTTTTTCTTTGACTGGTGGTGCTGTCTGCAAGCTGAGGTTCATGGCCTGATTGATACTTCCATTATGAAGTCAGTGTGCTAAGCTCTGAGGCCCTACTAATGTCTGTGGACTTGTTGCAGTTAAAATAATTAAAACGGGGGAAAATTGAGGAAGGGGATTCACCTGTCTGGGTGGGCATGTTGCAGACCTAAAGCTACATTCACTGAGCATCAGAGAGAGTTAAGTTAGCAGATCTCAAAGAAATGGTGAATAGAACTGTGCCTGTCAATTCAGTGCCTCCGATCAATTGGCGAATTTAAGGTTAAGGATGTTGGAGATGGTTGCAGTCAAAAGATTTGTATTTATTAATGTATTCAGTAGCCATTAAATATTTTTGAGAAGTTCACTTGAATGATTCAGGCTGGGGAGATGAATCGGTGGGAAGAGCACTTACCTCATCAACTGACAGCCCAAGTTTAGGTCTTCAGCACTCATGCATAAAGCCAGGTGTAGCCACAGATGTGTAGAGATAGGAGATTTGTTGTCTTGCTGCCTGCCAGTCTAGGAACAGATTCAGGAAGAGACCCTGTCTCCGGAGAATAAGGCTAAGGTGAATAAAGCATCTGAGCTACGCACCCCTGCACTCAATACACATAAATTTAATCTATATCTTAGAAAATATTTTATTGGTATCATGAAAACCTCTAGATTCGGATATGAGCATATTTTACACATACTAGCATATTTTTCCATACTGTAGAATATAAGTGAATGTAAAATTAAGTGACACTGGTGATGAGAGGAACTGGATATTCTAAATAGAAAGGCATCATGATTGATTGAATATGAGAGGCAGTGTGGAGGGAAGAGGAGTCCTTAGAAGAGATAATAACCAAAAATTACCAAAGAAAGTGTTTCTTTGGATGGCTTAGCAATAATACTGTGTGTATTTGTACGTGTATGATTTTTTTGCCCTCTGTTAATATTGAAAACAGGTGAAGAATGATGTCAACTCACTTTTTTTTTTATTTTGCTCAAGGCCAGAGCTAACAAATTATTTTTTTTTCCAATTCAGAAGAGGAAAAAATCAATTTCATTTTCTGAAGGGTGGCTATCTGAATGACTTCAGGAAAAACTTGGGCTATTCTAAAGATATGTCTGAAATACCAGCAGATGTTAACAGCAAGATAACCATTAATTTACGGTCTCCTTTGTCCCTATACTGATGTAGTTAATAGAGCACATATTTTTATTGCTACATATTTTCAGAGCCAAACTGATATTTTAGTATTTCTATGAATAAATATACTGCTTGTCCAAGATGAAGGTCATTTTTCTAGGAGAGATCTAGGACTACAGCTTACGAAGAAACATTAAAGGGATGTAGTCCTTATGGTATCCTTGGGACATTCTAACACCCTGACAGCTGCTATACAGATTCCTTAAAATATATTTTCTTAGTCAAGAATCTGTAAAACACAAGGCCAGTTGACAGTGAATCTAAAATTTAAGGTGCAATGAGTTTATAAAATTGTTTCAGTAATTTCATCACCTTCTGATGATTTTTAAGAACACAATGAAGAAAATGAAAGATGTGAGACACTACATTATACAATGATAAACAGAACAAAAAATGTAAATGTGGAGAGGACGTAAGTTAAGTACACAGAGCAGCTTTGTAGGAGAAAGAAGTCATTTAAACATGTGCTCTTGAATAATGGATGTATTGGGTAGAATAGATTGATGGCCACAGAGAAGAAGAAAAGAAGATCTTTGTGATTCTAACTCAGGGAGAGAATGGAATGCATGTTTGGCATCAGATTACAAATGAGCAAGGACAAGTAGGATTTGTAGCATAGTGTTTAAATCTGAAAGCTCTCAGTGGACCACCAAGAACTGTTTGCTTCTGGGTGTTGTCTGTCTGCCACCGTGAGTTAGACTGTCTTTTTGACCAGTTTCAGGTAAGTAAAAAATTTCCCCTAATAACTTCCGCCTGTAATTCTTCCTGAGATAAAGAGATATCTGGTAGTTCAAACAGGAGATAGAGCAAATCTGTGTAAAATTAAGTACTTTTTGTAACCTTTAAATATGCCATCTCTGAACACCCCCCCACATTCATATATAAATAAATAAATAAATATATATATACATACATATATATATATATATATATATATATCATAAAATACATTTTGTCAATAAACAGGTAAAATAGATGTAAAGAAACAGAATTTAATACACCTAACCTTAAATTATGCCAAAACAAAATGGAAAATAAAAAAATATATCTAGTCATCACTTTATTGTTCTGTACTGACCACACCAAGTTACATGACAACCCAGTCTCAGCTCAAAGAACATTTAGTCTCACAAAATGAGAAGCTACAAAGTTACATTGCAAAGGGAAAGAGACCACAAATGATTAAAAAATGGCTATCATTCTTTTTCCATTTACCACAGCAGAAAACTCCAATAAAATTTTAATGACATGCATTAATGACATGAACTTTACAATAAATTAACAGTTTAGGAGGAGCAAATCAAAGCTTCCATTGTCTAGCTGGAATTACAGTGCTCCAAAGAAGCAAACAGCATTAAATTTGCAAAGCAAAAATCTAGTTTTGAAAAAAATTTGTTACACTTGTTAACATGACATGAACAATGTAAAATTTCAGTGCTTTGGGGGATTTTTAATTGTAAATGGACATGTTCACTTGCCTAACATTTGTTTTTAAGAAAGTTTCAGAATGGTCATTCTTTGTCTTGATTTACATATAGTTTCACTGTGTTTAAAATGTTTTATTATCTTATTAATCGTATTCTAAGTTCTCCAAATCTATGGTAATTTGAAAGGTCATGGTTCTTAATTTTTATTTCAGAAAATATTATCCTTTTATGAATAATTCATCTTAAAATGTATGTGACTTTTGCACATTTTAATTGACTTAACAAACAAAATATAAAGGGTACAGATCCACTGAACCTCATAGAAGAGAAAGTGGGAAGTACGCTTTAACACATTGGCACAGGATACCACTTCCTAAATATAATCCCAGTAGCACAGACTCTGAGCAATAATTAATAGTTCATGAAGCCTAATTAATAGTTCTGGTTACAGCTATATGAAAACAAAAGAAGATCAGTTCACACAGATACACACAGACACACACACACAGAGACACACATATGTATTATCATATCATATGCAAATAATGAACGTTTGACTTCTTCCTTTCCAATTTGAATCCATATATATATATATATATATGGCCCCAAAACTCTACCAGGGAACTTCTACAGCTGATAAATACATTCAGTAATGTGGCAGGATACAAGATCAACTCAAAAAAATCAATAGCCCTCCTTTATACAAATGATAAAGAATCTGATAAAGAAATTAGAGAAAAATCACATTTCACAATAGCCATAAGTAACATAAAATATCTTGGGGTAACACTAATTAAAGAATTGAAATATCTTTTTGAAAAGAACTTTAAGTATTTGAAGAAAGAAATTGAAGAAGAAATCAGAAAATGGAAAGAGCTCCCATGCTCTTGGATAGGTAGGATTAACATAATAAAAATGGCATCCTACAAAAAGCAATCGATAGATTCAATGCAATCCCCATCAGAAGCCCAACACAATTCTTCACAGACCTTTGAAGAACAATAATCAACTTCATATGGAAAAACAAAAACCCAGGATAGCCAAAACAATTCTGTACAAAAAAAAAGGAACTTCTGGAGGCATCACCATCCCTGACATCAAGCTCTATTACAAAGCTATAGCAATAAAATAGCCTGGTTTTGGCATAAAAACAGACAGGTTGGCAGTGAAATCAAATCAAAGACTCAGATATTAACCCACACACCTGATTTTTGACAAAGAAGCTAAAATTATATAATAAAGAAGGAATCTTCAACAAATGGTGCTGGCATAACTGGATGTCAATGTGTAGAAGAATGAAAATAGATCCATAGCTATTGTCATGCACAAAACTCAAGTCTAAATGAATTAAAGACCTCAGTACAAATCTGACCACAGTGAACCTGACAAAAGAGAAAGTGGGAAGTAGCCTTCAATGCATGGGCACAGAAGACCACTTTTTTTTTCCTCATTTTTTTTAATTAAAGATTTCCATCTCCTTCCCTCCTCTTCCTCCTTCCCTCCCCTCCCTTCCACCCATACCCCCTCTCCACCCCTCTCCAAGACAAAGAGCCATCAGGGTTCCCTTCACTATGTTAAGTCCAAGGTCCTCCCAGCTCCCCCTATGTCCAGGAAGGTGAGCAACCAAACTGACAAGGCTCACAGTGAGCCCGTCCATGCTGTAGAGTTCACGTTCATTGCCACTTTTTAAATATAAATCCAGTAGCACAGACACTGAGAGTAACAATACATAAATGGGAGCTCCTGAAATTAAGGCACTTCTGTAAAACAAAGGACACAGTCAATAAGACAAAAAGGCAGCCTACTGAAGGGGAAAAGATCTTCACCAAGCCCACATCAGACAAAGGACTGATCTCCAAAATATATAAAGAACTCAAGAGATTGGACATCAAAATTCTAAAGAACCCAATTAAAAAACAGGGTACAGAACCAAACAGAATTTTCAACAGAAGAATCTCAAATGGCTGAAAGACATTAAGGAAACACAAGAAAACGTTCAACATCCTTAGCCATCAGGGAAATGCAAATCAAAAGAACTCTGAGATACCATCTTACATCTAAGAATGGCTAAGATCAAAAACACCAGTGATAGCTTATGCTGGAGAGGATGTGGAGTAAGGGTAACACCATCCATTGTTGGTGGGAATGCAAACTTGTACAACCACTTTGGAAATCAGTATGGTGGTGTCTCAGAAAATTGGAAATTAATCTACCTCAGGATCCAGCAATACATCTTTTGGGTATATATCCAAAAGATGCTTAATCATACTACAAAGACATTTATTCAACTATGTTCATAGCAGCATATTTGTAATAGCCAGAGCCTGGAAACAACCTAGATGTGTCTCAACCGAAGAATGTATATAGAAAATGTGGCACATTTACACATTAGATCACTACTCAATGGTAAAAGACAATGGCATCTTGAAATTTGCGTACAAATGAATGGAACTAGAAAACACCATCCTGAGTGAGGTAACCAAGACCCAAAAAGATGAATACAGTATGTACTCACTCATAAGTGGATTCTAGCTATAAACAATGGATATTGAGCCTATAGTTCATGATCCTAAAGAACAAAAGTAACAAGATGAACCCTAAGAAAAACATATATAGATGCACCTGGATAGTCAAAATAGACAAGATCACCTGACAGAATTGGCAACATAGGAGTGAGGGGAAAACAGAGGGTGGAAGGAGAAAGAGGAGGGAGGAGGGGAGGGTTGTGGAGAACATGAGGGAACAGGATATTTGAGATGGAGGAAGGAGAGAGATGGTAGCAAGGAAAGAGATACTTTGATTGAGTGAGTCATTATGGGGTTAGCAAGAAATCTGGCTCTATAGAAATTCCTGGAAACCCACAAGGATGAAACCAGTTAAGATCCTAAGTAATAGAGGAGAGGGTGCCCGAACTGGCCTGGTCCTGTAGCCAGACTGATGAATGTCTTAAATATCATCATAGAACCTTCATCCAGCAATTGATGGAAACAGAGGCAGAGACCTGTTTCAGAACCCTGGACTGAGCTGCCAAAGTCCAGTTGAAGAGTAGGAGGAATGAGAATATGAGTAAAGAGGTCAAGACCATGATGGGTTCACCCACTGAAACAGTCTACCTGAGCTAATGGGAGCTCACCACCACCCGGACTGAGAAGGAACAAGCTGAATTTGGTTGACAGTTGAATGGCTGGGGCAAAATGAGGGGCCACTGGCAGTGGCACCAGGATTTTTCCCTTGTACTGGCATTTTGCAAAGCTATTCTTTTTGGATGGATACTTTGCTCAGCGTAGATATGGTAGGAAGAAGAAGAATATTGGGGGAGCAATGTTTAAAACACTCTTTGTCATAAATGAATACATAGGGCCTGTTCTAGGTAATATAAAACATACACAAAGGCACAGGACTCGAGGGTAAAGTGTTTAAGGAATGCTAGTTGTTGTGACTATGAACGTGTTTCTCATTATTTTCACATAAAGATCTTCAGTGTTAGTAAATGAATGCATTTTTTCTGTGTTCTTGGACTATAATTACAACAAGAGCAAATGAAATTGCCTGACAGTTAAACTCATTTTAACAGCTATGTTTAAAATTCTGAGTATAAAGTTAAAAGCCTTTCATGTTTTTATGTGGGTTGGCTTAATGGATTCAGTAAAAATCAACTGGGCCCAACTGTGTACACAGAATCATCCTGTCAGAGTGCAGATGGATTTATAGGACTGTAAATCTCTTCTGTTCCCATTCTTTTAAATGCCAATAAAATCTTGCACTGTTTTATTAATAATGCAGAAGTAAATGCAATTATTTGATACCAAACAGTAGATTGTATGTTTCTCAAGGACAAGAGGACTTTACTTGATGTGCAAACTCACCGAGTTCCACGACTTGAAACTTACTCAGGAGGTAGCAGGCATGGTGTGGCTGGGTTTTCGTTAATGAGCTACTTTTGGCAGCAGATGCAGGGTGAGTGGGTTTTAAAGGATCTATGATTTTGGTTATCATGCCAGCTCAGTCTCAGAATCATGTGTATAGATAACAGTATGTTTAAGAATGCCTGAATCCTATTACTAGACAATGAAAAACACGGTACAGAAATTTGGTCTGTAAGGTAGTTCTCTTTGAAGTTGTCGTACTACTAATTTTGAAACTATACTGACTTCATTTTCCCCTTCTGTTTCCTCCCTCCAACCCCTTTCATGCACCTCTCCTGGCTATTTCTCAAATAGTGACCTCTTTTTCTGTAAGTGTTATTATTTATACATCCCTGTACACAATACACATACAAGCACACACACACAAAACCTACACACAACATATATACAACACACACATACACAACACATATACAACACACACATACACAACACATATACAACACACACATACACAACACATATACAACACACACATACACAACACATATACAACACACACATACACAACACATATACAACACACACATATACAACACATATACAACACACACATATACAACACACACATACACAACACATATACAACACACACATACACAACACATATACAACACACACATACACAACACATATACAACACACACATAACACATAGAAACAAAAATACAAAACATATACAACACACATGTCCACACACTACACAAACTCAATACACACAAAAACAGTACACATAAGTACACAAAACATATATACACACATACTACTAAATATATAAATACATTTTTTTCGATTTGTATATTGTTACTTGTATGCATATGGCTTCAGGGCTAACTACTTTTTAATATTTGCGTTTAACTCACACATAAGTATCCAGTGTAGTTAGAAGTACTGAAGAAATTATAGTATTAAAAGAAACCTTGAAGAAAGGAAGGTCAGGCTAAACAAGGAGAGGTTGGTGTTGATTTTTTCAAAATCCAAAATAATTTGTTTTCTAAAAGCCTTGTCTTTATCATGCAAGATAAAATTGATTATATAAAATGAAACCTTCAGAAATTAGTTGATTATTATTAATAGATATGCTGGGGACATTTTTACTTTTCAAATTTCTTGGAAATACTGCATGTGACTAGCTTAAATTTTCTTAATTATTACAAATTAATTAACTGATGAGGTCATTTGGGCCTAATGTAGTTCCTTTATGAAAAGTTTTAAATTTATAGATTTTACAGTTTTGTAGATTTGTGTATGTGTGATTGTGTAAGTGTATGTACATGTGAGTGCAAAGTCCCTATAGAGTTATTTGATCTTCTGGCAGTGAAGTTACAGGCAGCTATATAATGTGCAATTCCCCTCTCTGTGCTGTGAATGTTTTGTTTCCATTGGTTAATAAAGAAACTATTTTGGTTTATGGTAGGGCAGAATATAGCTGAGGGGAAAACTAAACTGAATGCAGGGAGAAGGGAGACAGAGAGGATGCCATGCAGCTGCTAAAAGAGAAGGATACAGAACCTTACCAGTAAGCCACAGCCTCGTAGCAATACATGGACTAATAGAAATGGGTCAATTCCAAAATATTTGATCACATTTTATGAAAGGCACCTTCTGATTGGTTTAATAAAGAGGTGAATAACCAAAAGCTAGGCAGGAGAAGATAGGTGGGACATCTGGAAAAGAGACAGGAACTCTGGGAAGAATCTCGGGCATGAAGAATTCACCAGCAATATACAGAGGGAGCTGGACATACAGCATGGAGGAGGAGAGGTAAGAAGCCAAGTGGAGGAACATGGATTAATATGAACTGACTAATTTAACTCATAAGAGCTAGCTAGGAGCAAGCCTAAGCTAAGGACAAGCTTTCTTAATTAATAAGAAATCTCTATGTCATTATTTGAGAGCTGGTCCTCCGAAGTCTGACTATAATGGTCATTAAATGTAACATCCATTATTGTAAGTTTATTTCCTCTATAGTATCTTCAGAGTCCGAGATTCTTTCTTCCATCTCTTGTATTCGGTTGGAAATACTTGTCTCTGAAGTTTCTGTTCGTTTACTCAGAGTTTCCATTTCCAGTCGTCCCTCAGATTGTGTTTTCTTCAATACCTCCATTTCATTTATCAGGTCTTGTACTGTTTCCCTTACCTGTTTGATTGCTTTTTCTTGTTTTTCTTGTTTTTCTTGGGTATCTTTGAGCGATTTATTTGTTTCGTCTACCTTTTTGTTTGTCATCTCCATTTCTTTATGGCAGTTTTTTACCTCCTGTTTAAGGGTTTCTTGTTTTTCCATATAAAGTTGATTATTGTCCTCTCAATCTCTGTGAAGAATTTTAATGGGACCTTGATTGGGATTGCATTGAATCTATAGATTGCTTTTGGTAGAATTGCCATTTTTACTATGTTGATCCTCCCAATCCACGAGCAGGGGAGATCCTTCCATTTTCTGGTATCCTCTTCAATTTCTTTCTTCAAAGACTTAAAGTTCTTGTCAAATAAATCCTTCACTTCCTTGGTTAGAGATACTCCCAGATATCTTATGCTATTTGTGGCTATTGTGAAAGGTGATACTTCTCTGATTTCCCTCTCTGCTTCCTTATCCTTTGTGTATAGGAGGGCGACTGATTTTTTGGAGTTGATCTTGTAACCTGCCATGTTACTGAAGGAGTTTATCAGCTGTAGGAGTTCTTTGGTGGAGTTTTTGGGGTCGCTTATGTATACTATCATATCATCTGCAAATAATGAAAGTTTAACTTCTTCCTTTCCAAATTGAATCCCCTTGATTCCCTTATGTTGTCTTATTGCTATTGCTAGAACTTCAAGCACTATATTGAAGAGATAAGGAGAGAGTGGACAGCCTTGTCGTGTTCCTGAATTTAGTGGGATAGCCTTGAGTTTCTCTCCGTTTAATTTGATGTTAGCTGTCGGCTTGCTGTGAATAGCTTTTATTATATTTAGGAATGACCCTTGTATCCCTAATCTCTCCAAAACTTTTATCATAAAAGGGTGCTGAATTTTGTCAAATGCTTTTTCAGCATCTAATGAGATGACCATATGTTTTTTTTCCTTCAGTTTATTTATATGATGGATTACATTGATAGATTTTCGTATGTTGAATCAGCCCTGCATCTCTGGGATGAAGCCTACTTGATCGTAATGGATAATTTTTCTAATGTGTTCTTGGATTCCAGATATGGACAGCAAGTGTTCCCTAGCTCCACAGAGGATGAGTTCTCCATGCCTTTACCCTATCTCCAGTATTGAACAGACTAATTAGGACCTCATTCCCTGACATTTAGACTTGGTGTCATTTATTTCATAGTGACAGAAAATGTTCAAAAGATAAACTAACCGAGTAACTGAATAATTAACTTCATAGATTTCTTTGAAAACTAGTTTCTTCTGGAACAAAAAGAAAATCTGCCCTGAAGTCAAATTGATTTACTGCTCAAGAAGAAAGGAATTATGGAAACTTTTAAACTATTCATTTTTGTCTATCCTAAAAAAAAATGCTATCTTTTTGTAATACGTGCCTTGTCTATTTAGATCACAATGAATTCTTTCTATGACACTCTGTCATATTCCTTCACGTAATTGGGCCTGAAGAGTGCCTACAGGAGCTACGGCTGTATTTCACAAGTTAGTCTACACTTTGTAGCAGCATGTCAATAATTTCTATCAGTACTTTCATCATTTTTATGAGATGCTAATAAAAATAGAAAGGAAATCTAAATGCAGGTATATTTGAATCTTCCCAAGCATGGAAAGATCTATATTCTAAAAGATGTTACTATCTAGCATTTTATTACGGGCTATACATATTTATAAAGAGAACATACTAACAGTCTCATTTTTCTCTCTTTTTATAAATTTTTGTCACTATTGTGTGTGTGTGTATGTGTCTAAATAATGAGGTGTGCACATGTAACATAGCCTACATGTGGAGGATAGTGGGCAAATTAATAAAGTGGGATCCAGGGATGGTACTCAGGCCGTCAGACATGCTTATCTGCTTACCCATGTCAGTGGTTTCTCGTGTGTGTGTGTTTGTTTAACTTCAGGATTACATATTAGAAACTTACTCTAAAACAATCTGTGTTTTAAGACTATGAAACACAAAATCCTCATATGAAAGCACCTCTTTCCATTGAGGCATAACATGAGAAGAAAAACATTGTAAGGCATTAAGGCTTTAGGAAGCAGAAATGAACTCAATGATTAAATACTGACATTAATGACAGAAACAACCTAGTAAATCATCATAAAAACTGTTGATACAGAGCACTTAGGTCTAAATTTTACCTCCCAGAATTCCTTGGGTTACTGTCAGTTCTTAAATATTCTTTTAGAGAGGAGGGGCTTTTTCCTACCACCTGGGAATTGACAAGATAGCAACAGACAGTTCTGAACTACATTGAGATAGAGACTGATACAATTTTTTGTTATCTAAGCACTATAGGGAAAACTAGGAGATGATTTACACATGTTGCCAAAGATGAACATGACCTACTTGAAATTATGTGTTTAGTGTCTACTATAAACCAGGCTTTGTTCACTGATGGTGTGCACTGACTGCACATCAGTGGCACAGAAATAATTATGTGCCTCTACTTCCTTTCGCCGTCAGCAGTGGTTGCTTCTGTTCTGCATTCTATTCCCTATTTGTACTTCTATTTATGTTTAGATTCACAAAGAGGTCATGATATGACATACTTCTCCTGTGAACATATTTTTTTAAAAAACTAAGAATGACTCGAGGAAAGCTTTGAATTTTGTGGAGACTTACAGGCAGACAGAGGAGTGTGCAAAGTGTCCAGCCATTGACAGGGAAAACCTCGAATATTCATTAATTGGAGGTTATAGGCATGGGGAAGCTGGCAGGTTGCCCAGTCAGGGAGCTTAGGTGAGGGACTACTATTGGTATTTCAGGCTTTGTGTTCAGTTAGAAGTGGGACAGACTCATATGCACTCCCAACTCCGGCTCAAAAAGGGGACAAATGGTGTTTTACCATTGCTAATTCTCTATCCTAAAATAGAGGTGATATGGAAATTATCCCTGCAGTTATTTTTATATAAAATAGATTGGAAATTAAAAATGTTTCTCACATTGAAAGATGCACTTGAAAGCTTAAGCAGATATTTTTTATTCAGTGTTTACATAATCCATGTAAATTTATGATTATTAATGAGTGGATTAAAGTGAAGGACGTAGTTGGGAAGCAGGATGCAGCATGCAAAGGTGCATTTGTAATATAAGCAGGCAAGCTTGGAGTGTCAAATAAGCATGAAGTTTAATGTTCAAGCCAAATAACTGTCTGAAAGGTAATTAGGTTGACTTTAGCCTAGCTCACATTCTAAAAGAATTTTGGACATTAGCTAATATGTTTGTAGTAACAGCCTAGGCACCTCCTTACCAATTTTAGAATGGCCTTATATTCTGAAAACAGAAACATTCCATAGACAAAATGTGCAAATGGATCATATATTGAAGCATAATTTGGATAAAACTAGTCAGCAGAGAAAGTTAAGTCACAATTTGCAAGAACCAGTTCAGGATGCCAAATTATAGTTTCTAGAACAGTCTGTTCTTAATGGTCGGGATTTCACTTGTAAAGGACTGTTCTCCTATTCACCAACCAGGTTTGGTTTATTATATTTTTAATTATTTCTGAAAACTTCATCTTTGTGTCTTATCCATCTTGATACATCGATGTACTTCCCCTCCAATTCCTGTTAGGCCTTCTGGGAACTTCTTTCTCTAAATTTCATGACCTTTAAAAACATTCTTGTATAGTCTACTGTATCCAGTTAGTGCTTCTTGCATGCTGATGATGTGGAGCCAACCACTGAGGCATGAGCAGCCTACCAGAGGATAGACTTCTAATAAAAGTGACTTCAAGCTGGTGTCTTCCAGGCAAGATGTATCCATTACTGCAATAGTGCTATGACTATTATGGGAATATCTTCATTTCTGATCAGATTTGAGGCTTGTTTAGTAGAAGGGAATCCATGCCTGGTGCCATTAACACTGTTTGGGAGGTCATAGGCTCTGGGGACCTATTGTTGTCTTAATAATAGAACACATTTTCAAACACAATTTCTAAGACAAATCAAAGTAAGCCAAGAATGTTCCAGTAACCCTTCACCTAGTTAGCCTCACAGGGTTATCCTGCTTTCAACCTGTCCATGTGAACTCCACCCAATTAGTGTATACCCATTTTCCTATCAATACCTAAAATGTTACACACATCTAAGCCCAGGACAAATCTTACACAGCACATGTGGCTTCTCCCAGTACTTCTCATCCCACCTCTAACTGAAACCTCTCCCTCTCAGGAGCTGTACTTCTGCTTCCTTTCCCCCAGGTAGATCCCTATATCTCTTAGTCAATGGCTCCTCTCTTGTTCTCACTCAACATCTCCTCTCTCATGGTCTACTTAGTCTGTCAGCCATGCTTGGCCTGGGCTCTTCATTCTCTATGCTTTCTCCATTTTATCTATAATAAATATCTCTTCCAGATAGGAGTAAGTCATGTCATTCTCTTTTTATATTCCTTTTCTTCCTTCATCTAATGCCAACAACCATAGTATTGGCATATATGAGCTTCTTTCTTCTAAGGGACTCGGGCTCTCCAAACCAACCTGCTGATTTGCCTCTCCTAAGGTATGCTTGGATCATGTCTTTTTTTAAATTAACTTCTGCCATCCACCATATTTAACTCCAAAAACTAGAGTCTGCCTCTCTGGCTCCCAGAGTCTATTAGACCCCTCAGAGTGCTCACCATCTCCCTGCTGTTCCCCCTGGGGTGTCTACCACATGGACATCTCCCTGCTATGCCCTACTGGGCCCCACCATGTAGGCCATCTCTCTACTCACTAAGATACCCCATCATCATCCTCCCTTCGGGTCTCTCCCTTTTCTCAAAAGCCCCCAGACTACCACTTTTTCCATTATCTCTTCTACCTGTTCTAACCACTCATCTCTCCTCCTCTACTAGGCAAGTGTCACCATGGAGCTCAATTATGTTGCTGCTTGTTTCGTAGCTTTTACATTCCCATCTTCTATACCTCATAGTTCTAATCTCTGAATACAAGCAATAGTGAATCAAGATGAGAGCATTCTAGCCCTTGAGAGCCACATGATAACTAAGGGATATGAAAACACCATACCACTATATATTATAGATACCACTATATATTATAGTTTCTTACAGAGGTAACTTCTATACCTGAAAATTCACTAATAAATGTTGAGAATATTTAGGCTAGAAGAATAAAGCAAAGGGACTAAACTCAGGGCTAAAATGGAATAAAGAGAATTCTGTCACATGTAACTGTCAAAAGCCATAGCTTAGATCCATAAATGTGACAGTTCTACAGTCCTTTATTCCCTGGTACTCATATTACCAGTCTTTGACACTGGATTTCCTGTTATAAAATCCCTAAAGTGATGATGGCCCAGGAAGGAAGTCCTCAGTCCAAGAGTATCTTCCCTAACTGTGGTAGCGGGATGTAAAGGATATCAATATTTCTTTGTTTCTCAGATTCTTTTCTTTCAAGTGAAAACTAATTTAAATTAGAAATTCTGAAAAGAGATGAAAGTGATAAAAATTCTCAAACATGATATCATTGACTGATTCTCCAACTGATGATATGTACACATCTGTAAAAAGTTTTATTTAAACTCATGTTGCTCTACTATCACAAACAGGTCTTATGGGTCTGGAATGAGGCTCAGCTGCCTAATACTTTAAATGAACCATCATTTAAAACATATGCTTCAAATGTATGCTCAGTGCCTTCACTTCCAGCCTCTACAGGCCAAATCAGGAGTTTTGTTTCCATGATAGCTACTTAAAGAAGTTCCAAATCATTTATAAAACTGACCACAAAAGTTATTTCTTCATCTCGTCCTACACTGATGACTGAGGTGGCATTCTGCATCACCTTATCTGATACCTGATTGCACCTGCTGCTTCTGTTTCTCTGTAGAGAATGACTTATGCAGAACTGATTATTATTATTAAAGAATGCCTCCTTCTTCATTAACAGTCCTTCTACAGCCAAGTGCACATGCCAATTATTGCAGATCTTTATGCTTGGCATAGATAGTGTTGTCTATCTGACGCAGTCTAGAATGAGTGTCAGTGAGAGATGTATGTCTTCGAAGATGTTGACTGTAAGAAAATTCTCTTTAATTGGCATGGGAGAACCCAGAGGACGGTTAAGTGGTACCATTTTTGGCTTTGGATCCTGAACTGTAAGACTGGAGATGGTTATTGACACAGTAAAGATGCACATGTTCATTTCCTCTTCTCTCTACGGTGGGTGTGACTGGTTGTTTTGGATTTCTACCACCTTGGTTTCATGACTGTAATGAACTGTACTGAAATTGTGAGCTAAATAAACTTTCTCCTATAAGTTACATTTTTTTCAGAAAGACTTTTTCACTGAAATGCAAAAGATACTGAGACACTCACTTGTATCTTACTAATCCATGCCTCTAATAGGGTTTCTTAATGATAGGGGTGGGAGAGAACACTGTGGTCAATAGATGCATCACAGAATTTTCCAGTCACTCATGGCTTTTGCAGTCAACACTTATTAATCTTTTTCTTTCCTTAATTTCTGTGAAACTCCTCATTTCTCACAACTTAGCGATAGCGACTCTGTAGGAAGAAAAGGTCTACATGGCAAGAGATGAGTCAGCCTGGATGGAGTCGCCTGAGAGCCTAGCAACAGGTGCTGTCAGAGGTCCTGATCATGCCTAGGCAATAATGGGTGACCATGCAAAGTCAATGGATCTGAATGTAGCCTGTGTGCTGCACAGAGGGTATGTAAGGCTCTCCCCATGGATGAATAAATGAGTCTGCTGTTTGTCTTTTACCTGACTCCCAGGCTCTATGCCATTGACTCCATACCTTTTCACCTCCTTCCCCAAGAGAGCCACTAGGTCCCATCAACAGTTTCCCCAATGACTCTCTGAAGTCTTATCATGGGGACTTTATTCTGAAGTTAAGCAAGTCTGCAGAGAAATTGTCAACATAGGGTTAAGCAGGAAAATACAACTTCTTAAGCTCTCTGTTTTTATTCTACACACACTTATATTAGCCTTTTGATGAATGTTATCTATTGATTTCAATACATATTCATTAATAAAAGAATGGTGATCCAGTGTGTCATAATTAAATAATCTCTTGCAGTATTTTGCAGAACAGAGTGTCCTTGGTCATCACTACTTGGCTTTCTCATGTTTTCCAAGTGATTGAAAGGGTGATATATCCTGTGATTGAAATGGAGAGTCTGATACAGCTGTGCAGGATGTTTAGCAAGATGAACTTCCAGTGATGGATTATATTCTTGTTGATCAAATCACTTGTCTTTACAAAAATAAATTCTGGGACAGGGTGATGGTTCAGTGGGTCAGAGTGTAGGTAGCCCAAGGCTGGCAACCTGAGTTTTATCCCTCAGACATTCCTAGTGGTTTTCACATATCATCACAGAGATACACACCACATTTAATAAAGTAAAAAAGAAAGGAAGAAAGAAAGAAAGAAAGAAATAGAAGAGCATGCTTGTCTATTTCTTTTCAAGAAAGGAATATTATTGTAGATCCTTTTCCAATCTCCTTAAATAAGTAGCATAAGGCAGCGATGCATGTCTATGTATGTTCTCAACTACTGGGCACAGGAAGGGGAGGAATGTTTCAGGTCAGGAGCCTAAGACAGCATGATTAATGGCATTGCCAACATGTCTTAAAATAAGTAGAAAAGTTTATTTGTTTATTTACCGTGACCAAGGAATTAGCTACTTATTACCATCTTTATTATTAACTGAAAATGAAAAGAGTTGCAGAATTGAACAATATTTCACTGAAATTGTATAGCTGGAAAATAACACAGAGAGAACTTCTCTCTTTTTGCAGAACAGACAAAGAAGTTACAGCAAATTTTCAGAGAACTTTAGCCCCAGCTGAATGCTCAGATACCATGAAACTCTCCAAGGAGGCACCTTCTTAATATTTGCTGCAGGTGGTGGTGGTTTGTGAAATTATTTCATTCCTTGCATGAAGTTTCCTCTGGCTTCTTATTGTAATTTCATCTCAATGAGAAGGCTGAGCCCAGTAGTTTAAGAGCAGACTGGGAAGCATAGTGAGACACAAGTCTAACAAACAATGCACAAACAGAAAAACTAGTGAGTGCTGCTTTGTGGTTAGTGTTGGATGGTTGTGGTTGTGTGTGGATGGGGAGGTAGAGAGTGCAGACAGAGCAGAGAGCAGTGTTCATGTTAAGACCCATTTCTCCTCAATTATGACAACTGAGTTTTTATACAGGAAGAACCCAGATATTGAATTTATATAGAAGACATAAACAGAAAATATGGGTCTGGAGAGATGGCTCAGAGGTTAAGAGCACTGGCTGCTCTTCCAAAGGTCCCGAGTTTAATTCCCAGCAACCATATGGTAGCTCACAACCATCTGTACTGAGATCTGGGGCCCTCCTCTGGCGTGCGGGCATACATCAAGGCAGAATGTTGTATACATAATAAATAAATAAATCTTGAAAAAATTTTAAAAAAGAAAATATGCCTGGCTATTGTCAATACTCACTAGAAATAGTAGAACCCATATGTTAACAAGGGATTTTCTGAAATGAGTGACATCAAACAATTTACTCCAAAGAGGATGATTACAAAGATTTTGAAATCAATTTGTACTATACAATATTGAAAATATTTGACAGGTTGTATCTGCCAGTTGATAACGTCCTGAACTATTCTGTTCTAAATGGAGAAGGTGATGAAGACTAGCATCCACATGCAGTTTTCAATCACAATGAGTCCAATGTTTCTGGAAGAGTATGACAAGGACATAATGGGGAATTACAACTGATGGAAGAGTGTTTATGTGTTAATTTCATTGGCTAATAAAGAAACTGCCTCGGCCCTTTAATAGGATAGAAAATTAGGTAGGCGGAGTAGACAGAACAGAATGCTGGGTAGCAGGCAGTGGGGAGACGCTTCAGGCAGTTGCCATAGGTAGTCGCCATGCTTCTCCTCTTCGAGATGGACGCAGGTTAAGATCTCTCCTGGTAAGCCACCCCTCGTGGTGCTATATAAATTACTAAATATGGGTTAAAGCAAGATATAAGAATCAACCAATAAGAAGCTACAGATAACGGGCCAGGGACCAGGCAGTATTTAAATGAATACAGTTTCCGTGTAATTATTTTGGGTAAAGCTAGCCGGGTGGCGGGACACAGCCCCGCCATTCTTTCTACATACAACACACAGAATTCCCTTGGTTCTAAGTCAGTGACCTAGGAAGTATGACAAAATTAGGTATGATGCATAGAGGTGAAAAACCTATGACCAAAATGACAACCTGATATACCATTTGCTCATTTTCTGGGAACATAGAAAGCCTAGATGGCAGCCATGGTCTCCTCTCAACGACATCGATGTTTTTTCCTGGACTGAAATTGTACAGGAAGGGAGTTTGTATTTAAAGTCCTAGACAATGCGTCTGTCAATCTTCAATCTATGTGTAATGAAAATGTATCTTTACCTCTTCTCTTCATCACACTAAGTCCTTTCACCCAAAGGGGTGGTGCTCTTTGGGGTTTCAGAAGCTCAGGCCAGGCCCAGTGTTTTATTCTCTTCCTGCTGCCTGCTGATCTGGATGTAGAACTTATTAGGCTTCCTTGAGCCTCCTTATTCCCCAGGGAAAGGTGAGTGTGCTATCTGCCCATTCCTGCAGCCCCACAAAGCAGACAGTCGTTCTGCTTCCCCACAAAGCAGGACAATCAGACATGACAGGAAGTAAAAATCAAAGGAGGGGCTCAGTTTACTACTGTGAGCATCCACTTATAAAGGTTAAGCAATACCCTGTGATGTAAGGGTACCTCCAGCCAGTGAGAGGCAAATAAACCCTCCCTCTGGCTGGAGGGGAATCTACCTAGTTTTTGCTGTCTCATCTTTACTCAAACTAGAGCTAGGCTTTTCCTCTGTCCTACAGCCTCGAAGTATAGGCCCTGAGATAATTTTGGCACAACAATAACTCTCAATTTTCTCTCACAGACTTCATCTGCCTGCCTGCCACCAAACTTCCCTTCATGAGTACAATGAACTAAAATTCTCAAGGTGTAAGCCATTCCCAGTTAAATATCTTCCTGTATAATAGTTGCCGTGGTCCTGGTGTCTCTTCACAGCAATAGAACATTGACTAAGACATCCTCTAATTTATTTTTAAAATCATATGTATAGGTGAATCAATATGTAAATATAATCTCAAGTTATTAGAAGGAGTCAAAATAGCTGTGATATTTCAATGGTATTCTCTATAGGCTGGTTTGGAGGACAGAGATGTTTTTATGAAAAGAACATATGAAAAAGATGAAAAGCTTTTTCTTTCTCCTTCAACTATAACAGAGAGTTTTTCTGCATACATAGTTAAGACTGATCTTGTAGAAGTGAAGGATATTGCTCAGAGCTCTTCTGTCTTTTATATTTTCCATTGATAAATCAACTTTTATTCTAATAGCTTTTCATTTATATGTGACTTGTGTTTCTTTCTTATTTCCTTTAGTAGTCTCTCTTTGTACTGTTATTTACAGTTTTCACTAAATCATGCCATGGGGTGTTTTCTTTCTCTTATACTTGGCCACATTGCTCTAATCTCTACATACATAATCCCTTTGCTTCTCCCCCCTTTTCTTTGTCAATTTCTTTCTGCCCACCTTTCTAAGAATAATTATGATTGCACTTGTTGCCCACCATAATACTCTAGATCTATTCTCCTTCTGCAGATCCTTAATTTGGTTACACTGGCAAAGTCTTTATCCAACAAAGGTCATGTTTTCAAGTCACAGGGATTGAAGCCACTTTGCACTGGGTGATAATTAACATAATCACAGCTAACTCAACCTTCCTGGTAAAATATTTCTTAATAGAGATTCGTGTTTATTGGAAGTGAGATCCTAAAAGTGAGTGGGTGATGGTGGGCTGGGTGCAGATACAGGATTTACATCACACTGAAAACCCCAAAAGGCTTCAGGCATGATATGGAAAGGGCATTATAGTAAATAAAATTTGTAGAACATGCTTGGATACCATGCAATAATTTGTAAGTTTTTCTCAAATACAGTGAATTCTACATATATTTATTGGTGATTAAACACCACAGGTGAAATTAATTAACTTTTAAGTATGTTTTGTGCAGTAGAAAATTGTACATTCCCATCATACCTTAAGCTCATGAATGGAAAACCCATGCTTGAGTGGTTTAAACAAAGATTAATTAGTGTACTATACTACCCCCAAATAAAATGAATGCATGGACAAAAACAACAAGAAATTGCCATTTTCATTAATCATTTACATACATATGTGTGTGTGTGTGTGTGTGTGTGTGTAATTATATATATAATACAATCTTCTGAAATTTTCAGTTTAGACACCTTACAAAGAAACAGTGAATTCTTGCTATGAAATTCAGGGAAGAATGGGCTGACTGAGTTACAAGGCCCAGTTTGTAAGTGCTACACAATGTTTTAGCCACTCTGAAATCCATGACATTGCAGCACAGCTGATAGAAGACAACGAATAGAGAAACTGAGCATCCCAAACTGTCACAGAGGTCAGACATCACCTGGATCTTGGTCAGGTATGAAAATTTTCCCATACAAGTAGTGAGATGTTTAATTACTCAAACTATTAGAGTACAAAACTGTGAAAGCAAGGTATCAATGCCTATTTTAGATCTGATTTGGATAACTGAAAATGATCAAGCCAAAAAAATTTAAACTAGCCAAAACTTGTTATCTACAGAAAAGTGTACTATCTTGATTTCAAAAACCAAATTGTAGCTTCTAACTCTGATTAATTGACTTCATTGACTTTCACTAAGTCAGTGAGGCAGTATATCTAAATGTACCTTTAAATTGAGAAGCTTCTTACAAATAAAAACTGATGTGATCATAAAATTATTATCAGACCAGCAATCTGTCGTAGCAGTCGTTAAAGAAATGGAAAATTTTTTTAATAAAACTCATCAGTATTTTCTAATAACAAAACATGCAAACAAATACCAAGAGATCATCTTGCAATGTGTCCTTTACTTCCATTATATGGATTAAATATAGGAATGAATTTATTATTAAAATTATACATTGCTGAGATGTCTACTGTATGGTATGATATTTTTTAGCAATGTAGGTTTTTATGAATTGTTACAGGGTGATCAATTTATTGTTTTATATCTATATTTGGAGTCCCTATAGGTGCACTTTGGTAGAACATTTCTTAACTCACTTTAGTTTCCTGTGTATAAATTAAATATTGTTGGAAAATAAGCAACTCACTTGGCTTAAATACTCCACTGTGAAAACAGAAATACAGACTTCTCAGTTATAGCCTAGTTATCTAACTCAACACTTTGTAATTATTTTAAATTTCATACATATTTTTGTTTTGTGTACATGCACACCTGTATTTCATGTGTGTTCCTGGGGCCCACAAAGATAAGAAGAGGGCATCATATACACTGGACTTTTGATATAAACAGATCTGAATTGTCATGTAGATTTTAAAACTTGAACCTACATCCTCTGCAAGATTAGTCAGTGCTCTTGACCACTGAGCCCCCTCTCCAGCATTTTTCCTTTAGGAGAGAGTGACATGAATCACTGCTGGATTCATATAAAATCAATGGGGAACAGTGCAAAAGCTACTGCCTATGAAAAATGACTAATTTAAAATTTGAATTTATTATAAAAATTCATAAATAAGTAAGAAATTTGGAATATGGAGATGCAAGCCTATGAAATGTAATCTGGGAATTTATTTCTCAAATGGAACAAATCTTAATTCCTTTTTGAAACCTATTGTTTACTTGACAGTGCATCCAACTTAATTTGCCTTTACAGAATTTCCCCACACTATTTGATCATCCTTATTAGTAAACTTCATCCAAGCAACAACCGACCCATATGGTGCCCTGAAAAACCTTGAGATGACAGCGAGACCATAAGCAGAACAGATTAGGTTTGCATTGTACTTACTTGCAGTTTCGGCTTTTGCCAAAGTACAGAATTACTTTACTGAAACATTTTTTTATCATATTTATCAAGTGAAGGATGAATTTGAATTGAGAGAGAGAGAGACAGACAGACAGACAGACAGACAGAGAGAGACTACCTTATAAAACATAAACCTATTTTATATGTGTGATAGATTTAAATTACTATTTGTAGAATCACAAATTGTAATTATATTTTTATCTGATTTCCAATATATTTATAATTTACCTTTGATTTTGTGGTCTAATTTGATTAAAAGCTGATAATTCATGACTTCCTCTCACATGTTAAATGAAATAATCTGGATATTCAGATTAACAAGGATAAGATAGGTTTTATTATTCTATTTTCCTTTACTTTTTTATACATTTTTCTTTCTCTTAGAATGACCTTCCCACTCAGATGTTTACTAGTTTGTGTACAGTTAATCAGACAAGATCTAAATTGAAATCCAACTTTTCTGATTTTTTTCCTTTCAAATCCTTTCTACTCTTCATTGTTTTCATTCTCAGAGTCCCATGTCTATAGTCAATTGTTTCCTATAAACAAAATGAGAAGCAACAAGCAACTCTGTAATGGCTCTATACCCCTAACTTATACTCCTCTATTTTTGTAAAATATGACTTTCGGAAAAAGCATACCCTCAATTTACCCCCTTTCTCCTACTTCATATACTCAAAAAAGTGTGAAACTTCAGAGATTTCCTAATTTGTAAAAAGATTTCCCATCCTGTTTTACTGAACTCCACTGCTACATTTGGTACCCTATCACTCCCCTGAGTATTCCTTCTGGTTCACAGATGCTTTCTGCCATGGCTTCCACAGTTCTGTCCTTCCTTCACTCACTCCCATTTTTACATTATGTATTTCCTTTGGTTATTTGTTCCACTGCCTTAGCACTGTTCTCTACCATGATGAAGAAACACCTTCACCAAGGTAACTCTTACAAAAGAAAGCATTGAAATGGGGGATTCCTTACAGTTGTAGAGGGATTTATCGTCGATCATCATGACAGGAAGCAAAATGGTATGCTGCTGGGGTTGAAGATGAGAATTTTGCACTCTGATTCATAGGCAGGAGTCAGGGAGTGGGAGAAAGACAGAAATACAAAGATAGATAAAGATACATACATTCATATATACGTAATACATGCACACATACATAGACAGACAGAGACAGAAAGACAGAAGGGGTCAGAGAGAGAGAGAGAAAGAGAGGAGAGGAGATGAGAGGAGAGACTGGGCCTGAGTGAGCTGTTGAACCCTCAAAACCCTCTCCCAGTGACAAACCTCCTTCAATAAGGCCACACACACACACACACACACACACACACACACACACACACACACACCAACAAGGCCACATGTTCTCATCCTTCTCAAAGAGCCCCATCAACTGGGGACCAAACATTCAAACATATTCGCATAACGAGAGTCATTCTCAATCAAACTGCCACATCCACATATGGATTAACAGCCATCCCTTATAAACTGATTTTTGGTAGCTTAAAACTGAAATACAGGATCCTTTAAAGGATACATATTTACCACTAGTACACAGGCATAAAGATTGATTCTCATTTCCCAACTAAGGGAAAGGAATGGCAAAGTCACACGAACATGAGTTTTGTATCCAAGTTCTTGAACCTGGTCTCTCTCTTCACTCCTTTTTCTTACACTAATGTTTTTACTCCTCCGACATTTTCCACCTCATAGCTCTGATTTTCTAATGCTTATTTAACTTTTAAAACTAGTCAAGACTCGTTTTTCCAATGCGGAATTTCATAGTTGTTCTGGAGTCCTCAGAACCACCTGTATTTGTTCCTACTCAACTTCGTCTCACTCTGCTAGACCAAAAACCTTTCAAAGCCAAAAACAATTTATAGCAAATGAATATCATTTAATATTTCATTTCAATATCTAGAAGAGAGAGTACCTCAATATCTAGTAAAAAAAAAGAGGACATTTAATTTACTAGCAAATCATTTCTTATCGTTATTTTGCTGTATCAACAGACTTTATAGAAACTGAATATAAACTTTCACATGATTAATATGTCCTTTCAATATCACTCTCACACAGTTCTATACCATATAAAACAGTGCAAAGAATTCCAGCTATTCAAAATAGAGAGAAGATTCTAGTATCTTAATATTTTTTAAAATCACGTTTTTAAAAATAATATTAACAATTGCGATTCAAGTTGAACAACTGCTTAGTCTTGATAAAATGTTCTCACGAACTGAAACATCATTTATGCTACTCTTCCTAAATGAAGAAGCCGTCATTCCAGATAAGACAAAGAAGCAGTTTCTGATTCGTGCTTGACGCTATTCTCACTAGTCCTCACAAAGGCTTGTTGGTTCTCTTGTTAGGCTTTCTGTTTTCATTGGAAATCTGTGGCAGAAATTAAGTTAAAGGAAAGACACTCAAGCATCCATGGCAACTAAGGAAGCTGCACAGAAGCCAACGTTCCTGCACATCCCCATTTCTAATACATCTTGATGATGTCAATTCATGTAATGTTATGAATACTGTACATCATGATTCCTTATCACTCTTTTCACCTCTATTTCAAATAATCACCATCACATATAATTTCACAATTAACTTACAAGAAATTTTTTACCAATTAATTACAATAATAAAATAATCATTTATTATTTTCAGTCATAAATTTATGGAAATTTATAGATATCTATCTACCCATCTAATGTACCCACACAAGCACGTATATGTACATGCATACAACAATTTATAGCTATCTACCCACCCATTTAATGTACCCACACAAGTACATATATGTACATGCATACATGCATACAACACACACATACACACATACCTACATATTCATAGAAGCAACAGACTCACATATATATATATATATATATATATACATATATGCATGCACCCTCATATATATGCACAAATTCACTCACAGGCATACACACAGCCATACACTTATGCCCGTACACACACATCCATACTCATACACATGCAAATAAATACACATGCTCCCCCTCCATGAAAAAGGAGCATGAAGACTTGGTTCTTAGACTCTATTCCCTAAAGTCTTCCAAGGAATTTTCTCCTAGTGATGGCAAAATATCTGAAAAATAAGTCTCTGTGGCTTCATTTGTCAAAATACAAGTTTGACATCCAAAAATTCCTGGATTTGGGGGGTATTTTGGGAAACTGTAGATAAAAGTGGGTTTGGATGGCATGACAACACTCTGTTTATCTTTTCAACCTTGGAATGATTGCCCTGACTGTGTGTTCCAGCTTGAGCTCCAGGTGAGCTCCCTGTTTATGGTGTTGCCCCCTTCACAGCATTCTTCCAAATCCCTTCTGAAAGATAATGCATCATGAATGAAGAGATGGCTCAGCAGTGAAGTTCATGTACTGCTCTTGCAGAGGACCCAGGTTCAGTTTCCATCACCCATATGGTAGTTCACAAACATCCTAAACTCCAGTGCCAGGGAATTTGGTATTCTCTTCTGCTCTCTGTAGGTCCCAGGTATACACATGGTGCACAGACCTGCACATAAGAAAATGCTCATGCATATAAAATAAGACATAAATAAATGTTAGTGTAATATTGCAAAGACACCTATAGATTACACTTAGCCTGAAGGAACATTTATCCTATTTATTTATTAAACATTTTATTTTACTTATATATATTTAAATATGTGTCTGTGTGCCTGTGATGTGCATGTAGGCTTTTGCAGAAACTGGAAGAAGTCCCAGGCTCCTGGGAGCCAGAAAACATGGGCACCAGTAACTGAATTCAGCTTCCAACCACTGGGCCATCACTTTAGCCACTAGACTTTGTATTCTTATTTTTGTTGTTGTTGTTGTTTCTTCTCTACTTGAAGATGGAATTGAACATTATGAAGGTTTGAAGCCCGGTACATTTAATTCAAGTGGCAGAACATATTAGTAATAGAAATATTATTTGAAACTTCTTGACTAGATGACTTTAACTGTGGATCATCACTATTTGGTAACATTTTAGTCTGTAAAGTGTTTGGTGTTCTCTTCACTTTTTCTAACATTGTTTGTTTTAATATTCTGTGTTTACTAATCTGGTAAGAATTCTGTTTACTTATACTCTATATTTTTAGATAAATGATATATTTGTAATTTAACCAAATAGAATTTCTGAATATCAAAATTAAAGGACTAATGTTTGTTCTTTAATCAATTTGATTGCTGATGGAAACAAGTTATGTTACAAAAACTACTCAGTCCACTCTACCACAGGAGCCACGCCAATGGGAGTGCCCTGCACTGCCACCAGGGGCCATGGTAACATCCTGGCCCAGGTATGTCCTTCCCCCTCTACCCCTTGCTACATGCAGAGGGTGAGAGCTGGCCCTGGGGTCACCAGAGTAAGAGTACTAGCAATGCTCCTTACCTGCTGCAGCACCCAGGAGAGCAGGCCCTGTACCCCAGTCTGGGCAGAACACAAGAGCTGACCCTGTTGTTGGATGTGCAGGTGAGCCAGTCCTCCGGGCATGAGAATAGGAGAGTTGACACCCACAACCTCCTTGTATACCACTTACAGTAGTCTAGAGAAAGGGCCCTTCACCTTGCCTGGGCAAAATAGTAGAGCTGGCCTGGTGGTGTAGGTGTGGGTTGTTAGGAAAAAAATTCTAAGACAGGTGGCTCTGCAAGTGCAAAGAAATCCAATTAGGTCAGATCAAACCAAATTAAAATGCCAATAGTTTTATTAAATACGGTGCTCTTAGGTGGCCAAGCACATGGCGGGGAGACAGAAAAGCAGGGAACACATGCAAACCCGGAACCACATGTTCCTGGCATACTGGGATTTGGAGTCCAGACCAATATAACTCCCAGGCCAGGGGGCTGGGATGGATGCCAGGAGCAGGGATTACGCTCCCAACTTAACATGGGTGAGCTGGATCTGAGGACCTGAGAGCAGAGGAGAGGATCCTGATCCTTGATGAATGCTGCATCGGGTGAGTTAGCAGATGCAACGCTAGAGAACTGTCCCTGGTAGTGACAATGAGGGAAACCCGGCTGGCTGACTAACCCAGCTACCACTGAGGCCCAGTACTAGGGCTATGAGTTGGCTTACCCTAACATCCACCTTATCTATGAACTGACAGAAAGAACATGTGAAGGAGATGAACCTACAGAAGAGGATTTTCATGACACTAGACAACAACAGGGTGTCCAAGAGGAGCGCCAGTGAGAGCCCATTATCAGTGGAAGAGCAGGAGCTTCAGTTCAGACAGGACCTTGAGGCAAAGCAATGACTTGTGACAGTGAACACTTGCGCCTAGTAAAGGTAAATGGCTTAAATGGTAAACTGTGACACAGCGGGCCACACTACAGCAAGAAACGGGAACACCGAAGAAGAAACCATCGGGATGGTTTCACAGACTCTTTTTTGAGATCATGGGTCTCTGACAAATAATATTGCCAAGCTTCAATTCCAGTGCATGTGGGTATAGCAAATTCTGTTTGTTTTTTCCCCACATCATAAAACCATGAGAAGTTTTTTATACTACTACCAGGACTACTTTCGGGATAGATGTTCCAAAATTTCAAATTCAAATTAAAAAAATATAAAATTAAGCATAATACATTTAATAAATGGTAGTTGAATAAATAAATCTATGCTTATTTGCCTTCTAATAGTAGTTATTGATGAAGGAGGTGATATTTACGATTATGAAATGTTATAAACTGTAAATGTAAAAAATAAGAATTTAAGCAAATAAACTGCCAGTAACTATTTTCCTTGAACAAGGAACTGGATAAAATACTGGTTTTATTTGCTTTTTTGTTTACTACTTTGCCTAGTCAAAGCTATGGGCTTTGAGTTACACTATTGTAAAATCTGTGGTTTGGCTATGTACGTTTAGATATCAGCTCTGTGTTGAGCATTGCTTATATGTTGGATCTATTAGTGATGAATGGGTTGAACATGGGCCATATCCTTGAAATCAGAATTAGCTACACATTTAAGATAGTGATAATAATGAGAAGAATAGGAAGATTTCTATCATTGATAGTAAGAGCAATGGTCTTTGAGGTACAAATGACTTTCCTGAGGATAATACACAGGTGTATTAACAGGCAATGCAGATAAGATGTAATGCATGAGTGTCTGTGAACATGCAAATAATGTGTGGTTTATAACAGGCGGTAGGGTAGTCAAATACTTTGAAAAAAGAAAAAAAGACAAAGAAGCAAGATGGGTGAGCACAGACAGAATGTGTTATGAAAGGTTGGAATAGGAAATCAAATTGGCATCTTGTTGGCTCGTACTATCTTATGGTGAATAACAAGCTTTGTCTAATGGAAAGGGAGTCTAAATGGAGACTTTTAGACAAATAAAATATTTTTAAATATTTATTTATTTATTATGTATATAGCGTTCTGCCTGCATGCATCTGCAAATATGCCTGCACATCAGAAGACGGCACCAGATCTCATTACAGATGGTTGTGAGCCACCATGTGGTTGCTGGGAATTGAACTCAGGACCTCTAGAAGAGCAGCCAGTGCTCTTAACCTCTGAACCATTTCTCCAGCCCTTTTTGGGAGAAAATATTTTTAATTCTTTTGAAATGTCTCACATTAGTGTAGAATATTTAGTTGAAGATGAAAGAATGACCATGCTAAGATCATCTGAACTAGAAGCTGGTACAATAGTAATATTATAAATAGTAGTTAGGCTGATAATGGTAATGCAAAGAAATCAATGGACTCAAGGCAGAATCAGATAAAAAATAATGATGGCTGACTGCTGAATTCACAGACTAGGAGTAAACAAGGACTCGAACACAAATACACATATTTGTTCTCTTAATTTTGTAAAAGCAGACACTGTAGAAGTACTTAACTCAAGTTCTCATCATTTAAATTTTAGATATAGGATTTGGATGACAAATTATTATAGCAAATGTGTTTAGAGAAGCCATAACAATACTCTAAAGAATAGTTAGGAATTAGATCCTTGTCTATATGTAGCCACAGCTGAATTTATAGTAAATGTGGCCATCTTTGCCTCCAGAAACAAAAACAAACCTCAAGTAGGATACCTGGTGACTCTGAAATTGTACTTATTTAGGTCAGATGGCAGAGATGCTGGAGAAGAGGACAATCTTTTATTATTATTATTATTATTATTATTATTATTATTGTTGTTGTTGTTGTTGTTGTTGTTATTGTTATTGTTATTGTTGTTTAAAATTTTATTTTGATGCTAAAGAATCTTCAATTAAATCTTTTTTGTATTTTTATTGATTCATCTGAACTATACTTTTCCAATGAACCACAAGATCTTGCTTTCTTCTCAGAAATAAGGAAATAAAACTTTTGAAATAAAAAGATTTAGATTGGTGGAGAGTTTGTGATTTTTGAATGTCAACGACTTTCTTAGAAGAGACAATCACAAAATTAGAGAGAGCTTGATTTCATATTTTAAAGTGATGATATCTTATTTAGAAACCAATTTAAACAAAAGTGAAATAAAATTATCTCATGAGAAAAATCACAGAAAAAATGTGCTCAGCAACAGAGAAAAAAACACAGCTTTAGACTCAAAGTAAAGACTAGTTCGCTACTTTCAAAAACTGACCTAAAGCACATCTTCAGAGTCTAAATGAAAAGCTAGTCTTCCCCATTTTTGAAGTCAGAGCCATGGATACATGAAGGGTTAACACTGACCTGCAAAGACAGATCATAGGATCAAAATGATTGCAGTTTGTCTGTTATTAGCCAACTGGAAAGAAAGGCAATGTGTGATGGCGTCTGATAACTGAACAACCACAGAGACACATGAGAAACAGGAAATGTAGGTAAAACCTGGACTTGGGGAGGTTCCCAAATGTTTTTCCAGAATAGAGGTAGCTTCCTGCAGCCCCTTCCACACAATTCAAGAGGACTACTGAAGGAGAAAGGGACTCAGTCTCATAAGCATTGCTGGATGAGGGAGCCATTTGTTGACTTTATTTCCTGCAAGGCTTATTTCTACTGGACTTTCTCCCCTTCTCCAAATTCTGGTGACAGAAGGGCTTAATTTCCAGTTATTTCTTAGGAAAAAAATAATAGTCAATCTGTGATTCAAACATGAGGTGATGCCATGTCTAGTTCAGAATCCCAAATATTATAGGGACAAAATGTTCCAACAAGCATAATGTATGCAAGTTAGAAGTACTAAAACATCATTTTCCTGAGTGTCCAAGCAAAATCATTCTCACAGAATAAGAAGAAGGGGTAAAATAGAAAGCTTTTTTTGATGATTAGAGACATAGGGCATTTTTACATGGCAAAGGGAATTATAGAAAAATGGAAAGAATGGAAATGAAATGCTCTCTCAACCCAGGGGACTGGTGAATTTTATGTTACCATCTACACTAATTTGCATTTAGAGTGTGTCGTCTTCACATTTTATAGCCAAATCGATATTTCAAAAGTAAAACTACCAGAGTTTACTTTCTTTTCCTAAATCATAACATCAATTCCATGTTTATTTCATAGTTTTGTAAATTGTATCAATTTCTTGACCAAAAATAAGAGCAGAATAAAAGAAAAAAAAAGAAGACACACAAAATGGAACAGCTTTACCATTGATGAAAGGTTGGAAAAATAATAAAAAAAAATTAAGCCAATTATTAATTTTATTACTATTAATTTTATACATATAAGTTTAACTTTTGCATGTATTTTTTAATGTTTATTTTTTAAGGTTGTCTGCAGTTTGAAATGTGGAAGACCAAAAATTTCTAAAATTTGCAACAAGTAGAAATTGGTAATAAGAAAAAAATACCAGATTTCTGACATTATTTCCAATGTTGTATACTCCCCCAAAGACTCTTTCTTCCAATGTCCTGTTTCCACAGGACTTTAAAACTCTATTAATGTCCAGTTTATTGTTCACTTGGAGCAATTCTGCAGCTAAAGAAGAAAATACCCCAGTTGGACTGTAAACTCTGAAACATGTACTGAACATACACAGAAATTATGTGGGGTGATTTATTCCCATGCTAATTAGCTTAACTTCCAAGAATGACAGAAAATAACTTGATATCATTTACAACAGCAATGACAAGATTAAAATCATGTTATATTAAACCTCTTCCCACTGAAACTCATTCAATTCCTTTTGCTCATGTAAGCACATAGTCATAGTATTGATGCCAAAAGACATTTCTTTTTTGTATAGTTTTATGATCTTTTTGTTTGTTTGTTTTCTGAGCTTTGAGTCAGGATTTTTCTTCCCCTCAGACTGGTCCTCTTGCCTCAACTGTGTGGTTTGTTTTCTTGTCACTTAAAAATTAAAGCACAGTTTTCCGTTTTTTTTTTTGTTATTGTTTTGTTTTTTTTCTGGATGAATTCTTTTTTTAAAAAAAATCAACACAGTTTTTCTTTAACTACTACTGATTTACACAAAGGGCAACTTCCCTGCTAGAGTACTGAATGCCTCAATGAGCAATTGAAATGTTTTGTTGATAAAATGTACTGGCACGTTTAAACAGCCTCGGACAATGTGGTAAGTGGCGTAAGGCGGCACCCGTGCGACTGTGGCTTGATGAGCACTCTGGTATTTCCCGCACTGAAAAAAAAAACATGCTTCTAAACACCCCTAGAAGAAGGCAAAATCCCAGCCAACCAGTTGCTTCTCATGGGAGACAGGATGTTAGAGGAACAGGATGGCGAAGCAGGTCAAAATAGAGGAGAACACACTGGCGCTGCTCAGACTTCGTTCATGTTGGAAAATAGGATTGAGCTGCGGATGGAAGAAAAGAAAACAGGGACATTTAAAGGAGATGCAGCATGACTAAAGCTGCCCTTGCCCAGATGCCCTGTGATGGCAGCAGCTTTCTCTTCCATCACCTCTTTTGAAACAAATTCTCTCAATCTGGAACTCACTGATTTGACTAGAATAACAAGCCAGATTCACAAAGATCCTCCCGTTTCTGCCTCCCTGGTATTGATATCGCAAATGTGCAACACAGTTCCTGCTTTATGTATTTGTTTGCTTGTTAACATGAGTGGTGGGGTTTGAATTTATATCCATATAGTCATACAACAAAACTTTTACCAACCGTGCCATCTTTCTAGCTATTAGGATGATATTTTTTAAGTGTACAATTCATTTTATTAAAAGATGCATGTAAGGCAAAGCACCTGAATCTTGAAGAAATATGAAATCAGCTTTGTCCTGAGATATCTTTGTTCCTAATCCCATATTCTGGGATCAGATAATAACTAATTTGAATCTTACTCATATCTCTTCCAAGGAGGGGAATCACAAAGTGAGAAATGATATAAAAGTTACAGTGACTTTTTAACTGAATATAGGTAGCTTGCTTTGGGCAATGTCACTTGGTGGGGACAGAAAGGTAAAGCTTAATTTCTACACAATGTGAAGATGTCCTCTTGTCTTTGGTAGCAGCTTTAGTGGTGCCTGGAGGGCAACCAAATAACCCCAGATCAGCTAAGGCCAGCCAGTGGTAAGGAGGATTTGATTAAGCTCCTGTTGGTCAAGGACATTAGACAAATGCTCGGAGACAAGGAAAACCTTTATGCAACTAAGATAATTTTTTTTCTTCTGGGCTTACCTTTTTATAACTCCTCAAGAAAGATAATTTAGATCATTAAACAGAAAGAGGATTTTAAGATTATACATTTGGAAAAAGTACTTGCTAATTTCCATATTTCACTTGAAGTATAATTAAAGATCTCTTTGTAGGAAAAAGGAATATTTTTACTTTTAATTCACCCTCTACATAACCCTCTAACATTATTGAGGAGAAAAATGTGAACGCCTTCAGTTTGACTCTCATTACTGCATTATTTTCCATGCATATAGAAATCTTCAGTTTTCTCCATTAGCATGTCATAAAGAAGAGTTTGTTGGTATGCTCCCATATTCCAGATGAGAGTGTTGTCATCACTGATATTTTTGAAAATCATTAGTGGTTTGGCACAAATTTGAAAGTCATAAGCATTTATGTAAATCAAACTTTTTAAGATTTAAGACTTAAGAATACAAGTTTATTGCCATATTGTTTAAATTTAATGGATTATATTAATTTAGTGCTTAACTAGTGTCATGAAGGCCTAATAGTAATAGTTGTAATCAAATAAATCTGTTATCTTAGTGCTCCACTTTCATTTCTGTGTCTATGACAAATACCCTGATAAAAAGCAACGTAGAGAAGAAAGTATTTGTCTTGAAATTTCTGGTCCATTATTGAAGGAAACTTAAGGCATTAGCTCTACAGTCAAGAGCAGACAGAGAATAAAATCATGGCTCTTGGCTGCTTATTTATTTTTATGCAAAGCTAGTTTTCTTCATTTTTATATTGTTTAGGGTCCACCACATGAAATCATGCCAGTCCCACTCAGAGTGAGTCATAAGAGTTCAGTAAACAGGCCTGGAGGGATGGCTCAGCCATTAAAGGCTAGGCGCACAACCAAAAATATGTGAGTTCAGTAAAAAATCAAGACAGATTCCACAGGTATGCCAATATCTGATATAGCTTAGGCAATTTCTCATTTTGAACCTCTTGTTATGTGATTCTATATGTTGTTATCAGTTAAAACTTAATTTGGAAAATGAACTCTATCATATTCTATAAAGATAGCATTTAAATTATCTCCTTAGCTAGCAAATAAAGTTGTGTCATCCACAGGAAAGACAGACGGATGTCATGTCCTACTGCAGTCATTTGTACCTGAAGATAGGGCCCAGAGTTGGATTGAGGGTATTAACAACCGTGTAAATGACAAAACAAAACTAGTATTTTCCTGTCAGAAAACATGAGAATAACATGAATACAGTGAGATAAAATCAAATTTAATAATCAATTCCTTTATCATTCATAAATTTCTTCACATGTGATTTGGTTACCTTTTAAGCAGAAAGCAATTTGACTATGCATATCTAAATCCATGCCAGTTACATAAAAGGAAATGGTTATTGAGTAAAAGTACGGGTTATTGAGTAGAAGCATTTCCAGCATGCTTCCTCGGTGCATAAAAGAGTAATAAACTTAAAGATCACAGGATGCCTTGATTAAAAAAGGACAACAAAGAGATTACAATAGCCAGTCTCAAAATAATGCTACAAAACCAAAGTAATCCAAACCGCATGTTGCTGGCCAACAAAATGATAGAACTATAAATCTCCAGACCTATAGACAAATATAGCAAAGTAGGAAACCTAGCAGCAGCCCCAAGAACTTATAATCAATTAATATTTATCTTTCCAAACACAATATTAGGGGTGGGGGATCCCACATCCACGTTCAGAAGAACCTAACCGAAGCTCTGTTTACCCAGCATGCAAAAAAAAAATCAACTTAAAATGAATTATAGAGTTAAATAAAAACCTAGAGCTGGAAAATAACTGGCAAAAAGTTATGAAGAAATGAAGCATGATAGCATTCTGTGCGAAAGCAGAGTAAATAAAATAACCTAGTAAATATCCTTCTATTTCAGCTAAGAAGCTTCTGCATGGCAGGTCAGACAGAATGGAAAAGAGCCTGCTCAGTGGAAGGAGATATAAACATGGCCTTTGTTTCTTCCTCTCTAATAGGCTGCATTTGGTATAATTCTTTTTATTTGTTTTAATCTTTTTTGATCTCTGCACTTTTTGGCTCTTATCTACTATTTTTTTCTGAAGAAATAGGAATGTATATTATGCAATTAAATGCCTGAATGATATAGCAATGACAGTACTGGATATAAAGCCAAAGGAAAACCAACACACAGAAGAGACATCTGTCTTCCCATTTTAAATGTAGCACTTATAACAATAGATTTAGTGCAGAGTCTCCCAATAGCACCAGTCACTTTAACCCATCTTTGTAGCTGCACCAAAATGAAATGCATCATTTAGGGGCAAGACACATTATTTTCTCATAGTTTGGAGGCTAGAAAGCCAAAATTCAAGCCAGATCCAGTGTTTGGTATGCCATTTTCTGGCATCCTATAGCTGTGTCTCTATGATGCTGACAGGACAAAGAGTCTCTTTCAAGCTTACATGCATAAGGATAACATCCCACATTGAATACTCTGCTTTTGTGACCCTAATCACATCCCCAAAGCTCCAACCTCCTCAACCACCATTATGGGAGCTAAGGAGTCAACAGTGGGGCGTTAGACACCAGACTGTAACCTTCATCCAGAGCAAAGCCTTCAGGCTCCCACTAAAAGTCTCTTCATTCCAATTCTGATCATCATGTGTTTCAAAGAGCCATTTTAGGTTTTCTGACCTTAAATTACATCTGTTTCCTTTACTTTGGGTGCATAAATTACTCCCAAATGCAGTGGAGTGGTATGGTCCTTTATTGTGCTACGATTCTGATGATCATGAGACTGGATAGAATTTAGGAGAGGCAGTTTTTCTCGCTGGTCCTTATCTGTGCAATAAGCTTGAAGATGGTAAGGTTGGGTGTGAAAATCCTTGGAAGATTCCTTCTCCTCCATCTATAGGTGACACACATTGAAAAGAACCTCAGTCACTCTCCACAAGGGACATTTTACTATTCTTTATACTGTAAATGTATATAAAGAAAGGAGAGGGGTGGAGGGAGGAAGGAGAATGAAGTTCTGAAGTTCCATTATAGCTTAGTCTCAGGCTCTAGGTTGAAAAGGAACACGGTTATCTTAAAGGCATATTAATGAGGGAAACAATGAGTACAAGACAGCAACTACAGAGCACTATGGCCACCTTTGAAAATAACACCTGATCCACATGGTATGATCTTACTTACTTCCCTGTATGTGAAGAATAGTGAGAAATTTAACATAACAACATCCATATGCAGCTACCGGATTCCTTCGACTGCAGCCACTTTTGCAGAGTTCTCTACCTATTCCTGTGACATGAAGTGCTGTTATACCCTTTAAAAGAGCTCCCTGCACTTCTGGGATCTGTAGGGCGTGTTTGGGGGGGGGGGAGGGGATGGGTGTGGGTGTGGTCTGGGGTGTGTGCATGTGTGTTACAGAGCACTTTCTTCTGTTTATCCATTACTTCTCTCTTCTCTTGCCTTGAGCTGTGAATAGCCTGCCAAGGATGCTCGAAATGATCATTAAGGGGGATGAATTAGGTTCATTTTGTATTTTGTATTCAGCACAATTCAAATAGAAGCTGACAGTAAATCAACAAGGAAAGTGGGCCCAGGCCCACTTCCTCCGTGTAACAGTGCTGACTCACCTCCTCATTACCTTAGAGAATATCCTCCAGTGAGTGTTCTCGTGGTGACAGATGAGCTGAGACTACGCTAATGGGCCTGTTTGGACACCGTTTCTTCTGCTTCAGCATCATGTCGTGGCAGAAGGAGCAGGTGCCATATTACGCTTGTATATATAGTAAATTTTAAATTATGAGACAGCTGAATATGGCCTATTTTTTTACTATTTTGATTGTAGATCTTAAATAATTGAAATCAATATGTAACTTACGTAATTGGATACAAATTTCCTTTCCAAAAAAACAGACTAAAATTGTACCAACCCCTACGATTATAAGAGAAAAATTAACAAGCTAAATAGAGTTTTTATTAAATTAATATTATATCAAAGCCATGTTTTTATGTAGATTTTAATACTATATAAATGATGGATAGTAGCTAAACTATGTGAAGATTCTGACACAACTTTCTAAATACTATGGGATAAATATTAAGTGACTAAGAAATGCATATTATTTCTAGCTAATATTAATAAGTATTAAGCAACTTTCCTATAGAGAGAAAAGTGAGGAATTAAAAGTGTATCTACTTTTCTTTTCCTTCAAAGAGACAATCAATGCAAACAATGTGAAAATAAACAACTATTTGCTGACACTGACATGCACAGGATCGAAGCAGGTAACCTGGTACCCAGGAAGCAATACTTTTTGAATAGCTCAGGACTTCTCTTGAAAGATGAGTAATAAGAGTAAAACCAAAAATGTTGTTATAAATAAATTCTGTAAAAATTGAGCTTCAAACTCTAAACGTCATCAGCTATGAATGCAATTGTATGTTAGATGTGACAAGAGAAGAAATGTGGGAATGGGAGTATTTGGTGGGCCTGGGGAAATGACAGTCTGTGAAGTACCCGAGGACCTGAGTTCGTATCCAATGTTAAGAGCCAGATGAGGTGGCAAGGATATGTAACTCCAGAGCACAGGGTATTTCCTCCTGTAGACACAGCAGGAGGAAACTGGAACACTAGGCCAAATTTTAGGAACCAGCATTTCCTAGGTAGAGGTGAAGATAAAAGGGGGTGACTTGTAGGAAGGTGGAAGAGTGACAGAAGACATCAGCAGTTATGCAGGAGGAGAGACCTTCCCTGCTGTTGAAGGCCTCCGGGAACAGTGTGGATGTGAGGTAGGGAACACAGGGACCTCAGGCCCGAGAGCTCATCTTGCATCATCTGTGCACTGTTTCAACTGAGCTGCATCACTCCACAAACACCTCCCCAGCTCAGGCATTCAAAGAGCCTTTATATAAGCAACAATTTTAAACTCGTCTTCCTCTGATAGCTTTCTTCCTTAGATTTTCCAAGAAAGAACAGAAAGTCTTCTCTAATCTTTTCTTCCATGTTGCAGCTAATTTGACTCCTTGAAAATTATACTAAATAATCATAGCAAAACCCCACAATTGTCCTACGAAATTATTCCCAAAATAGTTACTAAGGAAAGCAATGTTTCTATGGTGGGACTGGTTGTCTTTGCTCTCACCTTAAACTGCGGAGGAGGGGTAATTGTTTAGTTTGTCAGCACATATATCAGGAGAGCACAACATGGCTTCTTTTTGACCTATCTCCTCTTTTCTGGTGTCTCTCTTTTGATAGCAGAAGTGCAATACTGCATTTTTTCAATATAAAAAGCGAGCATTTCTTTTGATGTAGATGTATGGATGCCCTACTCTGTAGGACACTGCTTTCTCTTTGCTAGGTCAGGATACAGTCGAACAAATGTGTGCTCAGAAGATAAGCATTTTCAGTTCCAGCCATGTCCGAAAGTACAAATGCCTATAACACAGCAAACAAAACAGTCACACTATAATAAAAATTTAAAAACCTAAAAAATAAAAGCTAAAAGCACAAGTTAACATAGTAGCGTAAAAGTGAAAGGGAGAAATTTAGACTTTAGTAGAGTAAATTTTAAAGTCCCATGGAGACCTAGTAATGGGTGTGTTTATGTTTATGAAAATGTAGCAAGTAGCTGAGAACATGCAGTATCTTCTAAATTTTTAAAACATTTTGAAAATAGTAGGAGACCACATGTCTTTTTCCTCCTTTTTTCCTTTCCCCTCCTCATGTATTAAAGAATCTGTTGACTCATTACCATTATGAGCTCTGTGTGTACCTAATTTATTTTTTATTGATTTTATTGAGCTATACATTTTTCTCTGTCCCCTCCCTGCCTCTGCCCTCCCCTTTAACCCACTCCCAAGGTCCCTATGCTCCCAATTTACTCAGGAGATCTTGACTTTTACTACTTCCCATGTAGATTAGATCCATGTATGTCTCTCTTAGGGTCCTCACTGTTTTCTAGGTAATCTGGGATTGTGATTTGTAGGCTGGTTTTCTTTGCTCCTAAAACTGAAAAGCTTCTGTAAAGCAAAGGACACAGACAACAAGACAAAACGGAGCCTACAGAATGGGAAAAGATCTTCACCAAGCCCACATTAGTCAGAGGTCTGATCTCTAAAACATGCAAAGAACTCAAGAAAATGGTCATCCAAAGAACAAATAATCCAATAAAAAAAAATGGAGTACAGACCTAAACAGAGAACTCTCAACATAGGAATCTAAAATAGCTGAATGACACTTAAAGAAATGCTCAACATCCTTAGTCATAAGAGAAAGACAAATCAAAACAACTTTGAGATTACATCTTATACCTGTAAGAATGGCCAAGATCAAAAACACTGATGACAACTGATGCTGGAAAGGATGTGGGTTAAAGGAAACACTCCTCTATTGCTGGTGGGAGTGCAAACTGGTACAGCCCCTTTGGATATCATTATGGCAATTTCTCACAAAAATTGAAAACCACCTTCTCAAGACCCAGCAATACCACTTTTGGGTATATATCCAAAGGATGCTCAATCATACCACAAGGACATGTGCTCAACTATGTTCATAGCAGCACTGTTTGTCATATCCAGAAAGCGGAAACAACTAAATGCCCCTCTACTGAAGAATGTATAAGTAAAATGTGGTACATTTACACAATGAAGTATTACACAGTGATGTGCGATTTCCTTCTGTATGCTGTGAATATCATTGGTTAATAAAGAAGCTGTTTTGGACGTGTAATAGGGTAGAGCAGAAATAGATGGGAAAAATCAACTGAATGCTGGGAGAAGAAAGGAGAAGGAGCCAGGGAGAAGCCACGGAACTGCTGCTGGAGATAGACACACCAGAACCTTTCCGGTAAGCCACAAGCCTCATGGTAAAATATAAAATAAAGGAAATGGGTTAAATTAAGATGTAAAAGCTAGCCAATAAGACGGTAGAGCTAATAATCCAGGCAGTGATTTAATTAATACAGTTTCTGTGAGGTTATTTCAGTTCTGGGCGGCCAGGACAAACAAACAGCTTCCTACAACAACACAGTAGAGAAAAATAATGACATATTGAAATTTGCAGGCAAATGCATGGAGCTAGAAAACATCATATTGAGTGAGGCAACCCAGACCCAGAAAGACAATTATGATACATACTCACTCATATGTGGATTTTAAACATAAAGCGAAGAAAACTTAATTTATTTTATATGATCTACTCTCACGGTGCTCTTGCTATTTCATTTAACCTGTTTAATGCGGTTCCAGGGTCCTCCTGGACCACCAGCACAGTCAAGCTGTCCCTGAATATCTTAGGAAAAAGAACTCACTGTCTTTCCACAGCCGACTCCAGGGAGCATCCCGATGATGTTAGATCTGAGAAGATACACCCAGCTTCACAGAGCAGAAGGCTCTACAGAGAGAAAAGCAGAGGCATCAGCCTCAGCTCTTACTGCTCTTCAGGAGTCTGGGAAAAGTACATTTCAGGAGACCAAGTTCTGATACGTTACACCATATCCAAAAAGACTTGCCAAAAACCCTTAGATAGATTTGTCTGTGGACACAGTGCTTATAAATAAATGAGAGAGCAAAAGAAGAGCAATGGTCAGAGTTAGAGATGACCAAAGAGTAGACTCATGATGTAATTGTTGGCCACACACACACACACCAGATTAATTGGAAATATACCCAATAGATGATTATTTATATAGATTATCAACATGATTGGATTAAGAAGCACCCAAGAGGTTAGGAAAGAATGTTCCTTGTTTTAATTGTAAGGACATGTTCACAGAAAGTCACTTAAAGTGAAGGTATACTTTAAATACCTGTGTTATCATCTCAGGGGTTCATAATATACTAAGAAGGAAAAGAAGAGAGGTCCACATATTCTATCTTTGCTCTCTGATAGTCATTCTGTAACTTGCTCTTCTCTACTGTGCTTGTACCAACATGACAGGATTAAAACTACGAAATCAAGAGCCCTTTGATTCCTCCCTTTAATTAGTTCTCTCGTGCCTTTTGGTGGAGAACTAACTAGAGCCCTCAAAAATATTAATACAATGAAGGCATTTCAATTCCTCACTAAACTGTGCTGTTGACTTTAGAGAGTGTAGCATCTTCCTTCTGGAAAAATAGTGATATCATACATCTAATGAGATTTGAGCAGGTACCAATGAACTTTAGACCCTGCGTAGTAGTTGCAATGTTCCCTCTAAATAGAGAGGCCAAAGGAAATCTGGAGGTATTCATTGTGGCAAAACTCATATATTGTTGTTGGATGACAAATGCCTGTTTAAGCCCAAATTTAGCAGATATTTCAGTGCTCTGTCTATTCAGTAAATAGTTATTAAGCACCTGCTGTGAACCAGACTCTATGCTTCAGAGCAAGGAGCCCTATTTAGGGAGTAGGCATACATGAGGAAATTCCACAAATAAACAGAACATTGCCCTTAAGGTATTTTGGCTGATTAAGTAACTTGAGCCACAACTGGAATCAGGATCAAAGCTTATTGACTCTACAAAGCCAAAATACATACAAAATTACATTGGTAACCCAAACTGGGCACTCAAAGAACAGAACACCAGAAAACACACTTGTAATTTCCATAGCTAATAGATCTTGGCTCTTAAGTTATGAGACTATGTGATTTTCTTTGAAATGTTTCTTTATGGGATTATTTACAGAAAATATTCATATGCCATCACATAAATAAAAACTTCTGTACTCAAAACAATATAAATCATAAAATTTTAGGTAAAAATTATCCTTATTGGGATTCCCTTTCATCCTTACAATAACAATCTCTCCACCTTGCTTTTTCTTTCACACTTGATACTGAAAGGAACAACAGAAGAATAATTTCTTAAAGAAGCTGAACAAGAGTCGGTGTATAAAGAGGCTCAATGCTAATATTAAAGTGTTTGAATTTTTCTGTAAGCTGTGAGGATTATTGATGCATATACTAAGAAATTATATGCTGTGTGTGCCTATATCTGTGTGTATGTATGTGTGTGTGTGTGTGTGTGTTATTTTACCAACTGTACTGTTAAAGATCAAGAGGGACAATACCCTTAGAGGAAGGTCACCATATCTAAAATCATCCCAAAAGTAATGGCAATAGCAGCCTTAATTACAGCAGGAATGTTGTAATCTCCTTTTTTTTTTCATGGTTTTTTTTTATATTTAAAAATTTCCATCTCCTCCCCTCCTCCTCCCCCTTCCCTCCCCTCCTCCTCCCCCTTCCCTCCCCTCCTCCTCCTCCTGCCCTCCCCTCCTTCTCCCCCTTCCCTCACCTCACCTCCACCCATACCATGAAGTGTGTTCTTAATATGTGTGAGTTGTCATGTGATACGTTCTGGAGAGACATGAAAATTAAAAACGCCAATTCACCTTACGTAGTGCAGTCACTGAAAGACCAGAGAAGAGGTTCAGTCTGAGTCCAGTCAGTTGACCAATGAGTTTCTTGTGCTGATTTACAGGCGTATGTCTGGCTCAAAGGCAGTTCCACTACCAGGAAGTTCAATAGATAACAAGAATAGTGCACCAGCACATCCTTTAGGAAGGATGGACTGTAGGTCAAAGGTTATGTGGTAGGGCTGGTTTCCCATTCCCTCAACTTGAATTCTTGCCTGGTCACAGGAGATGGCTAGTTCAGGCTACATATCCGCTATTGCAAGAAGTCTTACCTGGGGTCATCACAATAAGTTCCTGGAAGATTCTCTTGTGCCAGTATTTTACTTAACACCAAAATGTTCCCCCCTTCCCAGGAGTAGACTGGAAAGTAATAGGCCTGCCCACAGTCTACTCACAAAATCTCTTTTATTTCTTCTCCCAGGGAGATCCAGGCACCCCATCCCCCAAACCAGCACTACTGTGAACACTCCTTACCTAGTCTCTCTGGGTCTGTGGACTGTAACATAGTTATTTTTTACTTGACAGCTAATATCCACATATGAGTGAGTACATATGATGTTTCCTTCTGGATCTGAGTTACCTCACTCAAAATGATTTTATCTATTTCCATCCATTTGCTTTCAAATTTCATGATTTTTTTAAGTGCTGAGTAATATTCTGCATTTTCTTTATCAGTTCCTCAGTTGAGGGACATCTAGGTTGTTTCTGAGTTCTGGCTATTACAAATAAAGCTGCCATGGACAAAGTTGAGCAAGTGTCCTTATGGTATTATTGAGCATCCTTTGGGTATATGCCCAAGAGGTAAGAGTGACCTAGAGATTGAGAGAGTGGTCAGCCAATTACTGATTTAGGCTTAAAGCCTTGCCAGGAGAGTAAGCCCACTCCTGACACTGACTGAAGCATCAGGACCCACAGACTGGATGACCTAGAGACCTAGGATAGAAGCAAACATGACTGGAGGAAAAAACTGTCAATGTCAGGATGCCTAATGATATTCTGCTATACACATAGCCCAACTGTCATCAAAGAGGCTTAATACAGTAACTGATGGAAACAGATGTAGAAACCCACAGCCAAACATTAAGCTGAACTTGGGTAATTTTGCAGAAGAGAGGGAGAAATGATTGTAGAAGCCAGAGAGGTCAATGACACCATAAGAACACCCACAGAAACAACTCATCTGGGCTCATATGAACTGACAGAGACTGAATCGACAACCAGGGAGCCTCCAGGGAGCCAACCTAGGCACTCTGCATATATGTTACAGCTGCATGGCTTGCTCTACTAGTGGGAGTCCTAACAGTTGGAGTGGGGCTGTCTCTGATCCTTTTACTGGTTTTGGAGACCCCGCTGTTCACACTGTGACACCTTCCCTAGTCTTAATACATGGGAAGTGCTTAGTCTTACCACAAATTAAGATGCCATGCTTTGTTGATAACCATGGGAGACCTGCCTTTTTCTGAACAGAAAGGCAGAAAGCAAAGTGAATAGGAAGATTGGGAGAGAGGGTACACGGGGAGGAGGGACTGGGTGGAGATGAAGGAGGAGAAACTGCAGCTGGATGTAAATAAACAAACAGACAAACAAATAGGACAGCCACAGGAGAGTTGCAACTGCAGCATGAATAACACTCAAAAGGCTACGCCCACAAAGAGCACTCTGTTAATATACAAGGACCTGTACTACAAAAGTGTGCTTTCATTAAAATGTTCACTACTCAATGACTTCAGGAATGGAAAGGGCCTTACGGGGATTTTTGGAAAGCTGTTGAAACCCTGAGGTTTCTGAGCCCCATGAACCGGGTTTTACTCTTAAAAAGAAAATAGACCAGATCTCATGGCTGTCTCACAGGTACACAGTTGCTCTCACTTAAGGGAATAGTGCTCATACCCAACCCAGAGTATAACAGCTATGCAAAAAGAAGAGAATTAGCAGCACATGTGTGATGGGATGGCTAAATTACTGGCTAGATACTGAGTAATTAGAAGGAAAATGCCAGAATGATTCTTAAATGCTTGTTTGAGATAGCTAAGTAGAGGTTCTGTCATAACCAAGATGGGACTACAAAACAATTCAGTAGGAAGAAAAATGAATGAGTTGATAGGTTTTTTTTCCTGCACCTCTGAATGCCCAGTCAGTCTGTGTGGTATGCTTTTAGATGCATTGTTTCATGGAGTTTCCTACAAGTACATCTAAAGTAGATGAGAGACCATAAAGAAAAACAGTTCATTAAGGGAGGGCTTCACAGAGTCCTGAATTCACATCAGCTACAGCTGCTTTCATCTGACCCTTATCAGCACTGCCTCAGATGTGAGATGTCTCCAAAATCCTGGAATTGATGGGACTAGAAAATGTGGATTCCTGATAATAGAACTGGAGAGAGATCTATGTACTAACAAGCAATGCAAACATACAAATTTGAAGAAAATAATTAAATGCAGTCAATGTCCGTCAGTCTTCCTTCGTCCTTCCTCCAATAATTTTCAAAGAATGCCAGACAAAAAAAAATTTCCAGTAAGTATAGAGTTTGTTGAAAGGCAATACTGTAGTGTGGAATTGCGGGCAGGCCTGCTTTTCGTCCTGCCCGGCTCTCGGCCACCAGCTAGCTTATGCCCCGAAATAACAACACACAAATTGTATTCTTTTAAATACTGCCTGGCCCATTACTTCCAGCCTCTTACTCACATCTTGACTAACCCATATCTAATAATCTGTATAGCACCACAAAGTGGTGCCTTACCAGGTAGATTCTAGCGTACGTCCATCTTGGGCTGGAGCTCCATCGCGTCTGGCTTCTCTCTCTGAGGAGAGGCACAGCGGTCTGTCTAACTTAGGAGAGGTGTAGCATCTGACTGATCCTTCTACCTCACTTCCTCTTCCTGTTCTGTCTACTCCACCCACCTAAGGGGCGGTCTATCAAATGGGCCAGGCAGTTTCTTTATTAGCCAATGAAATCAACTCAAACAGAAGACTCTCCCACATCACAATACCATGCTGTAGAAGAGAAAAAGAAAAAAATAAGCTACACTACACACCTATAAGAACTTCCAAATTTCAGAACACTAAAAACACCAAGAGCTGTCATTCACTGTGGGAGGGAATCCAACATGATATAGTCACTCTGGAAGACGGAACTAAATATACCCTTACTGTACAACCCAGCAATCATGTTCCTTGGAACTTACCCAAAGGAGTTAAAAGCATATGTCTACATAAAACCTTCACATAGATGTTTATAGCAGCTTTAGTCATTGCTACAAAAACTGGGAATCAACCAAGATGTTCTTCAGTAGGTGAATGGGTAAATAAAGCTTGGTACATCTAGAGCATAAAATGCTATTCCATTCTTGAAAACAAATGAGTTGTCATGTAAAGACAAAGGGGAAAATTAAAGGCATATTGCTTACTGAAAAAGGCTACATACTGTATTATTCTAGCAATAAGACATTCAGATAATAACGAAACAATACTGATACTTGAGACATAAGTGGTTTTTAATATTATTTTATTATCTTTACTCATTTAATCTATGACTGTCTGTACTCTGTCTCTTCAAAGACTTTGCTTTATTAAAAAAAACTATTTAAATTTCAGTTTTATGGTCCTATCTTGAATGAATTTATTTATGTTCTAGAGGTTTCCCTCATGCTTTATTATGAACATGTAAATCTTAATACATTTTCTGCCAGATGAGAGTTGGAGAACACCCATCTATATTTGGTAGGCAGGCATTAACCCTACAAATCATAAAAAACAATATTTCACTATTTTTCCTATTTTAATAAAGTTTACTAATAGTACAAATTTTATAATTTATTTAGCTAATTTTTGTGTCATAATTATTGCTTTGCTTTGTCATTAATTTAGGACAGTGGCTATAAATGAGTAGGTGGATTTAATTGAGTCTGACTAAATAGCACCCAGTTCAGTTCTTGGCTGAAGAGAGAAACATTTAAAATTATATGTACAAGGTCTCAGTATTGATATTTTGTTGCCAAATGTAATTATGCAACGTTTCATTATTGGTTCATTATTTTTAATTAAGTTTGGAGTGTCATCTTCTGTCACTGAAGCTTGAGTCCCCACTGACATTGAAAAGCATTGGCTGTGACTGATATCAGATTCATCAATGACCCTAGTAAAAAAGACTGCACCTTGTACCCTAACAGCATGCTTCTATCAAGATTCTTAGGACAGTATTTTCAATAAGGTATTTATGAGTCTGATCTATTTATTACACTAAAGTCTAAATGTATATATTACTGTTCTCAACCTAAGCTATAAGTTCAAAATACAGCTGTCTCCTCCTCATAAATTAGATAGAATTATTTAAAACCACATGAAAACCACTCTTTTATCTTAAAAGGAACTAATCCTTGGGAATGTTACATTAGAACAATAACTAAATTTTTTTATTTTTTTATTAAAAATTTCCATCTCCTCCCCTCCTCCCACTTCCCTCCCCTCCCCTCCACCCATACCCTCACTCCTTCCCTCTCCAGGCCAAAGAGCCCTCAGGGTTCCCTACACTATGGTAAGTCCAAAGTCCTCCCAACTCCCCCCAGGTCCAGGAAGGTGAGCGTCCAAACTGACAAGGCTCACACAGAGCCCGTCCATGCCTTAGAATCAAAGCCCATCGCCATTGTCCTTGGCTTCTCAGTCAGCCTCTACCGTCAGCCACATTCAAAGAGTCCGGTTTGATGGCATGTTCCATCAGTCCCATTCCAACTGGCCTTGGTGAGTTCCCATTAGATCTGTCCCACCGTCTCAGTGGGTGAACGCATCCCTCAGGATCCTGACTTTCTTGCTCATGTTCTCCCTTCTTCTGCTCCTCATCAGGACCTTGGGAGCTCAGTCCAGTGCTCCAATGTGGGTCTCTGTCTCTATCTCCATCCATCACCAGATGAAGGTTCTATGGTAATATGCAAAACAATAACTAGGTTTTAGCTCTTACCATATGAAATATCTTTCAAATGAGTTCATTCAATGATAAGTTAGGTTGTTTTCCCTAAAATAAAGCTGGGTACCAAAAAAATTATTTGGATGAGGTCTATGAAACAAGAGTGAGAAATACAAAATTAGGAAACTAGAAAAGGGATTAGAGAGGTTGTTCAGTGGTTAAGAGCTCCTGTTGGTCTTGTGGGGGAACACAGGTTCACTGCTCAGATCCCACATGGTGGCTTACAATCACCTATAACTCTAAGTTCCAAAGCAATCTGGACTCTTTGTGTATTGCCCATATGTGTAATACACACACACACACACACACACACACACACACACACAAAATAGATTAAGAAAGAATCAAGAGAAGAAAAGGCTAAAATGACAGTAAGAGACAGAGAAATGTGGACCTGTCACAGAATAGCACCCAGAGTTGTTCACACAATGAATAGTAGATGGTAGCATTTAACTTATCACTGATTCCATAATTATTTAAGCATTATCCTTGAGAGTTCTAACTTTCATGCAGTTCTCAAATATTTGAAGTCAAAGGGACAGCACTGTGCTAGAGAACTTAAGATAAAAGATGAGGATCTCTATGGAAACCAAGCACTAATTGTTGATAGACTGCTGAATAGGTTGAACCAACTATTCTGGACCCAAGAAACTGATCAAGGCAGAAGATCAAAGAGAAACACATGGATCACCCAAGGTGCTCTAAACGTCAATTTCAAGGAGGACTTGATGTTACCTTTTACACAATGGACGTTGTGTTGGTGTAGTTCACTTTGCTTTTGCTATTTCTGAATATGCTGCTCATGGTTTGCTTGTGCTATTGTGAAACAAATGCTTTTAGCTGAAAAGACTACAGACAAATCTGAAAATAGGACCAATAAAAATAAAAGACAAGTGAATGGAACTATAAAGAAAGGAAACAGGGTACAATCTGGGAAGTGCATTGTCATACCAAATTGAATAAATCTCCCAGGAAATGGAGATGTGTTACAATGCAACCCACGGGTAGCAAGTTCTCTCATAAATACAGAGTAGACAATTGCATGAAAATTTCTTTCTTGGCAATAGTATTTCCTTTATGTGAAACAGTGAGTTCTATTAGCAGAATAAATTTTATCTCAAAAGGTGAGTACCTCTTACAGAAATAGCTCTGATTCTTTATTATATTTTATAAAATAGGTAGCATCACAGATGTTGTGAGCAAGTGAGTCATATCCTGTATTCTAAAAAATATGAGCATTAGAAAATGAAGTCAACATGGCCATTGTTCTTCTTTATGTCTCTCCAGAATGCACACTCTCTCTTTTTCCATGCTTCAATACATTACAAATACATAGTTGTACAGACACACAGATGCACATACATACAGAGGCAAACACAGGCAGAAACACACAGCTAATTTGGGTTTACTTTCCAATAGTCCTCAATTATTACCTGATTAGTCATATAAACTTCATGGTTAAATTGATAGCTAAGATCACACATAGATGTTATAGACATTGCCCAAGTTATTTGTTACAAAATGTGTAAATATCTCAGACTTCAATGTTTAAAAACAAGTCGTGTCTTTTATCTCACGATCTCATGACCTGGAAAGTTGGGCAAGATGGGAGTGCATTAGTTGAAGACACACAGATGTGTTGAACTGATTAACAGGTTGACTTGGAGACCCTCCACGGCTTCATGCGGATGTCAGGTACCTGATAGAGATGAACACAAAGCAAGATGGCATTGTGACTGTTAATGGGAGATTCTCAATGGACCTCGCTAGCACCATTATGCTGAAATTCCTAGATCTCTTGTATGGCTTCCAGGGGTTTTAGTAGCCCAATGTGCTTATGTGGAACTTATAAGCTTCAAAAGGAATAGCCTTGGAAGCACCCCAATGTCACTTCGACTACAGACGTAAGTTACTCCTAGTCCAATGTGAAAGAGAAGGAATTTGACTCTGATTCCTGCTGCAGAAGGGAGGAAAGAATTTAGGCCACCTTTCATCAATTGCACCTGTGAAGATTACTCATGGGTTGAAATAAATGTTCTCAAGAGGTTTTTATGGAAGCCGGGAAGCTCTCACTGAATGTGGGGCTATATTATCGCATTATGACCTCTCCCCTTAAAAGACAAGAAGCTATATTTTAGTTCACAAGGCAGTCTCAGGAGCAGAGAGTCATCAAACACTAAAACAATAAAACTTGGTGAAGAGTTAGATACTGCCTGATGTGTGTCACTGCTCTGAAACTTTGGAATGTGGCTTAATAGCCAGGTTTATACTTTTAAATTTTATCAAAGAGTAAATTCCCTGAATTTGATAATATTTGCGATATAAAATCAATTTAGATAACTCAAATATCTGCACGTTGTTTTATAAAGAATTTTGTCACATCTAGATCTCAGCATAGCTTTTAAAGGTGTTTGCGAATACTAACTTGAATCCATTGAACATTAGTTTTAAGAATCTATTAACAAACCACTATAGTTGAATTTGCTTGTTCCTACAATTATGCAGTAAGCGAGTCTTCATAGCAGGCTCCTCATGGGTTTTCCATTGCATTTTACTTTATTTGTAGCACTTAGCAAAAGTCGGATTAATGGTCTTCTACTTCTCCAATCTCACAAAGGCATGTACGCAGCATCTGTGTGCTTACTTGGACCTAATGAAGCCCAGAAGCTTCTGTGTTTACCTTAGAGCTCCCTAAAGCACAACTTGAACAGAGATAACAGCCACAGAATCGGCAGTCCCTCAGGTGCTAGGGAGGAAATGACTGCACTGGCAGCCGTGGCACATTCCTACTGATTGCCAATTTTCTCTGACTATGCAATTAGCAGGAAAGTAGATTTTTACTTATTTTTTCTGTCAAGGAGGGCCAGAATTTCCCAGAACTCCAACACACTGTTCTCAGAGATTTAGCTATGGCACCACTACCCAAATAGTTTAAAAGGCAGACGGACATTATTAGAAAACAGTCTCACTCAAACTCCCCCTCTGGCTCTTACTATCTTTCTTCTCCTGCAGTGTTTTCTAAGCCTTTCTAAGCTCCCATATCTGTGGGAGAATTTTGGAAACTGATGGAAACGTATCCATCAGTACTGGACTCCACAACTCTACACTTCTCTCAAAACTGTCTTCAAAGTCACCTTCAGAAGTCATTCTGATTCTCTTGTGATAACTCTGTATAGAACAAGAAAATCCACCAAATTAATTACACAAATATTAATATTCTTCTGCCTGTCCAGTACTATGTCCGTTACTGTGTGTTCCATCCAAATATACATCAATCTTTGTAAAATACAGTTTCTTATCTTTTGTCTCTGCAAAAATTTTGTAATGTATTATTTTAAATGTTAATGCTAATAAATGCAGCAATATAGATTTGTTACTTAGTTTTTGAGGTTATAATATAACTATATCATTTCCTTCCTCTTTTTCCTCCCTCCAAACCCTCTTACAATCCTTTCTTTTGCTTTCTTTTAAAATCATATGCTGCTTTGTCTGTTCTAGACATCATTGTTCCTAGTTTATTTGTTTAATCTTGTCTTTAGCTATTACATATTTTAAAGCAGTAAACAATTATTTATGATAATTATTTGCCTTTATTTTTGGTCTCTGAGAGTTCTTAGTCTTATCATATCAAACCAGGATGATAGTTCAGTTATTAAGAGCACTAGCTGCTCTTCCAGAGGACCAGCATTTGATTCCCAGCACTCACGTGGAAGCTCACAACCACATCTAATTTCAGTTCCAGGGGATATGATGCTGTCTTCCAGCCTATTATGCAGTGAGAAGTTCAGTCTATCACTGTTTTCTCTACCACGAGGCTCTGCCTAACTACAAGCTAATAAATAATGGACTCAAGCAACTATGACTGAAACCTTTGAAATCAAGAACCATGATGTATTTTTCTATGTTAAGTATTTTCTCAGGAATTTGATCATAACAAGTACAGTAGGAGAATGATTTATAAAGGATTACTGTTTTGCATAGTATGGATCATTTCTATTAATGATTTAAAAATTTTGCTTCAAACTGACGATCCTAGGTTAAAAGTTTCCTTTGTGCGGAATGTGCTGCTTACTCCTCACATATTTTATCCCAAATTTTTCTCAGAATTTTCCCACTATACATTCCATTTATTCTTATTTACTTTAATTATTTTCAGATTTTTATTTTTACTATATATGCATGAGTGGGTTTGTTTTTGCCTGTGTGTCTGTGCTCCATGTGTGCAGTGCCCATGGAGGCCAAAGAGGGTGTGCATCCACTAGACCTGGAGTTTCAGATGCTTGTGAGCTACCATGTAGCACTGGGAATAGAATCTGGAACTTCTGGATGAGCCCCCAGTGCTCTTAACCACTGAGCCATCTCTCCAGACCAATATTCTTTATATTTAGAAAAAACTAATACTGTGAATCTTTTTTAAATTGAAAATAGATTTCTACAATACGTCCTGACTGCAGTTTTCTTTCCCTACACTCCTCCCAGCTCCCTTGGACATTTCTCCCCTCCTCCAGATCCACTCACGTATCTAAATGGTACATTACAAAGACAGATATGTATTCATGCTTATATAAGACAAAGAAAGGATTGGGAACAGGCAGCAGAGTTCATTGATCCCCACAGATAAACACTGGTAGGTTCGTTTCTCTGGTATGCATCATCAGTTATGTTTGAAGACAGATGACCTATGTGGAGAGAGAAATTTTAAGATGATCCACAATGATAAATGTTCTTTTCTAATTCCCTATCAGTAACTCTGGAGGAAACTGTAAAAACAATAACTTTATTTCCATTATATTTTAAGAATGTACCTACAAGGCTTTTGCAGACATAATTATAAGCTCTAGCAGATCAACTTTGAGTTAATCAGAGGGGTTCATCCTGCATAATTATCCTGACACAATCAGGTATGTTTTCCCCCAAACAATGGGGCTTCTGAAGACAAGCTTCTGCTACCCTGGAATGTTGCAAGCTGTCCTATTTCAAGAGAGTCATGGAGGAAGGACTCGGGGCCAGGAGGACATCTACCTGCAAAAGATTGGTAATCTCAGATTAAAATGTCATAATCTGCCACAGCCCATCAAGTTTTGAATAGGCACCTTTAACTACAGATAATACCACTTTCTGGCCAATATTTGCACTATAGTCTCATAAGACCATGAGCAGAGGGTTTTGCTAAATTGTGCCCAGGCATCTAATCCAAGAAAACAGCTACAATTTGTTATATAGAGAAATACAAAAGCAGTGTGATTTAAGGAGCCAGAACTGATAAGTAATTTAATGGGTATAAGCAGAGATCTAGGGTCCATCCTAGGTAGCACTTCATTTAGATACTAAATATGTATTATCCAGTTTTTGATGATGGTAGCAAAATGCCTGATATTAACCTATAACAAGAAAAGGCTTTATTTGGCTCATAGTCCTGGAAGTAATCGCCATGAGTGGACAGAGCACTCATTGCTGTCAGAAGTTAGGGAGGGTGCTAGTTGGGAAAGAGAAAACTGCTCAAGGTAAAGCCAGGCCACAAAGGAGAGATCAAAAAGGATCAGAGAGAAGTACTCTAAGGTGATTCAAGGACAGCAGAGTTCACTTCCCACTTCTAGGCAAAAACAAGTAAAATGGTCACCATGATAATGAGAAAGACTTATTGGGACTGAAGTCTTCGAGGGATCAGTACTTGATCATTTGGTCCTGTGGCTTTGGTCCTAGGAAACATATTATATTTCAGTGATATCCTCATAAGTCGAAGAAACTGATCCTCACATTGTACCCATGAAATGAAAACAGACAAAATAAATCAGGGTCCCAAATACTCTTTGGAGTGGGATATAACTCTCTGGAATCTAAATTTCACCAAAGAGGTTCTTTCTTATCAAGGCTCCCACCACCTCACCTATCTGGTGAGGAAGGGAGGGAGACAACATAAGCACAATAGCTGTCTCTAATCCTTTTTCTTCTTGTGTAACTCAGAAACACAATGCTCAGACTTTGTGCCTGTTATGAACATTGGTGAACGAAAGCAAAATGTACTTAACGCAATGCTCACTACACTATGGATAGTCTGATAATTGTAGCAATGGCTTAGAGACAAAAATTTTATTTTCAGATGTTAATTTTCATCACTGATTTTAGGTCAACTCCACAGATATGGGGATAGATTCAGAAGCAATTAGGCATCTGTGGAAATAATTTTCTGAAATATCAGATTTTATTTATCTCTCAGATTTAAAGTGTCTGAGGCTTAAGCCTAGTGCGTGCAGCTAATGACATCTTGAACTCTGAAACGGTTGATAAAGTTGCCGGTCTTACGAGTGGCTGCACTTTAAGCTTAAGTGTAATCTCTGAGACGAGTGTTTCTAATATCACACCTTTTTCCTTCAGTTATGATTTATATGAAAATGATCTAGGGTCTTGTGCTTGTGTGGGAGAGTAAATGTCAGTGAGACTGGCACAGGCAGCCTTGGGTGTGATGTGGAGGGACTTGGTCTTCCTTCTGGAGAATAAGGAGGCCATTGAAGAACTTCAAAGAAGGAAGGTCGAGATTATGAAAATGGGCACAAAATGACTGCATTAGTCCAGCAAGTGTTAAGATATTCTTTCTTTTTATTTTTTTAAAAAAATTATTTTTTAATCAAAGGCACATCAGTGAGTTTACTACAAGTCAATGTCTGCAATGTGGTCACATGTTTAAAAACTTGTATATTAACCTCTTTCCTTCCATATTATCTAGAACATTTGCTTCAATCCAAACTATTTGGAGGCACAAAGCATGTTTCTGAAGGGAAAAAGAGAATACTTCTCATTAAATGACCATTTCCCACTGAAAAGCAACCATAATTCTCATCCTCCCAGAGGATCAGTTATCACAGATTGACACTCAAGATTAAGGCCTGTAAGGTTTTAGCTAACATTCTGGTGGAAATTCCTTGAAACATTTAATGTCATTTGGTTCTTTGAATGGAACCCACAGTAGCACTGTCTGTCATGTACTTCTGAGATGTTTGCTTTGTTAGTGAAGAGAAAACATCAGGGAGGTGACTTTATTTTGTAAGCTGTTGTTCAAGCACTCATGCACAAATGCATACAAGAGCAAGACCTGCTCTCTAGTTCTAAACATTAAAAATGTACTTGGAAAATATGTAAATTAGCAGTGTTCTGAGGCTGAGTACATGGCGTTAGGACACGATTTTTAGAAGAAAAATAAGTGAAGTGGACTTTTCAAGGTCCCCGCGTGCTTTCATGAGCAGCATTCAAGATTGACGCAAAGGTTGAGCCTTGCAGGCTCATTAAATGGAGGGCAAAGAGATCAGAGTTGGAGGAAATTTGAGTTTTGAAAAGTAGTACCAGAAGTTAGAGAAGAGCTGGACTGAAACAGGAACTCCAGCTAGGGGTGTTACTGCAGATGGGAAGCTGAGCACTGTCCCAACCATACATGGAAAGTAACTAATTGCAATCAGATATGTCAGACGAACATCCGCAGAAAGGAACAGAAGCAATCCACTGCCTTTAAAAATAGTGAAAAGGGTTTATTTTTCCTTCAGACAGCAAAGAAAATACAACAACATCTGGTCTATCCAGTAAGGTCTAGAGAATTTTGTCGTATAAATAGCATGATTTATTAATCTTAGATAAAAGGTTTATTTGGATCACTGACAAAAAATTTGGGTCTGGTGAGCAACCAAAATGACAAGGCTCACACAGAGCCTATTGCCATTGTCCTTGGCTTCTCAGTCAGCCTCACCTTCCTGGACCTGGTGGGGAGTGGGGAGGACCTTGGACTTAACAAAGTGTAGGGAACCCTGATGGCTCTTTGGCCTGGAGCGGGAGGGAGTAGGAGTATGGGGGGAGGGGAGGAGAGGGAAGGGGAGGAGGAGGGAAGGAGGTGGAAATTTTTAATAAAAAAATGAGAAAAAAAAAGAAGGCCAGGGAATGAAATATCCTACAGAAACTGTGGGATAAAACAGGAGGCACATGTAATACAACCCAAGGCAAAACCTCCACAATGAGACTCCACAAATCAGCCCAGAGGTTTCGGCTCATTCGGAGAGGAGATACTGTTGCCAAAGTGTTCCATCCTCCATTTAAAAGCCATGCCCATGAAATGGGAAGGGTAACTGAAGGTGAACATAAATAAGAAAGACTGATCTACATTTACAAAAATGTCACAATGAAACTTAATGTATTGTATGCTAACTAAAGATTTTTTAATGAAGAAATTTATGTGAAAAAAATGCTCAAAAAGAGGAAAAACGCATAGGACTTGAAAGGGTTAGTATTATAAAAATATGTGGTAAAAATAAACCTATTACCTCACATAAAAAAAATGGGGTCTGGAGAAATGTCTTATGGATTACAAAAATATAGGACAGAGGGCCTGAGATACATGGCCAGCACTCATGTTAAGTGGTTCACATTTATCTGTGATTCTAGCTTCATGGGGCTATGACACCTATGGCTTCCACAGGCACCTGAACTCATGTTCACACAAACATACATACATACATACATACATACATGTAACTAAAAATGATAATGAAATGCAAGTGTGTAAGTGATTTAACAAGATTCCAACACAAAGTCTAACAATGGAAAACCGAATTTGCTAAGATTAGTCTCCAATAAAACAATTTTCATTAATTCACGAAAATATGACTTATAAAAAGGAGAAAAAGAAGATTCGACACTAACTATTATAGAAATAAAACAGAATTTATGCAAGAGCATGGATAAACCTGTCCCTCATGCTCACAGGAGAGAACTTCGCAAACACCTTGAAGAAATAAATGGAAGACATTTGGGACACAAACTGAATTTCCTACTGAAAATTCATAATTTTAATATAGAAGGTAAACATATATAGGCTGGTTGGACAGCTGACTTGAAGAGTTGTCAATTCACAGCATGTGCTGGGCAGTGGTGACATATGCCTTTAATCCCAGCACTCAGGACTCAGAAACAGGTGAATCTCTTTGAGTTCAAGACCAGCCTGGTCTACCTAGCTAGTTACAGGACAGCTAGGGCTATGACACAGAGAAACCCTGTTATCAGTCAGGACTCAGCACTTTTACTGAAGATAAGCATACCAGCACTATCATCAATAAGAGTAGGACAAAATAATGAAAAGAGAACAACAAACAAAAGAAATGTTTTTGGTGGCGTTTTACTGGCTGTTCCCTAGAGGCTTGCAAATTCCATAGCACCTGTGGGAGGTAGTAGAAGCTTTAAATGCTAGAGGCTGGTGGACAGTCCGCAGTTCACTGGGAGCAAACTCGGAATGAGGATTGTGAGACACAGTCCCTCTGATTCCTTTTGCTTCTGAGCTATCTTATTCTGTTATAGAAGTAATAGCTACGGGGTAGCTATATAACTACTACAAGATAATTCTTAGTTGCAGACTTTCCCAGACAGGTTCACTGAAGAATTGCACAAATATTTAAGGAAGAAATAACACTTGGATACTATCCCTTTTTTCTAATGTTACTATTACTCTAGCATAAAAATTCGAAGATATTATAAGGATAGGAAGCACGAATTAAACTTTTTAATAGTATACCTGTAACACAGCTTCTCCCAACACTCCGGAATCATTGCAGAAGAAGGCTGCACAGACTGTAAGAACAGAGGCTGGGGAAGACTGAAAAACTGTGGTTTGGTGATATGGCAGGGCCCTTGACATGACATGGCATGACATGACATGACAAACTTGAAGTCGCAGCATTTGTGACTACATGCACAAGATTTATACAAGATCAAGTCAGTCAAAATTTCAATATGGAGAGGGAAGTTTTCACTAAGTCCCACCTCTAGTTGCAATGGTCTTAATAGTTGAGAGCTTCAGGGGGAATAAACAATAGTTTTATTCAGAGATATTGCCTCAGGTACATTACCTATGTCTCACTGTATGGCCTGATATCCATGTGTGTACAAGCAACAGCAATTGGAGTCACTCAAGGAAAAGAAAAAGTATATAAAGGTGAGTGGGACATAAGATAGAGTATATGGGAGGAATTGGATAAAAGGGACTCAGGAGTAGGGTTGATCAAAGCACATTGCTTACATGTATCAAATTTTCAAAGAATAGATTAGAATATACAAAAACAATCATCCCATATCTGCTTTAAACCAAATATCCTAAATGTACACTAATTCTTAGCCAATTAAATCAACCAGATGTAAAATAGATGTGATAAAAGCAAATGGAGTGATTCCAGGAAATTAAAGACATTTGCCTTTGAAACACCAGGAAATACAGTTTTCAATGCTAACAAAATGGTCAAAGGCTAAATCCACACATAATGGCTCACACCAGCAATGCCATTACTCAGGACGAAAAGGCAGGAAGACTAGGAGTCCCACGTCAGCCTTTGTTACAGCAGAACCTGTCTCTAAACAAACAAATAAATGCAATGCAAAAGGAATATCTGGCAGCTATCCTAGTCAATATGAAGAAGGCATTAGATAAATTCCATAAACTATTCAGATGAAACCTATCATCAAACTTCTAATTGAAAGAAAACTTTCCAATGTCATAGGAAACTGGATTTCATGCTTGTTATTCAGTGTTTTGGTGTCCTGAGTTGTAAAACAAGATAATATAATTTATAATATATTCCCTTTCTGTTAAAAAGATTTTTTCATTCACAGATGATCTGACTGTTCCTAAAAGATTTTTGAAGGAATTTACAAAAGAGCTTTAGCATACAGTATTGGCAGGTTTGCAACTGGTAATTATATGCATTTTGATAAATTATCCATAAGGACCTGGAACTTGACTTTTAAAGAAACATTCCTAGTTGTGACTGAAAAGAAAACAGTTGTAGTTAAATCCGGAGATATATGTGTGTCCTGGTTCGGTTTCTGTTGCCATTATAAACCCTATCACCGAAAGCAACTTGGTGAGGTGGAGGTTTATTTTAACTAGAGGGCACAGTCTATGAATAATGAACGGAGAAGGATCTCCAGGACAGGAGCTGAAAGAGAGACCAAGGAAGAATACTGCTGACTGGTTTGCTCTTTCTGCCTGTCGTATGCAGCCCAGGTCCACCTGCCTAGGAATGGCACAGCCTAGAATAGACTTGGCCTACCTACAACAACCAGCATCTAGGAGGATGCCTTGGAATCAAGGCCACAAGCAAATTTGATGAAAGAAACCCCAACTGAAATTCAGAATATCATTTGTATAATAATTAATAATAAAAATATGTCAGTTCTTCTCAGGTGTATATATGTATTATGACAGTGGAATGGGTAATAAATATAGAATTGTAACTATGCCAGCAATGGCTATAAAATTACACATTTAACTGTTTTCCTAATGAAAATACTGAAGCAATTCTATGGGACTAAGGTAACTTTTCAGAGAGTGTCCTGTGCACCATTACATATGGGTGAACAAGAACTTCACCTCTGTCTCTTAGGACATGAAAGTAGCAAGAATAGAGTCATAGGCTTACATAAAACAGTTGTGATGATAAAGTTTCCAAAAGGAAACGCAGAAGAAAATCATTGTGACTTTTGCTTAGGTGAGAAGTTATTAGGATACAATAATTGTCAATTATTTAAAAACCCATAAACTGAAATTCACAGTAAATGTAAATGACTTGATATTTAAAAAATAACTATTAATTAACTAATGGGCAAGAAATTGTGGGAACTAACAAAGACAATATTTGGATAACATATATGAAGATAGAATTATACTCAGAATGTATTAAAAATCTTACAATTCAATCACAGATTAAACACAGAAATTGAAATTGGTGGAAGAAATTTGCAATAGACAACTCTTCAACAAATGAAGTACTAATTATGAATAACTATATGAAGCTAAACTCAACATTAATATTCACTACAGAACTAAAACTAAAATGTTAGTTAATACATTAAAATTAAGACTAAGTGTGGATATAGATATGAAATCTCATATGTAACTTATGAGAAAACAAAATGGGACAAACATTTGAGAAAGTTTGACATATATTAGTAGAGTAAAATGTAAATCCACCCAAAGGCTTACTAATATCACTTGTTTAGATTAACCTAAAAAAAGTAAATACATATGTTTACAGGAGTTCCATTCTTGGCTGTTTGTACCGACTTTATTCACAAAGGCTAAAACCTGGAAACATTGAGGAATTCAACAACTGGCATTTTGACAAATGGAAGGAAAGGAAATATCGATAAAAGTTACAGCATAGGTCTAGCTCAAAACCCTTATATTAAATGAAGTTGATCAAATGTAATAGCTCTGTACTGCATGAATCACTTATATGAGATTCCTTAATTGCCAATAATAGAAGGAAAAAATAGATTCGTCACTGCCAGGAGCCAAGTTACTGGAAGGCTACTGATTGCTGAGGGGCACGATGGGAATTTTGTGATTAGTGCAATATTCTATATTGTGACTGTGTTGGTTCCACAACAGCCTATGTCTGTCAGCAGTCATTATATATTTTGTTTTATATGTATTTGTATATTTTGCTATAGAGCTGGTAAAAAAAATAGTCCATAAAATAGAGATAAAAGACTCATTTGACTTTCTCCCTCATGTTCTCGCTCCTTCTGCTCCTCATCGGGACCTTGGGAGCTCAGTCCAGTGCTCCAATGTGGGGCTCAGTCACCTTCCCCATCTGTCGCCAGCTGGAGGTTCCCTCACGGTCCTGACTTTCTTTCTCATGTTCTCTCTCCTTCTGCTCCTCATCAGGACCTTGGGAGCTCAGTCCGGTGCTCCAAGGTGGGGCTCTGTCATTTTCTTCATCTATCGTCAGGTGGAGGTTCTATGGTGATATGCAAGAAATTCATCAGTATGGCTATAGGAACTGGCCTTTTCAGGCTCCCTCTCCTCAGTGCGTTCACTCATGGAGACGGTGGGACAGAACTAATGGGAGATCACCAACTCCAGTTGGAATGGGACTGATGGATCATGCGACCAAACCCGTCTCTCTGAGTGTGGCCAACAGCGGGGGCTGACTGAGAAGCAAAGGACAATGGCTCTGGGCTCTGATTGTTCTTCATGGACGGGCTCTGTGGGAGCCTTCTCAGCTTGGTCGATCACCTTCCTGGACCTGGGGGGAGTTGGGAGGACCTTGGTCTTAGCATAGAGTGGGGAACCCTGATGGCTCCTTGGCCTTGAGAGGGAGGGAGGGGAGGTATGGGTGGAGGGGAGGGGAGGGAAGGGGGAGAAGGAGGGGAGAGAAAGGGGAGAAGGAGGGGAAAAGAAAAAAAAAAAAAAATAAAAAAAAAAAAAAAATAAAAAAATAAAAAAAAAAAACTCATTTGAATTTCCAAGATTGTTCTATACCTTAATCTTTGATGTTAAGTAATTCTCCTAACCAAGATTAGGCAATGCTGAATCAGAAAATCCTCCCCTCCTAAGAATAGAGGAAAGTACTTCATCATAATTCAATATATGAGAAATGAATTCCTTGAGCAGTAGTACTTAGCTCACCAGAAACAAACGCTAAGGGCCATGCTTTCTTAGAAAGGTCAGGTTTATCTAAAATGTTTCAAAAGGTCAGGTTTATCTAAAATGTTTCACCGGTCAGGGAAGCTAGCCCACACCCTAGTGAAGAAATTGGTGCAAAGACGTGAGAAGGGCAAAAATAGTAAGGCTTCAATCCTGCAGGAGGAAACAGCAGACATGAGAACAAGTGTCCACCAAGTTCAGCGAGACCAATAAATCGTTCCTGCTAAACCGCTTTCTTCTTCCTTTCCACAGACTGTTTCCATAGATATCAGCTGCTCCTCTGAGAAAGTGACTATCATTTTTTCTTAGTAGAAATGCCACCTTCCTGTACTGTTCAGTGGCAGGTGTTGACTGAGAAATTCTCTAGGAATCCACAGCAATGAAGTCTTCTTGTTGGACTATGGCTGCATTATCATTTCAGTCAGTGTTATCTGAGCTACAGAAAGCATTCAACAAAATAAAATGAAATCAAATAAAGAGTGATCATTATGAAGACTTTCCCCTTGATCTTTCATTTATGTCAAAGAAACAGTAAGGCCATTAAGGGAACATGATTTCCTTCTGATGAAGGTCATGGGAAGTGAACCTAACATTCCAGCTAGAGAGTCAAGGGAACACTGCCAAGGACGGAGTGGCCACCCCTGGGAAGGCAGCCTCACTTCAAGCCCTGCTAAAGACTTAAGTGGGAAACTGACGCCTTAATGACACAATACACATTTTCCTCCCAGAATTTCATTCCCAAGTGCAGGGACGTAAGGAGCCACAGCCATGTGTCTTTGTAAATCTGCTCACGTGTCTCTCAGAAAAGTGTAACTTCTCCTTTTCTTATTTTTATCTATGTCTAAGCCTGCTTCACACCCACCCCTATACTTTGCATTTCCTTACTTTTTCTCTAATGCCCCACCCTTTCAAGCCTGGCCTGCCTGCTGCCAGCTGACTGAGTCCAATGATGGCTTAACCTAAAGGTGTCACTGTGCTGGTTTGTTTTGTTCTGTTTTTGTTTTTGTTTTTTCCTTCTCACTTCCATTCTCTTCTTCTGAGAAGCTGGTGTTCTTGTAGAGCTCTGCTGCCAAGGGATTGTTTTCTTTTCTCATCTTTTTGTTTATTCTTCTTTCATACAATACATCCTGATCACAGCCTCCCCTCCCTTTATTTTTCTTTTATATTCTAATAAAACTAACCTCAAGATTCCATTCCTAATGAGACCAAGATCTACAAGAGGACCCCCCCACACACACATTTCCTTAGTATCATCTGGGGACAGGAAGGGACTCCCAAAATATCTAGCACTAATCAATATTGCACGCTAAAGATGCTGAAGCTGGAGGGATTTCTCTATGGAACAAAACTCTAAATAGCATTAGTTTTTTAAGACTTTTCAGATAGACGATCCTATCAAAGATGTTAACTCTCTTAGAATGTTGGGTTCATTATATCTTCCTTATCTGCTTGGTTTCGGGTATGCTTGTTTCAAAAGATAAGATGTAAATAAGTCAATTTGAAGACATAAGCAGTGTTATCTACTCAAACTTTCATTAGATATTTCAGTTTGTAAACTAGTATAATTTTTCCAGGATGCTGATGTCCCTAATCTTTCTAATACCTTGTTAGAGGTTGTAGGTTTGGCAGCTCCCCATTTTCATCAATAGCAATTGCTTCTCTGGTTTCTTTTTCCCATCTTTCTCTTCAGCTCTCCTCCACACTGAACTGTGCCTTGATGTGTTCTCCTGTCATTCCTTACTGCCCACACTGCCCATCTCACTAAGAAGTAATTGTGATGACTATTCAATAACAGTGTTTTCACAAAAAAAAAAGAGAGAAAGGAAAAGAAGAAAAAATCCTAACATCACTCTTCTTCAAATTTCTTTGAAAGAATTTTGAAATAAAGTCAAAAAATGAGTAAATAATTCTCAAGAAATATCTTAAACAGTGCCAGCAGTACCATGAAGACACCTAGTTTCTTCTTGACAGAAAAAGTCGTCTAGATAATAATAAAAGGAGACTCTTAAAAAATAACCTGCATTAATGTTAAGCTAAAAATAGGAACACTTTAAGGTTGTCTCAACCTTACTGCAAGCAGGAAGCTCTCAACCTGTGTGGAACCCAAGTGCTATATTGGGTGATTTGTCTGATGAGTAGAAAAGAGCTCTCAGAATCCAGTCTGTAGCCACTTTATGCTATAGTATTTTGTGACTTGTTTCTGAAAACTTCAAAGTTAGTTCTTTTTTTTCTTTTTACTTTCTTTTCCTTTTCTTCTTCAGAGTTAAAATCTAAAATCTGAGTTTAGAGAACTGCTGAGAACAGCCCAATAGCCCTGCCAAATGAACTGCCTGGGGACTATAGCTTGCCTTCATTAGCGCAAACCTTTCTGTTGAAAAATTCAGAACACCTTGCTGGTGGGAGGAGACTCAGGCAGACTAGCTCTTTCTGAAGCTGCAAATTAGACAGAGGGCTTTAGGTTGCAAGCATTTACTGAAGATTGGGTTCAGACAGTAGTGACCATGTTGTCTTATTTAGGAATTTTGGGTTGCTTATTTGTTCTATAAGTTGCAAAGCACTAGATGATTAAATCATTATTATGAAGTAAAAAGCAGATATATGTTACAATTTTAAGCCTGTAAATATGCTTGCTCTGCTATTTCACACTTTATCTTTCAAATTTATGTGACTGTCAAATATATAAGATGATTTGAAGGAAAATAAACAAGTGGTATATATGGTTTAAGGACAATTTTACTTTCTGCTTTCTGTATGTTACGTACTTCTGGCTACTGTTTTTAGTTGTTGTCATATCTCAGGTAATGGTCCCCATCTCATCACTGTTGCAAAACAGGAGTCAAATTATGGTGTCCATTTGTCTAATCACTCATTCAATTAATGACATTTTTTTGTGACTCTACTACAAACAAAGACCTGTTGGGAAAATCAAAAATAATATATCCACAAGGTTAGGAAAACCTGCTTCTGCAAAGATAACATTATTTGGGGGCTAATTGAAAAAGAAATTGCAGGCTTTTGACAGTCCTTTAAATGTCTGGTAGAATTTAGTCATGGGTCCTTGGGTTTTCCTTACAGCTTCATTCTCATCACCCATTACATATTTGCTCAATCCAGCAAGCAACAAGCATATCTGGACACTTATGTTCATTGAAAAACTACACTCACCATGATGTGAATTTTGGAGTCTGTCAATAGATAAATAGATAAAGAAAACCACAATATACATGCATATGCATACAACACCTATCTCCTCAAGAAAAATAAAAATGAAATCATGTCCTCTGCAAGAAAAATAGTGGAAATTAAGAAAAATAAGCCAAATATAGATAAATACAAGAGTTTTTAATTTTTATGTTTAATATACAAAAAGTAAAAGTACAGGAGGCCAGTGTGGGGGAAGGGCAGCCTATATGAGAGGGAAGAGGAGGCAAGCAAGAAACAAGGGATGAATATGACCAAAGTATCCTATTTACATGCACAAAATGTTTGGTATAATTAATATTCACTACTAAAGATGTCATGGCATAGAACATAAAGAGAGATAAACCCTGAAGAAAATATGACCCAAAACCATGGTGTTGGAAGAGTCATATATGTCCTCTATCAGGTAGCATTGTGGAAATTTGATGCCAGAGCAAAGAATGTAAGCAGCAGGGACTGGTAGAGAATTTATTCAGCAATCTAAAGGCTCTGAGCTTGCTCCCCAGCACAGCAAAATACAAAACAGGATTAAAATTAGACAACAAAATAAATCAAAATAGAACATCAGAGGAAGTAAACCTGAAGAGAGGTTTGATGATATTTCGAACAGAGAGAACATGGTATCAAGCTCCAGGATTGGTCAGTACTGGCAAGATGAAAGAGCGACAGAGATTACGCAGAGTCTTGGGGACAGAATGTTTGAGCTTCATCTTATGGTTGTGAAAATAACACTCTGACCATGAGGAACCTGGTGCAGAAAGGGTTTATTTGGCTCATACTTCTAGGTTACAGTTTTTCATGGAGGTAAATCGGGGTTGGAAATTAAGACAGGAACCAGAGTCAGAAAGGATGAAGAGATGCTGCTTATCTGCTCAACCTCAGGCTCATGCTCAACCAGCTTTCTTATATAGCCATGCTCACCTGCCTGAGTATGGCTCTATCATGGTAGTCTGAGCATTCCCGTATCAGTCAAAAAAGAGCCAGAGATGGCGCTTGGCAATGAAACCTGAACAATTCCCCAAATGAAGCTCTCTCTTTCTAGGCAATTGATTCTGGGTTGTGTCAAGTTGACAATAAGAAAGCTAAACAACACAAGTGATAGAGATATTATGTCTGTGACATCCTTATGATTGCTCGAATTAAACTTTTCCTTAGGAAAAAAACAAGTGTCGACAGATATGATGATGCATATCTGCTGTCTCATATCCAAGAGATTTTCCTTGAGTTTGACTTCAGTCTGAAGCACATAATGAGTTTGAGGTTAGTTCGGGTTATGTAAAAAAAAAAAAAAAAAAAAAAACTGGTTCAGAAAAAAGAAACAAACAGACAAATAAAAAGAGGACTTTCTTAAGGATGTTAGTAACATAGTCTAGTCCATGTGTATAAGATATTTGAGAATAGACTATATAGATAAAGCTGAAATCATAATAGCCAGAACCTGGAAACAACCTAGATGCCCTTCAGTGGAAGAATTAATGAAGAAAGTGTGGAATATATACATATTAGAGTACTACTCAGTGGTAAAAATCAATGACATCTTGAATTTTGCATGCAAATGGATGGATGGAAATAGAAAACACCATCCTGAGTGAGGTAACCCAGGCCCAAAAAGATGAACATGGGATGTACTCACTCATAATTGGTTTCTAGCCATAAATAAAGGACATTGAGCCTATAATTCGTGATCCTAGAGAAGCTAAATAAGAAGGTGAATCCAAAGAAAAACATATTGTTATCCTCCTGGATATTGGAAGTAGACAAGATTACCGAACAAAAATTGGGAACATGGGGGTGGGGTGGGATGGGGGTGAGGGGAGATGGGGAGAGAAAAGTGTGAAGTGGAGGATGGGGAGAGCTTGGGGGAATAGGATGGTTGGGATATAGGAAGGGTGGATGTGGGAACAGGGAAATATATATCTTAATTAAGGGAGCCATTCTAGGGTTGGCAGAGACTTGACTCTAGAGGGTTCCCAGGTGTCCTACTTATACTATAAATGCCTATGTAAAGTGTGTGTCCGGCCTCTCTTCTAGCTGTGGGATTCACTTGCTGTTCCCTGTTTGATCAGAGGACTGTGATCTGTGAGTCTACCCGTAAATAAATAACCCTTTATTATACTCACTTCTGAGCTAGTGCTGGATTTCTTTTTAGTGACCATCTTCACAGAAATTTCAGCATGGATTTGGAAGAGTGACGGTAGAGGAAGCATGAGACACTGACAAGGCAGGGCGGAATGAACCTAGATTCCATAGGAAGCACACGGTATAAAATGGCCTCATCTCCTTAACCCTAAAACAGTCACACGAATGATGTTATCTTGTAACTGTTAAGAGTCTACAGTTTAGTACGGGATGAACCAGGAGAACCAAGATTTACTTCCTTTTTTACCTAAATTCCACTCCATGTCAGTGTGGAATGAGGCAATTGGCATGTCCCACTCACAGATTCAGTGTGCTCATTAGACGAACAGATGGGTAAATACTCATACATGTATAAGTACTGGTTTTGTCTCCATAAGAAGTATTAGTCTTTGAGTGTCCTACTGGTCTTAATTTCTTTCTTATCTCTACCAACTTAAGGTTCAAGCAGGTTTCCTTTCTCTCATGCTTTTATTGACTTATTTATTTATTTGTTTGTTTATTTTTTGTGTTTCTTACATTTATTTATTTACTGAGGCGGAGATGTGGGGGGATGTGGGTGAGCACAGGCACATGCACATGCGCACCATGGCATGCATATGGAGGTCAGAAAACAACATACAGGAGCTGCCTCTCTCCTATCAGTGGATTCTGGTGATCAAATTCAGTTAACAAAGCTTGGTGGCAAGTGCTCTTCCTTTTTATTTTAGAGAGAGATGTAAATATATCTTGAAAACGAGTACATGTGCAACTAATAGTAAATGTCCGGAGCAGGTTGCTCTATAAATATTTTAAGATTATACAATACTAGGAAAAAAGGAATGCATGTGTTGAATCATAGGACAGAACACAGAAGAATTTTAAAAGTGCCAAAGAGGAATGCTGAAGGAGGAATATGGATGTGGAAATCAACAGGCAACTGAGTGTAGCAAATTGGTGTTGAGTCATATTGTGTGCCAGGAAGCATCTAATGGCCTGGAAGAAAAGAACCTTGGCAGGAGATGTTCTGTTCTCTGGAAACAACTCCTCGATGTCATATCTTTTATCTTCAAGATTCCAGAGTTTTCTGAATTCAACAAACTGGCTGCCCTCCTGGTGAGCATCTTTTCTTTGATAAGGTTACTATGGAAACCATCCTAGCTATATTCATTTTACATGACAGTCAGAAACATCACAAGGAATTTACAGGGAGGCTCTTATTCATTTAATTATTTAAATAAGTAGTGTACATAACTTTTATGCTAGTTGTTTATACAGATAAATGATGACCCTTGATAGTGCTTTCTCTAGAGTACATTTGATAGGATATAATTGAAGGCTTAGAAATTAAAATTTTAAGGATATAAAATGACAAAGCATAAAGTAGCAAGAAAGCATCTTTTCCATGCCACGAGTTTGCTCAATCGAAACAAGTGGGTGCTTGTTTTACCAGTACTTATTATCCCTATCTGAAACTATTTTACTTTCTACCGTCAAAACATGACTCCATTTTGAGGTAAGGATAAATTTTTGAGACCTAAACTTTGAATATTTAATGGATGGAATATTAAAGCCCTTAAAACAACAAATCCCTGGTTCTAGTTTATCAAAATACATATAATGATTTGTCCTTCTTAATACCAACATACCTGCCTTGGGTCAAGAAGGCACCAAGAACCCAGCAGTAATAGTGGGGATGGGAGTAACAGTGATGACAATAAAGAAGACAGTTGCTATTATAAAAACTGTACCTTCATTAATTAATCTATCCTTGCAAGAGGCCCCATGATTTCTGAGCTTGTAGTAGTAGTTTGAATAAGAATGCCCCCATAGGCTCATATATTTGAATGCTTCGTCACCAGACAGTGGCACTATTTGAAATTAGGAGATTAGGAGAGATCGAATAAATTGTTTCACTTGGGGTGGGTCTTGGGGTTTCAGAAGCCATGCCAAGCCTAGGCTTGCTCTTTCTGTTTGTGGCTCAGGACGTAACTCTTAATCCCTTCTCCAGCACCATGTCTGCCATGCCTGTTGCAGTGCTCCCCACGATGATAATAATAGACTAAGCTTCTGAAACTGTAAGCAAGGCCCCTATTTAAATGTTTTCTTTTGTAAGAATTGCCTTGGTCATGCTCTTCACAGTACTAAAACAGTGATTAAAACAGTAAGCGTTTATACCAATTGACAAAGGCAAATGTGTTTAGTAACTTGGCTGTGATTATACAAAGTCTTACTGATAAAGGGAGGCTTCAAAGCCTAGTGCTCCATCTTTCAAATCTTTCAAGAGAAAATACACAAAAACCTTGAGATATTTATTTTGATGCATTAATTCAAAAATATTTGACATCTCCAAATGAGAGAAAGTCTTGCTATAATATGGTTCTTTTGTTTGAGTTTGATCATAGCTTGAAAAGGGTTACAATAAAGCACCTAGGCACGTTTGAGCCATTTTTAGATCTGGTGCTCAGCTCAGCAATTTGGGAAGAGCTGATAAACTCTATGTGAATTTTTATATGTTATACATCATTAATCAATATACATAAAATAAATGTCAGTGAGTTCCTACTGTGAAGGAACATACTAAACAGCAAACTTAAGTATTTTGAGAAATAGTACTGTTTGTGATATATGTGTGCATGTGTCTGCAAATTTATGTATATATGTATATACATATATATTATATATCTTCATTGAAGGCAATTGTCAAAGTCTTCGTGCATTTTTGGAACAAGGCACAATGTATTATTCAAAGCAAAGCTAGATGCAGCACTATTATGTAAGTAAATATGAAAGCAGCGACTCACCAATGCCAGACTGTAAAAACTGGTTCTCTGTGCAGTACTTACTGTGGTTCTTGCAGAAAATGGTACATTTAAAGGCTGCTACAGTAGATGTTTTCAAACATAAAAGACAGGAATAATCTCACAGAGTGACAGCAGTTCAAATGTGCCCATTAACTTCCTTTATCCAATCAAAAACATAAGTGATTACTTGAATCATTTCACACTTTGTACACTTTATTCTTTTGGTAGTCACCGGCTGCCTGTTATCTCTTTGGCATTCACATAGTGAGAATGAATGTATTGAGAACACAATATTTTATGTCATTACTCACGTAGATGTTCACTTACTGGCTTTTAAGGTTTTAGGAATATTTAAGGTCATTTATCACACACTGGTCAAGGTTTGCTTTATCTACATGGTAAGAATTAGTTTGGTACAGTTGGCCCAAACTCATCTCACTCTGTCAGCCATTACTCAATTTTCATCAGAGAAACCAAATATCTTTTTGATTACCATATTATTTTCACTCATCAGACACACCTGCACAACAGATAATTGTTCCCATTTTTCCAGTGTTTTTGTTTGTTCGTTTGTATAAATAAATTATTTCTATGGGAGAAGCAGCACTATTGGTTAAGTACCTTTAAGAAAAGTTAAGCATTAACCTACTAAATTCTGAATTTGAAAGCTAACTTAACGTAAAAGTGAACGTGGGCTTAAAAGAGGAACCATATCTATTCAGTTAACATTCAGCCTAAAATCTGTGGTAGAACGTAATATTCAGAAATCAAAAATCATGGACTAAGGAGGTAGCTCAGTGGTTAAGAACGCCTGATGCTCTTGCAGAGGACCTGGGTTTGGCTCCTAGCTCCCACATGCTGTCTCACAATTATCTCCAACTCTAGTTCCAGGGGCTCTGAAACCCACTCTGACCTGTGTGGATGCAAGCCATGTTCAGGATGCAGACTTACACATGCAGACAAAACATGCCATACACATAAAATAAAAATAAATAAATCTGAAAATATCAAGAATCAATTAAAGTTAGAATTGGTTTACATTTGGAAGTAGGTGAGAATAAGATAAAGAAGGTTATACATTGCAGTTTAATAGCTGTTTGATGATTGGAAGCTCAGTCTCTAAACTCTGCCATGCAAAACAACAAACTGGCCATGCAGAAAATCTTGATCTAAATACATTTCTGAGCTTCATGGATAATATACTTTTTGCAATAATAGGACTCCGTTTTCAGATAAATTACTCAAATCTCAATTTTAGGATGAGTTAGATGGAAAAGAAATATTCAAGGAAATAGGTGAAAAAATATTTAACAGGTTCAGTTCACTGGACCTCTGTATAATGAAATGAGTAGCCCTTAAAACAGGGAGAGGAAGCCTATGCTACTCACCCATGGATTCATGCTTCATCTTCTTCCAGGTTGTAAGAATAGGCCAGTAGTTCAGAATCTGTAGGCCACAACCCCTTTGGGGTTCAAATGACACTTTTGCAGGGGTCTCGTATCAGATACCCTGCATATCAGATATTTATTATAATTCAAAGCAGTAGCAAAATTATAATTACAAAGTAGCAACAAAAATAATTTTGTGATTGAGTCACCATAGCATGATGAACTACATTAAAGGGTTACAGCATTAGGTAACTTGAGAACTACTGGTCTAGATTTTAATAAAGATAAACAGGAAAATTTTTGGTGTAATCTTCCTAATCAGTATAGTTTAATTATTTCAAGGATTTTAATATTGTCTCTGGGTTGGAGTATAATGAAGGTGAACACTATACAATGGGTATGTGTTTATTTCTTTTAATTTCATATAATAGTATAAGAAGAAATTATTTAAGTTATGGGATCAACAAAATAATATAAACACTAATTCTTATTTCCTCCCATGTCTATATATAGTTATATGTATTTAAATGAAGACTTAAAAACTACATAGAAATCTTTAACACACACAGGGATTAGCATATTATTTTGATTTTATTCAATAAGCCCTATTTGATTCTGTTGGTTCATTCCTCTGGGGTGGTAGGCAATTTAGGTTTTTTTTTAAAAAACATTCTTTAGTAACCTGCAGTTTTCTCAAACAGTATGTTCTTCAGTGACCTGGATGTTGGATACAATGACAGCCACTCTGCTTCAAGGCAAGCATTTAAGTTAGACAGCAGAGTTGCTACTATGAACTTGAGATAGATTACGCTTAATACTGTGAAATGGTACTTTAAAAACCCTTCACTAAAAAGGTATTTTACATGAAACACACCAGTATTTTAATATCTGCTCTCTTTCTGCATGTTTCTTACTTTGAAAACTGAGCAGCTAAATTGTTCACAGCCCTTCATGATTTGTAGATACCATCTCCATTTCCAAAACATATGGTGATTTTTGTCCATTCAGTATGTATAATAAGTTTATGCACATTTATTGAGTGTGCAAACTATGCAAGTATCTATAAATTCAAAGAAATTTAAAATTTCAATCTATTGAGAATTTGAGGTCTTTTCCTTAATTAAACTTCTGATGAAAATTTACTCTCAATGTTATGTGGACAGCAGGGTATTAGCAGTGTGATCAGAAGACAGTAGCTTTAAATAACTGTGATGCTTTTAATCTGTGGACAGGAAAGAGAGAGCCATCAGGCTGGTCAAGCTGAGTTGGCATCTTCACCTACCAACAGTTGTGCAATTTTGAAAACAAAGCTGTTTTTATTCTGAAGAGTATAATTTAGCATTTTCCTCACTGATTAAATAACAGAATCAAAAACTGTAGGGAGAACTTATGGTCTATTACCTGTGGAGCCAACTCTCTGTGACAATTTACTTTGGATTGTGAACTTGTTTGGGTTTTGTTAGGAGGCTAGTGACCTACAGTTCTGAGTACGCATTCCAGGAAGGGTTTATTGAGCAGAGGAGACCTACATTGAATGGGGTGGGACTATCCTGTGGCTGGAAGGCATGGGAGGAAGGAATAGGAAAAAGTCAGCATACTATTAGAATGTTTTATTTTATTTACTTTTTGAATCTTTTGATGTAGCTCTCTCTCCTCCACCCAACTTTTTCCACCATGATTATCTGAATCCTCTCTAACTTGGGACCTGAACTTTGTTTTTTTCCTCTAAGTTACTATTCTCAATTATTTGGTCAATGACACTAAAGTAGTTGTTGTTAAAAATGAATACCACAGAAATTGGGCTGTTGTTGTGAATAAATTGGAGCATAAAGTCCTTAAACATTTTATTGTTTTGTTGAGCTATTCGAAAGAATTTGGAGATGCTGCCTAGAGAATCTATAGAATTCTTCAAGTAGAAATGATGGGTTACCTGTGGGGAGCTTATAAGATCAGAATTCAGATAAAAATATGTGTTAGCAGAGACTTGAAACCTTTTTACATCAGATTTATGGTGGAATAAGGACCACTGAGAATTGAACTTGAGGTCATTCATGTTTCATTCTGGCAAAATAATTGCCTATATTTCATCCATGCCCTAAAACTGTAGAAGGCTGAGTTTAAAGGTGTTGAATTAATTGATTTGATAGACATAATTTTAGCCAGTACAGTGTGCAGTCTGAGGGGTAGCTATTCAGTGATTCTTTCAGCCAGCGTTACAGTGAGAATATTGGACAAAATAGCAAAATGGAAGTCTCCCAAAAGGTACAACCCTGTCAAAAAAAGGAGAAAATTGAAAGTTGTGGATAAGAAAGGCATGGTTGTTAATAAGATTAGTGCTGTTACAAAGATGGATTTTCAATGGAACTATAAGCAAAGATCCTCTGAAAATATCTCTGAAATTATTGAGACTATCTTCCTTACAGACTCTAGAGATATAGTTATAAAATCTCACTTGAAGACTTTCTTTTGAAAAAAGTGAATTCCCAGAATATCTTGTTCTCATAAAGCCATTTGCAGAAGTGTTTTCCTAGATTAAAGAACATAGGCCCTCAAGTTCCTACAGCTAAGTTCTAGAAATATATGGCTACTGCTTGAGTTTGCACCAAGTCTCAGTGGTCAGACTCCATGCCAGTTTTACACGCATATGCAATTCAATAGTTATGGGTCTTGAATCTTCCCAAAGAAGAAGAGAGGGCTCGGACAAAGCATTACAGTGTGAGAGTCCCTGCAGTGAGCCCTCACAAGACAACTGATGAAGCTGAGAATGTCAAGTTTAAGGTGCTCTGGAAATCCCAAGGTGCTGAAGATTCCTAGATTGTAGAACTTCCACCCAGGAAAGCCCTAATCATCAAATGATGCTAGTTCGAGTCAGATGTCACTTGTACTGAAAACAATAGGACATAGGTGTGGGCATGCCCAAATCTTGGTGTCAGACATGAAAACATGGATTTTACTGCTTGCCTGCTCGAGTTCAGTCTTACATGAGCCCTGTTCATCCCCTTCGGCCTTTATCCCTCCAATTTGGAATGAAATGTCTTTATAATAGCGTTGAATATCAGAATTCCATAACTTGTTTTTATGAGAGGCTCACAACTAGTTGTTACCTTGAATCTCAGAGGAGGCTTTGACTCGTTAGATGGCTATGCCATCACAAACTCTATTTGAGGAGTTTATGGTAATGAAATGCTCTGGTTCCAATTGATGTGTTTGAGTAACAAGTTAACATGAGTTATATTAATTACGGGTGATCTTAAATGTCAGATTGATTGGATTTTGAAACACTAAGATTATTGGTGAGAAATTCCTAGTTAGTGGTAATGCCTAAAAACCATTCCAAGAAAGGGATAACTGAGCAGCTAGTTCCATCATGAATGCAATTTGTGTCGTTTCATGTATTAACCTGGGAAGAGATATTACCAAACTGTCCATCTCAAAGAGAGTGCCAGCCTGAGACTCCAAAAGCAATTTCACTCACTACTGGTTTGGTAAAGCAGTGAGCTCATGGTATTAAAGTAGCAGAAATGAAGGATTACTTAGCATAGTGACTCAAAAGGAGCGACATCACTGAAAAGCCCACCCCAGCTGGTGTATGACTCATAAAAGCTGCGTTCCTGGAGTTCTCTGCATAATTTTCCGGCAGCTCACCAGGGCAGACAGTTTCCTCCCTACAAAAACAGTTAGTAGTTCTACAACCTTGGTGAAGGGAATTGTATCTCTTTTGAATTTTAAAGTTTCTTAGTTTTTATGAGTCTCCCACCTATCTCAGGTGTTTCAATTCAGGGAAAAAAACAGTATGTTAATGGGGAAAAAAGTTGTTTCATCATAAATGAATGTTGAACATTTGAAGATGATTTTGTTTGTGTAAATGCGCATTTGAATATCACAAGATATCATATAACAGGTCTAATTTTATTTTTCTATGTACCATTTAAATTAATTTACATATAAACCTTTAAATTACTTAGTTTTAGGTGCTATTGAGGAAGATAAAATGGGCATACTCTTCTATTTCAAAAGTTATTTGCGTACATATTTCCATGTATAAAATATATATCTATGCATGATAACATATTATAATATATATGTTAAATGCATGAGAAGTTTCTGATAATAGAAAAACAATATTACTTTCTAAGTGAAAGTAAACCTATGTACACAGAAATGGTGTCTAAATAATTGCTTGTTTTGTTTTGTTTTGTTTTCTGAGATAGTGTTTTTCTGTAGTGTTGGTACCTATCCTGGAACTAGCTCTTGCAGACCTGACTTCAAACTAACAGAGATCCGCCTACCTCTGCCTCCCAAGTGCTGGAATTAAAGGAATGCACCACTACGGGCCATCCAATTTGTTTGGTTTTAGAGTAAGCTAATCTATATCCATAGTTTTGAAAATGGGTGGGTTTTATGTTGAAAATATATACTTTTAAGTAATTCCAATTGAGATAAATTAAAAATATAAACACATCTACTAGAGGATTTGCAAGTATATATTATTGCTTTTAGCTAATGCTCTTCAAGGAGTGACTGACATCTAGGATGATGGTCCAGCTCCTTTTCCACAGCTTAGGATTCTTGAATGACTGACAGAAATCAAAATATTTTGAGAGTCTCAGAAAAGGTATACATTTCAAGAACACAAGAACTTTATTCACTTATAAATAGTAGTGTTTTTTATCTTTGAATAGTTTAATATAATCATTTGAAAATAAAACACTTACAGAAAACACTTACAGAACCATTTTATATTTGCTCCATTTACGGCACCTAATTAACAGCTTAAGGCATGCATGGTACATGGTAGATTTTATTAGATTTGATTTTTCTGCCTGAGGAATTAGGATGTAATTGCACCTCTCTCTCTCTCTCTCTCTCTCTCTCTCTCTCTCTCTCTCTCTCTCTCTCTCTCTCTCTCTCTCTCTCTCCCTCTCCCTCTCCCTCTCTCTCTCTCTCTCTCTCTACCTCTCTCTCTGTCTCTATGTGTGTGTGTGCCTGTGACTGGTTGTATTATGTTTGAAAAGCAAAGGACATTTTACATTTGGTAAAAAACACAAAGCAAAGTAAGAAACAAGAGTGCTGTTTTGAACTATGATCACATGGAAAGCTCTAGAATATGAAATTTCCATTAAAAACCACTAATTCTAGGTCAGAGTTCGAAAATTACTATGGAGACTGATTTGTTCAGTTCCATCTGAGAAGTGGTCACGACTCAACAAGATATTTTTTTGTATTTGTATGAGTTTTTTGCCTCGATTTTCTTGATTTGGAATCTTACTTAGGATCCCACAGAAGCTTATTGGTAGAGAATGGTAGCCATTTATGAGTTATATTTTTAATATCAGAAATCACTGTTTTCTTCAATGAAAGTATATTGTATATTTGTACATAACACCTAGTTCAAATTTGTCCTTCCCTAGTTTTAGTAGGCTTAACTTCTTAACCAATACACACTTAACTCTCATATAATGAACTCTAAAATCATTCACAAGTTGGCACATAGCTGTTTTCCCCACAGTAATGTTGCGTTACTAAATTTTCATTTTCTCTGTAAGCCAACATTTTATTGTTTCATATTTTTCTAAAATTGTCTTTTCCCAGAACCCTAAAAAAAACTTTAACACATGTTCTGGTCTAGTAAACTAAGCACATGGCTACAGTGATCTCCTGGCCTTTATTTTCTGTTAGTAAATGGTGTGATATATTTGGTGTCATCATTTGGGCTCCTCATACCCATGCTATATTTTAGGTATGGTAGGTGGGCCTGTAAAAACACTGCTCTCTTGACCAATGTTAATGTGACATAATTAATAGTTACTGAGATTCTCAGACTAGACCTACCTTATCTGATTCAAATTTATCTGCAACCGTTCATCTATAAAGGGGAAAATTAGATGAAAATAATTAGAGTCTTGAGTAATTGAAAGGACTCTTTTTGATCTTGTTGGAATCCACACGTATCCCCTCGAAAGTCTTTGTTATCACAGGTTTTATTCTGTGACAAACTTTCCTTTATCTCAGAAAACAGTGGGACATTGTCAAAATAACTGTGATTTTAGGCATGCCAATTGGGGGATAGAGAATGCTGTGGTTACTACTTTCAGAGAAAGCCTTTAATTACAGGTGACATATTTCCACGTGTCATTCTTGTTGTGCAAGGTTAGTTCTGCTGTTGTAGTTAGTCCTAAACTCCCCTTTATTCTTGTCCTACATCTTATCTTTAAATTGAGAAAAAAATGCCACTTTTTATACAAAATTTCTACAAATTTAGAACCAATACAAAGCCAATAGTTTAAACAAGATGCTTTTGAGGAGAGGACCCAAATAAGAGTATGTGTGTACTGAACATATTTTACATTAGTTAGTATTCTATCTGGTGCAGCATCAATTAAAGAGTCAGTTAAATGCCACAAATAATATATTTTTACATTTACTATCACATTAAGACTCATTTCAGCACCAATTCGGTGTTTGACAGTGTGTTATAATTAAGGTTGTTGTCAATTGACAGAAACATGTTTTCTCTATCTCAGGAAGACAGGAGATTTCCTGTGTGGACACAGATGAAGCAAAAAGGGAACCACGACAGAGTGTAAGGTCGTTTGAAGAGTGGTAGCCAAAGCCCCTGCCTCCCTCTCAGCATCCCACCTGGCTGCACTGGCTTCATGAGGACTTTGGGAAAGAGGAGCTTCTCCCAGCCTCCTCCAACCTAGAATAGTACTTCCCCATAAACTCTCTCTTTGTGAATTTATTTATTTTCTTGTGTTTAACAGAATTTCATTATGACACATTTTCCATGTGTATTAGCTATGATATATATCAATTTATATAAAGTGCCCTTTACTGTGAAGCTTAAGTTTAGTTACTTATCATTGCCAAAGGGGTAATTGCAAAACAAAATAATATTACTGTCATTGTACATTTTTAGCATACAATAACATCACTTAATCATTTCAGTAAATGTTGGAACTATAAAATAGACAATCTGTGATAAGATGACAAAGCCTTCACTTCTTGTAAATATTTGATAGACATCTAACCTGTAATTTCTTATTTTAATCCTTTTACTGACCGTCTCTAGGGGACTACATGAACCTCTCAGGCAATAACAAGGGCAAATAAACCAACTGGTTCAACTTTTTAATGGCCTGGCAATGACAGTAGGATTGAATATTTCTCTAATAACTCCAAGAAATAAAGAATTACCTGTCTACTCTTGCTCATATCTGAGAGCAATTAATTTTATCAGCTGGCTTTGCATGCTGTCCTTGAACAGAAAGTACTGGCTACGCCTTTATGTTGTATTTGTTCTGAACAAGTCAAGAAAGAGATGAATTCTTTCTAATTATCTTTCAAATTTAACTGCTATCCCTGAAAACTCAGGGTATTGACTGTATTGAGCCTATGGTATGATTACAAATATAAGATAAAAAGCATAATTAATCAACAAGAATATAGTTTAAGGAAAATAAAGTATTTGTATGCTAATAAGAATGAAAATAGTATGGGGTAGTTGCTAAATTGTTCAGGACACTGGAAGGAATGTCAGGCTTCTATGATCATAATCATGAGAATGAAGACAGTGCTGAGTAGAGGCTGGTCTGTGGGTCATGTGTAGTAGATAGAAATTGGTAAAATAGCATCAGTTGCCTACTGACAAGGGATTTGGAGCCAGAGATATGGCAAAGCTGCCTGTGAAGAACAGGCATGGCATGGCAGGCGAAGACATGCAAGGAATACAGGTGAATCACAAGACACCTGCATTTACAGGGAACACTCTATCATTTTAAATGATGCCAGTCGTCTCCAGAACCCATGCATTAGTTCCTTGATATCACACTGGATCTGGATCAGATGTTCATCCTTGCAAGATGACAAGCGTGAGATGAGACCGGCATACGTAGTGAGTTACAGGTGGTGATAAACACAGCCCCAAAACAAATAGATGTTCAAACTGTCTCAGATAAAACAGCCATTCTCTCTTCACATTCTCTGTGTAGTGAAAACTGCCTCCATTTAAGTGAACTCTGGTTAAATAAAAGATACAAACAGCTTAATTTCCATCTAAGATATTCTCATGAAAAGCAAAGGGAGCAGATGAATTCTCAGAAAGAAATTTCCTACAAAGAGTTTCCTCATGTGACAATGAAATTCACAGATTTATTTTCTCCTAGAAATAATCCATAACAATTACTGATAATTAGTAATTCAAGTCTAATATAGAACATAGCAATCTAGTTACTCTACCCATTTACCCACAAGACAATCAGAAAATGCACCTAGGACATCCATACCAGGTACATAAAGAACAATTTTTGCTGATGCAAGGGAACACAGAGACATTCCTTTTGCCAAGTATACCTTCTGTCTTCTGCCTCAGAGCATCCTATTATTTTAAACAAATGAGTTCTTGTTTGACAAGAGTGAAAGAAATGCTCATCATAAATCAAATCAATGTAGGAAGGAGAGCATACTTGGGCTGTACTGTAATGATGGCGAGGGCCAAGTCTAAGGTGCCAAAACCACTGCAGCCTTCCAACAGTCGGGATGAGTCACTTAAAAAATGAGTGTTATGAACTCTGGCGAGGAGGGAAAATAACATAAAACTTGAGAAAAAAAATGCTAAGGATGCATGAGCCAAGGAGATGCCCACTAAGCCGGCTAACAAAGATAAGCTGAGAAGGGCAAATATTGAGAGTACAGTGAGGCCATCACTGTGTCTAGCAATAGAGTGCATAAAACAACGCACTTGAGAAGAGAGTAAATAAAGGGAAGTTCTGGTATAGGGGAGACCAAGGAGGTAGATACATACATACATACATACATACATACATAGGCCCCAAGTCATCAGGCAGAGAAAGAAGTAATAAAGTAGTGGGAGGACATGAACTTGGCTCATAATGGTGAGTGCTCATATGGGACAAAGGAAGATGACAGCATAAAAACAATCGCAGCAATAATAAAAATTAATAATAATAATAAAATATATTTTATCTGTAAAAACAAAGATGAAGTGGATTTAGTGAGATCAAGGGGATACAAATTGGAAAGGAAAAAGCCAAACTTTTCCTATTCACAGATGATATGGTAGTATACCTAGGAGACCCCAAGAATTCTGCCAGGGAACTCCTACAGCTGATAAACACCTTTATGTGTTTATCATGTGACAGGATACAAAATCAACTCAAAAAATTAGTAGACCTCCTATTTACAAATAATAAAGAAGTTGAGAAGCAAATCAAAGAAACATCACCATTCACAGCCACAAATAACACAAAATATCCTGGAGTAACACTAACCAAACAAATGAAAGACATATCTAACAAAAAATTTAAGTCTTTGAAGAAAGAAATTGATATCAGGAAATGGAAAAATCTTCCATGCTATTGGATAGGTAAGATCAACATAATAAAAATGGCAATCCTACCAAAATAAACCTGCAGATTCAATTGAATCCCAATAAATATCCCAAAACAATACTTCACAGACCTCGAAGTTCATATGAAAAAAAAAGGATAGCCAAAACAATCTGTATAATCAAGGAGCTTCCACAGTTATCATCATCCCTGACATCAAGCAGTATGATAAGGCTACAGTAATGAAAACAGCTTGGTATTGGCATAAAAACAGACAGGTTGACAAATGGAATCTAATCGAAGACCCAGATATTAATCTGCACACCTATGAATATCTTATTTTTGACAAAGAAGCCAAAATTATACAATGGAAAAAAAGAAAGCATCTTTAACAAATGGTGCTGGCATAACTGGATGCCAACATGTAGAAGAATACAAATTAATCCATACCTATCTCCATGCACAAAACTCAAGTCCAAATGGGTTAAAAACCTCAATACAAATCTGAGCACACTAAACGTGAAAGAAGAGAAAATGGGAAGTAGCATTCAATGCATGGTCACAGGAGACCATTTCCTAAATATAAATATAAGCACAGTAGCACAGGTACTGAGCAACAATAAACAAATAGGACCTCCTGAAAGTGAGAAGCTTCTGTAAAGCAAAGGACATAGTCAATAACACAAAAAGGGAGCCTACTGAATTGTAAAAGATCTTCACTAACCCACATTAGATAAAAAACTGATCTCCAAAATATATAAAGAACTCAAAAAATTAGACATCAAATTTCTAAATAACCCAGTTAAAAATGGGATACAGAAGTAAACAGTGAATTCTCAACAGAAGAATCTCAAATGACTGAAAAACACTTCAGGAAATGTTCAACATCCTTAGCCATCAGGGAAAGGCAAATCAAAATGACTCTGAGATCTTACACCTGTCAGAATGGCTAAGAACTTTGGACTTTTAAACTGTTGGGACTGTAATAGACTATAGGAACTTTTGAAATTGGACTAAAAGCATTTTTTTGTATTTTGGTATGTCAAAACGTCTTTGGGGATCAGAGTGGAATGTGGTTGTTTGAACAAAAATAGCTCTGAAAGGGAGTGGTATTATTAGGAGGTGTGTTGTAGTAGGTGTGGTCTTGTTGGAGGAAGTATGTCACTGTGGGCATAGGCGTTGAGGATTTCTTCTTCTCAAGCTTTTCTCAGTGTGACACTCAGACCACTTCCTGTTTCCTGTAAGATGTTGGACTCTGAGCCACCTCTCCAGCACCATCTCTGCTCACACATCAATGTCCCACATTGATGATAATGGATGAACCTCTGAACTACAAGTGAGTCACCATAATTGAATTTTTTCATTCATATCAGTTGTCAAGGTTATGGTGTCTTTTCACAGCCCTAACTAAGAAAGCCACAACTTGAAGCAAAAGAAACAAGCACAGAAGGCTACATACAATTTGATTCTAATTTTATAAAGTATAGAAATGGTTCCAACTATGTTTCTGAAATCCTTGATAGTGTAATAAAGAGTAAGAGGAATATTCTGGCATATTGGTAATAATCTTGGAGTTGGTTAAATATGTTCAATTAAAGAATATCTAGGACACATTGCTTTAGAAGTATACAATTCCCTTATGAATGATATGCTTCAGTTCAAAATTTTAGAAAAGGTTTTACGTTTCGGAATAGCTGTTAATCTATTTTGCCTCTTTGAAAGTTTGTAGACTGCTTAAGATTCAACACTCAACCTCATCCTATTTTTTCAGAACTTAATACATATGACAAGATGTCTAAGAAAACTGGTCCTTGGATGCTGGGCATTCACAGGATCTCTGTTTCACTGACCTTTCTCCACTTGTAGCTTCAGGGTTTTGATCTAGCCCTTTTATCTATTTTGGATAACAAACAAAAATTCAATAAGACATCAATTCAAAACATGATTGCTTTAGACACTGACATCATTTTCCTTTCCTAACATCTTATTTTTTACAGTTCTACTTATGAATAAGTTGTAAGGCAATTCTTATGTTCATAACTAAAAGTGCACTGTCCTTCCGTGTCCATTGATACCCATTTTTGGCTGCATGATAGATACAAACACCTTCTTTTTCTGTGTACCTAGACTTAATAATTTTGCTTGTAATTGTGAGAGTTCATAAATTGAAAGTTTATATTTAAACCTATTATGTAACCAAAATGAATCTTTGCAAATAAATACTATGTTCACAAGTAAATCAGGTATTTACTATCTGATAAGTTGTGAGGAACAAGTGCACAAAAGTCTTCGTTACTCCATTTAATTTAAAAATCACAGGCAAGAATTTAACCCAACTCACAGTGGAAACCCACCACCCATTATGGTAGAACATACCACCACTTTTAGGGGATAAGATATGTTCTTTTTTTACAATTTTGCCTAAGAAACTGCTTTCTATCCCTTTTCCCCTATTGGCCTTGAGAGGGAGGGAGGGGAGGTATGGGTGGAGGGGAGGGGAGGGAAGGGGGAGAAGGAGGGGAGAGAAAGGGGAGAAGGAGGGGAGGGAGGGGGGAGGAGGAGGGAAGGAGATGGAAATTTTTAAATATAAAAAAAAAATAAACCATGAGAAGAAAAAAAAAAATAAAACATTATGGCTGTTCCTAAGAACAGAAAACAAATGAAAAAAAAAAAATACAAAAGTCATATTTTCCTTAGTTCATTTAGGTTGCTATAACAAAATATCATATTCCAAATGATTATAAAAATGGAAATTTATCTGTAATAATTCTGGAAGGTGGAAAGTTTAAGATCAAACTCCCAGCAGACTGACTGTTGAGGGAAGGTGCATTTTTTGACTTATAATGATGTCTTCTTGTGTTCTTGTGGTGGAAGTGGGAGAATGAGCTCCTTTGGACCTCCTGAGAAGGGTGCTAATCCTTTAATGTGATGCTATCCTCACAGCTTTACCACCGCCCTGTATTCTACTTTCACACCCTGAAGACTTGAATTTGAACACACCCAGACAAAAGCATTGGAATAAGCAGGATTCGATCCTGATTCAAACCAAGATCATAAGGCAGCCGTTGGTTCTTGATTCCCAGCTTCTCCGTGTTGTCTCATCACCATAGACTAGACTAATGTCAGCTGCCAGCTGAATGTGGTATTTTCAAATCTTCTTATTTCAATTTAAATTCCATGGAAAAGTTCAAGAGTTTATAGCTCATAAATTCTACTGGAAGCTTAACTGTGGATCATTGCTAGGATTGATCTAAGTACCCGTCCTGAGCTATCATCACTGAAAAGAAAATGAATTGTACTCATATCCCAACGCTGGATTACTGCATGGCATATGCCTGAAATAGTAGTGAACTTATTCAGAACTTACAGCTGAGTGTTGGGGAAAGAAAGAGTAGATACCATATTATTATAAATAAACAGGTTCCGGGCAGCCAAAGCCCAATCAGTGCCTTCTACACATCCTTTAAAGTAGGATCAATAGTACTGGCCATCATACTTAGGATCTTTTGCTATTGTTATGAACACATTTATTGACTTTCTTTTCAAAAAATGATATTGAGTCTCTCATTGATAATATAGCTATTTGAATACAAAGAACTTCACTATAGAAAAAGCAGATACAAAAGATACTGTTTATTGTGCCACAGGGTCTTTAATCCCAACACCCAGTAGGCAGAAGCAAGTGGATCTCTGTGAGTTCAAGGCCAGCCTGGTCTACAGAGTGAGTTTCAAGACACGTTCTAAACTACAGAGAAACCCTGTCTCGAAAAACCAAAGAACAACAACAAAAAAGTTACTATTTATTAAACAACTGTGGACTGCATGTCATACAAGTACCCATATGTTAAAAGTTTGGTTGTCAATTCATGTCTCTCTGAGGAAGTGAAGCACTTAAGATGTGGGGTCTAGGAGAGGAAGTGATACCACAGCGGGCATGTCATTGGAAAAAATATCAAGACACAAATCTGTGCTATCTCCCTTCTTGGTCATGAGGAGACAAGTGTCTTCCTCTGACAGGCCTTTCCCTTTATGTCCTGTGGAAAAGATTTTCCACATGAAGCGCTGCCTCAACATTCCAATCAGAAACAGAGCTGCTCGGCCATGGACAGAAGCCTCTGTAACAGTGACCCCAAACCTGCCCTATGTAAGTTATTTCATGTCAATATTCTGTTTCAGTATCCTACAGGTGACTAACAAAGCAACTACCAGTTCAGTTACCAGTTACATTTTTCAGTCTTTGTATTAATTTCATGTTTTAATCATATAATATAAAAACGATAGTGAGTCTCCATGCTGCTCCTCTCCGAGATGGACGCAGGTTAAGATCTCTCCTGGTAAGCCACAAATCGTGGTGCTACCCAGATTACTAAATATGGGTTAAAGGAAGATGTGAGAATTAACCAATAAGAGGCTGAAACTATGGGCCAGGCAGTGTTTTAAAAGAATACAGTTTCCGTGTAATTATTTCGGGTGTAAAGCTAGCCGGCGGCCGGGTGGCGGAAAGCTAGCCGGTTGCTGGGAACTGGGCGGCGGGAACGCAGCCCGCCGCTTCCCACTACAGGTCATGAGGAGACAAGTGTCTTCCTCTGACAGGCCTTTCCCTTTATGTCCTGTGGAAAAGATTTTCCACATGAAGCGCTGCCTCAACATTCCAATCAGAAACAGAGCTGCTCGGCCATGGACAGAAGCCTCTGTAACAGTGACCCCAAACCTGCCCTATGTAAGTTATTTCATGTCAATATTCTGTTTCAGTATCCTACAGGTGACTAACAAAGCAACTACCAGTTCAGTTACCAGTTACATTTTTCAGTCTTTGTATTAATTTCATGTTTTAATCATATAATATAAAAATACAAATATTATTGTCCTCCAGTAGAAGAAAACTAAAATTAAGATACTCATGAACTTGTCTGAAGATTCATGGCTTGACCAGAGATTTACATTCCAAACGCAAATGCATACCACTTGACTATTTGTTCTAGACATTTAGACTATGTCACATCTTCCATAATATTTAAATGTTCATATTTCAGAGAAAATGTCCCTATGAGACAATAATAAAAATAATAATAACCTGGTTCTTAAAATACTTCATAATCTGGACCTCAAAGTTATATTCAAATTCATATTTTGGGGGGGGATTGTTTTGGTTTTGGCTTTGTTTGTTTGTTTGGTTGGTTTTTTTTAACTTTTATAGGATTTGCTTGCTTATTAGTTTGTTTTGCTCCTATAGTAGAAGATACATCAGGAATATTTCTGAAATAAAATTTAAACAAATTTTGAACACCAAAATGTTAAGAGGATTCTCAGCTCTTTAGGGCTATCGATTTTACAATGAGAAAGTCAGTGTACAGGGTAAGTATGTTCCTAACTTATTTGAACTCCCTCTTAACTATCACAGGTAGCTCTTCTGTATCAGAATTAATCATAATTTAATGGTTTCCATTTCTTGAGTGATTTCATTGTATGAAATTCTGCTTGGTAGCCTCGGTAAGCAGCTTTTTATAACTTTTCTGAGCATTTCATTGCATTAATCAAGGTCATCTTACGGATTATTTTTTTATCACAAGCCTAGCAATGGCATATTTAATTACAGCTTGAAACACAAACTTCAAGGCTAACCTGTATATCAACATATTAATTGATGGAGGAGAGTTATCTGTCTATGTTTCTTTCATTGGTTAATTAATAAAGAAAACTGCCTTGGCCCTTTAAGAACAGAAAATTAGGTAGGTGGAGTAGACAGAACAGAATTGTGGGAACAAGGAAGTAGAGTTAGGGAGACGCTTCAGGCATTCGCCATAGTGAGTCTCCATGCTGCTCCTCTCCGAGATGGACGCAGGTTAAGATCTCTCCTGGTAAGCCACAACTCGTGGTGCTACCCAGATTACTAAATATGGGTTAAAGGAAGATGTGAGAATTAACTAATAAGAGGCTGAAACTATGGGCCAGGCAGTGTTTTAAAAGAATACAGTTTCCGTGTAATTATTTCGGGTGTAAAGCTAGCCGGCGGCGGGTGGCAGCCCGCCGCTTCACACTACAATTAATGATTTTTTAAAGCATTTGACTGTTAGCCAACATAACAGAATAATTTAAATTAAAATCCCTCTGCTGTTAAAATAATCTAGGAAAACTCATAGATTCCCCTTGGTGTGGCCTGATTTCCCTGATGCTAGTCTCTACAACATCTGCTGATAGATGGCCCAAGAGAATGCTCCACCATCCTCAGTTCCATAAGGCCCTTATGTAGACACTGCCCTTATCAGCATGCATTTGCCTCTGTACATGGAAAACCTTTTGTTCTGATAAATGAACATGTTATTTAATTGCCTCTATTCATGTTTATAGCAATACATTAGTGTTCTCAGGGCTTTCTCAAGATGCTTCTTACTGCAGTGGACAGTGGTTAAAGCAGAGTCCCATAGCTGGTAAGAATGCAATGGGGTGCTCAGTCCCAAATGTAGTATCTATATTACCCTCTCCAATGTTTAGGGCCCTTTTTGAAAATGGGGCAGAAGAAAAGAGTTGTGGAGCCTGCGTGTGACTGAATTAGGCCCTCTGCATGTGGGAGACAGTTGTGTAGCTTGTTCTTTTTGAGAGGCTTCTGGCAGAGGGGCAGGGATCTATTCCTGTGCATGGGCTGGCTTTTTGGAGCCCATTCCCTAAGCTGGGATGCCTTGCTCAGCCTTGATGCAGCAGGGAGGGTGGTCTTCATCCTACCTCAGCTTAATGTACCAGGTTGCTACAGAAAGATGTCTCCTGGACATAGCATAGACATCGCACCCATGAACTTTCTACAGCCATAGTTACTTGCACAAGATTTGAATCTCCAACATTTCTTGGCAGCTGATCCAGGGAGGTATTAGAATGGTAACTGGACATGAACTGGAGAGAAACCTCATGAGCAGAGTTCATCTGTGACCTCTGCTTCTCCTACTGCCAACGTTGCTTGCTGCCTTGAGTTTCTGCCTTGTTTTTGCTCAGGGATAGAGTAAAACTATTAGCCAGCTAAACCTGTTTTGCCCCGTTGCTTTTGGTCACAGCAACAGTAAGCCAACTAAAACAGATACTTTACAAAAAATGTACTACTTTATAACTTATTGAATGTGAGACAATGTTAAATTGAGGTATAAACTCTTAGGGAAGCTCTGTGAGAAAAATTTCTGCAGTCACTAGAAGGTAAACTAGAAATAGCTGACATTGGACCGTAGCGTTTAATAACAGTACCTCGAGATACGTGACTAATTGCTTTCTTTCTCTATAATTGTCACCCACCCACTCACACAGCGTTCTCCTTCACAGAAAAGGAGGGGGTGGATTTCTACAAGCACTATAGAAAGAAACTTCGAATAGCAAAACAACTCAGGACAGCTTTTAGCTCACAGTGGGGAAGGGTGTGCAGCAAGGATAAGGGCAGCAGACAAACTCTGCTGATAGTTTTGCCATTAGTAGCAACCCTAGCACCTTGGATAAGCCTTATTGGAGCCAAGGGACCTGAAGGGCAGCCAGCAAAATGTGGTATTTTCATGGTAAAGCCAATACTTTAATGGTTGTACTTCTGTAGTTTGTTATTTTATTGATCTCTAAGGAAAATCTGCACCAAGAAGTTATATTTTCTTATGGTATGGGAGTACGGAAAGTGGACGATAACCAAGGACTCTTGCAAAAATGAGGTCCCAGCCTCCCTAAGCACAGTGCTCAGGTTGCACGTATTGATTCTTTACCCCAAAAGATACTATCATGTGATACAATAAAAAAAAATAAATTCTCAAAGATTTATATGTTTGGGAATCTTTCAAATCCCCCAGAAAGAAAATTGAAAAAGAAAGTCTATTGATGTTTTTTGTGTGGTTTGTTTTTGTTTCAGTGACAACAGGGCATTGAGACAAAAGAGACCTCAGGGTGTGCTGTCTCGGTGCGAACCGGAGCTGTCCTGACAGGAGTCCGCATCCTCTTTTCTCTGTTGCCCTCCTACTTCGTAGTACAGGATCTCTAGGTTCCTTGGTTGTGCGAGAAAAGAGGAGACTAGCTTATTTTTGCCATTAGTTGTGAAATCTTATCCAGTAAAGATAAGAGAGCAGTTCTGAACTTGTTTAGACTTCTTCCTGGAAGTTGTTTGCAATTTAATTCCTACAGTGTCGGTAACAGGCAGTAACTAATGCAGCATTTCTAGTGTGAAGCCATTTGCACTGAACCACATCTCTTTCTCTTGCCTCTTTGTCTTTTTTTTCATCCCCCAGTCTCAAGAATCCATTCATGTACGGACACACAGAAATTCATACTGTGCATGGACCTGAAGATCATTGGCTATACATACCTTGGTCCTAACAAGAGAAAGAAAAGCCCATTGTATAAAACTGGCATTGAAACGTGTGTGTGTGTGTGTGTGTGTGTGTGTGTGTGTGTGTGTGTGCTATTTAACTGGTTTTTTTGGAGAATTTCCAGAGCTATTTAATATAATATGTCCAAAGGCTTTGCTTCTCAATTGTCTCACCCCGCCCAAAAGATTTTTTTTCTTTCATCCTTGCTCAGACATTGACCAACATTACTGTATCTATGACCTTGTCACCACCCCCGCAAACCACTTCTGATATCTCAGTTTCAAGGACTTAGCCTCTGGTAAACTACTCAAGACATGGCTTACTTTACTAAGTATTTGAATCTCAGCAGTTCTTCGTCTTCAAGGAAGATTTTAAATTTTCTCTCCCTGACTGTTCATGTTCTCCCCTTCACTGGACAGCTTAGATTCATGGGAGCAAAAGAGAAAGAAAAATTTTATTCAGCAGGCAATGATTTTCAAGTTATGACAAAATGGAATGAAGATAAAAAATTTCGCATTTTGCTGTAAAATATTTGGTTCTGCCTTGGACCAATGATAAACAATAAAAGACAAAAAGTGCAGGGATTGAATTAGAAACAACTCACTGCAGCTTCACAGAGGGAACCCTTGTCTAAAGGAGCGAAAGGCAACTCATTTCTTCATATTTAGTATTTGTCAGATACTATGCTAGCTACAGTGATCATCGCGAACCTTAAGACAGAGGTATTGTTATCAGCCTTACATGACAAAGTTAGGAAATGGAACATTAAATATTGTAGAAGTAGGAAATGAGAAGCGTAGATTTAATCCTGGCCTGTTAACCACCAGACCATCCCTCCTACCTCACTTCCTCCATGGAATATTTTAGTGTATAGGAAGTTACCACAGCATTTCGCATATAGAAGCAATGCTATCTACATCTTAAATTTTAAATTTCATAATAAAATTTCTAAAATAAAATGGAGCTGTTCCATTAATATGTCAGTTACTAACTTATTTCAGTCTCCCGAATCAACCCTCATTTTCCATTTTAAGGCAACAAAGAGTTGGAACTCCATCACATTTCATGATGCTACGATTCCTATCATAAGACACTGAGAAAGGACCTCTCTTGCTGTTGGTGGAGCCTGCAACGGGGTAATTGCTAGAGATATAAGAACATCCACACGGGTTAAACCCAAGGAATGTTCATAGGATGTCTTGTCTACTGGTGGCATCAAAGACTTGATCTGGCTTGTCGAACACCCTACCAGCCTTTTTGATACAGAGAAGTGTTGCTCCTGGCTACCTGTTCATAGATGGACTCTGATATGTTCTTCATATCTAGTGACTACAGTATCTATAGTGCATGTTCCAGTGAGCTGCACTGCCTTATAGTTTGATAATACTTTGTCTTGGGGATTGGGCTCAACTTTCAAATCTACCATGCCTTGCTATTTCTTAGCCCTGAGTATTGTTGGAATGCTTTTTTCACTTACACTTCCTCTAATTCCTGAAAGTTAATATAGTTTACTTTTGAAGTAAGGTCCTTTCCACAAATCCATACATTCTGAATCTTTTGATTAGCTCTAGATTAACAGATATCAAGAAGAAATTGTAATGTCCCCATTTCTTCAGATATCATTCTCTCTACCCTAGAGATAAGAATATACTGATATTTTGATTGTTTGTTTACTATTTAGAAAATACATAGTGTAATCTCACTTTAGCATAAAATTTAAGTGGAATAAAACTTATGAAATAACTAAACCCTGATAGTAAGTCAGTTTACAAGCATGAGATGTTAACTTCTGCTGTTTTAATAGCATTGCTAAGGATTTTCTTGTATTTTAGAAGCACAGAAACTCATGCTGAATGTTTCCTTTGAAGCACATAGTATGATGTTTATACTTGGTGGATGATAGAATCTCAAATGGGAAATATTCTCTCAGTTCTTTCCAAGAAGTGCAAGTCTGGATAATAACTTATCCCAGAAATAGATAGTACTTATCCCAGAAGTCGAGATTTTAATTTTGGTTTGGTAGTGGTAGAAATGAAGAGATGGAGAGAAAGAGAGAGAGAGAGAGAGAGAGAGAGAGAGAGAGAGAGAGAGAGAGAGAGGGAGAGAATCTATTTCAATAACCCAAAGGCTAGACTCTAGATCAGCTTGTTTGTTAATTTTGCTTCTAAACTTTCCTTTTAAGGGATGTCCAGCTAGCTAGTCAAATTCACTTTCTAGGTCTATCTGGGAGATAATAGCATTTGAATTGGCAAACTGAAAAGAGCAGACAGGCCTTGCCTGTGTAGCCAGGCATAATCCAGTTTGTAGAGTTCTCAGGTATAAGAAAGAAATCAATTCAGGACACACTGACTCTCACTGATAGAACGAAGACATCTTACTCAGCCCGTTTCTGGGTTTATAGTTCTCTTTCTCTCTCTCTCTCTCTCTCTCTCTCTCTCTCTCTCTCTCTCTCTCTCTCTCTCTCTCTCTCTCTGTGTGTGTGTGTGTGTGTGTGTGTGTGTTTCTCTCTCTGTCTCTCTGTCTCTCTCATGTTTTTAAATCTCAACATACAAAGTTATAAGGTGCAATTACATTTACTATCAGCAGCAACAATTACAATATGCCTGGGATTATTTGAATCAACTTTAATGGCATACTACTGAAACCCAGTGGCATCTATAAAAATGAATGAGCACTCGAGAAGTGGCATGCATTTTTAATGTACTATGAATGATCATAGTGAGCTATAAATCTGTTGGAAGCAGTAATGCTGAGAATGTGGAAATATCTTGCTAATTATGTCCACCCATTTATGTGCGAATGAATAAATGAAGAAAATTTTTTGTGTGAATCAGCAGGACATTCTAAACCATGATGAAGTGTGAACATGTAAAGAACGGGAAGATGATAGCAGGAAAAAATATTAGTCACACTCATCCCTCAGTCTTGTCTTTGTGCATCTGCAGTGAAAGAGGGGAGATAGTAAGATTTAAAGGTCCTTAATGTCAAATACGTAAGTCTTTTTTTAGCTTCTTTTTTACTTCATTTTCTATTTATTTATTAAAAAATTTCTACCTCCTCCCATCCTCCCATTTCCCTCCCACTCTCCCCCCTCATCCTCCCCCACACTCTCCAGTCCTAAGAAAAGTCAGAGTGCCCTGCCTTGTGGGAAGTCCAAGCCCCCACCCTCCATCCAGGTCTAGGAAGGTGTGCATCCAAACATACTAGGCTCCTACAAAGCCAGGACATGCAGTAGACTCAAAATCCAGTGTCATTATCAATGGCTTCTCAGTCTGCTTTTAAAAGGAAACTCCACCTGAAGAGAAACTGTGTAATATTTCCTTCTATTTTTCATTTTTACTTGTCATTAAGTCTCTGAAGATAAATCTATTTTAAGTAAGGCTACACCCCCTGTCCTTCCCTCTCCCTCATTAACATCACCCACTTCTTTTCCTAAAAGGATGACATTTCATTTACTGGGTCCTGATTTTTAGCTTTTATTATAATTTTATTGTAGAATAAACTACTAAAAAATTTCCAAGACAATATAAAGTTCCCAAATGTGCTGACCCTATTGGAGCTGACATTTCCATAAACCATTAAGGTAAATAGGCCATGCAATTGTTGAGGAATATGGTTCTCTATTTAAAGTGACATTCAAAGCTAATAATCAGCCCAGGATCATGTGGGAGCTGGTCTGCAGTATTGGTTCTTTATGAAAAGAAGTCATGAACACAAAAAATAATGGGGCCATTCCAAGTACCAGTCAGCATAATAAGCTTTATTCATGGAAAATGTCAAGGAAGCAGGCACTAAAGAAAGTACTGCACTCCCTTCCCATAGGAATCTTAAAGATTCAATCCCCTCCTTGCCTGTCCAGGAAACTGGACCTTAGGAAATTATTTCTCAGCTCATGGCCCTCTTCGCATGTTTGTCTGCCTTTTAATCCAGAAACCTTAACTTTATCACCATGAGCTGTTTTACTTACAACTTTTTGTGAGTGGGTGGGAGAGCAATGGCAATGGAGTACAACCCCACACAGAACTAATCATTGAACATCGAGACAAGATCTTTCTGTAATGTAGAGTAAGACGAGGAATATTCCACCTGACCCAAACATCTGATGCGTCTCAGCTATCTCTGGAAATGCATAACCTATCTTATGACTTACTGTGAAGGTGAAGAAGGGCAGCTGCCCTGAGATCATCCCAGGTGAGTCTGCAGGGATGCTCACCCCAAGAAAACTGCAGGGAAGCTGGCCAAAGCCCAAGTCTGTGACCTAAAAACCTAAAGAGATGCAATTGCTTGGTGTTACGGGTTGTTCAAGGGCTTTAAAGCCCTGTGAAAGAAGAGTCGGTAACGGGTGTATCTGCAACTCAAGAAAGCCCAAATGAGAAGTTTTATGAGCCATAGCATCATAAGATAAGAATCCTACCACTCTATACTTGATTTTAAAAAAATTTATTTGAAACTGGAAGCAGCCACCTTTCATAAGACATAGACCAGGATAGGAACAAAAGAGATCAGGTCTATTCTGATCCACCACTTAACTCTTTTGGGCTGATGAGTCATTGAGCATGTGAGGATGGTAGACAATTCAGTTGCTAGAGTCTTTTGTCTTGTTCCTGGATCCAAAACACCTGCAAATTTTACCTTATTAAAGAGAGAAACAAATTTGTGTCAGAAAACAAAACCCATGTGTACTTAGCATCAGATACTGAAACCTCTGCACCCATGACTTTACCAAGCCCAGCATGTTCCCATTCAGGAAATCTAATTTGATGTTTATTTAGAAATTAAAACTTAGATGTGTTCCTTCATTCCTTGGATCTCATTATGTGCTCTTTTTGGAATGTAATAATTACATTTTTATTAAGAACATAATTTTTAAATGTTTGAAGACTCCTCCATGTATGCACTTGATTGAGCTTCTCAGCTGAAGAAGTGACCATCTTTCTTCAGGAGAGAAACAGTCCCTAACTATAAAAATGAAAAGGCTTTCTCCTTCAGTGCCAGCACAGAATCTCCTGCAAGGATTTCCCAGAGTTTATGAATGCACAGTATTTGAACACACAGGGCAGCCTTTGATACAACCGTTTGATATTAACCACAAACCAACAGAGAATGGGAACAGGGAATCTATGCTGAAATTGCTGGTACTTTTAGTGAAGAGCAACAGATTTGCTGTAGGATACAGTTGAGTGATTCTCCTATTTTGAGAAAGAAACAGCAAAAAAAATGAAATAAAGACTCAGAAAAGGAAGACAGGTTACATAGAGAAAAAATGATAGTATCAGTAAGGCCACCAGTCTCTGTAACTGGAAATGGGTGAAAGGGGTCTGCCACCTTAGTCACAGCTTAAACTTACTATAGACTCCTTGCTGAAAGTATGTTCATATAGAGCCAATACTAAAGATATTAAGATAAAGCCATAACTACTTGAATAAATATCTTAAAACCTTTGTGTACATGTGTGTGGGTATCAAGGGTAAAGTTTGCCCCAGGTGTTTTTTTTTTTTTTTTTTTTTTTTTTGAGAACCAATCACTTTGACTTTGGAAACATGGAGTCTCAATGCTATCTGGGGCTCTCTGAACAGTGTAGGCTACCTGGCCAGTAAGCTTCAGGGATGCTCCTGTCCCTTACTCTCCAGGGCTGAGAGTGTCATCATAGGCTATTATATCTGAATCTTTATTTAGGTGGTGGTTACTGAACTCACATTCTCACAGGCACAGAAAACACTTTACTAAAATAACTATCTGCCCAGTCCCCCCCTCTCCAAAACTGTCTTAAAATAAAGAGAAGGCACAGAAAGATAAAATGGAAGAAACAGAATGTAAGTCTTAAACACTTTAAAGTGTAAAACTCTGAGATTTATCTCAAAATTAAATTTAAGAGGAGCCATGGCTTCTGGCATGAAGGTGTTTATCATGTAATGAACATTAATAACATAATCAATAATATAATTAATATTACATTTGAAATTTTGTTAGAGCTAAACTAGTCCACAGCAAGTCTTAGACTCTGGAGATGATAATAGGTTAATAAAATAAGAACATTTGCCCAGAGTGGAGTAGAGATTAATATATTCCAGAGGAACATGTGGTCCAGTAGAAATAAATATTCTAGAAATCTTAAGAAATAGTAGGCCTTATATTTATTACTTCATACCAAAAAAGGAGAAGGGGTAAAGGATAAAATGCAAAAATTCTTGACTATAAAGCTGAGACTTTATCTAGGACATGGCACATGCCTATATCTGACCATTCATTGTAAGACAAACTAAACAAGCTCCTAACCATTTTCTCTATAAGGACACATGCATGAGGAGCTCTCACTATTGGCCATAGTGTCTCATGAATAAGAAGATGTAGCTATGTGTGCATTTAGGTGTGTACATGTGCACCTGTGTGCGTGTGTGCTTGTGTTAGTAAGGAAGTCTTTGACTCTTAAAACACAATCATTACAACTACATTACCAGTATAAAAAAAATTTCATCTCATTTCTTTCTAGATTCCTTTATACCTGGAATTGGCTGTTTGTTTATCTACTCTCCTTAGTTTCGCAATCTTTGTGATGTTGGGGCTGGTACTCTGCACGCCACCATTTGACCTTCACAGTTGAGTGTCATTATGCTTTGGCAAGAAGGAAAACTCACTAGAATTTCTATATCCAATGTCTATCAGGAGTTCTTTAGTTAGTTTCCTCAGCCCAGCAACAGTACTTTGTCCCAGTGGCTGCAGCTGACTGTTTGAGCTCCGACATCCCATAGAACCACATTTCCTATTATTCTTTCCTGGTCTACATCAGCCCAGCATCATCAGACCTGCTTTGAGGCCTGTGTCTTACAACTCAGGGCATCTTCTCTCATCTCAGAGGTCCCCACATCAAACAGCCATGGCTTTGCACCTTGGGTCTAAGTTTCAACTTGATAGCACATAAGAGTTTTTCTCTAAATGCCTATCATGAATACATAATCTTGGTACTTGGCAATATGGTGCTGTCATCTACGAATGTGTTGAGCCACATTCACGGCTTTCCTGAGCCACAGGTTGAATGTTCCTGGTAGATACTACCACAACTGAATCAGTTCCCCCAACAATACCAGAGCACAGCGCAATACCCTCCCCAGTGTTCCAGCATCTGGCTATTCAGTTTTTCAGAGTTATTAATATGAGCACCAAGGAAGTACACATAACCTTTTCTAAATTAAAAATACCACTAACATCAAATGAAGTTCTCCAACTAAATTTTCAGGAATATTTAAAGCAATTTCTCTCCCAAAACAATAAAATGGGGTAAGATTTCAGAGTTAGCTTGGTCACATAGTAATTTAATTAATTTCAAAAGACATAGATCACTTACAAGTTCTATTTGGATGGTTTCTGTGGTTGAACCTAAGGTGGATATCTAGCTCTCTACCACTCATGTGTATCTCCAGCCCTAACACAGATGCTATAAGGACTGGGATGTGGTATTGTGTGTGACACTGCAGCATTTTCAGGAAAGTATCTTCTGTCATTTATCTAGTGTTCTTAACAGTAACTACAAAGACAATTCATGGCCCTTCCCATGTAGCAGCATATATTTAATAAATGCAACTAAGTCTTGCTATTTCATTCTTGTCTCGCTTCCCCTCCCAATGATGGAAGACTGTTTTCAGCACCGAATTGTCTGAACTATGAATCATGTTAATTTCAACTCCTTAAAACTTCAAGAGCTAACTGATTTGTCTATTTCAAAAGGCACTGTTAATTTTGTCTGTCATTAAGAAGATTAGTTGAGTTTTTGTTTTTGTTACCTAGCAACAATAGATGATATTTAAATTCACAGTACTCTCCAAGGTTTTGAAAGTATTTCCTGAGTTTTCCTTCATTTGATTTCAATACAATAGGGGAAAACAGGTAATTACACCCTTAGATCTGAATTCTACAAAGTTTTATGCAATAAAATTTAAGGGGGAAATAGACCCTAAAATAAAATATTCTCTTGTGTGTTACACAAGCATGTGTTGAGTGTTCAGTCATTCATTGAAACAAAGCAGCAGGCAAGAACAAAATGCTTATCACCTGCAAGTAGTCTGGCAAAATCTGCTGTTGAGGATGTCAACATGGATTGGCAAAGTCTCTGAGAAAAGTATGTTAGTTGTAAATTATATTAACTTCTTACTGATGTTATATCAAGCTGCCTAAATTCAATGGCTTAAAATATAAAAACATATCACTGTGCAAGTCTCTGATGTTCACAGATATGGCTGAGGAATAAAGGACATAAAAGGGCTGCAATCCTTTGAGGGCTGGGCAGAAAATAAAAAGCCTTTCCTTATTTTTCCATTCTTAGAGACTGCCTGTATATCTTGATTTGCAGCCTCATAGACTGTATTTTATGAGTCTGTTAGTCCATCTTAATTACTATGATGATACATGGAGCCCTCACTATCAATCTGTGTTCCAATTCCTCCTACGTGTTAAGAATTCTTGTGATTAGCCAGCTCACCTGGATAAACATGGGTTTGTCATTTCTGTTACCTAAGGACATCTGGTGAATATCTTTAATTTCCTCCCCAATTTCAACCCTCATAGAATCCAGTGCATTCAAAGTTTTAGGAAATAACCCTGGGAATCTTTAGGAAGCTGGAAACCTGCTTCTCACACAGGGAGCTATTGGCTTGAGAACATTGGTTGATGGCAGTTGTTGGTTAAACCATGGCACAGGCCATTCTTTTCATTCAAAAAGGGACACAGTATAAACTGGGGACTCAATAGAAAAAAATAAAACTGAGGTAGAAAGGCAAAAGGAAATGCAATAAGGAGGTCAGGGGGCCAGATCAACAGGCTTTGACATAGATCCTGATACCTTTTTAGAAAGCAATGGTAAAACTAATAATGGCTTAAGTAATGGTCAGAAATGTTTTTAATTTATATTTATATATTATTGAGATTTTATCCTTAAATAACTGTTACAACATTTTTATCCTTTTCTTCATTTCAACTTCTCCTATGTCATTCCCTACTCCTCAAATTCATGATCATTTCTTCTTTATGATATATATATACATATAATACACACATATAATATAAAGAATATATATATACATACATATACATATATATTTCCATGCTTAGTACATTTAACATTGCAGAGAACATAACAGAAGAAGAGGCAGAAATAATTTGAAGAGTCAGAGAACAAGGGCATAGTATCTCAAATATTTGACAGGGATTTGATAGTGTCTTCTCTATTTGACACAGAAGTTGCGCCAATTAATTGTCAATAGTATCATTGCCTAAGTAAGACCTTAACAATGACAGGACAAGATTACATGTCCAGGTAGATTGGCAAGCTGCACTAGGTTCTATCCATACATAACGAACTACAGAAAATTAATAACTGCTGAAAGAAAATGTAACAATCTTTTTGTCATCAGTAATTTGAAATTTTATTTTTAATTATTTTTCCTTCTTTGTTTGATGTGTTACATATAAAAAGATGCTCTGAGTCATTAACTAAATAAAATTAAATCATCAGCTAAATAAATAAGCCATTAACTAAAGGAGATGTTACCTTCGTTAAACTGTGGTCAATAGAAACAACACAACTAGTTAGAGTTGAGGGAAATTTTATAATTATAAAAAGTAGAAATGGTGGCTTGTGGCAATATATCACTTAATCTAATGTTACTAATGAAAAGACTTGGAAGGGCCCTTTTAGTGAGATTCACAGACACAAAAATGTATGTATGATGATAGGAAATGCTAATGCTGGGAGCTTTACATGATTTTTTTGATATTTAGAGACAGGGTTTCTCTGTGTATCTTTGGAGTCTGTCCTGGAACTCACTCTGTAGATCAGCCTAGCCTCAAACTCATAGAGATATGCCTGCCTCTGCCTCCCAAGTGCTGGGGATTAAAGGCATGTGTCACCATCATTATTAATCATTACATGATTAATAAGGGTTATGCTAGTAAGATACTGCAGCTACAGTTGTATCAGTAACTTAGGGACTCAATAGAGCAGCCAGGGATGGATATACAGCAACTGCATTCAGGTTGTAAAGAGCTGAAAGATATATAGAATGTAACTATAATACATAAATAATCTATAATGGTTATTCTGCATCAGGGCTATTTTGTTCCTGAAGGCATAGTGGCAATGTGGAAAATAATCTTTAATATTTTTAAAACACAAATTGGAGAAAAGGGTGCTGTGAGCATGTACTATATAGAGACCAAGGATAACAATGTTCAAGAATGTTTACATTTCCTGAGACACAAGAAATAATCAAGCCACTCCATTTTCTTTTCTCTTTCTTCTTTATTATTTTATGTAGTTTATTGGTTTTGGTACAGTCTAGAATAGAGCTTGGGCCCTCAGCATTTAAAAAACATTTATTGAAAGTATGAATAATGCTTTGTCAAATAGGTAGAGCTGCCTCAAAATTGACTGTGATACCTTAGGAAGCTACTCCCTTTTCTAAGTAAGGCATTTGCTCCATTATGTCATGAGTGCCAAGGTAACACAATTCTGGCATGAAGAAAAGTGAGGACTTACAGGAGAAACAAAGAGGGAGTTCTGAGGACTCTACTGTGGTTTTTTATTTTATTAGCTATACACGATAGTGAAGAAGAAAAAAGAGACAAAGAACTAAGTGGAGTATGGCAAATGATGGAGAAGAGCGGATCATCAGTAACTACTATCAACTGACCAAGTATATGAACTTAAAGAGCCTTTGATATGAGTGTTTGAGGATCATGAAAGAATAACTTCAATAGAGAACTGAAGACAGAAACCATGTTAAAATGGATGTGTCAATCGTAGGGGTATATAAGGTCACACTAGTAAATTTTTAAAAAGTGTGTGTGTGTGTGTGTGTGTGTGTGTGTATGTGTGTGTGTGTCTGTGTGTGTTGGTATGGTTTGCCTACATGCACATATATACACTATGTGTGCACTTGCTGCTAAGGAAAACCAGAAAAAATAAAGAGTGCCAGATGACCTGGATCTGGAGTTATAGAGGGCTGCAAGCAACCATGTGAGTGCTGAGAACCGAACCTGTGTCCTCCCCAAGAGCAGCAAATGCTACAAACTGCTGAAACATCCCCCCATCTCTCCAGCATGAGTGTTTATTTTGATGGAGAAGAAAGCCATAAATAAAGAATAAGTAGGCAAATTTTTCCCTACCCCACCACTCTTCCCCAAGGTATAAATGCTAAAATGATAGAAACCAAGAAAGAAAGACAAGATTCATAAAACAAAAAGTAGCGTACAACATAACGTCCAAAATAATGAAAGACAAGATTCATTCAGTTGTTCATATAATCATTCACACAGCTAGTATTAATTCAAGGACTACTGAGCATTGTCTTAGAAAGGTAAACAGGATAAAAGCAAACAGGATCAACCTTTCTCTGAAAGTTAGCAAAAAGAAGATAGTAAAATAAATTTTAAATTGGACAAATTATGCATTGAGGGTGTGGAGGCATTTTTACTTTCTGTCTTGTCATTCTGGTGTTTAAACTCCTCCATGTACAAAGCTACAGTCTTTTTTAATGATTCTCTAACAGAATCTCCAAGAAATTACAGGCTAGAACTATGTTAACTTTCCATACAAAGATAAATTATTTTATTAAACCATCATTTGAAAATAAATATACTGTATATTAAGAAATGATATGTTGCTAAATAATATATAAGATTGCATGCTAGTTTATTCAAAGAGCACAACTGATATGAATTTTAACATTATGATATGGAAAATCAAGAATATACCTGATGCTGCTGCAGTAGCATCCTAAACATTCAATCAATATGTACGTTTGTTCAGCATAATAGACAATTTTTGAGATTCAAGGCAAGCTTGCTTTATAATGTGACTTTATTACATTATCGTTCCTGAGAAAAACAATTGAGATGAGAGCATTTGTGTTGCATAATTGATGCTTTACATGTATCTGTGAAAGTTGTGCAATTAGACCCAAGGGGCTCCATTAGCGATTCATCACCATCTGCCACACACAACTGCATACTGTGCTGTGTTGGGTAAAGTGGCACACATAAGACTGTTGTTTGTAGGCTTGTGTGTTCTATAAACAATAAACACTTCACATTCTCAGAGCACCTGAGGCTGCATGCACACGTAAAAGGAGGGAGAAACGTGACAGAGACAATTTGGCTATTTATTCCAGAGGGAAAGGCCACAGAGTTACGACACAAAATTATAATCTTGGAAAAGCATAAGGCTAACTTTTTCAGGTGATCCCTAACAATAATTTGATTGTTTTCTCCCAAAAAAAGAGACCCGAGATTTCCTGCATTTCTGTATTCTGAGAAAAAAAAGTTCCTTTTTGTATCTTACACTTTCTTTTGTTTTTCATTATAAACGATCAGGATGAGGGACTAGAGTCAGATGACACAAGTCTACATCAAACCTCCGCTGATAATTTTTTTTTCTGATTGATGAACTTTGAATTTCAGTCATATGTTTTTTAAAGCCAGGTATTATGTTTTGTTTTTCTAGCTTTTTATTAGCCTTTTATGGAAAGCTTCCATCATTACCAAAATATCTTTTTCCTATATTTTTGCAAAAATCAGCATGTCTTACTTAGGATTTATATTTCGCTAATAAAACACCATGACCAAAAGTCAATTTTGGGAGAAAAGATTTATCTCATCTTATATCTCCAGGTGACAGTCCTTCAATTGAGAGAAGTCAGTCCGGGAATTCAAACAAGGCAGGAACCCAGAGGTGGCAGCTGAAGCAGAACCCATGAATGACTGATGTTTGCTGACTTCTGCCTTACAATATGCTCATCCTGCATTCCCATAACACAGAAGACCACCAGTCCAAGGTGTCATAGCCGACAGTAAGCAGTGTCCTTCTACATCCCCCATCAATCAAGAAAGGGCACCACAGGCATGCCCACAAGATAATCTATTGGGAACATTTTTTTAGTTGAGGTTCCCTATTCCAAAATTTCTATGGCTGGTGTCAAGTTATATAAAACTAGCCAGCACATAGAACCTTTATAGCCCTACGCATATTCATTTGAAAAATGATGTACTGACTGCAAACTAGCCTATATCCCTCTACTTGGCACAAGAATCTGTAAATGGCTAAGCATTGTTTAATATGAATGTTTGAATAAGAATAGGTATCTTAAGGCCAAGAATAATGTAGTAAAGTAGAAATATGGGCTTATGTAACAAGAAAAAGAAACACAGGAAAATAATTTCCTTATTAGACATTATGCTTAAATTTACCTCTAAATATCGAGTGTATGTAATGCAATTTATTCATGATAAACTCAAAACATATAATGACTACAAAGCTTTCTCCAAAATCAAATGTTTTTATGCTTTCCTAAGATTATATTTTTGTCTTATATTTTCAGCTAAATAATAGAAAATTGTCCAAGCCTGGAGGAAGAGATGAGCAGATATGAACAAAAAGCCTATAAAGGACCAAATAAATAAGAAAAAAATGTCCTTCAGAACATGTTAATACTGACCAAAGAACAGGTATTGAAAACTGTAAGAGAAAAAAGTCAAATCACTGATAAAGGTGGGCCCATCAGAACTAAATCTGATGTTCTGAGAGAAACATGTAAAGCCAAAAAGACCTGGAAAAATGTATTCTAAGCTCTAAAAGCCCACAAGTGCCCATCTTATACTCAGTAAAACTACCTATTAAGAGTGAAAAAGAAATCAAAATATACCATGAAAAAAATAGACTAAAGAAATTTATGGCCATCGATCCAGCGCTACACAGGATATGAAAATATATGCTATGAAAGGATGAAGACAAGCAGATCAAAAACAAAAGAAAGATATCCTTTAAAAATTATCAGAATTCCTAATCAAAAGAAATCTAAGAAAATACTACAAAATCACCAAATGAGATGAATTAATACACATCTTCCAATAAGGGACTTGAATATCAATTCCCCAACCAAAAGATACAAGTTGAGAAACGGGATTAGATAAGAGGACCCATTTTTCTGCTCTCTCTGAAAAGCATATTTCTCCACCAAAGGCAGACGTAGGATGAAAGGACAGAAGGCATTCTAGGCAATGGGTTCTGAAAAACAGGAAAGTGCAAGTTGCTTTGGATTCACCTTTCTATCTAACTTCTCTAGGATCATGAAATATCCTCCTGGATATTGGAAGGAGACAAGATTGCCAGGCAAAAATCGAGAGCTTGGGGGTGGGGGCAGGATGGAGGTAAGGGGAGATGGAGAGAGAGAAGTGAGAAGGGGAGGATGGGGAGAGCTTGGGGGGAATGGGACAGTTGGGATGGAGGAAGAGTGGATATGGAATCAGGGAAGTATATATCTTAATTAAGGGAGCCATTTGAGGTAGGCAAGAGATTGGACTCTACAGGGGTTCCCAGGTGTTCAAGGAGATGTCCCCAGCTTGCTCCTTGAGCAGCTGAGGAGAGGGGGGCCTGAACTGGCCCTTTACAATAGCCACGCTGATGATCATCTTGCATATTACCATAGAACCTTCATCTGATGTTGGATGGCGATAGAGACAGAGACCAACATTGGAGCACTGGACTGAGCTCCCAACGTCCAAATGAGGAGCAGAAGGAAGGAGAACATGAGCAATGAAGTCAGGACCGAGAGGACTGATCTAATGGGAGCTCACCAAGGCTAAGTGGACTGGGACTGATGGAGCATGTGATCAAACCAGACTCTCTGAACATGGCTGATGAGGAGGGCTGACTGAGAAGCCAAGGACAATGGCACTGGATTTTGATTCTACTGCATGTACTGGCTTTGTGGGAACCGAGTCTGTTTGGATGCTCACCTTCCTAGACCTGGATGGATCGGGAGGAACTTGGACTTCCCACAGGGCAGGGAACCCTGACTGTTCCTTGGACTGGAGAGGGAGGGGGAGGGGAGAGAAGGGAGGGGAAAGGATATGGGAGGAGGGGAGAAGGTGAAAATTTATGAAATTATATAATTTAAGAAAAAAAAGAAAAAAGAAAGTGCAAGTTTTCTAATAGCTGAAAAAGACACAGAAATTTTTTTGAAAATTTCACTTCAATTTTTATTTATGATTAATATTTTTCTGAAAATTATTTCTTTACCATTGTTGTGTTTTCATTATTTAAAAATGTTTTAATAATTCTTTTCCAATTTTATACAGTGTATTTCGATCGCATTCATCCATAATCTCCTACCTTCTCTCAGCTCCACTCCTACTTAACCACCTGCCATCTTTGTGTTTCTTTTTTCTTCTTGCTTTTCCTTTCCTTTTCTCTCTTCTTTATTCCTTTTTTTCTCTCCATCCCTCCCTCACACCATCCCAGCTTTCCTTCTTTTGACCCTTCCTTCATTCCTTTTTTTCTACCTTCTTCTGAAAGCCAAGCCAACTACCCAGGGCTAGTGAAGTCATGGACCTCCGTGGAGAACCTACAACTATCACTTCACTAAACCAGAATAATTTCTAACCACTGTCTAAATATTTGTCCTTGTACCCACAGATAAGAATATTCATCATCAGGGAGAATTCTCAGAGACCATTACAGAAAAGCAATCAAAATGCAAAGTTCTGGATTTCACTCCCAACTCATATCTACAACACAATACTTGTACTTCAGGATCATTGCAGAAGAGGAGTGGAAAGATTGCAAGAGCCAGAGAAACTGAGAGTTTGCTTTGAGATTTTATATATATATATATATATGTGTGTGTGTGTGTGTGTGTGTGTGTGTGTGTGTGTGTGTGTGTGTGTGTGAGTTTTAATAAAACAAAACAATCTCAACCTGTACATAAAGATATTCCAAGCTAGGTACAAGAAGCTCACAGAACATATAATAAAAGAAACTGTGCATGATATATTATGGCTAAAACAAAATGGTCACTTCACACTTACCAGGCAAACAATCAACCAAGAGAACTTTGCGACTCTAAGTATACAAGCTTCAAAGTCAGATGCACTTAATTTTATAAAACAAATCCTACTAGATGCACAACCTAGTGGCAAAGGGTAACTTCAATATCTCACTTTCACCAATAGGTAGACAGACTAGATGAAACATAAAAAGAGAAAAATCAGAATTAGGTGACATCATAAATCAAATGATCCTAACAGACACCAAAGTATCTATTTGTGCAGATGATATATTTCTACGCATAAGAGGCTTCAAAAACTTTGCCAAAAGCCTCCAGAACTGATAAATATGTTCACAATATCAACACAAAAAAATCAGTAGTCTTTCCATTTATCAACCTCAAATAAACTGAAAAGGAAAATTAGAGAAAAAAATCCCATTCACAAGAGCCACAAAGAAGGTAAACTGTCTGAGAATAGACCCCAACAAGAAAACAACTCTACAATCAAAATTGTAAGTTAACAAGGAGAGAAATGGAGGTAGACAATAGAAGATGGGGATATATACAATTCTTGTAGACTAGAAGAGTTACACATGGAAAAATGATGTCCATGTAAAATGTAATTCATAGATTCAGTGAAATCTCAATAAAAATTCCAGTACTATTTTTTACATAGAAAAGATCCGAATCCATAATGCAAAAATATATGCAGAAAAACAAAAGACCAAGGATAAATGAAGAAATTATGGACCAAAAAATATTTTGGAATTATTTATCCTTCCCCATAAAACCAGTGCAAACTTGAACCAGACCAGATTTCAATACAGTCAGGCATAAAATCCCACTCCTAGTTGAGGAGCTATGGCAATTGTTAACTGCTGGGAAAGGGAGAGGCATTTTTCTCTAGGAGTGTAGCCCTTTGTAGGTCTACTTAGTCTATAGATCCAATAATATTTGAGCTGCATAGTTGGTCTTGATGCAATTTTTTTAAAGGACACAAAGTTGTGTGGATAATAAAAAGGGGTGGTTCCATATATAGTCAAGGGAGGGGACAAATATCAAAACATGCTGCGTGAAATTCTCAAAGAATACTGAAATGAATTCATTAGCATTACAAGACAATTAGAGCCATCTGTCTCTGGACCTGTAACTTTATCACATCTACAAAGTACCTTGTCTCAATGATACAGTCGCTAGTGCTAAAGATGAGGAGAGCGGATGTCCACGGATGCCATCATAGAGCATGTGGCATCACTGATGTAGTTTATTTAAGTAATGGATTGTATAGCCCTTCACTGCAGTTATCACTCCTTCCCCCAAGTAAAAGCTGCGTCTACTGCATTCCTACCCTCTTCATGTCTCCAGCTCTCTCTGTAAAGCAGGATAGATAATACTAAGCCTCTGGCTTTCTGGTGTCTGCCCCTCTGTCAGATAAGGAAGGAAAAGTGAAAAAAAAAAAAGAAGAAAAAAAAAGAACTCCAGGATGAGTGTTCCTTAAGCAACTGTTCACATAACAAAACTGACCCGTGCTTTCCCCAGACCCTCTCCGATCTTAGAAGCATAACCCCTAATTCGTCTGTTTTCTCATCTCCTTCATGCACTTCTGGTGGATTATGGTGGATTGACACAAGTTCAGATATTTGCCTTCGTGCTAATGCTCTGTCTTATCTGGATTTCATCTGTAAAATGTGGATCGTGTTATGTACTTATCAGAGAGTTTGTGGATTAAAATGTCGAGAAAGACACATCTGACTCAGAGAGGATGTTCCACTGATGTTAATATCTTCTGGCCTCTTATTTTAATCCATTTTCTGACAGTCGGGATGATCTACAATAAATTTCAATGCTTCCATCTTCTCCAAGATTTTTGATGATTCGATGATGTGACAATGGTTTTTTCAGTAAATACAAATCTGGAATGTGTGCTTTATACATTTCAAAATCTATGCAGGCTGTGTGTTCATAAAAGCTTTTTCTCAAAGAATAGAAGAGAAAATCCAGGTAATAATCTTTTATATTGTAACCAAGAACAAAATTAAATATGTGCATTTTTTTAGGTTTTTTTTTTCGAGGCTGGGTTTCTCTGTGTAACTCTAGCTGTCTTAGAACTTGCTCTTGGGACCAGGCTTGCCTCAAACTTACAGAGATCCTCCTGCCTCTCCCTTCTTAGTGCTATAATTAAAGGCAAAGGCTACCATGTCCTCAAATATGTATTTTTTTAACATTTTCATGTGAGCCACAATTATATATGGAACTTTGAAATACTTTCTTTATTTTACAATGAATGACAAAAAGTTAAAATAGATAAAAACACTTTCTTAAATATTGAACAACTCTTACTTTGTGCCCTAACATATGATAATGGAGAAATTATAATCTAAAACTATTATTTTCAGAGTGTTCCTTGTTGATCCCCTTCAGTTATTTGAGTTCCTTCTTTCAACTTCTCTGTGTAAGAAATATTTCCTAGCTAACACTTAACAAAAACAGGGTTGTTTTTCTGCCATTTTAATACCAAAGACTGTACTACAAAAGGATAAAATTTGTGCTTTCCATTTAAAAGTTTTATTCAGAAATGGTTCATGTCCCTCCCCTTATTTACTTAGGCAACACAGCACACCCTAAACATTTCATCTCCTTCTTCCTTTAAGAAGTAGATGCAGCCTATTCCACAGATACACATTCCATAAAACTCTTCCTTAAGTATATCAGGGACAGATACATGTGGGTATTGAAGGCTAGCCTAGTCTATATAGAGAGTTTCATAAGAGTTGGAACTACTTAGAGAGATTTTATCTCAAAGAAATTATTTTCCCTAACGGTATACCATATTCTTTCCATGTGGAAGCCATACACTAAATACATGATACTTCAAAAGCTTTTCAGAGAAACAAGCTAGGATCACTCTAAACAAAACTCAATAAGCTAGTATAGTTTGATATGGGAAATCTGGAGAGATTTGAGGGATAAAAGATGCTCAGGATTAGAGGACGATCAGAACACTCCGCTTTGGAGTCAGACACATTGATCTGGTTATTAGACTGTTGGTAGTATACTAGGAAGACAATGACTTAAGCAACCTGGCCTCTTCATTATCATAGAGCAGCACAAACAGTTAGCTGTGCTATGACCATACAGTTACACATGTATGAGCAAGAGAAGTGCTTTCTCCTCCTGTTCATTATGTGTTTGCCAATGAGATTCCCAGGAAAATTGTATGAGTTTCTGATATTCTCTGAGGGACCAATAAAAGGCTAAATATATGTACTAAGTTAGGCTAATGCATGCAATATTCTTTGGAAATTGATGCTTGGATACTTAGTTTTATCACTATACGTTGTGGCCGCATCAGGGTTGTAATGTTATGTCACACACTGGAGAGACATGATTCCTCTAATGCTTTATTTCTTCTTCAGGTTTCAAATGGTGTAACCAACTACCACTATAATAGAGTTTTCCAGCTCTGAATTACTTAATAATCTATCCTTTTCATTCAGCTTTATACATAAAATAGATTTCTTTCATGCTAAATGTAAGAAATTCATGTCTTTCCTTTATCCATAAGGGATCATAGTTGGAGCAAGAGTGGTTTCTCATACTCTGGGTCAATCTTTCCTTTCCTATTGCAATGTCTCTGGACAACTGACTGCATCTTCTAAGAACTGTTCAAGCCTATGCTGGATCTATGAGCTTTTCCAGGCTGCCCCTCTGGGTCTTGTATCTTCCACTCATGTTCAGCTGTCAGAAATCAAGGACAAATCTCAATAAAGAGTTGGCATTGCTGTGGCTTTGCTGCTGTGTGATTTCCTCATAGGTCTTCCTTTGTAATATAGTTCTAGTCCTTATTTTCCCATATACTTTACCTTAGCTAAGCTATATCCCCATGTATAAAACATTATCATACTTCAGATTTTTGCTGAGATTAATTTTCTAGTATTATTTTTATTTAATGTACATTAATCATACATATTAGTTGAATTCAGTGTGATATTGTGATATTTCAACATGTGCATGCAACATGTACGAAATTTACTGTATTAATAATAGACACATGTATCTTTGTAGTATGGAGATTTCTTTTTCTTTGTGTCCGTACCCAGATGTGACAAATAAAAACAGTTCAAATAATTCAAATGAAATAGCGTAATTGATTTGAGTGCATATTTGTCTCAAGAGAACAAGCAAACAGCCAAAAAAACGTGCTTTAAAATGCTTATTAGGTATCAGGAAAGTCAAGTCATATTGCTAACAAGATGTCACCACACTCAAGTGAAAATGGTCAATATAACAAAATGAAAAAGTAATACAGAGACAAAGAACCCTTATATACTGTTGATATGCATGTAACTTGGAGTACATATCATGGAGAACACTATGGAATATTCTCAAAATTAAAAAAAATACATTTATATAACACTCTCTGTATTGTGTGTCCATGCACAGGGTTGTGTGTATATGTATATGTGAGTGTGTGTGCATGCGTGTGTGCTTGTGTGTGTGAGACAGAGGGAGAGAGACAGAGACAGAGACAGACAGAGGAGGTCAGCAGTCAATGTGGAGAATCTTCTTCAATCCCTCTCACCCTAATTTCTTGAGACCAAGTCTTCAAATAGACAGCGAAATGAACAATGTGTTTTGGCTCCCTGGCCTGCCAGCTCACACCTCCTCCTCCACAGTGCTGGGAGTACAAGCATGCTCCGTTGGCTTTCAATTTTATGTGGGTGTTGGAGAGGTCCTCAAGCTTGTCAGAAAGCACTTTTACAGAGTGAAATATTTTGCCAGGCCTCGTGCAGTATTACATTTCTTCTTTTAAACTCACAAAAATTTAACCAGTTCTTTTTCAGTATTTTTTTAATTTATCCAAAATGATACCATTGACAATGGATTCACATTAGTTTCTATCTTTCTTTCCATGCTTCATATTCATATTTTAAATATTTTCTCATAAATATAAGTTATAGGAACATTTATTTTAAAAATTCTGATTAAGAATGAAATGTGTATTTTCCTAGGGAGAAAGAGAAGTTTTGTGTTGTTTTGGCTTTAAACAGATACATAATCAGTGGACTCTATAGAAATTTCTCATGAAGAATGCACTCATGTGACCATGGAGGCTAACATTACCCAAATTCCTCCTAACCTAGAAACATAGTTTCAGTGTTAGTCTAAATCCTTGAGACACGGAGATCCAGTGCTTCCGAGATAATTTGAAGCTCACCATCTTGAAAGTCTCTGACATTTCAGTTCAAGTTTGAAAGGAAGAGAAAAGCAGTTGTCCGTAGTAGAAAACAGACAGGATTTTTCTTGTATCTCAAATATTCTAATGAAGAAATTAACAGAAAGCATCTACTTAACCCAGTCTACCGATAGCCATCATTCTCAGTAGCTCTCAAAATAACATCTAAAATAATCAGTGATTAATTTTTACTCAACCTATGAATAAGTTAAATCAATAATAGTGTTGGCCATCATAGTCCCTTTTCTATTGCAGAATAGCAGCATGAAAGAAGAAAAAGGAAGGAAGGAAAGGGAAAGAGAAGAGGAAGAAAGGATAGAGAGAGGGAGAGAGACAGGAAAGAGAGATATAGAGAGAGGGGGAGAAGAGAGAGAGAGAGAGAGAGAGAGAGAGAGAGAGAGAGAACCAATCTAGCATCAGCAATGAATTTCTATACTCATTATTCCTCAAGGCCTCCAATTTTGTTCTGGGAGGCAATAATGGTAACCAATTATCTTCAAACTGAATATAATCAATGTCTCCTATACTTTCTGTAGACAATGTTCCCACTTTATCATCACCTGTGATCTTTCAAATATATTTTACTGCGCTGTGTTGGCCAAACTTTGCCAATGGAAAGGTGAAGGGCTTCGGATACTCTCTGAGAGCCACTTACTTTTGAATTTTTCTGCTTCCAAGCTGGTAAGAAAGAAAAACAAAAGTTGATTTGGATGCTGCCTCAATGCCCTCAGGAACTCCTATTTCCAGCCTTGCCTTTATTGTGAGAGTGAACTGGAATAAGATTTTTCCCTTTAACATGTTTCCCTCTGGTTCACAAAAAGGAAAAAAAAGGAAAAAAACTGCTCACAACATCAACATTCTTATTATTGTTTACTACTTTCACAGAAAAAAAAAAAAACATTAGCGAAGAAATCACATGCATTTTTTTTCAGTTACCTGGATTTATAATCATCTCAATTAGCAACAAGGTCCTGCTTTGAGTTAATGAGAATTTTCAAGTAAGCATATAAATTGTTTTGGCCTCATAATCCATAATCTACACCATACATTTATTGTTTTCATATGGTACCGTCTTTTAAATTTGTTAACATATTTATCGTGATCTTTGGAAAATAATTGGAATCATCATATACTGATGGTTTAATGTTCTTACATGATACCAGATTCTCCACAATGTCATTCAATAAGCCTTCATTCAGCTTCAAATAATTCTGATTATGCATCTAATCAATTTTTCATATGACCCCGGTACCTTTAATAAATAAGGAATTTAAAGTATGCAGCATACAATTATGGAGAAATCCAAAGTCTTATAAACTATTGCTGGAAATATATATATTGATACAGAAACTATGAAAAGCAGTATGGTAGTTCCTAAAGAAATTTAAACTTTCTCCTCACCTTAGGCACACAGTCATCAGTGTCCTTGCTCTGCTGGTCCGTGGCCGTGAGCACCCTGGCAGTTTGCCTCTTCCTAGTCCATTCTCAAGCTTGCATCCTTGGCCACGCCAAGACAGAGGAGCCTGTCCATTTCCAAAGTCTTCTGCCGAAGAAGGAGACTGGGGTCATCTCCTTCCTGTGCCTCTAGCCAGAGTGTGACGGACACAGGATGCTCATTGCCGTCCTGGTCACGGGAGTTGATCCTGAGACTCAAGGTAGGCATTATTCAAAGGATGCAAAACCAAAAATCATTGATGCCTTTGATGCCAGAGGAAGGGGTGATGTGAACACTGCTACAAAAGTAAGACGAATGTATGGTGAAATTATTGGTCTTCTGGAAGAGCGCTTAAGAGTTAAAACCTTTTCAGGAAGAGTAACAACCAGTCCTCCACCTGAGGAGCGGAGGGTAATACTGGAGAAAGAACCTCCTCATCCTATGAATGTGAATATCAAGGAAGCCGTTTTGTGAAATTCATCTTCAGGTGGGACCAGGACAGCTTGTCAATGTTTCACTCAGAAGTAAAGAAATTTTCATAAGATCCTTTCACAGGAAGGATCCACAAAGTGAATATCAAACAACGCAATTTCCCTCCAATGATATATTTTCAATATTAAAACCGACGGGTCAAAAAAAAAAAAAAACCCATTTCCTGATGCTCTTAGTTTTCGCAGCACTTTTAAATATTCAGGAGCGAAGGATCTCAATGTGATGCCATTCCATCCTGTCACTTATTTCTTTCTAGCAAGAAAATTAGACACGGAAGAAAATGTAAGAAGGAAAACCCCTGTGAACCCCAAAGCTACGCCAGGGAAGGAAGCTGATTGTCTGCATCCTGATCTCAACATCCTGATGGAATGGTTATTCCTGTGAAGCACAAGACGCTTTCTGGGACCAAAGTGCTCTGCAGAATCAGTTAGTTCATGAAACACGGTTGTCTAGCCAAACCCAACAATTTATTCACAACCAAGAGTTAGTCAGCAACCAGCCTGGGTTTTTCCAGCCTCTAGATTTTTATGAGACTGACATTTTCTAGCAGCACACAAGACTCCTTCCAGGCCCAAGAAACAGACCATAAAGATAAAAGCCAACATTTCAACTACATCCCAGGTATTGTTGAAAGAGAAGACTCAAACAAGGGCATAGAGTCTAATGAGCATTTTAAAGAGACCTAATATTCTGTTTGTTCTAATGACCAAAACAAGAGTAAGCATTTAGTTAAAGGGCAAATAATGTTTTCCAGAATGCTGAATTTCTAACCTTAAATTCAAATTCATTGACTGAAGCTATGCCACAACAAAAGGAAACACCAGGGTAACAGACAGTAGCTTCATTGCTGAGAAGCCAAGGACAATGACACTGGATTTGCATCCTACTACGCATACTGGCTTTGGGGGGGGGGGGGCCTGGCCTGTTTGGATGCTCACCTTCCTGGACCTGGATGGAGGGGGGAGGAGCTTGGACTTCCCACAGGGCAGGGAACCCTTACTGCTCTCTGGATAAGAGAGAGAGGGGGATTGGAGGGGGGAGGGGGTGGGTGGGAGGCGGGGAGGAGGCGGAAATTTTTAAAAAAAATTAATTGAGTATCATGCATACAGTTCAATGTCTCTTTCAACTACTACTAAAAGGCAGATAAGCAGAAGAAAAATATCAGACAATGAAAGAAAACTCAATCTTAAAGGTCTGTCTCCTAAAGCAAAGAAAAACTCTCATTCACAGGTGCTTCCAATTATATTATGTCATATTTCAGAATATAAAATAGAATTAATATTTAAGAAGAAGAAAATAGTACATCAAAGGAAAATAATGTCAGATATAGCTTTGCATCTTATTTTTGTCTCTAAGCTTATCATTTCCCATGTTAAAAAGTATTTCTGGCCAGGTGGTGGTGGCACACACCTTTAATCTCAGCACTCGGGAGGCAGAGGCAGGTGGATCTCTGTGAGTTCGAGGCCAGCCTGGTCTACAAGATCTGGTTCCAGGAAAGGTTCCAAAGCTACAAAGAAACCCTGTCTCAAAAAAAAAAAACCCCAAAAATATTTCTTAAATAACCTAGTACTGGTCATTCTAGTCTTAATAAGATGTGAATATCTTCTGAAGGAGCAAAATAAGCAAAATAAGTCTCTATATACAGAAAATATCAATTATACAAATTGAACTGTAGAGTAAAGTTGGGCATTATTGAAAGCATAGAATACCCACTCATGGTCAACACTCATGAACTGAGAGTTCCTTGTTGAATACTTGAAACAGAAAGATTAAGAAGTCTAGTGAGGACTCTGTTCAGCAGACATTTGACCTGAACATCCCAAAGCATGAGGGATTTTCAGGTGATTTTCAACTACAAAGATAAAGAAGTCATCATTTTCAAAGACATAAAATTACAATTTACTCAGTTCCAGAGCAAGCACTACACCACTAGGACACAAGCACTGAATTTTACTAGTGGTTTTTGTTTTGTTTTGTTTTTTTGTTTTCTGGCAAAGCTTTGCACGTGCTTTATATACAAGTTCTACTGATAGCCCAGTCTTGCCCAACCCTCAAGTTCCCAATTTTGCCTGGCGATCGTGTCTACTTCCAAAGGGAAGATGGGGAGAGAAAAGTGTGAAGGGGAGAGCGGGGGGAGCTCGGAGGAATGGGGTGCTTGGGATATAGGAAGGGTGGATATGAGAGCAGTGAAGCATATATCTGAATTTAAGGAGCTACCTGAGGGTTGTCAAGAGACTTGACCCTAGAGGGGTTCCCAGGTTTCCAGGGAGACGCCCCCAGTTAGTCCCTTGGGCAGCTGAGGAGAGGGAGCCTGAAAAGGCCAGTTCCTATAGCCATACTGATGAATTTCTTGCATATCACCATAGAACCTCCACCTGACGATAGATGAAGAAAATGACAGAGCCCCACCTTGGAGCACCGGACTGAGCTCCCAAGGTCCTGATGAGGAGCAGAAGGAGAGAGAACATGAGAAAGAAAGTCAGGACCGTGAGGGAACCTCCAGCTGGCGACAGATGGGGAAGGTGACTGAGCCCCACATTGGAGCACTGGACTGAGCTCCCAAGGTCCCGATGAGGAGCAGAAGGAGCGAGAACATGAGGGAGAAAGTCAGGAACGAGAGGGGTGCGTTCACTCATGGAGACGGTGGGACAGAACTAATGGGAGATCACCAACTCCAGTTGGAATGGGACTGATGGATCATGCGACCAAACCCGTCTCTCTGAGTGTGGCCAACAGCGGGGGCTGACTGAGAAGCAAAGGAAAATGGCTCTGGGCTCTGATTCTTCTTCATGGACGGGCTCTGTGGGAGCCTTCTCAGCTTGGTCGATCACCTTCCTGGACCTGGGGGGAGTTGGGAGGACCTTGGTCTTAGCATAGAGTGGGGAACCCTGATGGCTCCTTGGCCTTGAGAGGGAGGGAGGGGAGGTATGGGTGGAGGGGAGGGGAGGGAAGGGGGAGAAGGAGGGGAGAGAAAGGGGAGAAGGAGGGGAGGGAGGGGGGAGGAGGAGGGAAGGAGATGGAAATTTTTAAATATAAAAAAAAATAAACCATGAGAAAAAAAAAAAAAAAAAAAAAAAAAAAAAAAAAAAAAAAAAAACAAGTTCTACTGATAGAGGAAATTTGGGCGTTATTGAAAACACAGAATACTCGTTCATGGTCAGCACACATGAGCTGGCATTTCTTTGTTCATTATTTGAAGCAAACAGAGAAAGGAAGGAGTCTAGTGAGGACTCAGTTCATCAAACATTTGACATGAATATTGCAAACCATGAGGGGCTTTCACTAGTCTCCTCATAATGTGCACACAAAGATGCTCCATTTCCCCAAATAGAATGAAACGGAGGAATTCAGAAGAACATACAAAGTCCAGAGTAGGATAAACAAAATCGTATATGGTTTCAAGAAATCAATTCATAGAAGCATTCTGTTTTAGGATCTCGGTAAAATACTGCTGATTTAGCCAATTCACATTCATTCATCTAGGATTTCGGATGACTGAACCAATGATGTCCCCCTAAATACTGGAACTTCAGCTGACTTTGCAGAATGTCCAGCTTCTGAAGAAAGTGACAGTGAGGAATGTGTGTTTATAGAAACCAATGTTTAATCAACTCAGGATTCACAAAAGGGTTTGAGGTACCTAAAGGCATTCTTTGGCAGATATTCACAAATTGAATGAAGCAAACTTTTTGAAACCATTTTACTGTGAAGATCCAAATGACTATCATTTTAGAACCCATAGAAAACACACCTTCTCCATGGCACAACCTTGCTTTCAGTCTCAAAATAGTAGGAAATACAAAACTCCACAATGTAGTCTGTTGACTGGTTGACTCAGAGCTCATCCAATATTGTGGAAATAGAGACTACATGATCTTCCATAACATTCAATGAAGAGAAACACCAGACCATGAAGACATGGAGCAGAACAATTTCTTCTTGATGTGGAATTCCCTTCTGTATGCTATGAATATCATTGGTTAAGAAAGGAACTGCTTTGGGCCTATAACAGAGCTATAGGGGAACAGAGATAAGTGGGGAAAACTAAACAGAATGCTGGGAGAAAGAATAAGGAGTTAGAGAAAAGCAGTGGAATCTCTGTCAGAGACAGATGTGCTAAAACTTTGCTGGTAAGCCACAACCTCGTGGTGATGCACAGATTAAAGGAGATGGATTAAATTAAGATGTAAGAGTTAGTAAATAAGAATCTAGAGCTAATGGGCCAAGCAGTGATTTAAATAATACAGTTTTGGTGTGATTATTTTAGGGCTAAGTGGCTGGGAACTAATGAGCAGCCTCCTTGCTACATTCTCTTTAACCTCCTAAACAACTGAATCAAATATTATATTAAATACTGCAAAAAAGCCAAGTCTCACATGTACCCACAAGTCAAGGAAAGAAGGAGGGCTAATTCTGATTTATGGAGAAAGTCCAACATCAATCAGAGTTCAAATTACATTCACAAAAACAGTGAAGAGAAACACACAAGGAAGGGAGGGACTATATCATGAATCCAAAGAACCAAATCCACAAACCAATCTGATGCTTGAGACCAATGCTCATTGGTAGAATAACAAATTTTGTTCAGAAACAAGAGAAAACCTGTCCTTTCTTTAAGCCTGTGTAGTAGCAGATTCAATGGATGTTATCCCCTAACCATTAGTTAGGTTATTTCCAAAAGAAAAAAAAAATTACAGAAAAGAAACTTTCAAGTTCCTCAAGTGGCAAATGTTTCAAAATCTTGGAATCCATGGAGTTCATCCAAAAAGCTTTTGGGATCACTTGCAGGGGCCTTTAATACAATCCATTATGGTTAATATCAACTATATATAGATTCTTATGAATTGGAGCTCTGTTTGATACTTCAAAATACTATGAAAATAAAATAGTAGAATGTCACATTTCAAAATAATTTAAACATGAACAGCCACGAGACCCAACAATTGCTCTTGCACCTACCCAAGAAAATGCATACTACCATCCTCCATAGCCATCATGTGCTCTTTGCTATTCCTTAAACATGCATGTGTATATGTATATGTATATATCAGCTCCCTTTTGGTTTTTTCCCCATGAATTGAAAGCTCACTTCTTGGCAGTGTTGAACAATATTCTGTTCTATTAATATATATATAATATAATATAATATAAATTATATATAATATATAATTGATATATAATGTTGATATTATATTAATTATATAACATTAATTATATTATATAATATTAATAAACATATATTATATGTACATGCATATATACATACATATTATATTATTATAATTATATATTATATATGATATTAATATATTATGTGTGTGATATATAATGTATATTAATATGATATATATTAATATAGTATATTGCAGATGCTGTGATACACTTAAAGTTGCTTTCAAATTTGGATGACTGTGAGTAAAGCTACTATAAACATTCATATAGAAGGTGTAAGCATTCAGTCTAAGGTTTTTTGTGTGACTATGATTCTATTCTTTGGGATAAATGATAAGGAGTTTAAACTCTCATGTGATAGGAGTGTATTTCACTTAGCATATGTATTTTTCATCCTCATTTCCTCCATTGATCATTGTTTATTATCAAATAGTCTTAGATTTGTTAATCTAAAAATAATTCATTTTCTTCAATTTAAGAAAAATAAGTTTCTGTCAGATCAAAGTCCTTAATTCCTTTAAGAACACTAAAAATGAACACAATAAATATAAATATGTATCTAAATATCAATATTGAGCATCTGAAGACAAAAATACACTTTGTAGCTATCTGATTTTTTTACTCAAATTTTTATTACTGAAATTAAATTCATATTGATATTTCACTCTCTTCTATGGTCTCTAGTGAATTTTTGTGTTTTAAACTTTTTTTAACCCTTCACTGCAAATATTGTGTTCTAAAGGAATACCACTTTCCAAATTCCATCTGTATCTGCACCACATCTTTTTCTAAATATATTTGGGGAATTTTTAAACCACAGCTCTTTTTATTTCATTACATTTTACAATTTCAAGTTATTTGTCAGAATTCTTGATATAATCACTTAATTTTCTGAAAATATTACTGGACTTACTTTGCAGCCCATGTCTCGTGTTTTTTATGTTTTTATTTTGCATGCTGAGTATGCTTGCTTTCGAAAACTTCAGCTTGTTTTAAGTTTCTATGCAATAATTGTTTCTTAGTGTATAGCTTGCACACTTTGTGTGTAAGTGTGTGGGTATGAACGTAGGTGTGGGAAGTCAGCCTCAGATATTGTCCACCCAGTTGTGTCATTAGTTTTGGAACAGAGTCAGAGATGTCAAAGTCCCACTTTGAATTTGAACTTGTCTGATACAAGGGTTATCTATTGCTCCAGGGCCTTTGGAAACGAATTTAGCAAAACTCAGAAATCTTAAGAATTCAGGCAGCAGAGGCAGATAACTGTCATTTGAAAGTCAACCTGGTCTACCAAATGAGTTCCAGGAAAGCCAAGGCTACACAGAAGAAAAAAAAACTGTCTTAAAAAGGCCTAATAATAATAATATAGATAACATAAGTATTTTAATTCAAATTATAAGTATAGAAGTATGTTTCTGTGTTTATGTGTCTGTGTCCCATGCATGTGAAGGTATTTTTAGAAGTCAGGTATTAATTTTAAAACATTGCTTTCGCCAGATGAAGGTTCCCTCACGGTCCTGACTTTCTTTCTCATGTTCTCCCTCCTTCTGCTCCTCATCAGGACCTTGGGAACTCAGTCCGGTGCTCCAATGTGGGGCTCTGTCTCTAGCTCCATCCATCGGCAGATGAAGATTCTATGGTGATATGCAAGATAATCATCAGTATGGCTACAGGATCTGGCCTTTTCTGACTCCCTCTCCTCAGCTGCCCTTGGAACTAGCTGGGGGCGTCTCACTGGATAACTGGGAACTCCTCTAGAGTCAAGTCTCTTAATAATCCTAAAATGGCTCCCTTAATTAGGATATATGCTTCCCTGCTCCCATATCCACCCTTCCTATATCCCAAGCATCCCATTCCCCCAAGCTCTCCCTATCCTCCCCTTCACGCTTTGCTCTCCCCATCTCCCCTTGCCCCCAACCCACCTCACCCCCAAGATCCCAATTTTTGCAGGGCAAACTTGTCTGCTTCCAATATCCAGGAGGATAACTATATGTTTTTCTTTGGTTTCACCTTCTTATTGTATTCTCAAGGATTATAGGCTCGATGTCCTTTATTTATGGCTAAAAACCGATTATGAGTGAGTACATCCCATGTTCATCTTTTTGGGTCTGGGTTACCTCACCAGCTGGCGATGGATGGAGATAAAGACAGAGAGAGCCACACACTAGTGCACCGAACTGAGCGCCCAAGGTCCAAATGAGGAGCAGAAGGAAGGAAAACATGAGCAAGGAAGTCTGGACTGCAAGGAGTGCTCCCACCCACTGAGATGGTGGGGCTGATCCATTCGGAGCTTACCAAGCCCATCTGGACTGGGACAGAAAAAGTATGAGATAAAACCGGTCTCCCTGAACATGGCAGACAATGAGGGCTGCTGAGAAGCCAAGGACAATGACACTGGATTTGGACCCTACTACACATACTGGCTTTGGGGGTCCTGGCCTGTTTGGATGCTCACCTTCCTAGACCTGGATCGAGTGGGGAGGAACATCGACTTCCCACAGGGCAGGGAACCCTTATTGCTCTCTGGACAGGAGAAGGAGGAGTGGAGGAGGGAAGGGGTAATTGGAAGGCGGGGAGGAGGCGGAAATTTTTAATAAAATAAAAGAAAACATCGCTTTCTCTACCTTACATTGTAGGTAGATAGGAGAGGTAATAACAATGTCTCTTACTGAGCATGGAGCTCACCAACTTTTGGTTGGCTAGGAAATTCTGAACACCCATCTGTTTTCATCCAGATAGGGCCATAGTTAAGATGGCTTGCTATGATGCTTAATTTCATGTGAGTGCTAAGAATGAACCGGGGTCCTCCTGCCTGTGAGGCAAGATGGTCACAGAGCCATCTGGCCTTGTAGTCCTACTAGCCTAAATGGTATAAATATTTTTAACACAAAGGACAATTCTAGCCTCAGAAAAATTTATTTTTTGTACAGTAACTAATTAAAAAGCAATCAATATCAGTGATTTTCTTGATTGTTTCATCCCATCTTCTGTTGATTAAACAGGGCTGTAGTAGGAGGCTGCTTGTTTATTTCCCAGCCATCTAGTCTCCCAAAATAACCACACAGCAACTGTATTAATTAAATTGCTGTTTGGCCTATTAGCGCTAACTTCTTATTGGCTAGCTTTTACTTCTTAATTTAACCCATTTCCACCATTTTATATTTTACCATGAGGCTAGTGGCCTCTCGGCAAGGTTGCAGCATATCTGTCTTCAGCGGTGGCTCCATGGCTTCTCTCTGACTCTGCCTCCTTTCTTCCAGCATTCAGTTTAGTTTTCCCTGCCTAGCTCTACTCTACCCTATCACAGGCAGTTTCTTTATTAACCAATGGTATTCACAGCATACAGAGAGGAATCCCATACAACAGTGCCTCTCAGTTTAGATGCCTGCTCTACAACTGAGCTACCAACGTGGACTTTACCATATTAAAACTGATTCATTCAAGGTTATGCATTCCTTATTATTTAGAAACATTTATGCTTCAATTCACTTTGCAGATTTTCATCACAAAACGGATATATCTTTTTCTGATTTTACCAGCTCATTTTCTTTGTTATTGAGATCTTCGTTGTTGTTTTAAGGCTGGTGCACACATTTTACCACTATGGGGTCCTGTCATATTCATGTAAAAGAAGCAATAGATGATCTTTGAGGGAGAAAGTAAATAATCATGCAGGCCCTCGGGAACAGCTGAAGGGGTTATTTTTCAAAGGCCAGTTCTTTCTGTGTGTCAGGATCCTTTTGTAGTACACAGAAACCTTGACTCCCTGGGTGAAGATAAATGCTCAGAATTTAATTCAAGACTTGCAGAGTAATTCAGGTTTATTAAGCTAATCTTGCAGTACCACTACAGATGGCCTGAGAACTGCTGGAGGCTGGCAAGAAGGGCCACACACAGAGTGCCGCACAAACTCCTTGGCACTGTGCAGCTGGGCACTGCAATCTACGTCCTAATTATATCCTGGAGGCAACACTTTCTAGTTAGCAGAAGCAAACCTCAGGGTCAGACAAAGCCAGAGAACAATCTACACTGTCTGCCTTAGGAGGATGAAAGTACAACCAAGTTGCTTTGTTGTTGAATATTATCACTACTTCTGAATGCAACGGTTTTTATTTATCAGGATGAGAAGGGGCTGATTACCACAATGTATTTGTGTTGTTTTTTTGTCTGAATGGGTTATTTTGCTTGGTGTTGTGTGGAATTCAGTAATACTTATGAAAATGTCATTATTGTATTTTCGTGTTTGAATGATATCACCCTATTCCTTAACAAAATATTTATTGAAATTCTACTGTGTACCTGGAATTATGCTGTTTTGTTGTATCACGCACAAAACAAAAATGGTCTTGTGAGTTTACTGTGTGTGGAGAACACAAACAAATATGGCTTGACTTGTTGTTAGTGGGGGAAAGAACCAGAAATGGTGGAAGAGGTGGAAAACAGAGTAAGAAAAATAAAAACCCACAAAGTGAGATCTTTGGAAGTATTTTAAGGAGAGCCTAATAAAACACCCTATGTGTTTGAGAGGATTGCTTCAGTACTAAAAATAAACTTCTCCTTCAAAATAACCAGATAGTAAAGTGAAATTATTTCTTTAATGAGAGTAGATAACTAGAGTAATATCTGGGTATCAAACAAAGCATTTAGAATGCAGTGTGACACTATTATTATTTAGTAAAATAATAAGTATTGGTTTTCGCTCAGAGCATAAAACCTGCTAAATAAGGGATATTTGGCCAGGTTTTCAGAATTATGCATTGGTTCTTTCCTGTGCAGGAAATAAAGGAGTTGGGTACTCTGCATCATGCATGCCAATATTGCAACATGGCAATGGGTGGATCTTGCCAGTACAGCTGGTACCATTCTTTTCTGAGTTTACAACTGGGTAAGATAGTTGGTGACTTTTCTCCCATGGTATCCTACATAGTACCTTCCTTCTCTATGAGTGCCATACAGTAGGGAAGAAACTCCCAAGTCAGTACCAGCTTGATTTTCTTCATGCCCTGTGACACAAATCTAAATTGTCTTCAACAACAATATCTTAATACCCTGGTCAGAGGAATCATTGGAAATTGATGAAGAAGGAAGAACTGATAGTGATTGATTGTGGCCATAGGTAGGTCATTCATGCTCCAGTGGATGATCCTACTACATACCTACAAACACTATCAGCAGTAATTGTTCTTGGTGCTTTACAAAAGAAGATAGGAAGTAGAGTAAGAAATGTGCTGGTGGGGATCTGGGAGGAGTCGGGAGTTGACATTGTTGGGGATCTCTGCTCTGGTCTCACAGTCCCCCATTCTAAACTCTGCCCAGATGTTTGGCTAGGAACCCTGCCTCACTCCTCCCATTCTGTACCCAGCTCCTCAGAAATCCCACCAAGGGCCAGCCCCTACACCTACCAAAGCCAATCAAGGCCACTTCTACAGGGTATTTAAGACCTGCCACCCCTGATTTTCTCTTCTGTCTTTCTGAGAGTCACCCAGGAGTTTCTTTGCTGTATTTATTAAACCTGGTTTTATTAATTTGGCTGGATATGAATTACTGACTAATGATGACTTTTGCAAAATACTTATCATGCATGATCAGAAAAAGAACACTAAAAAGAAATCCCACACTAGCTCAGAATTGAGTATAATAAAGAGTTATTTATTTAGGGGTAGACTCGCAGATCACAATCCTCTGCACGAACTGGGAACAGGAACCGAATCACACCGCTGGAAGAGAGGCCAGACATGTGCTTTACATTGTGTGCTATACATTTATAGTATAAAAGGCAACTCCCAAGTGGGCGCATAACTTAAAGACTCTTGGCTGTAGGAATTCTTACAGCAATAATCAAAATACATTCTCTTTATGTATGACATTTTCAAAGAATAACTGAAAACTTATTTTGAAAGGTGAAAAAATTGATGTGTGTTCCCCTATTTAGAATTTAGAGGCTGACTGTCACTGCTATTTTGCTTGTGAGTATATCAATTTGTTCTTTAATGGTGAAGAATATTTAATAGTACAGCTATGTGACAAGCAGCTCAGGCTCTCTCAAAGCCTATGACCAAATCTATATCCCTTTGTATCATGCTAATATGGTTGAGAGAGTAGTCTAGAATTTTCCAGTATCCTCAAAATCACCTCCTAAGCACACAGCACAGGTGCCCTCTGCTTTCAGATCCTTAATCTACTTAGGAGGTAGAACCTGTAACAAGATGAGGCTCACAGATCTGCTTCAAACACCTGACTCTGCTGTCTTTTCTTGCTATCTCTATTTTCTTATTAATGTTATTTTATATCTTTTTGCAGTGTCTGGATGGGTGTTTCTAGCTTCTTTGAGTTTTATTCAGAGCACTAGAAGGGGTGTAAATAGATTATTAAAGTGACATGAAAACTATTCAAAGCAAAGAGATTCTGTAAATTAGAAAAGAATACACTGTAGCATCAGGAGGCTGAAGACATGGCTCAGTAGTTAAGAACATTTGCTGCTTGTCAGGTGGTGGTGCCCCATGCCTTTAAACTCAGCTGTGGGGAGGCAGGCAGAGGCAGGGGCAGGGGCAGAGGCAGGGGCAGGGGCAGAGGCAGGGGCAGGGGCAGGGGCAGGGGCAGAGGCAGGGGCAGAGGCAGGTGGATCCCTGTGAGTTCAAGGCCAGCCTGGGCTACAGAGCTAGTTCCAGGACAGCTAATATGGTTGCATAGAGAAATCTTTATCGAGAAACAACACAAAACAAAACAAAGAACACTTGCTGCTCTCCTAAAATACCTAAGTTCAGTTTCTGTCTTGTCTTCTTCTGGCCTCTTAGGGGTTAAAAAAACACAAATATATACATAAATAAGAGATAAAAAAAAATCTTTACAAAAAGTGTGACAGCAGACCACATGACTGAGGGTACTCAAGTTTCCCAGTTTTTATTGAGAACTTATTTTCTATAAGACTCAAGAGAAGGAGTAGTTTGTTACTAAGTGGCATACGTTGACTGGTTCTTTACTTTTACTGACAGATTGCATTATATAGCCACTTCCCTACTGTGCACAGCTCTTTGACAATGTATATTATTCTAATTATATGCATGCCCTCTTATGCAAAGATTTAAGATGTGAATAGGAGCATCAACCTAAAAGTTTACTTTGAGAAGAGTATGCCTTATTGTTCATGTACCCAAACCCAGTCTAGTCCACATTAGTCCATTTCCCACACTTCCAGGATTAGGACCCAGGATGTGCTTGAATAGAACTGAGACATTATCAAAGAGTTGCCAACAGGAGCAACTTTATTTCATTGCTTAAAGCATGTATACTGCAACTCAGTGTAAGTAGATGTTTTAGGGTGGTAGGTAACTGGTTGCTGGGTGTATTTTTCAGCAACATATTACATTCAGGAAGGGAGCTCAGACATCAAGTACATTGTTAAGAGACAGACAGGCACATGTCCCAAAGTTGAATCCCAAGTTGGTAAGCAATGCCTTGTGCTTCCAAAACTCACTTTGTGTACAGAGGGCAAGAGCTTCTGGTTGCATAAAAAATGTGCTTTTAAAACGCAGAAGTGTTTATCTAAAACCGTTCTGTCTATTATGAGCTCCAAGCACCAATTTAAAAAACTTGAATATCATTTATTTTTCTCACTACTTATGCAATAAAAATGTTACTGCTAGAGCAACCTGAAAAAGTTGTAGTTTCTGGACCAGGGCAGACAACATGCTAAATGAACAAATATGTACAAACCAGTAATTATAGCTCATTATTATTTTAAACCAAAATAATTTTACAAAATCAACATCATGTTTTATAAATATCTTATTTTTATATGCTTTTAAATTTTTTTTATTTTTTGAGATTATAATATAACTACAACATTTCTCCCTTTTCTTTCCTCCCTCCACATCCTTCATACTCCTTCCCATTCTGCCTCAAATTCATGGCCTCTTTTCTTAATAACTGCTTTGGCATGCTTACACATCTATGTCTTTATCCATGATTATGTACATGTACATTCTTAAATATAATCTCCTTAGTTCCTACAGTATTATTTGTATGCGTGTTTTCAAAGTCGATCTGTCAACAATAGACAACTAATCGGTGTGCTATTCCATGATTAATACCACCTCTCACACTCCCAACTTTCCACAGTTGCCGGTCGTTCTTTCTGCAGTGTTGAGACTAGAATTTTGTCTCTCTGGATCTTGTTCAGGTCTTTGGCAAGTAAACATATAATATTACAAAAGATCTTAAGTACAATAGCATGTCAGAGGTCAGGAAACAATATAATATTATTTTCCATTCTCTGAATTCTTTCTGCCCCCTCTTCATAGATGTTAATCACTGAAGGTTTGAACAAAGAGGGTATTTTTAAGCAGCCCTGTTTTCCAAATACTATAATATAAGCAATATAATAGTAAAGATCTTCTTATGTTTGTGCCTCTCGATCTTCTTAGCACCTCAAACATAACAGACACATGACAGGTACATTAAGAGCTACTATTTGTTTGAGTAAAATATTTCCTCATTTTTCCCTAAAAGATAGATATAACATAGAATATTACCATAGAATAGCATACAAAGAAGTACTTTATTATTGTAATATTACTATTTTATTCATTATTGTAAGAGAATGATTAAGACAAGTGATAAAACAGGTTATGCAATCCATTCTCTTGCTAAATGAATCACCGCAGTTATTTATGGAAAACTTAATGTCTTGGCAGAGTCATTACAAGAAGTGATTGTCCTTGGGGACCTAATAATAATCCTCTAGATAGAAATTATTGTTTCTGCATAAGAGGGAAAGGAAAGCCGGAGTGGGGATCACTGCTGAATCTTACTCCACTATAGCCTTAGCAAGTAGGCCATCTAACTGTTCAGCTGGTGAGAGAAGAAACAGTACTTTTCTGCCTTCATTGATAAGTTAATCAGTGCTCCACAAAATACTTTCATAAGTAAACTCCATGATAGATAGGCACTGGTTTTGAATCATGAGATGAAATTTTCTGAGGAAAAGTAATGTCCCATTGGATATATATATATATATATATATATATATATATATATATATATATATAATCAATGAAATGGATTCCATTTTTATGTGCAAGCATGTTATTGGCATTTAATAACTGTGTAACGATCAATTCAATGAATGAACATTTTCAGCTTTGTAAAAAAAGATAATAGCTATGTATATTCTTATTCTATAGTTAATAGATCCTGAAGACATGTAGTTGTTATTTACTTGATTAACTTAGATTATATTGATACAGTGTACATGGCATACAGTGCCAGAAAATAAAATGATAAATTAGAATCACATTAAAATTATGCTGTTGTGATTTTTGAGTCTATTTGTATGCCAGATTCAGAAACAATAAACCAAATAAAGAATTTCTTCTAAGACTTAACCCATTGAACCAACAGTTTATTAGGGCTACTCGAAAAGCATGGGTAAAGAGTAATTTCCAAGAATATGGGGGAAGTATTACTTACAGAAGCACAGCAGAGGAGATACTTTAAGGAGCACAGGTGATTCCGCCATTATTATTTTAACAAGCTGCTATACTAGAGTCCTCTGTGAAACCTGCAAGTAGGTTAATTGCTGCATGATAATGCTCTTGTCTACAGTAAAGTTTTGTCATTCCTATTGGTTTAATAAAATACTGATTGACCAGTAGCCAGGTAAGAAGTATATGCAGAGATACCAACTAGGAGAACTCTGGGAAAAAGAAAGGCAGAGTCAGTAGTAATCCAGAAACAGAGAAAACAAGATGAGAATGCCTTACTGAGAAAAGGTACCAATCCACTTGGGTGGCTGAACATAGGTAAGAATTATGGGTTAATTTAAATTGCAAAAGGTAGTTACTAATAAACTTGAAGAATAGACAAAACAGTTTATAATTAATATAAGTCTCTGTATGCTTATTTATGACTGAATGGCTTTGGGACAAGACAGAAAAAAAACTTCCATCTACAAATGGCAACAAATAAGGGGCCTGAACCCTCAACCCTGAAATTAAAAGTATGCTCTACTGACTGAATTAGATTTGTAGATGGAAGTTCTACACCCAGAACAGTCCAAAACTGCTGATTTAGATAATCCAGCCTCACAGAATACTCCAGTCAGGATTTGACAATAATCCTAATTTTTTGGGTCCCCATAAGATCAGCCCCCACAATCAGCAAGAAGTAGCCTAGAAAACGAGACCCACATTCCTAAAAAAATGGATTATGGATGTTTGTCTTTGTGTAGAGTGTTAGTGACAAGTTGTTACAGATAATGGTCAGGAAAAAGAGCGAAACAAAGGAGATTAGATTTAGTATTGTTTTGAAAAGAAAAAAAGGGGGAAATGCTATGGGATTGTGCTCTTGTATGCTAAAAGATTTTTCACTTGCATTGGTTTAATAAAATGCTGATTGGCCAGTAGTCAAGCAGGAAGTACAGAAAGGGCAACTAGACTAAGAACATTCTGGAAAAGAGGAAAGGCAGAGGATCAGTTGTAAGAGGTATTTATTAATAAGCCTTAACAATAGACCAAAGAGTTTATGATTAATATAAACCTTTGTATATTTATTTGGGACTGAATAACTGTGGGACCTGATGGGACAAAAACTTCCATCTACAGTTCACCACTGAAGAATCCCATCTACATCCCTTTCTTCCTTCCCCACATCCAGTCCCTGTGTATACAAACTTCAGAGAAGGGTTTTGTGAGATTTGTATGTCTCAAAAGTTTTGTAAATATCCCCTATTTCCATAGAGAAACATTCATATAGGGATGAAATAGCTAAACATTGTATGCCTTAGATATCAAGAAGAGGAGAAAAATGTACACAGTGGATCACTCTAAAAGCCATGGGAGATTGAACATTTATTAGTCCTAAATAAAATAAGGATAAAATAAGATAAATTCTTAGGATCTGGGAGATACTACAGTAATAAAAGAAGCATTCCATGAGCAAAAGTCATTCACATTACATAGCTACCTCATCAGTAGACAAACTGTAGAATATGGAAAATCCAGAACTTTAAATCAGAAAGCTATGAACCATTCATAGGTACATAACTGCAACCATTCCTGACAAGGTGCATTATAGGGTCTTCAGACAGTGATGCTAAGTAAAATCTTACAATCCAGCTATTTCAATACCACTTATATGAGTTGGTTTATGATTGACATCTGTGGCAGTAGTTATCACTCTTCCCTGACACCAGGACAATAAAAGATCATTATATCTCTTCAGTGTGTTCACCTTCTTGCTCTATTCTATTTAGACTACTGGTCTCTACACAATATAGCCCTAAGAAACATTAAATTTGTCTCCGAGTTATCCCTGGCCCTCCTTCTTGCCGATTTGCTCTGTTGTCGATGCAGACTGCTCACTCAGCCTCTTGTATATAACAAGAAATGCTGATAGCACAAAGATGGAGGATTGCAGCACAGACAAAAAGAAGCATAGCAGAAGGAAGATTGTTTGCCTTTTGCTTAGCCTCCTTCTTGATTTGCCTGTCTCTGTTGCTGCTGATTTCTTCACTGACATCAGAGCCAGCATTCTCAAAGCTTCTGTCCTTGACCAAGGAAGGACCAGTGACTCTCCAGGAATCTACGTGTCTCAGCACCAGATTAGAATTGCTGAGGCACCTAGACTTATGATTGAGCTTTTACCAGGTTCTCAGTCTCTCAAGTATGAAACAACTGTTATTTCTTTTTAAACATAAGCTGATTCAATAAATTTGTTATCTTCTTTTGCAAGGAGGCTGCTTGCTTGTTTCCTGGCAGCTCAGCAGCTCAGACCTCGAATAATCACACAGAAACTATATTATTTAAATCACTGCTTGGCCCATTAGCTCTAGTTTCTTATTGGCTAACTCTTACATATTAATTTAACCCATTTCTATTAATCTGTGTGTCACCACAAGTCTGGGAAAAGTTCCAGCATCTATCTCTGGTGGGGCAACATGGCTTTTTTCTAACTCTTTTTCTTTCTCCCTGCATTTAGTTTAGTTTTCCCTGCCTAACTCTGTTCATTGAACAGGCCCAAGACAGTTTCTTTATTAACCAATGGTATTCATAGCATACAGAGGAGAATCCCACATCAATGCTCATGTAATATTCACTCACCCGTACTATTCCCTTAAAGCTGTGACTAATAGGCTGATCTTTACAATCATCTTTGCAGTGTGTCTGTGTTGTCACAAAATACTTTGAATGGACAGACTCAGGTTTGGGTTTTCCTGAAATGCCCTCTGCCAAAGACATTAGTCCATTAGTTTCCAATTTAGCCTCAGGCAGATTCTTAGAATGAGGGCAGAAGGCAGCTAGATTGTTTGCCAAAATACCATGAGAATGGCCTCTGTCCCCAGTGCTCATATAGACTTTGCTCTGAATACTCATAAGCTGCCGCTCTACAAAAAAAAAAAAAAAGAAAGAAAGAAAAGAAAGAAAAACAATTCCACAGTCCAAAGTCCCAAAGCTTTCCACAGTCCTCCTCAAACGTGGTTAACTTATTCACAGCGATATCATGTTTCCTGGTACCAACTTCTGCCTCGGTTACTTTTCTATAAATGAAATTAAACACTATGATCAAGGGAATTTATAAAAGAAAGAATTTAACTGGGCTGTGGCTCCTCGAGGTTGAATTCACTGATGGTGGAGACGATCAGACTGGCAGAAGAGACAGCAGGTAGGTGACACAACAGCTGAGAGCCGACAGCTTGAACATCAGGCAGGAAACAGAGAAGGCAATGGTCATGGCACATGATTTTTGAAGCTTCAGTGTCCTCACCTAGTGGCGTACCTTCTCAAACAAAGCCACAAGCCTAATCCTCACCAAACAGTTCCATCGACAGGGAACCAATTATTCAAACATGTGAGTCTATTGGGTCGTTTTAATTTAAATAGCCTCAACCTCAAAATTCTTACATTTTTAAACAGCACTCCCCAAACTGTCAGTAATCTAACACACACACACACACACACACACACACACCTGTCATTAAGTCATCTTAAATTTTGCATTCAAATTTTAAAATATCATGGTCATATCTGACAATATATAAAGTAGCCTAACCCCACTTAAACATAACTATTTTGAGTTCTAATTACAATTTGTTAGTCTTTTCCAATATAAATAATGCACATTATTGGAAAATTCTATTGTTGTAAACACCTCCATTTCCCACCCCTTACTTTTGCACATATCTATTTCAAATTCTTAGAAATAGAAGTTATTTCAAATTTCATGTTTTCTAAAATCTAGTAATATTTGCACATAACTAACAAGGGATTTAGGAGATATGATCTCAGACTAAATACAAAATTGATTTATATTACATACACATTTTATACCTTTAGCTTAAAATTAGTTTTATGTAACATATTTTAATGCAGGTATGTTTTTCCAGTGATGAGTCACAGTACAATAAGTTCAGATAAAGTATTTTTTATTTATTGACTGATATTAACAGTCAGAAAGTTTCAGATTTAGGGGTAATATACATGTTTTGACTTTTGGATTATAAATAATCATTCTGTAGTATAGGAGATAGCTAGTATCTCCCAAGTATACTTCTTACATGCTGTCTTATTTTTGTTAGATAATTTGGACATAGTTTGTAAACAGTGAATTTGAGGTGGCTAATGTATTTAGCAAGAGAACTCCAATGTGAATGAAAAAGTAAATCCCACTCACCTATTATCACACGTGATATCTCAGATTTACTCTGACTCCTATACTTATAATTATAGCACAAAGTTCTCTATTACTTTGTTAATAGATATTTAAAGCTCTTCACAGAAATTGGTATCATTTTCTGTCTTCTCTACTGGGATTAGAAAGCTCTAACTCAATGCAGAAAATATCTTCTTAATGGAGAAATCAGAATGAACAAAGATGTTTTATCAAAACAAAATCATTACATTTAATATCAGTAAGCTTTAGGAATTAGTTCTTTTCTAAGAAACACAAATGTTGGTTTTAAAGCCAATTTCAAACAAACACAATGAACTAATACTTGATTATATGTGAATATCTGAAGTTATTTGAAGATTTGCATTATAAAAAATTCTTGGTTATGCTTAGAACAGAAAACAACTGTCTCTCCACTGAATCATGTGACATTTTCAGTGGTCCTTAAATACTCACCAGTAGGTGGCCCTGCACTGACATAAAACAACTGGCAGAGTATTTTTTGAGGTGGGAATAGCTAGAGACAGAGCAACTGTGGTCCTTGGACAGGTAAACGGGCTATAAGTACCACAGGCTGCAAGCTTTGATCCAGTTTCAGGTGCATACGAAGTGTTGCTGGTATATTTAAGTGGGGTAGGGCATCAGTGAGGACACCTGACTCAAACTGTTTTGAAGCAAAAGTAAGCTCACCCTTCAGAAAAGCAGAATTCTTGGAAGAGAGAGGTCCAAGTTCACTGTTTGGGTATGCTGTAACCCATACTAAACATAACAGAAGGACTAGCTGGTACTAAAATCAGAGGCTTGGCTACGGAAGACAGTGTTGTTTTGTTTCTGAAGATAGCCCTGACTTGCTTCAAACTGATGATCTTCTGGCCTGAACCTCTTCAGCTTAAGAATTGAACATCAGTAAGACAGCTTATGTTATAAAACTTCATGTGCCTGGCGGTAGTGGCGCACGCCTTTATTCCCAGCACTAGACAGAGGCAAGCAGATCTCTGTGAGTTTGATGCCAGCCTGGGCTACAAGAGCTAATTCCAGGACAGTCTCCAAAGCTACAAAGAAACCCTATCTCAAAAAAAAAAAAAAAAAAAAACCTTTATGCAATGGAAAAGGGAAATTGATGCTAGCTCTAGACCCAGATGACCTGGCTCTGGGGCAATTACCTATGCACTACCATCTATCTGGCAAATATTCGTTCCTTTTTGTGCTATGATTTTCATATTTTAAATAAAAATGGTAGTTAATAAGAACTAGAAATGTCTGTGCAAAAAATCTGCACCTAGCTTGTAACACCCGATTCTGTGTTACCCCTCGGTACAGTTCGCGCGCCACTGTACCTTACGCAAGTCGGACAAGGGCCTGGAGATTGAAAGAACACACAAGAGACCTGGGTCATTCGAAAGGAGATCAGCCGAATGCCATTTATTTAGCCTTTGGGAAAATCTTAAATACCCCACTCCTGCCCAAGGAATTCCACCCAGGCAGGTGGGAAATTACCATATCTAACTGCTGCACAAGGACTCCCACCTAGGCAGGTGGGAAATTACCATACCAACAATAGAGTCAACAATGCCCTACAACAAATCACCAGGCGGGGCAGAGGGAGCACAGGAACAAACAGGATGCTTAGTCATCTGACCAGAAACCGTCCTCAAGGTGAGCCCCTGGAACAAGGGCAGACCCGGGCCCTACACTAGCTGATAGATTATATCCATTATAAAAATAAAATCATCAAAAATGTCACTTTTCTCTTAATTAGCACAGAATCAGTGGAAGACAAAGAAAGTATCTGAAACACAGTTTGGTTTCTTAAGTCTCACCATGTAGAACATAATGGAATCTAGATTTAAATGCATGATTATAAGCTCTGACTGCAGATCATTTTCTTCAGCTGACTAATCAGCCTGCCTTAGATTGTTCCATTGCTCTTATACTAACTTTAAACTTTAAAACGACTCACCTACACTAATTGCAAAGTTTCCATGCTATATGCCAAACCTCGTCCTACATCAGGAACTTCCCGATTACTTGCTAATATGTACTTTGCTGATGCTAAATCTATTCCATCTCTAAGTGAAGGCTGTAATTACTAGATCTTTGCAAGATGTTTCTGTGACTTTCTTTTTACAAGGACAATTTTGTTTCATGTGGACATATAATATTTTCCTCAAACATAAAACATGTTAAAGGCTACTTAGTAAAGCATCAAGATACAGGATTTTTTTAAAGATAGCATTTTATTAAAGGATAGACTTTTGCCTGTTTGTCTTTTGAGACAGCGTATCCCGATGTAACAACTCTGGCTGTTCTGGAACTCTCTCTGTGGACTAGACTGACCTAAACTCACAGAGATCCACCTCTCTCTACCTCTTGAATACTGAAATTACAGATGTATACCACCACTACCTGTCCGATAAAAGATATTTTTAATTGATAACAATTTATCTGAAGTTTATCATGAAACCATAGTCTCATGTCCTAAAGACAATGCCAAGAAGTTTAATTGTCAAAGAACATTTGGTTTGGGAAATACTTGAGAAGTTGTGAGAAGCAAGCTCACTTATTTCCATAACTATTATTTCCCAGTCTGCTATTCCTCAAAGTAGAAGGATGAGAGGAGAAGGCGAACAGAGAAAGATGATGGGGAAGCCTTGGGAATGGCCTGCAGATAAAATGAAATGTCTGGATGAAATAGCACAATAGCTGTGATTTTCTTCTAAGTAAAGTGCTATTTATACTATTCATTATTAATCCATGTCTGCAAATCTATGATTTTATTATAGTCATTAAGTATTACTGTTCCAGGTCCCTCATCTAATATCTCTACGTCTCCAGATTTCTCCCGTGTAAATAGAACCCTGAACATAACAATCTCAATTCAATAAGAATATTTTGCATTTCCTATTTTTCTTTCTCATCCAGCATTTTTGTGAACAACCAGCTGGGAAGTATAAGACAGTCAAAGGCAGGCAGCAATCCATGAGGACACCGGCCTATACCCTGCAAAAATACAAATTCCATACACAGTAAGACAGCTCAAGTTATTTCAAAATGCCTTTCCCCGAAATACTGACTCACTGCTGAAGAGAAAGGGTTAAGTGACATCACACTGCAGAAATCTAGCAGACACCTCCCTCATGAAGGAATCAGAGCAAATATCCACTATTAAATTATTCAAGACTTGTGCATAGGAGAAGACACAAGGAGGACACATTGCCATTGCTTCCATATGCTATGAATCTAATTGTGAGGTAACAACAGACAAGCAAAATAGGACATTCTACAGAATTCTTGGCCTCTAATTTTCCAAAGTACAGTCGTCCATAATGGCACAAGATGACTTTTTTGCAGTGAAGAACACTAGTGCCTTACACGATTGTATTCATTTCCTGTAAAGGATATGACCGACAAACCTGATAAGACTTTAATGAGTCTAGAGACAAGGTGATAGCAATTTCTGGCTTGTGGAAATTTTATATTAAACTAAATTATTCTGTGGTGTGGTGACAGGGTAGGTATCACGACATTATCTTATTAACAAATACTTTAGAGAAGGGCATTGTACTGTGCTCCCTATTTTTCTATGTTTATGACTATTTTAAAACAAAGATAAATAAATTAAAAATATAAAATAGCATCAAGTTTTATGATCAAAGTGTTCCCTGAATAAATATTGGTTCTGTCTCATGCTTTTATCTGTTGTTGTTTACTTTTGTCAAAATGATTATTCAGCCACTGTCATTTATTTTGACTGCTTTAAGTCTGTGCTATCTGAATAACATGAGGTGATATGGCAACTATTCATAGAATACAGCAAGTTTTGCATTAGTCAGTATGGAAAAGTACTGTAAGCATTATTTACCTGTGTTAGAAAAAAAAAAGAAGAAAGGGGTGAAGAACATCTGACTCCCAAAAGCCATCTGTGCAAGACGTCTCTACCATCATTGGGAGCACGGCAGTTCAGGGCATCCTTCAGTTCAGAGAAAGCAAAGTTGTGGTGAAATATTGGGGGAAAAAGATGGTTCCAGAAAATAGCTTTCTGATTATTGGGCATATTTGTCTTAATATAGCTCACGTAGGGAATTTCAATGGAAAAGTCAAGCTTAGAAATAAAAAAGACTCTAAAATCTGACCTATATTGAATACTTAATAATTTAAAATGACACTGTTTCAAGCTCTTTAACAACAATGGCAACAGCTGTGGCTTATACTTGAGATAGCCAGAGGCAAGGAAGAGAGATCTTTCCAACCTGACAAATTGTGATAGAAAAGGACAGAAGAGCCATTTTCTACTTTTACCTCACTCAGTCAGGGCCCTCCAAGGAACTGGGTACAGTAACTAAATCACTTACCAGGTGAAACTCATGCCTCTGGTAGACGTTTTTGAATCCTGATATTGGACCCCCAGGCTGAATACAGAAAAAGCAATGCTGACCACATTCATTTCTTTCATTCTGTTAGCCTAGCTTATCAGAGTTGAGATGGACTATTGCATTTATTTAATATTTCACAAACAAGAGCTTCGGACCTCAAAGTTGTTAGAGAGACAGAAATTGCAATCTCATCATTATGAGATCAATTCATGAACTGTAATCTTTACTCAAAGGCAAAGGTCAATTTTCCAAAAGACATTCTGTTACAAAGAAGTGTTTAAAGAACATTTTGAGGAAAAGAAACTGCAAGACCAAGCATGTGGATAAATCAATGGCTATGTTGTTGTCTAGTGTGAATATAAAAATAAATAGGATCTCAAACACTATTCACAAATTTACTTACAAATACAAAATAATATGAATACAAACTAAGATTAAGCAAGAATAATTTATTTTAGGTTATGAAAATATTATAAACTCTCTGAATAATTTTAATTAGACTTTCATGAATCTTCTTTGCATTTTGCAATTGGTTTACAAATACAGAGGGAAATCCCTGCCTCTAATTTAGTAACTTTCTGGGCATGTTTGAGAACAGTGGAAAATCAGAAAGTGAGCATTATAGGCAATTTAATGCTATAAAATATCAGATCAGTTTCTTTTGTTTAAAGGTTTAAAATTAATCATTTCTAAATGTCTTTTTTGATCTCAAATTTCAGCAAATATACTTAATCATCACTTCTGTTATGAACTCATGAAAAGAGAGCAATTTATTCTCACATGGCTTCTCAACACTGCTTGACTACCTTTTTTCTGCTGTGCTACATTACATTTTATGGTGTGGAGGTGGCACTGGGCCTGTTATGTGTTGTGGTATATGTAGCTGTTAGTGTATGTTTGCTCACACATGTGCATGGGTTCATGTGTCCGTGTGAATATATAGTCGGAAAGGTAGGGTCTGTGTCTAAATGAATCAAAAGCTCATAAATTGGGTTAGACTGACTAACCAATGAGTTTCAGGGATCTACCTGTCATTGCCGCACCCCTCATCCCTATCCACCACCACCCATCAACACTGTACCCCCATTGCTCATATTGTAGCACACACCACCATGCCCAGCCTTTGCAGTGAGCTCTGTTATTGCAACTCTGATTCTTATGCTTGTAATGCAGGCTCTCTACTGACTGAGCCATCTCCCCATCCTAAGTTTACCTACATTTTAACAGTGTGTGTGTTTTAATGGATTCCATTTTAGGACCGGACTGAGATTATACAGGGCACACAAGGTTGTCAAGCAGCACCAATACTTTACATGACATAGAAAAATGCATTTCTTGTCTCTTGAGTTGCTTGCAGTCTGAATATTGGACAATATTGGATATCTCTAACAGTTGAAAGAACACCAAAGTTCTTTATCGATGCAAATACTTCACATCCTGGAGCCACTGTGGAATGAATTGTTTAGAATTTGGAATTCATCTAGTCAAGCTTAGAGACAAGACAAGCCTTGGTTTCAGAGATCTTTCACACCCATATAGTTTTATTGACATTCATTTAGGAAGACCCAATCTAATGGATAAAATCACAGTGTAAGGCTAAAACAACCGTTATGGTGGTAGTTATATTTAAAGAAAAAATTTATTAAATCACTAAGATTATTATTTGAGTATAAAAGGGTAAATCCTAAGAATCCACTTTCATGCATTATTTGTTTAAAGTACTGGATATCAAAATATGCAAGTTCTACATGCAGACTACACAGAAAATCCTGCAAACTCTTAATTTTTATGTATCAACTTTCTCTTACCTTATGTGTACCATGTACATTTAATTTATGCCCCATTGTTAAGCTATAAATAATGTAAATAGTCAAGTTATAATAATTGGGTAATCATGTGAGTGAATGGCAATATAAATGAACTATAATTGGCATTTCAATCTATCTATATATTAAAAATATGTGCCTTATCTGGCTTTGCACACACAGTAGTTTAAGAAGTTCACAAGTTTTAAAGTTTCAAAATAAGTTCACAAAGATAAAAAGCTATTCTAAAAGTATCATTAGCCCCTGCATCAAATATTTTTGACTGAAATGTCCCAGTGTTAACCTTAGAATCTCCATGAGAAAGAATGTGATGTTGAAGAGCTAATAGCAATGTAAACTTCGGCTTATTTTCAGAAAAGCGATCTGATCTCTAAGGAAAATATGCACAGCTACAACCTAATGTGGCTGAGGTACACTATCTGTAAGCAGAACTCTCAGATCATGGTAAACTTGAACCACCTCTCTACAACAGCCTATATGGTCAAGCAGAAATGATACCGCTGAACAGAGAAATTAATCACACCTGTACATCTAAAGACCATTTAAAAGCACAACACTGGATGATACATGCCCCTCATAGACTCAGGTACTTAAACGGTTGGTCAGCAGTTGGCAGAGATCTTTGGGGAGGTTAAGGCGGTATGAAACATTACCGAGAAAGCACGTCACTGGCATTGGGCTTTGAGAGGTCAAAGCCTTGTGACACTTTTCAGTTCACTCTGCTTCATGCTTTTGTTTAAATATATGCTCTCTCAGCTTCCTCTTCCTGCCACTCACTTCGGCTGTGTTTGTGGATGTTCGATCACACTGTGAATCTCAGTTTGCATTTCCATTATTAAATAAATTAACTTTCGGTCTGGAGGCTTCATTACCAACTAGTTGCCAGGAAGTAATCATTGAGTGCCAGAGGGCATCCGGCAGAGATAGAGACACACCGGAAGTAGTGGTGTGAGGTTTGGAGTGGTGCAGCTTTGTGCAGTTTGGTGTAGCCAAAGCGCGAGTCTTGGGTGGCTGCCAGCAAGGAGAGAGAGTTGGCTAGTTGTTACTCAGCCTCTCTGAGTTCACAGGTTTTTGCCCCAGCCTTTGAATCTCGACTCTTATTCAAAATTAGAAAGATAGAAATTTAGTTAAAGTTGCCTTTAACTGCAGTGACAGGACCAGTGCCTGCGGGAAAACTCTCACCAGTCTGTGGCCTCAGCAACCACACTGCGGCTAGAGGCGGTCCAGTAACTACGGAGTTGTACTTGCTGGCTGAGATAGACTTAGAGCGAGGTGCCGAAATTAAAACAACTTGCTTCCATGTCTCTAGTCCACTGTGATAATTTTTTTTTTTTTTGGTCTCTCTGAAACAACAGGTCAGATTAAACGTTTTTCTTCCATAAGTCGCCTTTGGTCACACTGTTTTATAACAGCAACAGAAAAGTAACAAATACACAGGATACACTGCTTTTTCAGAGGACTCAACTTTGGTTCCCAGGACCCACAAAAGGAGGCTAACAACCCGTCTGTCCAATTCCAGTGAATCCAACACTGTCTTCTAGCTGCCACAAGCAACCGTACTCTCTCTCTCTCTCTCTCTCTCTCTCTCTCTCTCTCTCTCTCTCTCTCTCTCTCTCTCTCTCTCTCTCACACACACACACACACACACACAAGCCAAACCATATCACACACCAAACACATCACATTGATACACCCCACACTCATATCACACACACATACCTCTTACACCCCACTTACACACACACATCACACACACACACACACACACACCACTTACACCACTCTTACACACACATCACACATACAGCCCCCAACACATCAGACATACACTACATATACACACACAATACACATATCACATATAGCACAGGTATACACACATATTAATTAGCATAGCACACACATGCATGTTAAATAAATATTTAAAAACACAACAGAATAATAATAACTAATTTGGATTTGCAGCAATGGTATCATATAAAGTCACAAGTAATCAGACTCCTGAGTTTTAGTCTTATTATTCGGGTTCAGTCTTTCTCTTTACAGTACTTCCACCTGTCATGTTCTGCCTGTTGTTGGCTTGCTTGCTTGCTTGTTTATGCTTTAGTTTTAGCCTCGGAGAATTAAAAAGGGAAAAACTGGGCTTAAATCAATACCAGACTCTCAAAATTCTCCAGTGCTATACTAAGAGGATGGTGTTTACTAAGTATTGATTTGATGCGAACAATTAGAAGATTAAGAATCTTCCAAAACAGTAGAGACAAAAATGCAATAGCTTGCAGCCATTTTTAAGCTGTGCGAGAAGAAAGGAGCCACTTGAAGGAAAAAAAAAAAAAAACAAATAGTGCAAGACAAATAGAGCATTGCAAACCAAAAGTGTCCAGATCAAGTTAACTCAAATCAGTAAGTGTAGTAACTTTGCCAGACAAAAAACAATTGTATTTTAACAGAATTTCTCTTTTCTACATCTTTCTCTCATGTGAACACAAATGTAGACATAGAAGTTTGCAGCAAGAATAATCAAATGCAAGAAAGTACTCTGTGTTTTGCTTCCAGTAAGTAACCCCTTTCCATTTTTAAGACTTACTTTAACTAACTTATGTTATGTGTGTAGGGCATGGAGCGTGGAGGGGTGCACATGCAGGCACATGCACATACATTCGAAACTTCCCAGAAACCAGAGGAGGATACAAAGCCATTTGAAGCTGGAGTTACAGATAACTGTGAGCTGCCTGATGTGAGTGCGGGGAACTGAGCTCAGATCCTCCAGCTGTGCATCAAGTTCTCTTAAGCACAGAGGCATCTTAGTGGCCCATGCTTATCTTTCCTCATCCTCCTCCCTTCTTTCTGACTTACAGAAACACATGATGACCAGACCATAAGCAGCTCTGTTGAACATGATAACTTTGATTTCTAGACTAAATCTTGAGGAGCACAAAGCAGCAAATCAAGAAGCCTGTGGCTTCTTCACCCAGGAAGTCCAATTTAGCCCTTGAATACTTCTGTTTTGGGTTTTGTTTCTATAGGTTGTGCACTGCATTAGAAATATGGTTTCTGTTGCTTAAGGAAAGAGGTCAACACCCCCTTACGCAGGAGATGCTTTAGTTTCCAGGGTCAAAATAAAATGGAAAAATAAACAGCAGTGTAGGTGGACATGATGCCTGAATAGAGGAAGAAAGGTACTACTAGAGACAAGTCACAGCAGACCCTGGATAAAGAGGAAGTCAGAATGAGCCATGATATTGGGCCCAAAAATGTTGCTGAAAGCCCTTGAAGTTTCAGGAAGGAGACTGAAGTCAATAAAGAATGTAGCTTAATACCCAAGAAACACTAAACACTCCATGCCAACATCTGTTGAAAAGCAGGTGGTGAATTGAATATAGAGTCACACCAAAAACATACAGGGGATGAGATAACTTCATAATGAAAAGAAGTCAATTTAGCTTTTAATTTATGAGGTTGAATGTGGAGTGGTCTCGGGGAAGTTTAAACGGGTCTGTGGCAATGGAACCTGTGTGTAAGGCAAAGATCACACTTTGAGACAGGAAGTCATAAATTAATCTGGTTCCCAAATTTATCTTACAACACCTCATCATTGAGAGAACTCAGGGGTTCGGTAAGGGTTGCCTTAAAGCCTCTCAAAGGAAGCTCCTCCACTGATTTAAAATGTTTGTCCTAGCTCCCACAACCTCTCAACACTGCCACGCCAGAGAAACCAGGGTCTCAGTTCAACACTGAGAGGGTACACTCAAGTCTAACCTGCTGCTAAGAATAAAGCATTTCACAAAACAACATGGCAGTAGAAGGGTGATTAGTATCTACCCATGGGGAAACATTTATCGCACTCCACACTGAAGCTGTTCCACGTGACTCCTTTTGTGGCAGAATCAAACTGCTCTCCTAAACATTCTCAATTTAGTTTCAGTCGCCCAATATTGATTAATGATAGCTAAGGACAGAAGTAGCAAAGGAAAAACTATGAGTTTTAGTTGTACAGATTCAATCAGAAATAAATCTTCAAGCTAAACCTGGAAAGTGAAGAGGAGCTTTGTGAAATTACAGCTTATGAAGAATGGCTCTTGCCAGTCACCTTTAAACCCAGTCAGCCAGCTAATTAAACTTACAGTTTCTTAAATGTTTCTAGCAAACAGAATCCACATAGCAATATACTTTTATGTTTTTCCTGTAATTTACAGAAAAATACATTTATAACTATTTTTCACAGCCAACAATGGATTTGTAAGCTCTGATTCCCATATCTATAAAAAAACAACCTAGGAGAATTACTTTAGTGTGTGTGTTATGTGTGTGTGTGTTTGTGTGTTCTCAAGGATTTACAGATGCTATAAAAGAGTTGTCTTTATAGAATTGTTTATGAATAAAAATTTTACAATCTATTAAAAGAGGAAATATAACATACAAGAGTTAATTTTATCCAACTATTGAGAATAAACCAATTAGATTTGGTGTAATATCAGCTAAAATTTGAAGAATTATTTAGACACTAGAAATAAGATAAGGACAAGGTTTTTCCTAATGGGAGAATGTTTGGGCTCACCTGAGATTACACAAAATTTTGAGGGTCATAACTTCCAATTGAATTCCTGCCTTAGACAGCACCCAGAGAGCCCCAAAGTAACAGTGGATAATTAAAGCCACAGGAATCCAAGTTTCCTATGTTCCCTGATCTCCTGTTGGTGAACATAAACCAGGACCATGCTGTTCGTGGGTCTTGGATGTTGGAGATGTTGATGATCTTGAAGGTGAGTCTTTTACTTTTAAGAAGAAAATTATTAATACAGATGACACATCTGAATAATTAATAAAAATAGAAAGGTTTACTATGAAAGTGTTTAACCACTAAAGTGAATGTTTGCTTGTCTTTGACTATGAGTGAATGTGTATATATATATATATATATATATATATATATATATATATATATACACACACACGTGTGTGTGTGTGTATGTGTGTCAGCACATCATATAGAAACTCATAAATATTTACTGATGGAATATTGAGAGTGGTAAAAAATGGTCTTCTCAGTGGAAGAATCCCCTAATTAATTATATATACATACACATGCATGTTTACACAGATGCAAGTTTATCTGTATATGTATATATTTATGTGTGTATATATGTATGTATATGTATATATGTAACAACACTGAAAAAAGGAAGCATTAGATTTGAGAAAGATCAAAAGGTACATTGGTTGGGTTGCAGGAAGAAAAAAGAAGAGAGAATGATAAAATTACATTATAATTTTAAAACTAAAATAGTTTTTATGAAAATGCCTTTGAAATGGCAATTGTTAACACTAAAATGGTTATAAAATATTACAAATATTTAACAGCTATTTCACACCAATTAAATTAGTTCTTGGGAATGGAGACCAAATATTGAAAGTTTTGAGCTCCCCAGCTCTTTCTAATGCAGATTAAGATTGAAAGTCAATTAAGTTTTAACTAATACCCTCAAAAGAATTTATATTTACAGAGATTTATTAATTTTAGATAGTAATGAATGGTACCAGGTTCACGTTTTCCTTGAGTCATTTGTTAATGGTTCTCCCTTGAGTTATGGATAGTCTCAGTAAGAAGCAACATATCTACATTCCGAAGTGGAAAGACTCAGGAAACCTTTAGATTCCTCTGTATAAACTACTTTGCATTTCAAATGATTAGTGAGTTCATGACTATGAATTTCACAGAGCATACATCTTCATAAGTCATAGATCTGAGAACCTATAAGATCTGCTTCCTGCCCAATAGTTTTTTTGTATCGTTTTCATTTCAAGATTCAACTCCTTGAAGGAGGAATCTTTGTGAGAAAGCAACTTTGTACTTAAAGTAATTAAAGTTTTCTTGTCACTCTTGAACTAATAAATCCATCCACTGTTCACCTATAGATGTTAATGTTCTGTTAGGGTCCTGTGTGTTACCCAACAGAACAGTATGCCACTATTAGATGGGATACCTTCATTGAAGGATCCAACATCAAGAATATTTAAAAAAAAGAGAGAAAGTAAACTATCTGTACCTTTTAAACTTACTGTAAATTCTCAAAAAAAAAAATCATGCTGTGTCTAAGTACTCAACAAAAGAGTTTGAGGAAGTAAGGGTTGTCTATGGCTCATAGTCTGTGGGTAGATTTCAAAACTGTGATGAAGGCATGGCAGAAGGAGTACAAGGTAATTATTCACATTGCATCCAGTCAGGAAGAAGAGATGAATAGATGCTGTTCTTCAGCTTATATTTTCCTTTTACTCAGAATGAGATCCTAGCCCACGGAATGATACATTCCCCATTCCACCTAGCTCCTTCTACTTCGATTCACCTAGTTTAGAACTGCTCTCACTGGCGTGCTCAGGAGTTCAACACCTGGGAATTTTGAATCTGTAAACTTTTGTTGTCAATATCAACCATCACACACACACACACACACACACCAAATCGATTTCAATTTTCAGCTTTTCCTGATTATTGGCCTGTTTTCTGGATACTTCTCTTTGACTAAGCAAAAGGAAGATTCTAGGTATCTCTTACATTCTTTTCTACTGTCTTCTATAATCCCATTGTTGTGTTACATTGCACAAATAAAGAAAAGCTTAACAATCTATGGATTGAGCCTATTTTTTCTTTTATAACAAGTACAAATTATCCAAATGATAAAGAACTCTTATTAAATACTCCACTTTTAAAGTCAAGGTCTTTTGTCATTGTTTCATGGCCAGCATCTCAACATCTCCATAAACATATACCCACTCTTCTCCGAGGGAAGCCATACCACATTTTGGATAGAATTTACTGGGAGCCCATTCTGTGTTTGGAGAAGAATGTTGACATTTCCATGATCATTCTACAAAGGAAAGTTTCAGATAGAATTCTTGGCATGCTAATCTGAAACAGACCTGACCACGTCTACAGAGAACAAGGGGAGATGCCCTGGAAAATATTTTAGAGTGTCTGGAAATCTAAGATTGTTGAGATGATGACAGGTGAGCGTGTGATCCTACGGAAACAACCTCGGAATCGCTCCTGCTCTCACCTCTCTAGTATGTGTTTTATAATAGAGATCACTTAGAATATATTTGGCCATTGCAAAAGTACCAATAATGATAGTCATTTTTGTATGACAGAAACGTTGAACTTACTCCTGACTGAAATTTTGCCTGCTCTCTGAAGAGTTAATGGTTTGTGTATATTAAGTGTGTGTTGAAAGAGTGTAAGTGTGTGTGACTATGAGTTGTCTGCAGAGGCCAGAAGAGGGAATGAGATCCCCTGGGTCAAAAAATATTGGTGATTATGAGCTGATAACTTCATCCATTGGGAGCTTAACCCACTTTTTTAAGGTCAGTAAATATTCAACAGTTGAGCCATGTCCTCACTGAATTATTATATATTTTCACAGTATCACTGCAGTTCCCTTCACCTACAAGCCCTTGCTCAACACCACCCTCTGGGGCTGTCTCTAATACTCGTCACATTTTCAAACCACACATAGAAGTAAAATAATTTGTGTGCTTTCCCTCCCCCCTGAAACACAGGAGATAATAGTAATTAGTTTGACTTGGCTATTTTACAGTGTGTGCATATTTCTAAAGATCTTGTTGTAAACAATGAATATATTTATTTCATCTATAATTAAAATATTTTTTTAAAGTTATAAACATATTTGGTTGTAAACAAACAGTTGATTCTTGCATGCAAGTGTGTCTTGTCAGTGCCCATCCTGATCAGGAAGAATCATGAGGACAGATCACACAGCTTGTGGTGGCAATGCTAGTCCTCCTAAAGAATGGGAGGTTCTCTGAAGAAACTTGAAGCTTGTTTGTAGCATGAATAATAAAAACTGAGAGAGAGAGATTGGAATTCAATCCAAAAACCAGAAAAGCAAAGCAGCAAAGCCACTAGAAAAGTTTTACTTTTATCAAGTCTAGGTGACCCCAGACTAAGCAGATTAAGCCTCTCTCTCATCTCATTTCATATTCCCTCAGGTGCTGGGATTAAAGGCGTATGACCCCCTAGTACTGGGATTAGAATTGTAGGCCACCACCACCTGGATTTTCTTCTTCATTGATTTTCTGTAGTCCAGGGTAGCCTTGAACTCTTAGAGATCCATCTGTTTCTGTCTCCCAAATCCTGGGATTAACGGAGTACTCCACCACTGCCTGGCTTCTAGTGGCTTAGCTTTGCTCCAGTCTTCAGGCAAGTTTTATTTACTAAAACACAAATAATATACCACAATACTTGATTGAAAGCGCTGAAGTATAGTGTTCCACCCCCCAGAGAGCTACGTGCGATGGACTACTTCCACATTTCAGGTGAGCATAAATATAATGCATTTGCATATAATTCCTCTGTCCCTTGAAGCCTTGTTTTCAATTGCTGACACTCTTGAAAATTATGAAACACACAGGGACAGTTGATTTATTTTTCTCCCCTGAGACAGATATGTATTACTTGTTTATTATTTTATTTATTTGATCTTCAATGACCATACATTAAGATCTAACTTTACTGTATTGGCCTTAGCTGAACTACGCAAACTTTGCTGAATTAAACTTTCTTCCTACAATATGCTTTTACTTAAAATATCTCACTACTGGAAACATTGAAATTCAACTCAGAATTCAACACCAATTTCACCAATTTCAGTTTCACTTTGTTGATGTCCCTATGTCCCTTATAAGTCCCGTTGCCACACTTCATGAATGTTTCCTCATGAATTTTAAAATTCGATTTATCCATTTTCATTTTTCATACCTCTGTCAATGACATTGCCCTACTTGAAATTGAAGAGCAATTCAATCCCTCTTCACCCCTCTGTAATGGATTTAATACCTGCGTTTTGCATAGGGTTTATTTGGCTACTCTAGCCATCCAAATGTCTTATTTCATTTCCAGAGCTTATTTTATACATTGTTCTTCTGACATCTTTCTGACTTCAGCAGGAAGCAGCATCACTTTGCAAAGTATGCTAAGGTGATGTAATATTATATTTCTGTGACATATTCATAAGTGTAGAAGAACAGGGAAGAGGGAGATCAATGAAAGATATTTATAATACTGATTTATTTCAAGCTAAAACTAAAATCTGCATTTCTAGATATAAGTTTCAACTTTTTTGAACATTAAAATCATGCAAACATCTGGGTAAGAATGAATATTTTCTAACAAAAAGCAGATAAATATGTTTCCAGTTACAAACTTCTTGATGGAGGCAAGAATGGGGAAAAAAAAAGCAATTGCTGATCAGTCCTGCACCCAAGATGCAGCTGTGTAAGTATAAAATTGATTAATTATAGAACACAAAATTGTCTGTGCTTTCAGGAATCAGATGCACATATAGGTAAGACTTTGTAATTGTGCTATTTCCCGGAGAGATCAGCTTAAAAAACAAGTTTGTTATTTATTAGTGTAAATAAATATAGAGGCCGATTGCTAGTACAGAGATAGATATCTAAGACATGTCTGAACTTGATGTTAACACAGTCTTGCTATTGTTTTTCTAACTGTAATGTGCACATTAGCCACCCCAGGATCTTGGCAAAATGAACTTCCTTTTTAAAAAGCCCTGGATCAGCCCCAGATTCCGCATTCCTGTTAAGCCTCCAGGTGCTACAGAAAATCGTTGGAGTAACAAGACACAGCACCATCTTTGTCTCAGTGCTGTGCTGCATGCAGTCTCCTATCCTCCCACAAACGGGCAATCCCTCCTACTAGCGCAGGCAGGCACTGTCACATCTGAAAGATAAAGAAAGCATTTTTGTCTGTTTCCATAAGAACCACTGTCATAGATGATGCTTATGTGTAATTGATTAGCCTAGCTTAGTTTTTCTTCACATATTTATGGCATCTACAGAAGACAGAGACTAAAAGTAAACAAGACGAGCGGTGTGGATACTATTTCCTCTCATTTCACCTGTGGGACTGTAACCCTACAGACCACGGTGCTTTAGCAATCTGTGAAGATCAAGATACTCAAATTCTTTCACAGATATAACAAATAATATACTTAAATCATGTCATTTGCTAAGGAAGTAATAATATTTGAGATATAGATTCTGGGAACAGCATACAGATAAACATGTCTTATACAGATTCAAAACCAAAGATAATATTAGGAAGCAGACTCATGTACATAGACACAGTTTCTAAGTAGATGTTTATAATGTTAATATACGTCATTATTCCCTAAAATATGACTTAGGAAACAAAAGTTAATATATGTGGAATTCTCATTTGAGCAGAGGTGTGCAATCCGTGGGCAAGGTGAAGAAGTGCTGTATGCAATGAGGGTTTGCCTATTCGATCAAGGACTGCTCGTGAATTTCAACTGCATGACCCTCATTCAGAGACTGCAGTTACGTCATCAATTACAGCTACCTGTAGAAAATATTTACAAACTAGTTTCATTATATTTTTTCTATTTAACATTTGCATTCAGACCTCAACCTGATAGCCATTAAATTTCCTTCCATTTCTAAGTCCCACTTTATTATTTGTGTACTAATGGGATGATATAAAAGTATTTATTTATAGAAATATTTCAGAGACCAAGCTATTTTACTAATGAGATAGCCATTAGTTTCCTCAGGTTAAAACTGTTATGTCAGTGTGCTCCAGCATCAAACGACAATGATAATACCAGTGATAATGGCACCTACTCCCACTGACATCAAAATTATATCCATCTACCTGTCATTTAACAAATGTTGATCATACATGGGGCAGTCACTAGAACACTCCACCTTAGAGCTTTGAGAACTTCAATGATTGTCTTTTAAAATAATGTGCTTCCGTGGTGGCTATGTAATCAATGCTTTCCTTCTCTCCCATCAATAAAAGATTTCCTGCCAGGTATTGCTCCATATCGTATTGTCAGAGATGACAAAGAAACCAGAGAAGTGAGGACAGGATTCCTCATTTCCAACATCCAGCAAATGCCTCAGGGAGCCTGAATCCAAGTCTCATTTAAGAACCTAACTTTGGACTTCACACAGCCACTAAGCTGCCAGCCCTGTGGCTGTCTCGTTCACTGGCAAAGCTGTTTTTCAGTAGCATCCACTCAGCCTTCCCAGTTGCTCTAAGAAAGTTGGAAGTGTTTAATCACTATGCTGATAGTGAGCTGTTTGTCTTACGTTGGTACTTTTAGTAGTTACTGGTATTCCATTTTGAGTTACTTTGTCTCAAAATTAAGAACCACGTCTCATTGTAAGCTAAGAATAATTCTGACTAAACAAGAATTGTTCCATGAATTGAATTTAAATGAATCTCGTTTTTTTTTAAATACCTGGTATACGTACACAATTAAATTCCATATTGCAATTTAGGGTTTAAATGATGTCAAATATTTTCCCAATTACAACTTTTGTGCAGGGTCTGATCAAGATTTTCATTGAATATTTAAAACATCTTAAAGTATCCTACTTAATAGAACATTCCTCAAATATGATACAATGGAGAAACTTAGAAAAAGGATATTTGCAAATTAAAATATTGGTGTCTTGAAAAGATAAGGCCAAACCCTGTCGCGAACACTTCACATTTTTAAAGCACTATAGCATCATCTGTGTGTCATGTGTCGTCTATGCCAGGCTATATTTTGTGGCACATTGGTGATGGCGCTGAAGCTATTAACATTGGAACAATTTAGTAAAATGGCAGACTCTTTAGAAAGCAATTAAACTCAAGCAAATCGAAATGCAGAAATGACAGCTCCAGAATAAAGACAAAGCTAAAATAAATTACACCATAAATTATGAAGAGATGAGTCAGTTGATTTTCTCCTCTGAAGAAATGCCTAGTCATTGGGAAATTGCAGTGTGCCTACCATTTTTACCAGCCCTGTTTGTAACACTACTCCATACTTTTGAATTTAAGTACCTCCTCTGTCGAGCTCAATACTTTTTCCTCATCAGCCAAATATTTCAGAAACATAGAATTATAGCTCTGCACAATTAATATTTCACTTAGTTCTTACAAATGAGATTAACCCCATAATATCTGATGAGGTTCTTAAAATACAAGGAACAAAACCCAATGAAGACTGTTTAAGGAATATTTAGAATATGAAAACTACACAGGAGCACGCATACATATATGCAGGAAAATGTTCATACACATCAATTGAAAATAGAAGTTTTTCTCAGTGATTTTCTTTTAGAGGTGGGAAATTTTGTTGTGTAATCAGAGAAAAATATAAAGGAAAGTTGATGTTGTAGTGTGGACTTAATATATTCCATAAAAATCTGCATGTTTTAAGCAAAAGCTTGTTTTCCAACTTGAGGGTTATTGAGTGTTAACTGGATCCCAAGAGTGCTAGTAAGAGATCACTTATAAGACATAGAACTCCTGACTTTGCCTTCTTCAGTAAGTCCTATCAGTACTGCCCACCGCAATTGACTAAAGGAACTCATTGCTAAATGGAGTGTTCAGAGCCAAGGCCTGATTGGGGTATTCCTCTGGAAGGGAGATCTTGTATCCAGACCTCTCCTCTGGTCTTTCCTTTCTCTTCCTCTCTGATCTGTCCCTTCCTTTGTTTGTCTAAGCTCTCTGAGATAAGCAGCTTTTCTCCCTCAATGCAGTGCTCTGCCTCACCCACTGGTCCGTGAGGGTGGGATAAAAACCTTAATGTAGCTGTAGGTCAAGATGAATATTTATTTCTCTAACTTTCTTATTATCAGGTGTTTTGTCATAGCACTGGGAAGATATTTGACATTGGTAACATTCTTAGAAGGCATTCTGGATTCTATTAGTAGCTGTTATTTTTCTTTGCCTTAAACAAAAGCTTTAACAGTTCTTTGGAAATGTCATACAATGCTTGTTGAAAACATTCATTCCCCTCCTCCATCACATCCTACATTCACCTCTCCACCCTCTAATTCCTTCCGACCCAGCTTTAACCTTTCTCCTACTGTTCAGTCCCCTATCCACTGCAAGAGCAGTTACAGCAACAGTGTTCACAGCAGTAGAAATATCGAAGCAATTTTATTGCCCATGAGTGAATGAATGATTAAGCAAAATATGACATAAAGGAGAATAGTGACCAGACTTAAAGAGGGTAGAATTCTGACACATGTTAAGGTAGGATGAGTCATGAAACTAACTGAAATAATCCTGATGGAGAAGGACATGTATGATCTTAATATGTTAGGTATATAGCAAATTTCAACTCACAGAAACATAAAGAACTGTGGTGCTAGCCAGGGGAGAAGGAAACTGGTGTTTCTGGTATACAGTTTTAATTCTTAAAGATGAACATTTTCTGAAGATTGGTTGCACAAGAGTATGAAGATATTTAACCCTACTGAACTGCAGGCCAAAATGATAATGATGGAAAATGATACGCCCCGAGCATTATACCACAATGAAAAAGAGGCTACAGTGGCCAAAATATAATTTTCTGATTTACATTCTGGCTAGCAAGTAGTGCTGGGGAAATATGATACATGCTACATGGGGGAGTTGTTCGGCTTTGGGGCTTATCCATCAAAGGATGCTGAGCATGCAAGTCAGGTCAATAAGACCCTAGATCAATCCTGGCATAATTAAAGGAAGATGCTGTGCTCCTCGTCATCAATAGGAGCCTCAGAATGCAGACAACACTGAAGTATAGATACACATGAAGAATCTCACATTTACTGTTTATTCTATTCAACTTTACACATTGCAGATAACTTTTCTCCAATTAAAAAATACATAGAGCTCAGTTCACCATAGGGACCCTGCATCCTCCTAACAGAAAAGGCTGTGCCCTGTGATTCCTCAGCACATTTCTGGGAGCTCCCAATCTATTTACAGCTTGGTGAGTCATGTTCCCAGGGTGAGATCCTGTTCTGGGTTGCCAATTTATTCATTAGAATGTGCCAAACTACTGTAGATACACCAAACCAATTTATTATCACACGAAAAAAAAGTGAAAGAGAGGGGAAGACTGGGGAATTTGACAAAAGCAATCCTGTGTCCTATATGGTTATACTGATTAAAGACTGAAAATGCAAATACTAAAACACAACTATTGTATGCATGGAAATGAGGATGGGTTGGAGGCATGAATATAGATTGTGCGTGCGTGCGTGCGTGCGTGCGTGCGTGTGTGTGTGTGTGTGCGTATGTGTGTGTACTTGAACAATAATCAGGAAAAAGGAAACACTGTTCATTGTTTAAAAGGAACTAGAAGTAAATATGTATCTATGTTACCTAATACTGAAAAGCCTAAGAAAATTAAACAGTGAATAATGAATAATTACCCTTAATTTGTACATTCAAAAGCTTCAGACCATGGCTATTCAACAAACCTTTATTTATTCACATACAAAACATCAACTGCAAGAACAAGCTACATGCCTGTCCTCCCAGAATTAGGAATATATGCTTGCCCATTGAAATCTCTCAGAAGTCTTTAAGAAGTCAGCATGGGCAGTCTCTAGTCTGTGAGTTCTGATTTAATATATCTGCCTT